>NC_139615.1:20915165-21581690 GCF_964270895.1 Podarcis filfolensis | reverse complement strand
CCCTGGGTTATGGGTCCCCAGCACGTGTGCCCTGACATGACAATGTCACGGCATCATGTGCCCCTTAGCTGCAGAACCTGAGGTTCTGAGGTCTTGCAAGGCCTCAGACAGTATCTCCAAGATATCGCGAGGCCTTGGAGATAATGTCCGAGGTATCATGGTGTCTTGAAACCTGACTTCCAATGGCACTCAAACAGCCTCAAACAGCACCTCTGTGGTCTCGCACATCATCAGAAATGACTTCCGGTGCTCCGCGAGGCACCAGAAGTTGCGTCAGGGGCCCTGCAGTGTGGGTGCTGAGCCCCAGGGTCCTCTATAGTTGGTGTCCCTGCCAAGAATGGAAATTTAAGAACTGCTTTGCTCATTATCAGTCGCATCTATGCAAGAATTTGTATGTTTTATTTCTATTCTGTTTTCCTTCACCAGATATACACTTGACAAAAATGTATTAATTATAGCTAAAATAAATAGGAGAACATTGTCCATTTGGGCTTCTTGGCCCAGCATTCCTCTACACATTAAACGTGTTTATGCCTTATGATCCAGGATAGTTTGCCCTAACATGAAATACAAGGAGAGTGAACAAAATGTATATATCTCAAAAACTCCAGTTCTGACATTCATATTCTCTAAATACATGCAGGAGTAAAGAAGCTAGTCCTAAATTAATAGCAGCAGCAGTGGTAGTAATAGTCACACCTGAACATTCCCACAAGAAATCAACAGGTATCATACCTGTGGAATCTTGTAGATGCTCAAAATATTTGACATCTCCTCAGAACCTAGTGAGAAAAGTGCCCCAATAACAGCTATTATATTGTCCTGGCTATCACACTTGTAGTTGGGGAATAATCGGTTTCTTGTAGAAATAAGTTGCATTGTGGCCTGATAGATCCACTTGCCTTCAAAATAGCTGTCATAGATACTGAATCCGAGGGTGATATTTGGTAAGATCTGAGAATTTTCATTGATCTCCTTTATAGCATATACCAAAGCCAGGAGGTGCTGGTAGTTCTTAGTCACCACCCTATAATGAGATATACATCTTTTTTGTCACAACACTTCATAAAACTAGTGGCAGTGTAGTGTATATCTTAATTACAAAGGTTTATATGAATTTGCATATGCTGTATGTTAAAAGACAATTCTTATAACGGACCATAAAGGATACAGACATTCAGAGTCCTATCAGTTTTCAGAATGTGCTGCTATCTACACTATGCTCAAAATGCTTATATCTGGAGTTGAGTAGGTTAAAAATAATGATATTACTCCAAATCAGAGGAATACACACAAACTCAGGGGCTTCTTATTGTTTTTTAATTTACACCCTTCTCTTACAAGCAGTGCATTAGACAGTGCCATTTTAATACTTCACACATGCTGAGATATACAGAAACACAGAAAAGATGAGCTGAAATTGTTCATATTCAGTACTAGAGGTTCTTCAACAGTTGTACATGTTGTGCTAGGGGTCCTTGATGAACTTCCAGGCAGTCCCAAAAATCACAATGAAACCCACACAGGGGAGTAATATAAGGCCAGATGTTTCTGGTATGAATTCATAACACATTATATGTAAAGGTGGCAGACTTTGAAGTACAATTCCCAATGTTCATATTGTGAAAATAGTTTTGCAGTTATATATTGTAAGCCGCCCTGTGATCTTCGGATGAGGGACAGTATAGAAATGTAATGAATAAAATAAAAATAATAACCCCCAGCAGTAGAAACCAACTACATGTGTTAATATTGCTTTGTTAGATCTTGGATAGTCATGACAGATGCAGCTGCTGTGTTTTGTTTTGGGAAGCCTCGAGAACCTGGGGTCTGGGCCATAAGGTAGGATAATATAATTTTGTGCTGAATTGAATTTACATTTATGCTTTTATGTCTATGATGGCAAATCAGAAAGTATTCTTTTTGTTGATTTGAATGGCTTATAACTGGTTTGGTTATAAACTAAACTGCTTTTAGTTTTAGTTATAAGTTTTATATATAATTCATTTAGTTATACCTTAGATTGTACTTTTATTAAGTTTGTAAACAACAGAAATTATGTAGTTAATAGACGCTTGAAGGATGATCATAGAAGTCTGTCTATCTATAACGATCATGTCTGCATCAGAAATCTGCTGAGTTGGGACCAGGGAGAGGATCTTTCCAGAAGCTGCACACACACACACACACACACACACACACACTTATTAATAATAGGACCAATAGGACTAAAGTGTGGCTTAGTTTGTAGGCAACCCACAATAATTCCTTACCTGAGTGGTAGAAATTCAGTCTCAATAGGATCCCTCTTGAAGAACTGGATATGAGATTCCTTAACAATATTCTGAGTAACAATGCCACCCAAAATTAGATCTTCCTGCTGATAATACTGGTGAAAAAAGGGTTGAGGATGCTGGATCCTGCATTTAGCAACAGAAGCCTTACATACTGTCTGAGGCAGCATCAGTATCAATGGCAACACCATTACTACCTTCATTCTCAGTACAAACAATTCTGGACACAGATTCCAGTATTTTCATCTATAAATACCACCTAGTAGTAGTTATACATTCTAATGGGTATATTTACTAAATAACAACTTTCATTTCTTTCCTGTTTGAATTCCACAGGGATTCAGCATGCAACATAATTAATTATAATCATTGCTGTAATGACAGAGGGAAATAATTGCAAAGTCAAGTTTGGGGTTCCTCTGTGTAATTGCAGAAGGTAACTTGTTTGTTACATCCGTAGATTCCCCGATGCCTTCCACCTAGCTGATCATCAAATGATGCTTTGGCTTGGTGAGGAAGACAGCAAGGTTTCAGACGTACAACATCATAGTATGTAGTTAATGTACACTTAAACATGTTTTAGGAGCACTATGCTGAAGATTTGAAGGCAACTAAATAGCACATACTGCAGGTTGTGGGAGGGGGACACTTTCTAAAGAGGGACTGTGGCAGAAATGTGGTGGGAGGGATCATCAATGAAGTTGGAGGGCAGAGTGATTCCTTTACTTTTAGAAGAGCAAAGCCTAATTGGCAGCAATCCGGCTTCTGAGTCCTTTCAATCTGTAGCCTCAAATCCCTCCTTCACCACTTGTGTCTTTTCTTGCTTCTGAATGCCAGAAGAAGAATCCCTTAGCCTTTGGCAAGACAAATAGGGCACTGATGCACGGTCCGCAGAATATGGAGATATTGCTTCAGAGTGCAAGGGTTTTGTTTTTATGTTTTGTTTTTATGTTTAAAAGATAGAGAGGTCCACAGAAAATTGAGATAGAACAAATTAACCAAGAAAATAATTCATAAACACCCAAACAATCAAATATCCATTGGTTGTTCAGACTAGAGAAAAACACACCCACACATTCATCCAGCCTTTCGTCTTATCAGTTGTTTCTTATCATTCAGTCGAGGCCTTAAAACAATGATATAGCATTTAGGGAAAAAGATGCACCCCAGCACCCCAGCACTGGAGGCTAAGATAGAAAAGATCTCCACAGCTACTATGTATTTTCCTTTAGTGCTCAGGTAGGAGGGAATAAAGGATAACCAAACACTGCAAAAGACCAACATGCTGAAAGTGATGAACTTGGCTTCATTGAAACTGTCAGGCAACTTCCTGGCAAGAAAAGCCACACTGAAACTGGCCATAGCCAGAAAGCCCATGTAACCAAGGACACAGTAAAACATAGTTACAGAACCCTCATTGCATTCTAGAACAATTTCTCCATAAGTTGAGTGCTTATCGACATCTGGGAATGGGGGAGAAAATGCCAACCACATAATACAAATGGTTGCTTGAATAAAGGAGCAGGAAATCACAATGGAGTTGGCCAGCCTCTTCCCCACCCATTTCCTCATCCTGGATCCTGGTTTGGTGGCCATGAAAGCCAGAATCACTGTGATCGTTTTTGCCAGCACACAAGAAACAGCCACGGAGAAGATGATGCCAAAAACAGGTTGTCGCAGAAGACATGTCACCTTCTGAGGCTGTCCAATGAATAGCAATGCACAAAGGAAGCAGAGCAGGAGGGAGAGGAGGAGCATGTAGGTGAGGTCCCGGTTGTTGGCTTTGACAATGGGAGTGTTGTGGTGCTTCAGAAACATCCCTAGCACCAGAGCTGTGATGATTGAAGAGGAAAGAGAAAAAGAGGCTAAACTGATCCCCAAAGGTTCTTCATAAGACAAGAAGCTTATTTCCTTCAGAATACATAAATCCTGTTTTTTGTTGGGATAGTATTCATCTGGACATTTAAAACAGTCATTCATATCTGAAGAAGAAGCAATTAGTTATGAGGTTTATATTGGTGTCCCAAACCATACAATCCATGGTAATGTTGCATAGATTAAAGTTTATGTAGTCCTGTCATCCCAACAGACTCTAAGCAATGATTTATATATGAGAATTGGGCATATTTGAATATATACAACAAAACCTCAGATGTAGTGCTTTACCAAGGACAATGTTACACCAGGTCCTGATTTTCCTCTGCCAAGGCAGTTTATCATGAATGTTCAAGAGATTTCATTAAAGCATTCTGCTCTTTTTTTGTTTTGGTTTACTCTTTATGCCATTAAAAAAAAATCTTAATCTAAGGTGAATTAGAATGTAAACTTTCTTCTCAATGAATACATTGTGCTCTCTCCTGATGTCACACCTCTCTCTCTCTCTCTCTCCCTCCAGCAGCTGGAGAAGAAAAGGACAGAGGGTGAAGGAGGCATGAAGGCTGCTCCCTGCAAGGCCCTTTCCACCTTGCCTAGGAGGTGGGGTCCACATTCACCCAGCCCTACTATGTTAAATATGTATTCCGTAGTTGACCTCCTTTCAAATGTTTTCTTTGAAATCATTAAGATAATATTTTAGTTTTCTGTTATGTTTCTTTGACTTCATACTGTATATTTGACTTTCTTCAGATTGTTTTATTTATATTTTATTGATTTAATAAGCTGTAAAGCCTTTTTTAGATTTTTCTTAAAAATATAAAGCGGTACAGAAGGAAAAAAAGGAAGAGACCTCTGGGTATAGGGGGTGTACAGATTCATTTATTTAATCAGTCATTCAACGGGGTGTGAGTGAAGAGGTGCCCTTTCCCCACCCTTTGGACCACCTGGGAAACTCAACAAACCTGTTGCTCCTGGAACTGGGTGTGCAGCTGAATGGGACACAGCTGAGGGCAGCCTGAGGAAGAACCAACTCCCCTCTGCCTGCCCATAAGAAACAAGAGACTAGGGTGATGTCCACTATTTCCAGGAACTCTTCTCATTGCTAGACTTTTTTAGTTGAGGTGAGAGTTTGCATGGATCCTAGGTGAGAACCCAGAGGCTGAGAGGCAGGGAATGTCAGAAAGAAAATGTGTGAGTGTGTGTGTGTGTGTGTGTGTGCGCGCGCTTGTATGTGTGTGTAAATGTAACATTTTTATATGCAATTGTGTATTTTATATAAACAAAGTTTCCAGAAGCCAAACCCCTTGTTCTCCTATTACGAGACAACAGGATTGTGGAAGGTGATTATCAACCACAGAGGCCATAATCTTGCAAGCCCATCTCAACTTCCCTATAGCTGAGTGGATAAACTATTAGCCACACTGCATTTGTGGATCTGAATGAGACTACAAGGAGGAGATTGCTTATAAACACAGAAACTCATACAAGGAAGACAGGTAAAACCAACCCCTCTTTTTGCCAGTTCTGAGGTCACGGGATGAAGATGAGGCAAGGAGGCCGTGGACCAATCAACTTACATTCAACACAAGGGCAAATTATTCCGCCAAGGAAACCAGGTTGGATTTTTGCATCTTCAACAAGATCTGCATCACTCAGATTTACCATTCCCCACCTCAAAAAAATATATTTTTTTAATAAAAAGAATAAAACCTGTAACCATATTGTATGCATATATTTATGCTTATTCCCATTCCTCTGGATTACTGGCCATCTGCTTCCTATTTCTGTATGTGATATTGCTTACCCATCTGGTCCGAAATCTTCTCTTCTGGACAGGGAGTGCAATCGTAGCAACAAAATGGCTCCCCCTCCTTCATTTTCTTGCTTGAACCAGGACTGCAACTCTCACTGCATACAGAAATAGGTCTTGCCTAATCCATGAAACAAAATTAAATGTAGAGCTGGGAATCTTTATGGTTCCAGTAGAGCTGACTCCTGTTACTAGAAAAGTGGGCAGAGACCTGAGAAGAATCCAACTCCCTCCCCAATCACCAAGGATGGTTCATGCTTTCTCCTGTCACCCACAATCACATTAATACATTTTCTGTAACTGAGATGTTTTCTAGATGTTCATGTCTAACATCCAGAAATAAAAACCACGAGCAGCAGATTCCAACTTTGTCTGCAGAGAGGGAAGACACTTAATGAAAGGAAAGGTCTTAAAGTATGACAGGCATAGCAATTGTTGGTTCCTTTTACTCTCTTAGAAGGTTAAGCAGGAGAAGCCTCAAAGGCACACAAACAAACAAAAAAGCAGTTGCAGGGCCGGCTTTTGACTGCTCACCATAAGCAAATCAGAACCATGCATTCTTCATATGATGGTTGCTCTTTGCAAATTTGCATAGATCATCCCATCCCTAGCTTGTGTTTATGTCTGTCTCTTTCTCTCTCTGTACGTGTGTGTGTGTGTGTATGTGTGTATGTGTGTGTGTGTGTGAGAGAGAGAGAGAGAGAGAGAGAGATTTTATTTCCTTTTTTAACCAAAAGGTACAGGACAGGAGAAGAATTCTAAATCGGTTTCTTGTTTGAGAAGGAAAGAAGTAAAAAGAAATGCTTGTAATTGCCTTTTTCATTGGGCATTAGGAAGATGATAGAGTTAGTGTTTTAAATAGTGAAGTTCTGGTTTGATAGAGGCAAGCAAGAAATAATGTTTTCCACTTGATGGAAAGGTGAGGAACAAAAGAGGAGATTCTACCTGGTTTTCTGACTTCCTTCATTTTCATAGAGCTGGTTTCAACCACGCTGCCGAAGATTATTTCATAAATAAAATGAATAAAGGTTACATATACAGGGGTACCTCGGGTTATGAACTTAATTCGTTCTGGACGTCCGTTCTTAACCTGTGGTGTGCTTTCGCTAATGGGGCCTCCTACTGACGCCGCAACGCGGCACACGATTTCCGTTCTCATCCTGGGGCGAAGTTTGTAACCCGAGGTACTACTGTACTTTGGTCTTATTGATGGAATTTTGAATGTTTTGAATGAAGATGATCTTAAGTGATATTCAAAGATGGGGTGCTCTGAACTGATACAATGAAATCAATGTGCATGACAAGCTTTGGATCTCAACCAAAGATCATCATTTGACATATATTCAAAGCAAAAAATAAATATATTTATTTATATATTTATTTATTCATCATATATATTTCTTTATCATATTTATTTATTTATTTATTTATTTATTCATCACATATATTATATATTCATTCAATATATTTATTTATTCATCTATCAAAATCTCAAAAAAAAAATTCTTAAAATAATAATTATCTGTAACACTACCGTGGTGAATAAGTTCATGATGTGTAATTTCCCTGACCAGCTCAAGAATTCTTTATACATCACAAAATCATTGCGGTCAAGTGAAATGATGTTTACAAACAGTACTGAAGTCAATGTTCATTCCAAACTGGAAATCTCCCTACCTTGTTAAACCGCCTTTGCCATGTTATAGCATCTTCATGGATGGTGAACACTTGATGCAAAGAAGTCTGGCGATCCATCCTCCCAACTTTAATTTTATGAAAGGATTGGTTTAAGGAAACAATCCAATTAATAACATCCAATCCAACTTTCAACTCCCCATTCTGGTTAAAGGAAACCTCATCTCCAGCACTATTATTAAATAATACACCTCTGAGGAAATGATGGAACTATATTTGAAAAAGGAAATGAGAAGAAGAGGATGTGTATCAGTCTTACAAATATATTCAGTGGCAACAGTCTCAAAAAAGAACAAACAAAGAAACCAAAAAAGATCAGGGAGATAATTTATTGAACAAACCATGGACTATTTCAGCACCCATGATATGGTGCCCTATTGCAAGAGAAAATTTGCTTCATTACCTGCCATGGCTGTTGATTTTGAAATGACAACTGCCCTTGGTCCTTTAACATTCTTGATTTCAATCTCCATGAGAACATGTCATGAACAGCATGTGCCATGGCATAAACAGCCATGTAGATACTGTAGCTATGGCCAATCATGTTCAATTCGAAGAAAGGCCCAGGAAGAGTCCCCACGTTCTCATCTCCAGTGCAGATATCCCCATCCATATCTTCTGCACTTGTACTTGGGAATGAACAGGCAAATGCCTGCTGCCAGAAATCCTTGATGAAATAATCTTCTTTTGAGGTGGCAGGTTTTCTACTGGCAGTAAATTGTTGAAATCCTGATATATCATTGGAATGAATTGCAAAGGACAGAGCCCCGTGGATTATTTCTTTATCCCAAGTCCTTTGATAAACGAGAGAAGTCAGCTCCACCTGGGCTGTCATTATCCACACTATACCCTTTGGGTTACTTTTCACATCTTCTTGCTCAGATAAATATGGAAGCCATCTCAGAAATATCATAGAATAAGATTCTCCATAGAGGACTATCACATTGGCTTTGCTACTCATTAATTTATCATATATTTTTGCACCCTGCTGTATTAAGTCTTTAAGATCAGTGACAAGAGACAATTTGGATACTCTCTCTATAAAGGCAAAACAAATGCCACTAGAAGTAAACATTGGAACCACGGCTTGCACAAATCTTTCTCCGTTCTCAAGATCCATAGTAAAAAGTCCAACCCAGGTCCACCTGAAATGCAGAAGTAAGGAGAGAATCCCCTTATACTGCAGGACTTCCTGTGGGACCATTTGGTAGAAGGAAAGGCCTGGAGTTTTATCCTCCATGACTGGAGCAGGGCTATATATAAGCTAAAAGGGATTGCAGTGGGGGGGGGGGGAGAGAATAGGAATAGTTTTATGAATATATTCAGTCATTTTTATTCAACATTTAAGTTACCTTTGGAGTAAGGACCATGTTGCTCCATCACTCAATACAAGATGCTGAAAATAATAATACTGAAAGTATTTTGTGTTACTGTTGCCAATTAAGCGTACACACCAAATAAAAGTGAAAATTGGAGGTTGAAGACTGTCACTATAAAGAAGAACAAGAAAGGTACCATGTTTCCAAGAAAAGAAGTGTCCTGCTGTATTTAAACCCTGGACACTCTACATTGTTGTAGCTTTCTTTTTCAGTCAAAACACATCTCCCAGCTTCTGTTATAACATGGGCTTATACTCCCGGCATAAAGGCACACAGACACCCTTCTGCCAACATTTTGCATGCCCATGTTGATCCTATGCTACGGCACCACAAATCCTTAGTAAATGCAAATTTCCTTCATAAAGACATACATACACCCTTCTGCCTTCATTCCTGCGAACACAATGTGGGCATAAAATCAACTTCATGTAGTACAGTCTAGTAGATATTCAATACCACATGTGGGTTAATTTTAGCATAGTCCCATAAATTCTCATCTAAATTTTCCTTTGATGGGATTTATGCTCCATAACTTTTCACTCCACTTCTGAGAAGCACAATCCCAAAGCTGCCATTTTCCACTCCCACTCAATCACCATCATTTCAATCTCCTTGTATTAAATTTGTGAGGCAGTTATGTTTACAACCCTGAGACTTTTGTACATTTACCCCCAAAAGATTGGTGACTGAATGGAAATCAACCTGCATCATTAGCCTCTCCTCAAATTAAAAGTATTTATTTCGTGTGTTTTTTCCAAATCGTATCAATAAATTCAAAATCGTATCCCCTGTATAAAAGTCTTGCTGTGGTATTGAAGCTTATGCTTTATTCACCATATTTTGGCTTCTGCACCACAAGGTGAAATATGGCAGGCAATGCAACCATGGAAGGAAAACAACAACTTTAAATCCATGATGCTCAGCACAGAGAGAACATGTCACGAACAGCATGTGCCATGGCATAAACAGCCATGTAGATACTGTAGCTGTGGCCAATCTTGTTCATTTCAAAGAAAGGCCCAGGAAGAGTCCCCACGTTCTCATCTCTAGTGCAGATATCCCCATCCACATCTTCTGCACCTGTACCTGGAAATGAACAGGCAAAGGCCTGCTGCCAGAAGTCCTTGATGAAATAATCTTCTTTTGAGGTGGCAGGTTTTCTGGCGGCAGTAAATTGTTGAAATCCTGATATGTCATTGGAGTGAATTGCGAAGGACAGAGCCCCGTCGATTATTTCTTTATCCCAAGTCCTTTGATAAATGAGAGAAGTCAGCTCCACCTGGGCTGTCAATATCCACACTGTACCCTTTGGGTTAATATTCCCATCTTCTTGCTCAGATAAATATGGAAGCCATCTCAGAAATATCATAGAATAAGATTCTCTGTAGAAGTTCATCACATTGGCTTTGCTACTCATTACTTTATCACATATTTTTCCACCCTGCTGTAATAAGTCTTTAAGATCAGTGACAAGAGATAATTTGGATACTCTCTCTATAAAGGCAAAACAAATGCCACTAGAAGTAAACATTGGAACCACAGTTTGAACAAATCTTTCTCCATTCTCAAGATCCATGGTAAGGAGTCCAACCCAGGTCCACCTGAAATGCAGAAGTAAGGAGAGAATCCCCTCATACTGCAGGGCTTCCTGTGGGACCATTTGGTAGAAGGAAAGGCCTGGAGTTTTATCCTCCATGATTGGAGCAGGGCTATATATAAGCTAAAAGGGATTGCAGTGGGGGGGGGGAGAGAATAGGAATAGTTTTATGAATATATTCAGTCATTTTTATTCAACATTTCAAGTTACCTTTTGAGTAAGGACCGTGTTGCTCCATCACTCAATACAAGATGGATACATTATACCTGTGGAATATTATAGATATCCAAGACTGTTGCAGCATGAAGAGAGGTTAGGGGGTCCAGTCCCCCAATGACTGCTATCAAATGATGATGGATGTCACATTTGTAGTTGGGGACCATTCTGTTTGGGCTGGACATTAGCAGCATTGTAGCATGATAGGTCCCTTTTGCAATGAAATAGCTGTCAAATATGTGGAAGCCCAAGGTGGTATTGGGTAAGATCTGAGGGTTGTCATTGATCTCCTTCACTGCAAATGCCAAAGCTAGGATGTGCTGGTAATTCTTAGTCACTACTCTGAAATACGAATTGCATTCTATATCAAAAAGATATCTCTCATTTTATAAATCACAATTATTGATTTCTTATCATTGTTTGCTTTATGAAATAGTAGAGTATTTTAAACCACATTTGTGGATGCAGTCCAGGGTAGTGTACAAAATTGCTTGGTTTTTGTTTTTCAGTAAGCCTATTAACCCCCTTTTATGTGTTAAAAACATTTTTTAAACTCTGGAACATATAAAGGAAGAATACAAAATCTATCACATATCACTGAGATTCCTTTCCCTGTTAAGATGGACCACAACAGATTTCAAAATAGATATGGAACTAGTCTATGCAAGCCTATATTAGTCAGTGAAAGAAATTTATATTTATCATATTCTATTATCTTGCTATGGGGAACAAGGGACATATCCTTAATTGAATTCTTTATGCTTTCTATGTTCAAAAATCCATATGCCATAGCTTTCAATATTCAGAGAAAAAAGCTAAGAAAAACAGAAAAAAGAGATAAAAGAAAGAGCAACTCCTTACGCAAGCTCTTCAGGCAATGCCTGTGGGGGTTCTTTAGTGAAGGCTAATGCATTGGAAATGATGAAGCTGTGAGAAGCTAAGCCACCAAGGATGAGGTCTCCTGACCGGTGATACTTGTGAAGTGGAAGGTGTGGATCATGGACATGACACTTCACCATGTGAGTCTTGCATGTCATTTCAGGAAGCAGTGTCAGCAGCAAAATAGCAAATGTAGCCATCCTGAGTCTGAAGGCAAATATTCACTTGAGAAACATGACATTCTTTTCACTGAAAATTCCATTATTTGAATGTCACCAGCTGATTTAAATGTTCATTCAGTTTTCAAATAGGCCAGAACCCTGAAGCTTAAACACCACTACACCCTAGCAGTAGTTATAAATTCTAATGGGTATATTGACTAAATAACAACTTTCAATTTCTTTCCTATTCAAATTCCACAGGGGGTTCAACATGCAACATAATTAATAATAGTAATTGCTGTAATAACAGAGGGAAATAATTACAAAGTCAAGGTTGGGGTTCCTCTGTGTAATTGCAGAAGGAAACTTGTTTGTTACATCTGAAGATTTCCTCTTTCCTTCCATCTACTTCAGTATCAAAGGATGCTTTGGCTTGGATGAGTACTTGAAAGGTAACTTTTAGGTGAGATCACAGCAATGTGTTATATAAGGGTCTGCCTACGAAGATTGTTTGGAAACTACAGCTAGTGTAGAATTCAGTGGCCAGGTTGCTCACAGGTGCAAGAATGTTTGAGCATATAACAACAATAATGGCACAACTGCCACACTACCCGTTAGTTTCCAGGCCAAATAAAAGTGCTGTTTTTTCCAATGAAGCCTTCAGTTGTTCAGGATCACAAAGCCACAAGGACTGCCTCTCCCCAAAGGAACTGACCCAGACCATGTGCTCATCATATGAGGCCCTTCTTCCTGTGCCTGCTCCACAAGAGATCCAGAGGGTGGCAACACGAGAACAGGCCTTTTTTGCAGTGATTCCCTATTTGTGGAGTGCTCTCCTCATTGTGGCTCACCTGCTACCGTCATTATATATCTTTAGGCACCAGGCAAAATCTGTCCAGGCCATGCACAATCATTATTTGGCTAAATTCTCTGAATCCTTACTCTTAGAGTTTAAGTTACACAACTCTGCTCAACTCTGTGTTATAGGTTCATGGGTTGCAAGATGACTTGCTCTAAATAATTCAAGTGTATGGTCACATGTATATACATAAGGAGATCTTGCTACAGAGTGCAAGGGTTTTGTTTTTTAGGAAAGAGAGTGTGTATGTATGTTTAAAAGATAGAGAGCTCCAAAGAAAATTGAAATAGAACAGATCTACCTACAAAAAAAAATTCATAAACACCGAAACAACCAAATATCCATTGGTTGTGCAGACTAGAGCAAAACACACCCACATTCATCCAGCCTTTCGTCTTATCAGCTGTTCCTTATCGTTCAGTTCAGGCCTTAAAACAATGATATAGCATTTAGGGAAAAAGATGCACCCCAGCACCCCAGCACTGGAGGCTAAGATAGAAAAGATCTCCACAGCTACCATGTATTTTCCTTTAGTGCTCAGGTAGGAGGGAATAAAGGATAACCAAACACTGCAAAAGACCAACATGCTGAAAGTGATGAACTTGGCTTCATTGAAACTGTCAGGCAACTTCCTGGCAAGAAAAGCCACACTGAAACTGGCCATAGCCAGAAAGCCCATGTAACCAAGGGCACAGTAAAACATAGTTACAGAACCCTCATTGCATTCTAGAACAATTTCTCCATAAGTTGAGTGCTTATCGACATCTGGGAATGGGGGAGAAAATGCCAACCACATAATACAAATGGTTGCTTGAATAAAGGAGCAGGAAATCACAATGGAGTTGGCCAGCCTCTTCCCCACCCATTTCCTCATCCTGGATCCTGGTTTGGTGGCCATGAAAGCCAGAATCACTGTGATCGTTTTTGCCAGCACACAAGAAACAGCCACGGAGAAGATGATGCCAAAAACAGGTTGTCGCAGAAGACATGTCACCTTCTGAGGCTGTCCAATGAATAGCAATGCACAAAGGAAGCAGAGCAGGAGGGAGAGGAGGAGCATGTAGGTGAGGTCCCGGTTGTTGGCTTTGACAATGGGAGTGTTGTGGTGCTTCAGAAACATCCCTAGCACCAGAGCTGTGATGATTGAAGAGGAAAGCGAAAAAGAGGCTAAACTGATCCCCAAAGGTTCTTCATAAGACAAGAAGCTTATTTCCTTCAGAATACATAAATCCTGTTTTTTGTTGGGATAGTATTCATCTGGACATTTAAAACAGTCATTCATATCTGAAGAAGAAGCAATTAGTTATGAGGTTTATATTGGTGTCCCAAACCATACAATCCATGCTAATGTTGCATAGATTAAAGTTTATGTAATCCTGTCATCCCAAGAGACTCCAAGCAATGATTTATCTATGAGATTTGGGCATTTTTGAATATATACAACAAAACCTCAGATGTAGTGCTTTACCTAGGACAATTTTACACCAGGACCTGATTTTCCTCTGCCAAGGCAGTTTATCATGAAGGTTCAAGAGATTTCAATAAAGAATTCTGCTCTTTTTAATTTTGCTTTACTCTTTATGCCTTTAAAACAAAATCTTAATCAAAGGTGAATCAAAATGTAAGCTTCCTTCTCAACTAATACATTGTGCTCTCTTCTGATGTCACACCTTTCTCTGTCTCCCTCCGGCAACTGGAGGAGAAAAGGACAGAGGGTGAAGAAGGTGTGAAGGCCGCTCCCTGCAAGGCCCTTTCCACCTGGCATAGGAGGTTGGTCCCACATTCACCCAGCCCTACTATGTTGAATATGTATTCTGCAGTTGACCTCCTTTGAAATGTTTTTTCTTTGAAATCATTAAGATAATATTTTCGTTTGCTGTTATGTTGCTTTGACTGCATACTCTATATCCAACTTTCTTCAGATTGTTTTATTTCTGTTTTATTGATTCAATAAGCTGTAAAGCGTTTTGAGATTTTTCTTAAAAATATAAAGCGGTATAGAAAAATAAAAAAATAAAAAATTAGATAGAGACCTCTTGGTATGGGGGGGTATACAGATTCAATCAATCAATCAATCAACGGGGTGTGAGTGAAGAGGTGCCCTTTCGCCACCCTTTGGACCAACTGGGAAACTCAACAAACCAATTGCTCCTCAAACTGGGTGTGCAGCTGAATAGTTGTGGGGAGCCTGAGGAAGAACCAACCCCGAACCAACCCCCCTGTGCCTGTCCATAAGACTAGGGTGATGTCCACTGTTTCCAGGATCTCTTCTCATTGCTAGACTTTTTTAGCTGAGCTGACAGTTTGTTTGGACCCTACGTGAGGACCCAGAGGCTAAGAGGCAGAGTATGTCAGAAGTAAAATGTGTGTGTGTGTGTGTGTGTGTGTGTGTGTAAATGTAACATTTTTATATGCAACTGTGTATTTTATATAAACAAAGATTCCAGAAGCCAAACCCCTTGTTCTCCTTTTACGAGACAACAGGCTTGGGGAAGGTGAATATGAACCACAGAGGCCATAATCTTCCAAGCCTATCTCAACTTCCCTATTGTTGAGCTGATAAACTATTAGTCACACTGCATTTGTGGATCTGAATGAGATTTCAAGAGGAGATTCCTTATAAACACAGAAACTCATACAAGGAAGACAGGTAAAACCAACCCTTCTTTCTGCCTGTTCTGAGGTCACGGGATGAAGATGAGGCAAGGAGGACATGGGCCGATCAGCTCACATTCAACACAAGGGCAAATTATTCCACCAAGGAAACCAGGTTGGATTTTTGCATCTTCAACAAGGCCCTCTGCATCACTCAGACTTACCATTCCCCCCCATTTTTTCTTTTTTTTAAAAAAGAATAAAACCGGTAACCATATTGTATGCATATATTTATGCTTATTCCCATTCCTCTGGATTACTGGCCATCTGCTTCCTATTTCTGTATGTGATGTTGCTTACCCATCTGGTCTGAAATCTTCTCTTCTGGACAGGGAGTGCAATCGTAGCAACAAAATGGCTCCCCCTCCTTCATTTTCTTGCTTGAACCAGGACTGCAACTCTCACTGCATACAGAAATAGGCCTTGCCTAATCCATGAAACAAAAGAAAATATAGAGCTGGGAATCTTTATGGTTCCAGTAGAGTTGACTCCTGTTACTAGAAAAATGGGCAGAGACCTGAGAAGAATCCAACTCCCTCCCCAATCACCAAGGATGGTTCATGCTTTCTCCTGTCACCCACAATCACATTAATACATTTTCTGTAACTGAGATGTTTTCTAGATGTTCATGTCTAACATCCAGAAATAAAAACCACGAGCAGCAGATTCCAACTTTGTCTGCAGAGAGGGAAGACACTTAATGAAAGGAAAGGTCTTAAAGTATGACAGGCATAGCAATTGTTGGTTCCTTTTACTCTCTTAGAAGGTTAAGCAGGAGAAGCCTCAAAGGCACACAAACAAACAAAAAAGCAGTTGCAGGGCCGGCTTTTGACTGCTCACCATAAGCAAATCAGAACCATGCATTCTTCATATGATGGTTGCTCTTTGCAAATTTGCATAGATCATCCCATCCCTAGCTTGTGTTTATGTCTGTCTCTTTCTCTCTCTGTACGTGTGTGTGTGTGTGTGTATGTGTGTATGTGTGTGTGTGTGTGTGAGAGAGAGAGAGAGAGATTTTATTTCCTTTTTTAACCAAAAGGTACAGGACAGGAGAAGAATTCTAAATCGGTTTCTTGTTTGAGAAGGAAAGAAGTAAAAAGAAATGCTTGTAATTGCCTTTTTCATTGGGCATTAGGAAGATGATAGAGTTAGTGTTTTAAATAGTGAAGTTCTGGTTTGATAGAGGCAAGCAAGAAATAATGTTTTCCACTTGATGGAAAGGTGAGGAACAAAAGAGGAGATTCTACCTGGTTTTCTGACTTCCTTCATTTTCATAGAGCTGGTTTCAACCACGCTGCCGAAGATTATTTCATAAATAAAATGAATAAAGGTTACATATACAGGGGTACCTCGGGTTATGAACTTAATTCGTTCTGGACGTCCGTTCTTAACCTGTGGTGTGCTTTCGCTAATGGGGCCTCCTACTGACGCCGCAACGCGGCACACGATTTCCGTTCTCATCCTGGGGCGAAGTTTGTAACCCGAGGTACTACTGTACTTTGGTCTTATTGATGGAATTTTGAATGTTTTGAATGAAGATGATCTTAAGTGATATTCAAAGATGGGGTGCTCTGAACTGATACAATGAAATCAATGTGCATGACAAGCTTTGGATCTCAACCAAAGATCATCATTTGACATATATTCAAAGCAAAAAATAAATATATTTATTTATATATTTATTTATTCATCATATATATTTCTTTATCATATTTATTTATTTATTTATTTATTTATTCATCACATATATTATATATTCATTCAATATATTTATTTATTCATCTATCAAAATCTCAAAAAAAAAAATTCTTAAAATAATAATTATCTGTAACACTACCGTGGTGAATAAGTTCATGATGTGTAATTTCCCTGACCAGCTCAAGAATTCTTTATACATCACAAAATCATTGCGGTCAAGTGAAATGATGTTTACAAACAGTACTGAAGTCAATGTTCATTCCAAACTGGAAATCTCCCTACCTTGTTAAACCGCCTTTGCCATGTTATAGCATCTTCATGGATGGTGAACACTTGATGCAAAGAAGTCTGGCGATCCATCCTCCCAACTTTAATTTTATGAAAGGATTGGTTTAAGGAAACAATCCAATTAATAACATCCAATCCAACTTTCAACTCCCCATTCTGGTTAAAGGAAACCTCATCTCCAGCACTATTATTAAATAATACACCTCTGAGGAAATGATGGAACTATATTTGAAAAAGGAAATGAGAAGAAGAGGATGTGTATCAGTCTTACAAATATATTCAGTGGCAACAGTCTCAAAAAAGAACAAACAAAGAAACCAAAAAAGATCAGGGAGATAATTTATTGAACAAACCATGGACTATTTCAGCACCCATGATATGGTGCCCTATTGCAAGAGAAAATTTGCTTCATTACCTGCCATGGCTGTTGATTTTGAAATGACAACTGCCCTTGGTCCTTTAACATTCTTGATTTCAATCTCCATGAGAACATGTCATGAACAGCATGTGCCATGGCATAAACAGCCATGTAGATACTGTAGCTATGGCCAATCATGTTCAATTCGAAGAAAGGCCCAGGAAGAGTCCCCACGTTCTCATCTCCAGTGCAGATATCCCCATCCATATCTTCTGCACTTGTACTTGGGAATGAACAGGCAAATGCCTGCTGCCAGAAATCCTTGATGAAATAATCTTCTTTTGAGGTGGCAGGTTTTCTACTGGCAGTAAATTGTTGAAATCCTGATATATCATTGGAATGAATTGCAAAGGACAGAGCCCCGTGGATTATTTCTTTATCCCAAGTCCTTTGATAAACGAGAGAAGTCAGCTCCACCTGGGCTGTCATTATCCACACTATACCCTTTGGGTTACTTTTCACATCTTCTTGCTCAGATAAATATGGAAGCCATCTCAGAAATATCATAGAATAAGATTCTCCATAGAGGACTATCACATTGGCTTTGCTACTCATTACTTTATCATATATTTTTGCACCCTGCTGTATTAAGTCTTTAAGATCAGTGACAAGAGACAATTTGGATACTCTCTCTATAAAGGCAAAACAAATGCCACTAGAAGTAAACATTGGAACCACGGCTTGCACAAATCTTTCTCCGTTCTCAAGATCCATAGTAAAAAGTCCAACCCAGGTCCACCTGAAATGCAGAAGTAAGGAGAGAATCCCCTTATACTGCAGGACTTCCTGTGGGACCATTTGGTAGAAGGAAAGGCCTGGAGTTTTATCCTCCATGACTGGAGCAGGGCTATATATAAGCTAAAAGGGATTGCAGTGGGGGGGGGGGGAGAGAATAGGAATAGTTTTATGAATATATTCAGTCATTTTTATTCAACATTTAAGTTACCTTTGGAGTAAGGACCATGTTGCTCCATCACTCAATACAAGATGCTGAAAATAATAATACTGAAAGTATTTTGTGTTACTGTTGCCAATTAAGCGTACACACCAAATAAAAGTGAAAATTGGAGGTTGAAGACTGTCACTATAAAGAAGAACAAGAAAGGTACCATGTTTCCAAGAAAAGAAGTGTCCTGCTGTATTTAAACCCTGGACACTCTACATTGTTGTAGCTTTCTTTTTCAGTCAAAACACATCTCCCAGCTTCTGTTATAACATGGGCTTATACTCCCGGCATAAAGGCACACAGACACCCTTCTGCCAACATTTTGCATGCCCATGTTGATCCTATGCTACGGCACCACAAATCCTTAGTAAATGCAAATTTCCTTCATAAAGACATACATACACCCTTCTGCCTTCATTCCTGCGAACACAATGTGGGCATAAAATCAACTTCATGTAGTACAGTCTAGTAGATATTCAATACCACATGTGGGTTAATTTTAGCATAGTCCCATAAATTCTCATCTAAATTTTCCTTTGATGGGATTTATGCTCCATAACTTTTCACTCCACTTCTGAGAAGCACAATCCCAAAGCTGCCATTTTCCACTCCCACTCAATCACCATCATTTCAATCTCCTTGTATTAAATTTGTGAGGCAGTTATGTTTACAACCCTGAGACTTTTGTACATTTACCCCCAAAAGATTGGTGACTGAATGGAAATCAACCTGCATCATTAGCCTCTCCTCAAATTAAAAGTATTTATTTCGTGTGTTTTTTCCAAATCGTATCAATAAATTCAAAATCGTATCCCCTGTATAAAAGTCTTGCTGTGGTATTGAAGCTTATGCTTTATTCACCATATTTTGGCTTCTGCACCACAAGGTGAAATATGGCAGGCAATGCAACCATGGAAGGAAAACAACAACTTTAAATCCATGATGCTCAGCACAGAGAGAACATGTCACGAACAGCATGTGCCATGGCATAAACAGCCATGTAGATACTGTAGCTGTGGCCAATCTTGTTCATTTCAAAGAAAGGCCCAGGAAGAGTCCCCACGTTCTCATCTCCAGTGCAGATATCCCCATCCACATCTTCTGCACCTGTACCTGGAAATGAACAGGCAAAGGCCTGCTGCCAGAAGTCCTTGATGAAATAATCTTCTTTTGAGGTGGCAGGTTTTCTGGCGGCAGTAAATTGTTGAAATCCTGATATGTCATTGGAGTGAATTGCGAAGGACAGAGCCCCGTCGATTATTTCTTTATCCCAAGTCCTTTGATAAATGAGAGAAGTCAGCTCCACCTGGGCTGTCAATATCCACACTGTACCCTTTGGGTTAATATTCCCATCTTCTTGCTCAGATAAATATGGAAGCCATCTCAGAAATATCATAGAATAAGATTCTCTGTAGAAGTTCATCACATTGGCTTTGCTACTCATTACTTTATCACATATTTTTCCACCCTGCTGTAATAAGTCTTTAAGATCAGTGACAAGAGATAATTTGGATACTCTCTCTATAAAGGCAAAACAAATGCCACTAGAAGTAAACATTGGAACCACAGTTTGAACAAATCTTTCTCCATTCTCAAGATCCATGGTAAGGAGTCCAACCCAGGTCCACCTGAAATGCAGAAGTAAGGAGAGAATCCCCTCATACTGCAGGGCTTCCTGTGGGACCATTTGGTAGAAGGAAAGGCCTGGAGTTTTATCCTCCATGATTGGAGCAGGGCTATATATAAGCTAAAAGGGATTGCAGTGGGGGGGGGGAGAGAATAGGAATAGTTTTATGAATATATTCAGTCATTTTTATTCAACATTTCAAGTTACCTTTTGAGTAAGGACCGTGTTGCTCCATCACTCAATACAAGATGGATACATTATACCTGTGGAATATTATAGATATCCAAGACTGTTGCAGCATGAAGAGAGGTTAGGGGGTCCAGTCCCCCAATGACTGCTATCAAATGATGATGGATGTCACATTTGTAGTTGGGGACCATTCTGTTTGGGCTGGACATTAGCAGCATTGTAGCATGATAGGTCCCTTTTGCAATGAAATAGCTGTCAAATATGTGGAAGCCCAAGGTGGTATTGGGTAAGATCTGAGGGTTGTCATTGATCTCCTTCACTGCAAATGCCAAAGCTAGGATGTGCTGGTAATTCTTAGTCACTACTCTGAAATACGAATTGCATTCTATATCAAAAAGATATCTCTCATTTTATAAATCACAATTATTGATTTCTTATCATTGTTTGCTTTATGAAATAGTAGAGTATTTTAAACCACATTTGTGGATGCAGTCCAGGGTAGTGTACAAAATTGCTTGGTTTTTGTTTTTCAGTAAGCCTATTAACCCCCTTTTATGTGTTAAAAACATTTTTTAAACTCTGGAACATATAAAGGAAGAATACAAAATCTATCACATATCACTGAGATTCCTTTCCCTGTTAAGATGGACCACAACAGATTTCAAAATAGATATGGAACTAGTCTATGCAAGCCTATATTAGTCAGTGAAAGAAATTTATATTTATCATATTCTATTATCTTGCTATGGGGAACAAGGGACATATCCTTAATTGAATTCTTTATGCTTTCTATGTTCAAAAATCCATATGCCATAGCTTTCAATATTCAGAGAAAAAAGCTAAGAAAAACAGAAAAAAGAGATAAAAGAAAGAGCAACTCCTTACGCAAGCTCTTCAGGCAATGCCTGTGGGGGTTCTTTAGTGAAGGCTAATGCATTGGAAATGATGAAGCTGTGAGAAGCTAAGCCACCAAGGATGAGGTCTCCTGACCGGTGATACTTGTGAAGTGGAAGGTGTGGATCATGGACATGACACTTCACCATGTGAGTCTTGCATGTCATTTCAGGAAGCAGTGTCAGCAGCAAAATAGCAAATGTAGCCATCCTGAGTCTGAAGGCAAATATTCACTTGAGAAACATGACATTCTTTTCACTGAAAATTCCATTATTTGAATGTCACCAGCTGATTTAAATGTTCATTCAGTTTTCAAATAGGCCAGAACCCTGAAGCTTAAACACCACTACACCCTAGCAGTAGTTATAAATTCTAATGGGTATATTGACTAAATAACAACTTTCAATTTCTTTCCTATTCAAATTCCACAGGGGGTTCAACATGCAACATAATTAATAATAGTAATTGCTGTAATAACAGAGGGAAATAATTACAAAGTCAAGGTTGGGGTTCCTCTGTGTAATTGCAGAAGGAAACTTGTTTGTTACATCTGAAGATTTCCTCTTTCCTTCCATCTACTTCAGTATCAAAGGATGCTTTGGCTTGGATGAGTACTTGAAAGGTAACTTTTAGGTGAGATCACAGCAATGTGTTATATAAGGGTCTGCCTACGAAGATTGTTTGGAAACTACAGCTAGTGTAGAATTCAGTGGCCAGGTTGCTCACAGGTGCAAGAATGTTTGAGCATATAACAACAATAATGGCACAACTGCCACACTACCCGTTAGTTTCCAGGCCAAATAAAAGTGCTGTTTTTTCCAATGAAGCCTTCAGTTGTTCAGGATCACAAAGCCACAAGGACTGCCTCTCCCCAAAGGAACTGACCCAGACCATGTGCTCATCATATGAGGCCCTTCTTCCTGTGCCTGCTCCACAAGAGATCCAGAGGGTGGCAACACGAGAACAGGCCTTTTTTGCAGTGATTCCCTATTTGTGGAGTGCTCTCCTCATTGTGGCTCACCTGCTACCGTCATTATATATCTTTAGGCACCAGGCAAAATCTGTCCAGGCCATGCACAATCATTATTTGGCTAAATTCTCTGAATCCTTACTCTTAGAGTTTAAGTTACACAACTCTGCTCAACTCTGTGTTATAGGTTCATGGGTTGCAAGATGACTTGCTCTAAATAATTCAAGTGTATGGTCACATGTATATACATAAGGAGATCTTGCTACAGAGTGCAAGGGTTTTGTTTTTTAGGAAAGAGAGTGTGTATGTATGTTTAAAAGATAGAGAGCTCCAAAGAAAATTGAAATAGAACAGATCTACCTACAAAAAAAAATTCATAAACACCGAAACAACCAAATATCCATTGGTTGTGCAGACTAGAGCAAAACACACCCACATTCATCCAGCCTTTCGTCTTATCAGCTGTTCCTTATCGTTCAGTTCAGGCCTTAAAACAATGATATAGCATTTAGGGAAAAAGATGCACCCCAGCACCCCAGCACTGGAGGCTAAGATAGAAAAGATCTCCACAGCTACCATGTATTTTCCTTTAGTGCTCAGGTAGGAGGGAATAAAGGATAACCAAACACTGCAAAAGACCAACATGCTGAAAGTGATGAACTTGGCTTCATTGAAACTGTCAGGCAACTTCCTGGCAAGAAAAGCCACACTGAAACTGGCCATAGCCAGAAAGCCCATGTAACCAAGGGCACAGTAAAACATAGTTACAGAACCCTCATTGCATTCTAGAACAATTTCTCCATAAGTTGAGTGCTTATCGACATCTGGGAATGGGGGAGAAAATGCCAACCACATAATACAAATGGTTGCTTGAATAAAGGAGCAGGAAATCACAATGGAGTTGGCCAGCCTCTTCCCCACCCATTTCCTCATCCTGGATCCTGGTTTGGTGGCCATGAAAGCCAGAATCACTGTGATCGTTTTTGCCAGCACACAAGAAACAGCCACGGAGAAGATGATGCCAAAAACAGGTTGTCGCAGAAGACATGTCACCTTCTGAGGCTGTCCAATGAATAGCAATGCACAAAGGAAGCAGAGCAGGAGGGAGAGGAGGAGCATGTAGGTGAGGTCCCGGTTGTTGGCTTTGACAATGGGAGTGTTGTGGTGCTTCAGAAACATCCCTAGCACCAGAGCTGTGATGATTGAAGAGGAAAGCGAAAAAGAGGCTAAACTGATCCCCAAAGGTTCTTCATAAGACAAGAAGCTTATTTCCTTCAGAATACATAAATCCTGTTTTTTGTTGGGATAGTATTCATCTGGACATTTAAAACAGTCATTCATATCTGAAGAAGAAGCAATTAGTTATGAGGTTTATATTGGTGTCCCAAACCATACAATCCATGCTAATGTTGCATAGATTAAAGTTTATGTAATCCTGTCATCCCAAGAGACTCCAAGCAATGATTTATCTATGAGATTTGGGCATTTTTGAATATATACAACAAAACCTCAGATGTAGTGCTTTACCTAGGACAATTTTACACCAGGACCTGATTTTCCTCTGCCAAGGCAGTTTATCATGAAGGTTCAAGAGATTTCAATAAAGAATTCTGCTCTTTTTAATTTTGCTTTACTCTTTATGCCTTTAAAACAAAATCTTAATCAAAGGTGAATCAAAATGTAAGCTTCCTTCTCAACTAATACATTGTGCTCTCTTCTGATGTCACACCTTTCTCTGTCTCCCTCCGGCAACTGGAGGAGAAAAGGACAGAGGGTGAAGAAGGTGTGAAGGCCGCTCCCTGCAAGGCCCTTTCCACCTGGCATAGGAGGTTGGTCCCACATTCACCCAGCCCTACTATGTTGAATATGTATTCTGCAGTTGACCTCCTTTGAAATGTTTTTTCTTTGAAATCATTAAGATAATATTTTCGTTTGCTGTTATGTTGCTTTGACTGCATACTCTATATCCAACTTTCTTCAGATTGTTTTATTTCTGTTTTATTGATTCAATAAGCTGTAAAGCGTTTTGAGATTTTTCTTAAAAATATAAAGCGGTATAGAAAAATAAAAAAATAAAAAATTAGATAGAGACCTCTTGGTATGGGGGGGTATACAGATTCAATCAATCAATCAATCAACGGGGTGTGAGTGAAGAGGTGCCCTTTCGCCACCCTTTGGACCAACTGGGAAACTCAACAAACCAATTGCTCCTCAAACTGGGTGTGCAGCTGAATAGTTGTGGGGAGCCTGAGGAAGAACCAACCCCGAACCAACCCCCCTGTGCCTGTCCATAAGACTAGGGTGATGTCCACTGTTTCCAGGATCTCTTCTCATTGCTAGACTTTTTTAGCTGAGCTGACAGTTTGTTTGGACCCTACGTGAGGACCCAGAGGCTAAGAGGCAGAGTATGTCAGAAGTAAAATGTGTGTGTGTGTGTGTGTGTGTAAATGTAACATTTTTATATGCAACTGTGTATTTTATATAAACAAAGATTCCAGAAGCCAAACCCCTTGTTCTCCTTTTACGAGACAACAGGCTTGGGGAAGGTGAATATGAACCACAGAGGCCATAATCTTCCAAGCCTATCTCAACTTCCCTATTGTTGAGCTGATAAACTATTAGTCACACTGCATTTGTGGATCTGAATGAGATTTCAAGAGGAGATTCCTTATAAACACAGAAACTCATACAAGGAAGACAGGTAAAACCAACCCTTCTTTTTGCCTGTTCTGAGGTCACGGGATGAAGATGAGGCAAGGAGGACATGGGCCGATCAGCTCACATTCAACACAAGGGCAAATTATTCCACCAAGGAAACCAGGTTGGATTTTTGCATCTTCAACAAGGCCCTCTGCATCACTCAGACTTACCATTCCCCCCCATTTTTTCTTTTTTTTAAAAAAGAATAAAACCGGTAACCATATTGTATGCATATATTTATGCTTATTCCCATTCCTCTGGATTACTGGCCATCTGCTTCCTATTTCTGTATGTGATGTTGCTTACCCATCTGGTCTGAAATCTTCTCTTCTGGACAGGGAGTGCAATCGTAGCAACAAAATGGCTCCCCCTCCTTCATTTTCTTGCTTGAACCAGGACTGCAACTCTCACTGCATACAGAAATAGGCCTTGCCTAATCCATGAAACAAAAGAAAATATAGAGCTGGGAATCTTTATGGTTCCAGTAGAGTTGACTCCTGTTACTAGAAAAATGGGCAGAGACCTGAGAAGAATCCAACTCCCTCCCCAATCACCAAGGATGGTTCATGCTTTCTCCTGTCACCCACAATCACATTAATACATTTTCTGTAACTGAGATGTTTTCTAGATGTTCATGTCTAACATCCAGAAATAAAAACCACGAGCAGCAGATTCCAACTTTGTCTGCAGAGAGGGAAGACACTTAATGAAAGGAAAGGTCTTAAAGTATGACAGGCATAGCAATTGTTGGTTCCTTTTACTCTCTTAGAAGGTTAAGCAGGAGAAGCCTCAAAGGCACACAAACAAACAAAAAAGCAGTTGCAGGGCCGGCTTTTGACTGCTCACCATAAGCAAATCAGAACCATGCATTCTTCATATGATGGTTGCTCTTTGCAAATTTGCATAGATCATCCCATCCCTAGCTTGTGTTTATGTCTGTCTCTTTCTCTCTCTGTACGTGTGTGTGTGTGTGTATGTGTGTATGTGTGTGTGTGTGTGAGAGAGAGAGAGAGAGAGAGAGATTTTATTTCCTTTTTTAACCAAAAGGTACAGGACAGGAGAAGAATTCTAAATCGGTTTCTTGTTTGAGAAGGAAAGAAGTAAAAAGAAATGCTTGTAATTGCCTTTTTCATTGGGCATTAGGAAGATGATAGAGTTAGTGTTTTAAATAGTGAAGTTCTGGTTTGATAGAGGCAAGCAAGAAATAATGTTTTCCACTTGATGGAAAGGTGAGGAACAAAAGAGGAGATTCTACCTGGTTTTCTGACTTCCTTCATTTTCATAGAGCTGGTTTCAACCACGCTGCCGAAGATTATTTCATAAATAAAACGAATAAAGGTTACATATACAGGGGTACCTCGGGTTATGAACTTAATTCGTTCTGGACGTCCGTTCTTAACCTGTGGTGTGCTTTCGCTAATGGGGCCTCCCACTGCCGTCGCAACGCGGCACACAATTTCCGCTCTCATTCTGGGGCGAAGTTTGTAACCCGAGGTACTACTGTACTTTGGTCTTATTGATGGAATTTTGAATGTTTTGAATGAAAATGATCTTAAGTGATATTCAAAGATGGAGTGCTCTGAACTGATACAATGAAATCAATGTGCATGACAAACTTTGGATCTCAACCAAAGATCATCATTTGACATATATTCAAAGCAAAAGATGAATATATTTAGTTCATCTATCAATTTCTCAAAAAAAAAAAATATCTTAAAAAAATAATTATCTGTAACACTACCGTGGTGAATAAGTTCATGAAGTGTAATTTCCCTGACCAGTTCAAGAATTCTTCATACATCACAAAATCATTGCGGTCAAGTGAAATGATGTTTACAAACAGTACTGAAGTCAATGTTCATTCCAAACTGGATATCTTCCTACCATGTTAAACCGCCTTTGCCATGTTATAGAGTCTTCATGGATGGTGAACACTTGATGCAAAGAAGTATGGGGATCCATCCTGCCAACTTTAATTTTATGAAAGGATTGGTTTAGGGAAACAATCCAATTAATAACATCCAACCCAACTTTCAACTCCCCATTCTGGTTAAAGGAAACCTCATCTCCAGCACTATTATTAAATAATACACCTCTGAGGAAATGATGGAACTATATTTGAAAAAGGAAATCAGAAGAAGAGGATGTGTATCAGTCTAACATATATATTCAGTGGCAACAGTCTAACTAAGAACAGAAAAAAGAAACAAAAATCAGGGAGATAATTAAATGAGTCATGGACTATTTGACACCAATATTATGGTGCCCTATTGCAAGAAAAAAATGGCTTCATTACCTGCCATGGCTGTTGATTTTGAAATGACAACTGCCCTTGGTCCTTTAACATTCTTGATTTCAGTCTCCATGAGAACATGTCATGAACAGCCTGTGCCATGGCATAAACAGCCATGTAGATACTGTAGCTGTGGCCAATCATGTTCATTTCAAAGAAAGGCCCAGGAAGAGTCCCCATGTTCTCATCTCCGGTGCAGATATCCCCATCCACATCTTCTGCACTTGTACTTGGGAATGAACAGGCAAATGCCTGCTGCCAGAAATCCTTGATGAAATAATCTTCTTTTGAGGTGGCAGGTTTTCTACTGGAAGTAAATTGTTGAAATCCTGATATGTCATTGGAGTGAATTGCGAAGGACAGAGCCCCGTGGATTATTTCTTTATCCCAAGTCCTTTGATAAACGAGAGAAGTCAGCTCCACCTGGGCTGTCATAATCCACACTGTACCCTTTGGGTTAATTTTCACATGTTCTTGCTCAGATAAATATGGAAGCCATCTCAGAAATATCATAGAATAAGATTCTCCATAGAAGATCATCACATTGGCTTTGCTACTCATTACTTTATCATATATTTTTGCACCTTGCTGTAATAAGTCTTTAAGATCAGTGACAAGAGATAATTTGGATACTCTCTCTATAAAGGCAAAACAAATGCCACTAGAAGTAAACATTGGAACCACGACTTGCACAAATCTTTCTCCATTCTCAAGATCCATGGTAAGGAGACCAACCCAGGTCCACCTGAAATGCAGAAGTAAGGAGAGAATCCCCTCATACTGCAGGGCTTCCTGTGGGACCATTTGGTAGAAGGAAAGGCCTGGAGTTTTATCCTCCATTATTGGAGCAGGGCTATATATAAGCTAAAAGGGATTGCAGTGGGGGGGGGGAGAGAATAGGAATAGTTTTATGAATATATTCAGTCATTTTTATTCAACATTTCAAGTTACCTTTGGAGTAAGGACCATGTTGCTCCATCACTCAATACAAGATGCTGAAAATAATAATACTGAAATACGTCTTGAGTCTTTTGTGTTACTGTTGCCAATTAAGCGTACACACCAAATAAAAGTGAAAATTGGAGGTTGAAGTCTGTCACTATAAAGAAGAACAAGAAAGGTACCATGTTTCCAAGAAAAGAAGTGTCCTGCTGTATTTAAACCCTGGACACTCTACATTGTTGTAGCTTTCTTTTTCAGTCAAAACACATTTACCAGCTTCTGTTATAACATGGGCTTATACTCCCGGCATAAAGACACACAGACACCCTTCTCCCAACATTTTGCATGCCCATGTTGATCCGATGCTACGGCACCACAAATCCTTAGTAAATGCAAATTTCCTTCATAAAGACATACATACACCCTTCTGCCTTCATTCCTGCAAAAACAATGTGGGCATAAAATCAACTTATATAGTACAGTCTAGTGGATATTCAATACCACATGTGGGTTAATTTTAGCATAGTCCCATGAGCTCTCATCTAATTTTTCCTTCAATGGGATTTATGCTCCATAACTTTTCACTCCACTTCTGAGAAGCACAATCCCAAAGCTGCCATTTTCCACTCCCACTCAATCACAATCATTTCAATCTCCTTGTATTAAATTTGTGAGGCAGTTATGTTTACAACCCTGAGACTTTTGTACATTTACCCCCAAAAGATTGGTGACTGAATGGAAATCAACCTGCATCATTAGCCTCTCCTCAAATTAAAAGTATTTATTTCGTGTGTTTTTTCCAAATCGTATCAATAAATTCAAAATCATATCCCCTGTATAAGAGTCCTGCTGTGGTATTTAAGCTTATGCTTTATTCACCACACCAGTTCACATATTTTGGACTCTGCACCACAAGGTGAAATATGGCAGGCAACGCAACCATGGAAGGAAAACAACAACTTTAAATCCATCATGCTCAGCACAGAGATGGATACATTATACCTGTGGAATTTTATAGATATCCAAGACTGTTGCAGCATGAAGAGAGGTTAGGGGATCCAGTCCCCCGATGACTGCTATCAAATGATGATGGATGTCACATTTGTAGTTGGGGACCAATCTGTTTGGGCTGGACATTAGCAGCATTGTAGCATGATAGGTCCCTTTTGCAATGAAATAGCTGTCAAATATGTGGAAGCCCAAGGTGGTATTGGGTAAGATCTGAGGGTTGTCATTGATCTCCTTCACTGCATATACCAAGGCCAGGATGTGCTGGTAATTCTTAGTCACCACGCTGAAATGAGAATTGCATTCTGTATCAAAAAAATATCTCTCATTTTATAAATCACAATTATTGCATTCTCATCATTGTTTGCTTTATGAAATAGTACTGTATTTTAAACCACATTTGTGGATACAGTCCAGGGTAGGGTACAAAATTGCTTGGATTTTGTTTTCTAGTAAGTCTGATAACCCCCCTTTTATGTGTTAAAAACATTTTTTAAACTTTCGAACATATAAAGGAAGAATACAGAATCTATCACATATCACTGAGATTCCTTTCACTGTTAAGATGGACCACAACAGATTTCAAAACAGATATGGAACTTGTGAAAGAAATTTATATTTATCATATTCTATTATCTTGTTATGGGGAACAAGGGAAACAATTGCATTCTTTATGCTTTTAATGTTTAAAAATCCATATGCCATAGCTTTCAATATTCAGAGAAAGAAGCTAAGAAAAACAGAAAGAGATAAAAGAAAGAGCAACTCCTTACACAAGCTCTTCGGGTAAGCCTGTGGGGGTTCTATAGTGAAGGCTAATGCATTGGAAACGATGAAGCTGTGAGAAGCTAAGCCACCAAGGATGAGGTCTCCTGACTGGTGATACTTGTGAAGTGGAGGATGTGGATCATGGACGTGACACTTCACAATGTGAGTCTTGCATGTCATTTCAGGAAGCAGTGCCAGCAGCAACATAAGCAAAGTCGCCATCCTGAGTGTGAAGGCAAATCTTCACTTGAGAAACATGACATTCTTTCCACAGAAAACTCTCATTTTATAAAATTATAATTACTGTACGCTCATCATTGTTTGCATTATGAAATAGTACAGTATTTTAAAAAAACATTTCTGGAAGCAATCTAGGGTGGTGTACAAAATTCCTTGGCTTTTTCTTTTTTTTCTTTTTTAGTAAGTACGTATTTGTGTGAGCCATGAACCCCTTCAGTCAATCAACCTATTGCAGACCAGAAATATACTGGAGGCAGCACATTCATTGTTTAAAGCTGTGATTCTCTCCACTATAAATTATTTAAGTGAAAGCAGTTCTTGTTAGCATATCATTATGGGTCATAAATGAGCATTTAATAAAGGAGTTACTGAAGACTAAAAAGAACCCAACAAAACTCCAATGATAGGGAAATGATGTAAGTATGTGATCAAATATGTATTAACAACATTTTTAAAACTCTGGTACATACAAAGAGAAGAAAACAAAATCCATCACATATCACTGAGATTCATTTCCATGGAAAGATGGACCACAACAGATTTCAAAATTAATAGATATGAACCTAGGCTATGCAAGCTATTATAAGTCAGTGAAAAGAAATTTATCTTTATTATGTTGCATTATCCTGTTATGTAGAAACTGGAACATTCCTAACTACATTATTTATATTTTTCTCTATTCAAAATCAATATGCCACAACCTTCAGTATTCAGTGAAAGAAACTAAGAAAAACAGAAAGAGATAAAGAAAGAGCAACTCCTTACGCAAGCTCTTCGGGTAATGCCTGTGGGGGTTCTTTAGTGAAGGCTAATGCATTGGAAATGATGAAGCTGTGAGAAGCTAAGCCACCAAAGATGAGGTCTCCTGACTGGTGATACTTGTGTAGTGGAGGGTGTGGATCATGGACACGACACTTCACAATGTGAGTCTTGCATGTCATTTCAGGAAGCAGTGTCAGCAGCAATATAAGCAAAGTCGCCATCCTGAGTGTGAAGGCAAATCAACATGACATTCTTTCCACAGAAAACTCCCTTATTTCAATGTCAACAGCTGCAAAGGCTGATTTAAATGCTTATTCAGTTTTTAAATAGGCCAGAACTCTGCAGTATAAACACAACTAAGCCCTAGCGGTAGTTATAAATTCTAGTGTTTATATTGACCAAATAACAACTTTCTTTTTTTCTTTCCTTTTCGAATTCCACAGCGGGTTCAGCGTGCAACAAAATTAATAATAGTCATTGCTGTAATGGCAGAGGAAAATAATTACAAAGTCAACGTTGGGGTTCCTCTGTGTAATTGCAGGAGGAAACTTGTTTGTTACATCTGAAGATTCCCCCACACCTTCCGCCTAGTTGAGTATCAAATGATACTTTGGCTTGGATGAGGGAGGCACCAAGGCTTCAGACGTATAACATCATAGTTTGGCGTTAATGTACACTTAAACTTGTATTAGGAGCACTGTGCTGAAGATTTAAAGGCAACTTACCAACACATAGGGACGCGGGTGGCGCTGTGGGTTAAACCACAGAGCCTAGGACTTGCCAATCAGAAGGTCGGCAATTCGAATCCCCGCAACGGGGTGAGCTCCTGTTGCTCGGTCCCTGCTCCTGCCAACCTAGCAGTTTGAAAGCAAGTAGATAAATAGGTATCACCCCGACAGGAAGGTAAATGGTGTTTCCGTGCACTGCTCTGGTTCGCCAGAAGCGGCTTAGTCATGCTGGCCACATGACCTGGAAACTGTACGCTGGCTCCCTCAGCCAATAAAGCGAGATGAGCGCTGCAACACCAGAGTCGGCCACGACTGTACCTAATGGTCAGGGGTCCCTTTACCTTTACCTACCAACACATACCACAGCTTGTGGGGAGGGAGGCATTTTCTAATTAGGAAATGTGGTGGGCGGGCTCATCAATGAAGTTGGAAGGCAGAGCGAGTCTTACTTTTAAAAGAGCAAGGCCTAATTGGTAGCAACCCAGCTGCTGAGTCCTTTCAATCTGTAGCCTCAAATCCCTCCTTTGCCACTTCTTTCTTGTCTTGATTCTGAATGCCAGAGAAAGGACCCCTTAACCTTTGGGAAGACAGAGAGGGCACTGATGTAGGGTCCCAAGAAGCTTGCCCATGTCTGTAGCTTCACAAGAGGTTTGCTTGTTCCCTCTTTTACATTACCTGTCCTCCCACTCAGGGGTGGGTTACAACAAATGAAGCAGTATTTTAAACAACTTAGCATTTAGTAAATATGGGGGTGATAGAAATTGGCATATCAAGTGTCGAAAGCCAGGGTAAAGAGATGAGACCAACAACTGCTGAAAGTTGTATAATGCAGTACCTTCTCTGTTTCAGTTGGAACAGTTCAGGGATTTGGCACTGGGCACCATGCACAAGTTAATGAGGATTCCACCAGAGTTCTGGAGCCTTGAGAGGTGACAACCCAGCAAGTCACTGTGTTTGCCTTAGTGCTTAGCACCAGGTGATTATACTACTGCTTACTCTATGAATTTGAGATCTTCTGGGTTTCTTCTAATCTGCAGCCTTTATGGCCCATATTTCTTTACCATGTAATGCAATTCTTAGTGTATTTGAGGAGCTAGTGTATGGCAATATCTACCATTGCAGGACATTTGTGGGAGGCTCCTTAGACTGTATGGATGGAAGGTGGCCTGCTCTTGATTGTTACACTCCCTCTGAAGGAAATTGTACATAACCCGGGAATAATTATCGACTCACTGCTTTCACTTGAAGCTCAGGTGGTCTTGGTGGCCCAGTTGTGCTCTTATCTGGACAAGTAAGGCCTAATATCATTCGTCTATGCTCTGGTAACTTGTAGGTAAGATTATTGCAAAGTGTTATATGTGGGGCTGCCTCTGAAGATGGTTTGGAAACTGCAGCTGGTGTAGAATTCAGTAACCAGGTTGCGCACCAGTGCAAGAAAATTTGAGCATAAAATACTAATCCTGGCACAATTGCACTGGTTGCCCAGGCCAAATAAAAGTAATGGTTTTGACCTATTAAGCCATCAGTTACTCAGAACCACAATGTCACGAGGACTGCCACTCCCCAAATGAACTGACCCAGACTGTGTGCTCATCATCTGAGGCCCTTCTTCCTGTGCCTGCTCCACAAGAGGTCCAGAGGGTGGCAACACAAGAACAGGCCTTTTCTGCTGTGATTCTCTATTTGTGGAGTGCTCTCCCCAGGGTGGCTCACCTGGTGTCAGCAATGTACCGTCATTATATCTTTAGGCACCAGGCAAAATCCTATATAACCAGGCCATGCAATATTTGGCTAAATTCTCTAAGCCCTTATTCTTAAGGGTTTAAATTGCACAACTCTAATCAAGATTTGTTTTAGGTTCATGGGTTGCAAGATGACTTGCTCTAAATAATTCAGGTTTACGGCCACATGTATATACATAAGGAGATCTTGCTACAGAGTGCAAAGGTTTTGTTTTTTAGGAAAGAGAGTGTGCATATGTTTAAAAGATAGAGAGGTCCAAAGAAAATTGAAATAGAACAAATTTACCAAGAAAATAATTCATAAACACCCAAACAACCAAATATTCATTGGTTGTGCAGACTAGAGCAAAACACACCCACATTCATCCAGCCTTTCGTCTTATCAGCTCTGAGGAAATGATGGAACTATATTTGAAAAAGGAAATCAGAAGAAGAGGATGTGTATCAGTCTTAGAAATATATTCAGTGGCAACAGTCTCAAAAAAGAACAAACAAACAAACAAAACTCAGGGAGATAATTTATTGAAAAAACCATGGACTATTTCAGCACCAATGATACGGTGCTGTACTGGAAGAGAAAATTGGCTTCATTACCTTCCATGGCTGTTGATTTTGTAATGACAATTGCCCTTGGTCTTTTAACATTCTTGATTTCAGTCTCCATGAGAACATGTCACGTACAGCATGTGCCATGGCATAAACAGCCATGTAGATACTGTAGCTGTGGCCAATCATGTTCATTTCAAAGAAAGGCCCAGGAAGAGTCCCCACGTTCTCATCTCCAGTGCAGATATCCCCATCCACATCTTCTGCACCTGTACCTGGAAATGAACAGGCAAAGGCCTGCTGCCAGACGTCCTTGATGAAATAATCTTCTTTTGAGGTGGCAGGTTTTCTGGCGGCAGTAAATTGTTGAAATCCTGATATGTCATTGGAGTGAATTGCGAAGGACAGAGCCCCGTGGATTATTTCTTTATCCCAAGTCCTTTGATAAACGAGAGAAGTCAGCTCCACCTGGGCTGTCAATATCCACACTGTACCCTTTGGGTTAATATTCCCATCTTCTTGCTCAGATAAATATGGAAGCCATCTCAGAAATATCATAGAATAAGACTCTCTGTAGAAGATCATGACATTGGCTTTGCTACTCATTACTTTATCACATATTTTTCCACCCTGCTGTAATAAGTCTTTAAGATCAGTGACAAGAGATAATTTGGATACTCTCTCTATAAAGGCAAAACAAATGCCACTAGAAGTAAACATTGGAACCACGACTTGCACAAATCTTTCTCCATTCTCAATATTCATGGTAAGGAGTCCAACCCAGGTCCACCTGAAATGCAGAAGTAAGGAGAGAATCCCCTCATACTGCAGGGCTTCCTGTGGGACCATTTGGTAGAAGGAAAGGCCTGGAGTTTTATCCTCCATTATTGGAGCAGGGCTATATATAAGCTAAAAGGGATTGCAGTGTGTGGGGGGGGGGAGAGAATAGGAATAGTTTTATGAATATATTCAGTCATTTTTATTCAACATTTAAGTTACCTTTTGAGTAAGGACCATGTTGCTCCATCACTCAATACAAGATGCTCAAAATAATAATTCTGAAATACTTCTTGAGTCTTTTGTGTTACTGTTGCCAATTAAGCGTACACACCAAATAAAAGTGAAAATTGGAGGTTGAAGACTGTCACTATAAAGAAGAACAAGAAAGGTACCATGTTTCCAAGAAAGGAAGTGTCCTGCTGTATTCAAACCCTGGACACTCTACATTGCTGTAGCTTTCTTTTTCAGTCAAAACACATTTACCAGCTTCTGTTATAACATGGGCTTGTACTCCTGGCATAAAGGCACACAGACACCCTTCTGCCAACATTTTGCATTCCCTGTTGATCCTATGGTACGGCACCACAAATCCTTAGTAAATGCAAATTTCCTTCATAAAGACATACATACACCCTTCTGCCTACATTCCTGCGAGCACAATGTGGGCATAACATCAACTTCATGTAGTACAGTCTAGTAGATATTCAATACCACATGTGGGTTAATTTTAGCATAGTCCCATGAACTCTCATCTAAATTTTCCTTTGATGGGATTTATGCTCCATAACTTTTCACTCCACTTCTGAGAAGCACAAACCAAAAGCTGCCATTTTCAACTCCCACTCAGTCACCATCATTTCAATCTCCTTGTATTAAATTTGTGAGGCAATGTTGTTTAAACCCTGAGACTTTTGTACATTTCCCCCCAAAAGATTGGTGACTGAATGGAAATCAACCTGCATCATTAGCCTCTCTTCAAATTAAAAGTATTTATTTCATGTGTGTTTTTCCAAATTGTATCAATAAATTGAAAATCACATCCCCTGTATAAGAGTCTTGCTGCGGTATTTAAGCTTATGCTTTATTCACCACACCAGTTCACATATTTTGGCCTCTGCACCACAAGGTGAAATATGGCAGGCAACGCAACCATGGGAGGAAAACAACAACTTTAAATCCATGATGCTCAGCACAGAGATTGATACATTAATCTCCTTCACTGCAAATTCCAAGGCCAGGATGTGCTGGTAATTCTTAGTCACTACTCTGAAATAAGAATTGCATTCTGTATCAAAAATATATCTCTCATTCTATAAATCACAATTATTGCATTCTCATCATTGTTTGCTTTATGAAATAGTACAGTATTTTAAACCACATTTGTGGATGCAGTCCAGGGTAGTGTACAAAATTGCTTGGTTTTTGTTTCTTGGTAAGTCTGTTAACCCCCTTTTATGTGTTAAAAACATTTTTTTAAACTCTAGAACATATAAAGGAAGAATACAAAATCTATCACATATCACTGAGATTCCTTTCCCTGTTAAGATGGAACACAACAGATTTCAAAATAGATATGGAACTAGTCTATGCAAGCCTATATTAGTCAGTGAAAGAAATTTATCTTTATCATATTCTATTATCTTGTTATGGGGAACAAGGGACATATCCTTAATTGCATTCTTTATACTTTCTATGTTTAAAAATCCGTATGCCATAGCTTTCAATATTCAGAGAAAGAAGCTAAGAAAAACAGAAAGAGATAAAAAAAGAGCAACTCCTTACGCAAGCTCTTCGGGCAATGCCTGTGGGGGTTCTTTAGTGAAGGCTAATGCATTGGAAATGATGAAGCTGTGAGAAGCTAGGCCACCAAGGATGAGGTCTCCTGACCGGTGATACTTGTGAAGTGGAGGGTGTGGATCATGGACATGACACTTCACCATGTGAGTCTTGCATGACATTTCAGGAAGCAGTTCCAGCAGCAACATAGCAAAAGTCACCATTCTGAGTGTGAGGGCAAGTCTTCACTTGAGAAACATGACATTCTTTCCACAGAAAACTCCCTTATTTCAATGTCACCAGTTGCAATGACTGATTTAAATGTTTATTCAGTTTTCAAATAGTCCAGAACCCTGAAGTATAAATACCACTAATCCCTAGCAGTAGTTATAAATTCTAATGGGCATATTGACTAAAAAACAACTTTCAATTTATTTCCAGTTCAGATTCCACAGGGGTGCAGCATGCAAGATAATTAATAATAGTAATTGCTGTAATGGCAGAGGAAAATAATTACAAAGTCAATGTTGAGGTTCCTCTGTGTGATTGCAGAAGGAAACTTGTTTGTTAGATCTGAAGATTCCCTCTTTCCTTCCACCTACTTGAGTATCAAAGGATGCTTTGGCTTGGATGAGGACTTGGATGGTAACTTGTAGGTGAGATCACGGCAATGTGTTATATTTAGGGCTGCCTCTTAAGATGCTTTGGAAACTACAGCAGGTGTAGAATTCAGTGGTCAGGTTGCTCACTTGTGCAAGAAAGTTTGAGCATCTAACACCAATGCTGGCACAACTGTCCTGGCTGCCAACTAGTTTCCTGGCCAAATAAAAGTGCTGGTTTTGACCATGAATCCTTCAGTTGTTCAGAACCACAATGCCACAAGGACTGCCTCTCCCCAAAGGAACTGACCCAGACCATGTGCTCATCATATGAGGCCCTTCTTCCTATTTCTACAGTGGAGTTTTCACCCCAGGGTGGCTCACCTGGTACCGTCATTATATAACTTTAGGCACCAGGCAAAATCTTTCCTAAATAACCAGGCCTTTGGTCTTTATAACATTTTTACTGTGTAATACGTTATGCACAATTATTATTTGGCTAAATTCAAACCCTTACTGTTAGAATATAAGTTGAAAAATTCTGCTCAAGATCTGTTATAGGTTCATGGGTTGCAAGATGACTTGCTCTAAATAATTCAGGTTTATGGCCACATGTATATACATAAGGAGATCTTGCTACAGAGTGTATACATTTTTAGGAAAGAGAGTGTGTGTATACATGTTTAAAAGATAGAGAGGTCCACAGAAAATTGAGATAGAACAAATATACCAAGAGAATAATTCATAAACACCCAAACAACCAAATATCCATTGGTTGTGCAGACTAGAGCAAAACCCACCCGCACATTCATCCAGCCTTTCGTCTTATAAGCTGTTCCTTATCGTTCAATTCAGGCCTGAAAACAATGATATAGCATTTAGGGAAAAAGATGCACCCCAGCACCCCAGCGCTGGAGGCTAAGATAGAAAAGATCTCCACAGCTACCATGTATTTTCCTTTAGTACTTAGGTAGGAGGGAATAAAGGATAACCAAACACTGCAAAAGACCAACATGCTGAAAGTGATGAACTTGGCTTCATTGAAACTGTCAGGCAACTTCCTGGCAAGGAAAGCCACACTGTAACTGGCCATAGCCAGAAAGCCCATGTAACCCAGGACACAGTAAAACATAGCTACAGAACCCTCATTGCATTCTAGAACAATTTCTCTGTAAGTTGAGTGCTTATCGACATCTGGGAATGGGGGAGAAAATGCCAACCACATAATACAAATGGTTGCTTGAATAAAGGAGCAGGAAATCACAATGGAGTTGGCCAGCCTCTTCCCCACCCATTTCCTCATCCTGGATCCTGGTTTGGTGGCCATGAAAGCCAGAATCACTGTGATCGTTTTTGCCAGCACACAAGAAACAGCCACGGAGAAGATGATGCCAAAAACAGGTTGTCGCAGAAGACATGTCACCTTCTGAGGCTGTCCAATGAATAGCAATGCACAAAGGAAGCAGAGCAGGAGGGAGAGGAGGAGCATGTAGGTGAGGTCCCGGTTGTTGGCTTTGACAATGGGAGTGTTGTGGTGCTTCAGAAACGTCCCTAGCACCAGAGCTGTGATGATTGAAGAGGAAAGCGAAAAACAGGCTAAACAGATCCCCAAAGGTTCTTCATAAGACAATAAGCTTATTTCCTTCAGAATACATAAATCCTGTTTTTTGTTGGGATAATATTCATCAGGACATTTAAAACAGTCATTCATATCTGAAAAAGAAGCAATGAGTTATGAGGTTTATTTTGGTGTCCCAAACCATACAATCCATGCTAATGTTGCATAGATTAAAGTTTATGTAATCCTGTCATCCCAAGAGACTCCAAGCAATGACTTATCTATGAGAATTGGGCATTTTTGAATATATACAACAAAACCTCAAATGTGGTGCATTACCAAGGACAATTTTACACCACGTCCTGATTTTCCTTTTCCAAGGCCGTTTATAATCAATGTTGAAGACAATTTAGTAAACCATTATGCTGTTTTTTGTTTTGTTTTACTCTTTATGCTATTTTCATTTTTTTAATCTAAAATGAATTAAAATGTATACTTCCTTCTCAACTAGTACATTGTGCTCGCTTCTCATGTCACACCTCTCTCTCTCTCTCTCTCTAGCAGCTGGAGGAGAAAAGGACAGAGGTGAAGAGAGAGACCTCTGGTATAGGGCGGTATATAAATTCAATAATAATACAAAAGGGGGGCTCTGAGTGAGGGGATCCCTTCCCCATTCTTTGGACCACCTGAGAAACTCAACAAACCTGCTGCTCCTGGTACTGGTTGTGAATGGGACATAGTTGTGGGCAGCCTGAGGAAGTACCATCCCGCTTGTGCCTGCTCATAAGAAACAAGAGACTAGGGTGATGTCCACTGTTTCCAGGAACTCTTCTCATTGCAAGACTTTTGTGGGTGAGCTGAGAGTTTGTTTGGACCCTACACGAGGACCCAGAGGATGGGAGGCAGAGTGTGTCAGAAGGGAAATTAATATGTATATTGCATATTTTTATATGCAACTGTATTTTATATAAACAAAATTTCCAGAAGCCAACCCTCTTGTTTGCCAATAATGAGACAACAGGAGTTTGGAAGATAAATATGAACCACAGAGGCCATAATCTTCCAAACCTATCCCAACTTCCCTATTGTTGAGTCGATAAATAACTACCCCCACTGCATTTGTGGACCTGAATGAGACTTCAAGGAGGAGATTGCTCATAAACACAGAAACTCATACAAGGATGTCAGATGAGACCAACCCCTCTCTTTACCTGTTCTGAGGTCTTGGGATGAAGTTTAGGCTAGGAGGCCATGGGCGACCAAGCTCACATTCGAAACAAGGTCAAATGATTCCACCAAGAAAACCATATTGGATTTTTGCATTTCCAACAAGGCCCTCTGACTCAGACTTACCATAATCACTTTGTGTTCCTTATTTTAGAGGCCTATTTCTTTACATATAGCCAATCATATTAAGAAAACTCTGGGTCTTACCCTCATATGAAATCTTCCCTGCTGGGCATGAGATGCAATCATAACAGCAAAATGGCTCCCCTTCCTTCACTTTCTTGCTAAAACCTGGCTTGCAAGTCTCAGTGCATAGGGAAAGAGGTCGTGTCTAATCCACAAATGAAAGAGGACAACAATTATATTTTAATATTATTACCTTGGAAGTTCTGAGGTTGTAGGGCAGAGGGGGCCCAGATCTTTGTTTACCAAAAAAGAAGCCAAATTTAATAGGTGGGTTGGATCCAGGTACATCTCTACATGTCCCACATATGATAAATATGATATGAGGTCTGGGACAAATGGGCATGCTCTGAACAAAACACAGTTCAAAACAATTTGCCTCAGGTGCAAATTGGGGAGGGTTTCTAGGCCACATTTGGTTTCCCATCCCTGCACAAGAAATTTTGAGAGGTGGGCAGTGGAGCTGTCCAACTTTCATGTTATATCCTAATGATGTCATATGATTAAGAGGTGGGCAGCCCTACCCACCTGAAAAAATAGACCTGTGACACCAAGCCTAATAAAATATAAAATATCGAATTTCCAAAATCGTATTGCCATTACACAAATCTATGGTGCAACCACATTTGGAATACTGTGTACAGTTCAGATCACCTCAAAATGGACATTGTAGAGTTGGGGAAAGTTCGGAAAAGGGGAACTAATACAATCAAGTGGATGGGGTGACTCCCTTACAAAGAAAGGTTACAGGTTTGGGACTTCTTTAATTTAAATGAAAAATGAATGAGAGGTGATTTAGTAGAAATTTACAAAGTTAAGCTTGGCATAGGGGAGGTGGATAGAGAAAAGTGTTTCTCCCTCTCTCATAACACTGGAACTCATAGACATCTGATGATGATTCAAGACATTCAGAAAGTACTACTTCAGTCACCTCATATTTAAATAAATTTCAAGTATTATTCTGCTTTTTTGAGGTGCGCCTTTTCCCTTGTTCTCTTGCTTGCATCTTCGTAACTGAGATGGCCATCCGCCATGTTTAATTATTCAAAATGTTTTTCCCTCCTACCCTATAGATCTAGAAAAGCTATAGTCATTGTCCTACTGTGTATATATGTATATATGTATACATGTATACATATATCTATATCTATATAGATGAAAGATAGATAGATATAATTATGTTGATCTGTCTATGGCTTTTATAGATTATGTGTTGTTAGATTATTATATATCTATTTACCACTGCATTTTCTCCTGACAGGCATCAAGGCAGCTTCCATATAAAAACAAGTTTTTGTAAAAAAAAAATAGAAAAAAAACCAATTCAATAGAATTAAAACCATATACACATATAAAATCTGCTTAGAACATACAAATGACTACAATAAAAACAGCACAGCGCCAACCCTTTCATTAAAAACAATCAATTCCCCAAAGTCTGTTAGAACAAGATGTTCTTCCTCTCAGCAGAAGGACAAAAAGGAGGGAGCCAGTCTAGTTTCTTCAGGAAGTTCGTTTCAGAGTCTGGGAGCAACCACTGAGAAGGTCCTTTCCTGCATCCCCACAAAACTTCCTGTGAGAGGGGTTGGACTGAGAGAAGGGCCCTTGAGGAGCTCAAAACCTGGGCAGCTTTGTATGAGGAAATATGGTCTAAGCTTTGTAGGGCTTTATAGGTCATAACCAGCACTTTGAATTGTGCCTGGAGACAGAATGGTGGTAGCCAGTGGAGGTGCTGTAACAACAGAGGCATATATTCCCTATAACCAGCCTCACTCAAAAAATCTGACTGCAGCTCTTTGAACCTGTTGATGTTTCTGAGCAACATTTGGGAAAGACGGTGGCCCTGTGGTCTAAACCACTGAGCCTTTTGGGCTTGCCGATCAGAAGGTTGGCGGTTTGAATCTCCACGACAGGGTGAGCTCCCGTTGCTCAGTCCCAGCTCCCGCCAACCTAGCAATTTGAAAGCATGCCAAAAAAATGTGCAAGTAGATAAATAGGTACTTCTTCAGCAGGAAGATAAATGGTGTTTCTGTGCACTGCTCTGGTTTCGGTGTTCCATTGCTCCAGAAGCGGCTTAGTCATGCTGACCACATGACCAGGAAAAACTGTCTGCGGACAAACGCCGGCTCCCTCGGCCTGTAAAGCAAGATGAGCGCTGCAACCCCAGAGTCGTCTGTGACTGGACTTAACTGTCAGAGGTCCTTTACCTTTTCTTTTGGAATAAGATAACATTCCGATGCACACATTCAGGTGCAAATTATTCCAGGAGGTATGATGAGACTAAATCATATTGCAATTCACAAAGATCAAATCCCTAAAGTACCGTTAAATTAGCAGTATCTAGTGAAAGTAATTCTGTCTGTTATGACTGAGATCCCGTACTCAGAAAAGAACCAAAGGCTCCCCAAATTGCTATATATTGTATCCTACCTGGTTAAACCAGCTATGCCATGTGATGGCATCTGCATTAATGGCTAACACTTGGTCAGCAGGAGCCTGTGGATCCACCTTCCCAATCTTCACTTTTGACTGATTTGATAACAGTAAACAGTTGATAATATCATATCCAGCTACTAATTTCCCATTCTTGTCAAATGAAATCTTGTCCCCAGCATTGTTGTTAAATGAGGCACCTCGCAGAAAGTGATGCAGCTAGATTGAAAAATAATGGTTTTAGAAAGCGTGTTCTCCCTGAAATGAGAGCACGTGTTGCGGTGGGGTCTGCCGAGCCATCCCTCTGTTGCCAGGCAGGGGTAAAAAAAGGCTGCCTGGGGCAATGATTGGATGGCTGGTTTGCTGGGGCAAATTGCATGTTGCAATGTGGTGGGTGGGTCCGAAGGCTCTAAATATTGGGGCACTCAGCTTATTGCTTTCTCTTTCGCTGAGTGCATCGGATCACCCCCCGCCCGCCCTGAGTTCAGGGTGTTTTGTTTGACCTTGCTATGCCTGTCATGGGGTCGTCTGCCGTTGGGGCAGGAGCCTAGTAGGAATTTTGTCCATATGGCTGATTGGCTGAGCCATTTGGTTTTTGCCTATTACGTAGCAAATTGTCACAACTTGTAAGGTTGCGGTTAGGAATTGGTTATAAATTGGTTGGAGGAGGGGTAAGGACAGGCTGGTCTTGCCCCTCCAATGCTGGTGCGCAAGGGAATTCCATTAAAGGAATCCAGGGGCTTGCCACGATTTCGTCAGAATCCCTGAAATGGGACTAAGGCCGGCAAGCCCTGGGGAGCATGTGGGTGAGCGGTGAGGGCCTGTGACTCAGCTCCATTGCTCCCCAATATTGTTTCCCTTCACTGGCTTCCGAGGGAATTCGGAAGTCAGTTCTGTCCCAGGTGGGGGGACAGATAGTCTTAACCAATGCCTAAGCAACCACTCACAGATATGTATTTTAATAAAGTTGTGGCCAAAATTATGCTAAAAACCTTAAACAAAAATTATGTGTGAGTTGTGGGTTATTTAAGGGGTGGCTTGGGGACCTCGACACGTAAAAGGCTACAAATGGAAGAGGTGAGCAAGAAATATCTTTCTTCTATTTTTTCATTAATTTAGGTCACACCTTTCATAATTTATTCATTTTTTTCTTATTTACAAAATAGACTTTTTCTTATTTAAGGGATTCCCACCCTATCCCCTGAACAAATTTTAGTCTCTCCTGTTGGCCGCCATTTTATGATTTTCCTGGATCACAATGGTGCATCTGATTTGGGTTGGGACAAGCTTACAAAAAAAAAAAAAAAAAAGTAGCAGCCCCTTCTTGCCTGGGCCATTTATTTCCTGGAATGTTCAAATATACAACATACAGTGCACTCTAGGGAAAGAAATTGGTGGCCACTAAAGAATAGTTGACTGATAAAATCAGCTGAAGTTTGCAGCAGCATAGTGTGGGTTCTTGGAACCCAGGACATAGGTAGCATGGCCACACCAACGCAAGCCCTCACTGCTGACTAAGCCAGTGGTCTGAGCCAGTGGAGAGTGAGGTGAGGGAGAAAGGCTTGAAGAGGCACCCTGTTCACAGAGGAGGAGGCAGCTGCCAGACCCTCTCACTTCTCCTGGGTGGGCAGCAATGGCAGCACCCCCTCCCTCTCAGCCAGACGCCCCCTTCACTGGCCACAAGTGTAAGGAGGCACCATCATTGCTCCAGCCCTGAAGGTCTGGCCTGGGCAAAGCTTGGCAAGTAAGGAAGCCTGCTGTGGGGTACCTGATTGTGCCCCTTACACCCTTTCATAGATGTGTGCCAAGGGCCACAGCCCCCCTGGTCCTCCCCATGCTATGCCCTTGGATGTTTGTGAAGGTAGTTTGCTATACATATCAGAGCCCTCATCACACCCAAAACCATTAAGATGTTTAGCTAAATACCTGCCAAAATGGTTGATTCTGCAGCTTCAATTCCGGTCCAGCCAACAGGGATCTCTGTTTGAATCTGGCTAAGGACATGGCATGTAAAGCATGAGCCACAACATAGACTGCATTGTAGACATTGTAGCTATGTCCAGTCATGCTCATTTCAAAGAAGGGGATAGGAAGGTCCTCCAGCTTCTCCACCCCTGTGCAAATATCCCCCTCTACCTCATCCACAGCTGTGTTTAGAAATACACATCCAAAAGCAGTTTGCCAAAAGTCCTTGATGAAATCATCTCCTGAAGTGCTGGATGGGTTTTTACCCTTAGCAAACTGGCAAAATTCTGGCAGATCACTGGAGTGGAATGTGAAGGCTATGGCACCATGGAATATCTCTGCATCCCAAGTCCTTTGATAGGAAAATGACGTAACCTCCACCTGTGCTGTAGTTATCCAAACTTTTCCTTTTGGCTTCTTTGACAGGCTGTGCATTTCTGATAGAAATGACAACCATCTAAAAAATGATAAGGAATAAGATTCTCCAAATGCCAGTATTACATTGGCTTTGCTGTTCATTAGAGTATCGTGTATTTCTTTTCCCCGATCCAGCATGCCTTTTAGATCAGGGATAAAAGTTGGAGTGGGGATTCTTTCAATAAAGTCTATACAAATACCTTTTTGGGGAAACACTAGAAGCACAGTTTGCACAAATCTCTCTCCATTGTCAGTATCCATAACAACAACGCCAATCCATGACCACCTGAAGCGCAGAAGCAAAGAGAGAATCCCCTCATATTGAAGGTCTTCCTTAGGGACCATCTGGTAAAAGTAAAGGCCTGGGATTTTATCATTCATCACTGGAGCAGGGCTATATGTTAGCTAAATATACATTGAGGGTGAGATGGGAGAGAAAATAACCATAGTATTTAATTACCACTTTCAGTTATTCAAATCACTGAATATGCATAATATCAGCTTAGGTCACAATTCCCTTTCATTGACTACTCTGTTACCCATTAGCACTGGAGAAAAGACCAATGGGGGGAAAACTGCACAGCACCCTCAGTCATTACACAACAGCAAAGGAAGCTGAACTACGAACCCAGTGAAAGTATGGAGAAATGCTAAAGAGCCCTGGAAATTATTATTATGCTGTATAAATTATGTTCTTCATGTTGTACACTGCTCTGGGATCTTTGGATAAAGGGTGGCATGTAAATTAAAGAAGAAGATGAAGACGAAGACGAAGACGAAGACGAAGACGAAGAAGAAGAAGAAGAAGAAGAAGAAGAAGAAATGAGGCAGCAAAACTGAAAGCTTATGTATTCTTGCATTTGCTGGCCCAGTTCAAGATTGTAGCTTCAGCATATAAACCCCTTCATGGCTTATATCCCTGGTACCTAAACAAATATCTCTTCCAATATTAGTCTATCATGTACAGAAACAATCCTCATATTGGGTCCTCCTGTTAAAAATTGGATTGTGGCAATAAAGTGAGGGCTTGCTTCTCCACAGGGATGCTTTTTTGTTTGTTTAGTTTGTTCTTTGTTGACACTAGGAGATGGCATCTTTTCCCCCTGCCATTTGAACAATTTGCTGCCTATATAAATCCCACTCATTTTTAAAAGCAAGAAATACAATCACACACAAACCCTGGGATCACTTTAAGTTGGAAATGGATTCCAGCCAGGTATGCTATCTTTCTACACTGCAGGAAGCAGCTGAGCACAGGGAAGATTCTAAGGCCTTCCTTCCATCACAAGCAGCCTTAGACATGGTCAGTCCCTCTTGTCTAGAGTAGATGTTTTTAATAATACTTTTTAGTTGTTGTTTTACTACGATGAGAGCAGGATGCGATAATAATGACTTATGTGAATTCAAAGGATGAACAATATTGGGGGAAGTAATTAAGGACATTGTATTTTTGATATTGGAACTGATATTTGATTTTGGAACTGAATATTAACATGACCTCTGTTATATTACAGAGACTATTTCATGCTTCAGCTCTTATCATAACACATAGTAATCTAGTCCCAATTTGAAGCTACGTATTTTCCTAGATCATGAAAAGACCATAAATACTGCACTATCCTAAATATGACACACAAAAGATAAGGTCCAACTGATTGCTTCAAATGCACTCATTGCGGTTTTCAAGCAACAGAATTGTATCTGCAAGGTAAAGAAAATGGTGTCCTGTTTAAATATCTTACCTGTGGAATCTTGTAGATATCCAAGACAATTGCCATATTAAGAGAAGTTACGGAATCCAGTCCCCCAATTACTGCAGTTAGTTTATTCTGAAGATCACAGTTATAGTTTGGGAAAAATCTCTCCAGTGTATAAATAAGCAACATTGTAGAATGGAAGCTCCACTTAGCATTGTAATAATTGTCATAAATGTGAAAGCCCAAAGTTACATTGGGTAAGATTCTAAGGTTTTCATTTATCTCTTTCACTGCAAAGGTCAAGGCCAGAATGTGCTGGTAATTCTTAGACAAGACACTAGAATTAGAGGTGCATTCTGCATCAGAGGAATACACACTTGATCATCACTGTATCATCATCTAAATTAATAATTACTGCAATATTTATATACCATATTTCTGAGGCAATATTTAGCCTCCTATAAAGAAATAACAGCAGCAAAAACAAAAATATTAACAATAATATTAACAACAAATATTACCACATGTTCTGATTAAGATGCTATTTAGAGCAAGAGGTACCATAACATATGCTGCAGTTAAAGCACATACAATTTTCTTTTATTCCACACGCTCATCATTTCTTATGAAGTTACTTTCTGTAAAACAGGGCTCTAAAAAGGAAATGACATCAAGGCAATCGGGAATCAATCCATTACTAATCAATCCATTTACTAATTGAAAAATGAAGCTAGATAGTGGTTGCAGGTCACAAGAAATGAAATCAGATGAAACAAATTGTCTCTGCAATGTATGACGGAAATATGAGAAGGAATTTAAAATAATGGAAGAGAGAAAGAAGGCATAAAATGAGGAACTGCAGAGGAATTTGGCGTGATATAAGGGTTAACAGAGAACAAAAAAGTATAACAGATATACTGTGGTTCCCCATCTAGTCCCTTGAAAAAACCAAGAATATTCATTTGATTATTATTCAAAAACATCTAAACAACAAAGGAAGGGTTCACCGTCTTCTTCTTCCACAAAGCAGCTACAGTAGAGAAGTTGGTGTGTTGGAAATCATAGTAGACAATTCATATTGTGAAAATAGGATTGGACATACTTAAATTTCCGCCATAATCTCCTTGGCCTCAATCTATATCAGGAACATATATATGCAGGCTTCACAGCTTTGGCCATAAAGAGTTAAACAGACTTGTAGGAGTGGGTTAGGGGAGTAATTTTAAAATTTGGGAGTAATTTTATAATTTATTTGCTTTATGCATAGCCAAAGTTACTGTTCTGAGGATGGGGCTCTAACACTGACCACTCTGCTGGCAAAGTAAAGGAAGATAACAAAGAAAAGTTAAATTCTTACGTAAGTTCTTCTGGCGATGGTGGTGAAGGTTCTTCAGTGAATTCTATTGAACTGGAGATGAAACCACCATGAGAAACAATGCCACCAATGATGAGGTCTCCTGACTGAAGATATTTGTGCAGTGGACGATGTGGATACTGGCCCCTGCATTTAACTCTGTGAGCCTTGCATGCCATGTGAGAAACCAGTACCAGCAGTAGCACCACTAGTACGTTCATCTTGAACACAAGTGCAAATCTTTCTTTTACATGCAGATTCTCCTGTTTCCTCATACAACACTGTCACAACAGCCTGCAGGATAAAAATGGCTTGATAGGCCTGTCTCCTGATAGACCTGATGTCTAGATCCCTAAATGCAATTATTGGTGCACATGTGCTCACTCCTAGTCTCTAGCCCTATGCTTGAATGCTAGAGGGTACATTTATGACATTATTATTTGAAGATTGCGATGGAGTTTCTGCTGTCATAACTAACATCTCCACAGGGGGTTTGCACAGCAATGAAAAACAATTATAGTCCTTATGACAATCAAAGGGTAAGATAATTGTCAATTCAAAAAAAAAAAAAAGAGGATTTCTCTGAGGACTTGCTGAAGAAAATCTGTTACATCTAAATAAAACTTTTCTCTTACACTTGATTGAAAACAGGTTATGGAGTTGGAATGCTACTTTCTTCTCAGCCTGACACCTGGAGTTTCCTGGTGTTGGAGATGAGATTTCTGTGGATCATAGCCCTGCTCCATCTGATCCCTAAAGTCAGTGCAGATGCTGCACTGAGTATCTGAGTGGGTACAGTTGGGTCATATCAACTCACATACTCAGGTCTCAGTTATGCAAGCAAAACTGGAACCCTCGTCCACAACCAAACCATAAATTTATGAAGACTTTATTTTGTACCAATCTGGCAATAATCAACATCACACAGAAACTGGTGACAACATTAGATGAGCAATCATACCTCCTATGGGAGGTATGGGAGTAAAGAACAAGGTTGAAACAACCTCACCCTTGTCACACACACACACACTCGCCACATGTCCATGTTTTCTGCTACCCATGATCACTGGAACTCGGGTGGTGTCACCTATGTCCCTTCTTTCTCCAAGACCTCCTAACAAGGACATGATGAAGCAACAGCCTACTAACAATATGTTATAATTGGTTATCTCAGAAGCTAACCAACAAGTTGTTAGAGGAAGACTTTGGTAATCATTCATAATATGGTTCCCAGGATGGGCCCAAAATTTGGCACCCCCAAATGGATTTTCTCAATTATGGACTACTGGAGGTCATTGTCCTAACTTTCTGTCCATGGCAATGGGGAGTAAATAACCTGCTGAAATAACTTGGATGGGGAAGATGAGTCCAAAGATTGCCAGTCTTATGAACAGCTTGATTTTATATTATTCATGGGGTAGGATGGGGAGGAAGATGTTCCTGTTTGGTCTGTTATGCTGTTGACTAAGGTAGCATACTTGTGGCCTACCACCACAACTACTTCCAAAATAAGAATATGAGGCACTTATTATTTGGTTAACTAACTCCACATCTTTATTAACCTTGGTGTAATAGAAATTTGCAATGTATCTTATGATTGTACAGGACAATATAACTTCAGGAGCTGCATTTAACTATCCCTGAATTTCCTCTCTTGTAACAAACACCCTGAGCTTCCTCTCCTGCAGCAGCAATGCCTTGTCATCACATCTCAGGTATTTACTCAACCAGTTCTTTAGATTTTCTGTCCTACTCAAACTACAAGCCAATTAACCTAAATAAGGAGGGGGGGAACCACCACTCCAAACAGGCAAGAATTCCCAACAATGTGAAGTGGTGAAAAATATGAACCCCAAGGCCAACCAGGAGTTTCCCACAAAAATTCCTACTCAGCCTCCAAACACTCTACCAGCAAAAATCAACATTGCAAAGGGAGGGACGGCATGAAAAGGAAGAAAAGTGGAAGAGTTTGGATGTGGAGCCAATCTGGTTCCTCCCCCTTCTTGATTGGCCAGTTGGGATCTGCATGCCTATCCATGTTCCTCCGCTGGAACACATCACCTTTTACTGTAAACCACTCTCTGATCCCCTGATGAAAGGCAATATATTATAAATAAACTTATGTCATCTCCATATGAAAATTGGGATGTGGCAGATTTACCCCCACTCAACGATAGGAGCAGCATTGCAATGAATACTCTCCTAACTCTACCATATTATCATGCTACTCAAGTAGTGACATTACTCCCATTACCCCACAGGTGGACATTAGGCCAATGTCTTTCCCACATTACCCAGTGGCTCTAGGAATCCAGACATTAAGTATATGGAGAGACTGAGCTTAAACATACAGAAGAAGGCTCTTGCAAATATTAAGTAGCGTTAATGAAGTTCAAGTGGTAAAAATGCTTAAGAAAAAACTACATCCTATTTTAAAAACAGCAGCAGGAGCAACCATAATTCAACTACAGTGGTACCTCAATTTACAAATGACTCAGGTTACAAACGGTTCAGGTTACAGACTCCACTAACCTGGAAGAGTTACCTCAAGTTGAGAACTTTGCCCCAGGATGAGAACGGAAATTGTGTACCGGCAGCATAGTGGCAGCAGCAAGAGGCCCCATTAGCAGAACAGTTAAGAACAGTTTCAGGTTAAGAACTGACCTCCGGAACGAATTAAGTTCATAAATTGGATCCTCCTAACAGAGGGTCCATGTTGTGCTCGGCCCTGAAACTCTTCCCTAACCAGCTTGTGGGCAGGGCTTGCCCCACTCCAAGCCGGTGGTGCCACAGTTATGCCAATGGCCTTTAGCCAATCAGCGGAATGGCAAGATTGGGGGTTGGGGGTATCTATTTGGCAGCACAATGTAGGGACCTCCTTTTGCTTCTCGCTGCTGAACACCCGCCCACCCACCCGTTAATTAGGTCGTGTTTGGCCTTGCTTTGGACTTCGGTTGGTCACCTGTTTTTGGAATGGGGGCCAGGTAGGAATTTTTTCCAATGTGGCAGATTGGCTGTGGCCACTTGGTTTTCGCCTACCTCTTAGCAATCGTCACAACTTTGTAAGGTTTTGTGGTTAGGCATTGGTTTAGGGAAATGTGGGGAGGAGAGGTGCGGCCATCACCTGTCCCTCCAATGAATAGTGTATTCCATTAAAGGAATCTGGGGGTCTGGATCTCATCTGAAGCCTGGAGAGGGGCTAGGGCCATGCCAGGACCCCTGGGAACCCCAGGGGTGAGAACCAGTCAATATACACTGACAGAGATCCCCCTGCTGGTTGTTTACCCTTCCAGACTTCCTGTAGGGTGTGGCAGGAGCCAGATATAGTTTGATACCAATGCCTAAGCCAATACCAGTCACATTTGTGTATTTTAATAAAGTTGTGGCCAAAATTTGTCCATTAACATTTAAACTAAATTCTGTCTCCACTGTGTCTTTATTTCCATTCAGGATGGGTTTGGGGGCTCGAAGCACAACTAGAGGTACCACTGTAGTGTTAACAAATATAATTGTAATGGTGCATGCCAATCTGAACTTCTTTTGTAGTTTATACAGAAGACACTCAATGAACGATCTTGAACCTGGTACTTGTCTTTATCCTAATCATGACCAGGAAGTTATAACTAAGTATCTGGACCTCTTAATACCTGCAGTACAGATCAGCACACTAATCCTCTGTTATCAGTAAAGTTTCCCGTAGGAAAGAATGGAGTTTTGCACAGACAATGAAACCTTCCTAAAGTAAAATCATGATTCAGGAAACATACAGATAACCAAGATTTATTCTCAGTTACTGAATGTATCTGCACTGGTTCTATATGGATTACAAATTCTATTTTCATGGTTGTTTTCTTGCTATGTGTATAGCAGAGCAGGAATGAAGAACAAATGAATAAAACCTGGTTTGAGTAATTTCAATATTCATGCTGAGGCCAGTGTCTCTGAAGCAGCTAAAGTCTTAAAATATTTCACAACAGCCTTCTTCTTTTTTCATTGTATGTGTATATGTTTGCATTTAAGCTGTGCCAACTCCCCATATAAATATATGTATACTTTTGGATAGTGACAAGATCATGGGTGACTTGCAAACTTTCACATGTAATTTGATTCATTATTTATTTATCATAGCTAGTTGTTGTTGTTGTTATTGTTGTTGAAACACCACTTAACAGCAAACAGCAAAGACTCAGAAATATGCATTCTTCAAGGCTTCCTTCTTATTAGCTGTTCCCGGTTGTTCAGCTCAGGTCTCAGCAAAATAATGTAACATTTGGGGGAAAAGATGCAACCCAGCAACCCAGCACTGGAGGCTAAGATAGAAAAGATCTCCACTGCTACCATGTACTTCCCCTTAGTGCTCAGGTAGGATGGAATAAAGGATAACCAAACACTGCAAAAAAGTAACATACTGAAAGTGATAAACTTGGCTTCGTTGAAACTGTCAGGCAACCTTCTGGCAAGGAAAGCCACAGTAAAGCTCACAAAGGCCAGGAGCCCCATGTAGCCCAGAACACAGTAAAACATAGTCACCGATCCCTCATTACATTCTAGTACAATTTGTTCAGTCAATGAGTGCATGTCAACATCTGGGAATGGAGGATTGGCTACCAGCCACGTGATGCAGAGAGCTACTTGAACAAAGGAGCAGGAAAACACAATGGTGTTTGCCAGTCCTTTCCCCACCCATTTCCTCATCCTGGATCCTGGTTTGGTGGCCAGGAAAGCCAGAACTACTGTGATGGTTTTTGCCAGCACACAAGAAACAGCCACTGAGAAGATGATGCCAAAAGCAGTTTGCCGGAAGAAACATGTCACAATGTGAGGCTTGCCAATAAATAGCAGAGCACTCAGGAAACAGAGCAGAAGTGAAACCAGAAGGGTGTAGGTGAGGTTGCGATTGTTGGCTTTGACAATGGGAGTATCCTTCCACTTCACAAATATTCCCAGCACCAAAGCTGTGATCAAAAAAAGGCAAAGAGCAAAAGAGCCTAAGATGATCCCCAAAGGTTCTCCAAAAGTCAAGTAGCTGATGCGCTTGGGAATGCATAGATCCTGGTTTTTATTTGGAAAAGTTTCATCTGTGCATTCGTAACAGTCGCTCAGGTCTGAAAAATAAAGGTGTGCTCTCACTCTCAGATATGTGTACTAATTTTATTCAACATGTCATAACATCTCCTCTTGCGTAGATACAAGGGATATATTTTGTCATTTGTATTCCACCTTTCAATTTAAAAAATGTTAAGACAGATACAAGCAAAACATGGGAAACAATTAATTAGCTTCTTATCGAAATGAATGTTACCATTTTGCACTTTGAGTTTGACATTTCTTTTCAATTAAAGTATTTGAAGACTTTAAACAAAATGATAGCTTTTGCAAATGGCAATGACTCATCATTTTACTGATGGTGTTCAAAACAAAAGTCAAAAGTAAAACTGAATATGCAACACTGAACAGTCCTCAAATATCATCAGAATTATCTTTTTCTTTAAATTTCCATCCAGACCTACCAAATCATTCTATTAAACAAAGATTTGTATGGAACTTGTAAATTAGGGCAGCCATACGTCTGGGTTTTCCCTATGTATGGCAACCCAATGTAAATACCAAAGAAAAGCAACCCCAGAATTCATGTTTTGCCAAATTACATCCATTCTCGGTAGAGTGTATTTCTTACCCTCACGGTCTGAAATCTTCCCTTCTGGACATGGAATGCAATCATAGCAGCAAAATGGTTTCCCCTCCTTCACTTTCTTGCTAAAACCAGGATGGCAGCTGTCAGTACAAACTGAGAGTGGACGAGTCTAAGAAGGCAAATGAAAGAGAATTGTGGTGGTTAGGCATTGTTTGACCTTGTGTGGGGGAGGGGAGGTGTGGCCATCACCTGCCCCTCCATGCTTAAAGCTATTCCGTTAAAGGAATCCAGGGGTGTTGATCTTGTCCGAAGCCCAGTCGGGGGCTAGGGCCATGACACGACCCAGATGGGAACACTAAGGGGAGCTCGAGTTGGTACGCATCGACAGGGCTCCCCCTTCCGGTGGTTTACCTTTACCATACTTCCTGTGCAGTGGACAGGAATCAGATATAGTCAGCTCCAATCAATGCCTAAACCAATATCACTTATATTCTGTAATTCAATAAAGTTCTTGCCAAATTTGCCCAGTAACATAAACCTAATATCCATGTCCTTGTGTGAGTTATTTCCCAACAAGGGGGTGGCTGCGGGGTCTCGACACGCAATAGCAGTTTTGAAAACAATGTGCTTTGGTAAGCACAGAAAAGATTGTTAAGTTCTGAGCTGATAAAAACACTAATGCACTATTTCTTTGATTATATTTCTATGCAGCTTTTCATTCAAATGAATCCGAAAGTGGCTTACAAACAAACAACAACAACAACATGATAGAACACCGATGCAGCATAAATCATATAGAATAATTAACATATCATTAGTGAAACCATCCAGAAAAGACTTAACAAAGCAACAACTAAAAAAATAAGCTGAACATCATAATTAAAGTAAAAGTCGTATTGTATGATTAACTAATCAATACAGCATCTGAAAACCATACTAACAATATTACCAAATAGCAACCAAATAATAAACTAAGCACTGCTAAGTTCATACACACACTCTCCATACCATCAGGACTCATAATCTTTCACCCTATTCATCTCATTAAGATACACATAACACCCATGGCAGCAACTCTCTTCTGAAGGCTTCTTCTGCTGGAGAAGAACCACAGGTAATGGCCAACACAGAATCTCTCTCCATTTAAGGTTCTTCCTCTGGGAATAGCTCCCTTATGAAGGCTCCTAGGGCTGGAGACTTCAAAATGGTATTTGATATAATTACCAGAGGTGTAAATTTGTTCTCTTGCAACAAAAACACCAAAGTGCCTTTCACACCTTAAAGATGAACAAATGTATTTGAGCACAAACTTTTGTGGACTACAGCTTATTTCACAAGATGCTAGAATGGTTATCACAAGTTGCTGGAGGCTGGGGAATTATAAATTGTTACTTCAGAGATAAATGAAATCCAGAAAACTCCCAAGAAATTCACATTGCACAGAAGGACAGCAGCCATATAGGGATCAAAGCTCAGTTCCTCAACTGCTAACAGCAGCAATTTACCTGGTTAAACCAGCTGTGCCAAATTATGACATCCTCATTGATAGTGAACACTTGGTTTGAAAGAGCCTCAGGATCTAACTGGCCAATTTTCTGTTTAGTTTGGTTTGACGAAAAAATCCAGTTGATCACATCAAATCTAGCCACTAGCTCCCCATTCTTGTCAAAGGAAACAGTGTCCCCAGCACTGTTGTTAAATGAGACAGTTCTCAGGGAATGATGGACCTAAATTGAAAAGGGAAAGGGTAGATTGGGAGAAATGCTGTTACTTATATTCATTGCTATTTCATTCACACTTATCTAAGACTCTGTCCAGGGCAACTTGGCCAAGGACAAAATGTGGTGCTCCCAAAATATTTCTTGTTTTTACAATAATTCATTTTTATTCATTTTTATTTTGTGCCCCCATTGGCTTGGTGCTGTGTGTTGGAACTGCCTGCACTGCCCTAAATCCAGCGCTGCTATGTCCTTTTGAACTAAGTAAAATTGGCCTCTCTATGTATAGTTTTGATCATCTCATACCTAGCTGATCACTGTGCTTTGTTTGGGATTGGGCTTCTGCTCCTAGCTAAGGTTTTCTCATAGTCTTCTATTAGAAGCAACTTTGAAGAGGTGAGCCCAAGAAAACTAGGGGTTCGATTCTATGGATGGTTTATTTATATATCCCTTTTGGTCAAAATGTAAAATGGACCCCTTTTGATGATAAATATTGGAACCCAACTCAACTTTGCTATAGGCAGTTGCCCATATCAACTCCATGGCAAACAACAGAAACATTTCTCCAGTTGGGTTCCTTCAGCAGCAAATGAAACTATGTTCCAATTTAATCAGGAGTAACTTGGTTCTTTGCTGAACCAATCCAATGTGTGATGGAAGAGCTCACTCATCTCAATGCTTATTGACTCTGAGATAGCAGAAGGAGTATGTCATTCAGACAATGCAGACACAGTGCTATTTTTCTAGAAGAAGAGGTGCTGGAATTCACCATGAACACCTCCCTCATTCTCTTAGAATGGCAATCACGCTCACTGGAGAGGTGCAGGAACTAATTTCCATTGAGTTCCTGCTGGGGAAAAAGCCCTGTGCAGATAAATATACTGTACTGTGCTTATGTTACACAGAGAGATAATGGAGACAAATAATTTAATTGTAGAGAGTGGAAGGAGGGTGAAAATGTGAACACTGATACAGTTTGGGGAGACATTTAGTACATGGATGAAGGTGTAGTTTCACCCCCAAAAAGTGTGCACTGCCATATGAGGATGTTAAGCATTTTGCTTTTATTATTACATGTATACTCCACCCTTCCTCCCAAAGGAGCTCAAGCTGGCAAAGACTTCCTACATTACCTGCCATGGATGTAGATTCTGAAGCTTCAGTCTCCCTCCATTCAACAACCCCATGTATTTGAGTCTAGACAAGGCCATGGCATGCAAAGCATGGGCCACAGCATAGATAGCATTGTAGATGCTGTAGCTGTGGCCAATCATACTCATTTCAAAAAATGGTGCCGTAAGGCTCTCCAGCTTCTCTTCCTCAGTGCAGATGTCCCCTTCCACCACATCCATATCTTGATGCAGAAACACACAGCCGAAGGCATTTTGCCAGAAGTCCCTGATGAAACCATCTCCTGCCGTATTAGAGGGTTTTCTGCTCTCAACAAATTGGTGAAAACGTGGGAGATCACTGGAGTGAATTTGTAAGGATATGGCTCCAGGGAAAATTTGCATATCCCAATCCTTCTGAAAAACAAATGAAGTGAGCTCCACCTGGGCTGTTCTAATCCACACTTTGCCTTTTGGATAATCTGACACCTGCTTTTCTTCTGATAAAAATGGGAAAAATCTAAAAAATGCCATGGAATAAGACGGTCCATATGCCAGCATAGCACTGGCTTTGCTGGCCATCACCTTGACATATATTTTTGCCCCATGGGCAAGAATCTCTTTAACATTGGGGACAAAAGTTAGTGTGGGGATTCTTACTATGAAATCAAAACAGACGCCATTCTGGGAAAACATTGGAACCACAGTTTGCACAAATCTTTCTCCTTCAGTAGTATCCATAACAACAACCCCAACCCATGTCCATTTGAAATGCAGAAGCAAAGACAGAATCCCCTCATACTGAATGGTTTCCTTTGGAATCATCTGATAGAAAGGGAGGCCTGGTGTTTTATCATTCATCACCGGGGCTGGGCTATATACTAGCTAAAAGAAGATTTAAGAGAGAAGGAAATGAAGATAAAATAAGTATACAATTGTTATGGGCCTTTCCAGTGTTCTGAACCATTTGCTTTCTTTATAACAGCAATCATCATCATTGTTGTTGCTTGCATTTATCAGTCACTTTATACAATAAAAAGTCACAAAGTGACTTGCACAGAAAAATATATATCACATAAAAGAAATTTAATACATAATAATTTAAGTTAATAAACTATACAATACTTAATATGTTCATTTAGTAACATATTAACAAGTAGAAGTCCTACCCACCCCACTTAAATGTAAGCACTTGAACAAAACCAAGAATAATGTATTTGTATATGTATTTCTATATTTATTTGTTGTTATATTTTTCAGATTGAGAGTATATAAATGTTCTATATTTTTAAAATGGGGGGGAATAAAAAAAATTATGACAAAATAAAAATAAAAGGTAACCGCTACTACTGTTGGAGACAACATTAATAAACCAAAGCCCAAAGTCAGCAAAGTGGTCTTGAGGACTAAAGACAGACAAGGATGGTGCTAGGCAGCTCACACTAGGGACAGTATTCCCCACATATGATTTCACGACTGAAAAATCACATTCTCATAGGGCTCCACACTTCCATCAAGTGGGGATCACATAGAAGCAACTCTGATGAAGACCACTAGGTCCAGTCTTGCAACACAACTGCCGTATTGGCAGCACACTTTCGAATTACCTCTGCTCCTTATATGTATGGCTGACGGAAGTATTGGAATGGGGATTAACCAGCTCATAATGCCAATTCATTAAACATTACATTTCTTCTGTCATTATGTGTATATATTGCCTCCAGCATTGGAGGCAGTAAGCCTCTGGATACCAGTTGCTGAGGATCATGTTCATTCATTAACAGCTATATTACTCTTAAGCAGGAGTCCTCAAACTTTTTACACAGGTGCCTAGTTCACTGTACCTCAGACACTGTTGGGGGACAGACCATAGTTTGAAAAAAATATGAACGAATTCCTATGCACACTGCACATATTTTATTTGTAGTACACAAAAAACAGGAAAATCAATACAATATTTAAAATGAAGAACGACTTTAATCAACATAAACTTGTAAGTATTTCAATGGGAAGTATGGGCCTGGTTTTGGCTAATGAGATGGTCAATATCCGGTTCCATATTTGTCACTGCTAGTCGTAGCAAGTGATGCAAGTGTTCATCAGTTAGTCTGGATCTTGCTGGAGATTTCAGATGTTTCATTCAGGGAAAAGTCTGTTCACAGACATAGGTGCTGCCAAAGATGGTTGCAATTTTGAGTGCATGGTTCCTGAGATTAAGATATGTCTCAGAGTGCACCCACTTCTACACTGTCACCTATTTTTCCCACTGCAAAGCGGGAGAAATTATTTTGTTACTGTTCTGATAACTGGGCGAGGGGGGGCAGAGAGCTTTTCTTGTGTCGGAATAGGAGCAGGGGTGACTCATAAGGAAAGCTCCAGTGTAATGCTGGAGTCGTGCGTGTAAGGGGGCAGAATCTGTCCCATTCGCTGGGAGTGCAAGATGCAGGAGGCCCCTTCCCCAGCTGCCGGGTGCACAGCGCGGCCAAACCAACGCCGTCCCCACCAGCAGATGGTTCTCTTCTGGCCTCGGGAGACCAGAGAAGAGGAGACCCCGGAGAAAGGGAGGATGTGGAGGGGCCAAAGCAAAAGAGGAAGGGGCTTCTCCTTCACCTTCGGTCAGGCTTCAGCAACACCAGCAAACATCCCCCTTCCCGATCCCTGCACTTCCAGGGTCCAGCAGGAGCTCTGTCCCTGCTGGACTCTGGCCACCCTCCTCCCTGCCTCCGTTTCCGCACATGCGGCTTGCAGGCTGGTCTTGCTCACTGCAGAGCCTGACAGGCTGGAGGCTATCGCGCCACTGCCCGGCCTCCAGAAAGCTTGCTTCACGAACAACAACACCTCTGCCACCCTGCTGCGCAAGGGCATTTAACCGACGGCTCCTCAGCGTCGCCTCCGTCGGTGGTTTCTTTCTCCTGCCCTCCCCATGTTAGTGGGAGAAAATGGGAGGAAGCCGCACTGCACAGGCGTCGAAGGTTTAATGTGCCTTCATGGGGTGGGGAATGAAGGAGGGAGGGAGAGGGCTTAGGGCAGTTGCTGGGTGGTCCGGATCTAGGACCCCGGCAGTCCGGATCTGGCCCACGGTCCATAGTTTGAGGACCCCTGCTCTTAAGAATCAGGGAAAGAGATTCTGGCTAGATCTTTTGTTCTGTCAGATTAGCTACTTCAACATGTAAGGGAAAGGTCAACCCTGGCAACTAATCTATCATTTTACAATGTGAACACAGTGGGGGTGGTAAGTATTCTGATCATTAAAAAAAAGGCACCAATATAATCATAGTCTAAATTCACAACAATTTTCTTCCTCTCCATTGTGAAAGTACAAGCGTCCTTGACTTAACATATGGCATTCAAATATATTTGAGTACATAAAATGCACCTATTTCTGTTGTCAAACATGAGGTGTAATCTGCAAGGATTGTGGATGTGTGCAGAAGTGTTACAGTTCTATGGTAGACATATCGTAGACATATAGGTATATATATAGACATGTACACAAAAATATACCCATACACATCTTACCTGGGGCATCTTGTATATATCCAAGATATTTGCCACATGAAGGGAGGTTTCAGAGTCCAGTCCTCCAATGACAGCTATTAGGTTATTCGGGGTGTAACATACATAGTTAGGGAAAAATCTCTCCAATGTGGACAAGAGTAACATGGTGGCATGATAGGTCCTCATTGCAGTAAAATGACTGTCATAGATGTCGAAACCCAAAGTGACATTGGGTAAGAGCTGAGGGTTTTCATTGATCTCCTTTACTGCAAATTCCAAGGCCAAGATATGCTGATAATTTTTAGGTACTACTCTAAAACAAGAGTTACATTCTGTATTAGAATAGATACATTACAATGACTGTATGCAGAATTTCACATTTTGATGAACGCTATCAGTTGTTTAACACCATCAGTGTTAAAACTTGGAATTCCAGATAATGTTGTGATAATTTATTTATGTAGAGAAGGCTCTACTGTAATGATTCTACTGTATATGATTCAAAATAGCTTGGAAACACTATTTTGCACTCCCTCACACATAAACACAGTTTCTAATTATATTTCTAATTATGTTCTAATCCTACAGTATGTACATTCATACAAATAACCCTATTATATACTATTAACATTTACCATCCATTTCTATGTGCGGCAGTAGTCAAATTACAGATGCTTAAAGATTCTTATGATGTAAATCAGACTAAAGAATCAAACTACTTTTATGTGAAAAAATATCAGAAGGAATGTGGACTTAGAATTAAGGTGAAAGAGAAAATTGTGAGCTCGAATAATAATTTTAGAGAAGCTTGGTGTGAGGTACTAACTGGTCATAGTTTTTGGTCGGGTGGGAGCTCAAATTGATTCTAGTACTGCCTCCCCCATCCATGATAAGAAGCAGATATTTTCTTCAAGCATAAACGTTAAGGTCAATTGAGAGAGAAGAAATCCATGATCAGGGTTTCCTTTGGTATTTAAGTAGTTAATAGGAGACAAAGTGAAAAGGACAGATTCAGATCACTGAAAGTCTGCACTGTGTTATGATCCAAGGGTTTCAATATGCACTCAGACATGAAACTCTCTGGGTGATTTTGGGCCACTCACAATCTCTCAGCCGAACACACAGGGTTGCTGTGATAATAAAAGGGGGAGGGAAAGAATCACATTGAGCTCCTTGGAGAAGTAAGTAAGTAATGTTCATAGGACTGATCTCATCACACCATGACATTTCTTACTCTGCACAAATGAAGAAAATGGAAAAAACAAAAATAAAAAATCTTACATCGACTCTTCAGCTGATACTGGAGGTGGTATTTCAGTGAACGATATTGGGCTGGACACGATGAAACTTTGAGAGGCAACGACACCAATGATGAGGTCTCCTTTCTGATGGTATTTGTGCAGTGGACTGTGTGGATACTGGACCCTGCATTTAACGGGAGCCTTGCATGCCATATGAGGAAGCCGAATGAGCAGCAACACCACAAGTACCATCATTCTCAGCCCAAATGCAAACACTCATTCTATATGCAGATTCGCTTATTTCCATCTACAGAAACGCCACGTGTGCCACCATCATTACAATAGCCTGATGAACTTGAAATCTAAATCTCAAAATACACTGTATATATATCTATGCATCCATTCTTAATCACTAGACCTGTCTCTGAATGCTAGAAATTATTTTTTTGACATTTAGCAGACTGTGTTATGAGTGAAAACTACAGCTCCCCAAGGGTTTTTGAAAGACAACAAAAATAATTATAGGTCTTTAACTGCAGGGTATGATAATCATCAAATTAAAGTTAGAGGCACTCTGGTGATTTTTGGGGAGGAGGGGGGATGTTTCCGACATCAGAACAAAAGCTTTCATTTTTATACTTGACAGGGTGTTGAAAGGCACTTGGGGATTGAATGACCCGTCAAGAGTAAAGGCTACCACAAATAGATGAATTAACATCTGATAATAAGATAGGATGCTTTTGAATTTGAGGCTGACAATGTGAGTGCTTTGAACCCTTGCTTGACAGTTAGGCATTGCAACACCCCCCTCCTCAGTAGTAATTAGTGATGTCACTGACATCCTCCCCAATATGGTTCAATATGAGACTGTGAGCATGCAGTGTTGTTGATCAGTAGAGCAGATGTACAAAAGGACAATAATGTAAAGTGTTAAGTGTGTACTCTGAAAGAATCCTTCTCCATCACTGAGCATATAAACAGCCACATTCTACAGTCATTGAGAGAAAAATCCCCCTCAGTGCTAAGCAAGCCTTGGGCATGTGAACGCAACATGTGCTTCCTCTGGAGGGCGTTCATTCAAAGCCTTTGAAGTGCTCATAAAGAAAGTATGATAAAAAAGGCCACTGAAGATGAGCTCTCCTGGTTGAAAGAACTAGTGATGAATGGGGCGGGGAGCCCACATTCTGCACACAGGCTTGCACACCATATATGGAATCAGCAACAGCACATATCACTATTATCCCTATCCTGAACAGAAATCTTACATCTGACTGAAGAGTCTTCTATTCACCTCTACTGCATGCTTTCATTAGTCACTGTGATTAAAACAACCTGACTTGAATCAAGTGATTAAGGATCCAATTTGATAGAGCCTTGCCTATCTCTGTTTCTAGGTTTCTGATTCAAATAGTAATGGGTTATATATGCCTTATTTTTCAGTGTCTGAGTACTCCACAGGTAAATTAGCAGGTTGCCCAATTCATTGTAGTTGTTCTAATAATCACACATTACTTAACACAAAGTTGTGTATTCCCTGTAATCCTGCTGAATAATGTTTGCCACATCTTCAGTAATTGGATAGTCTTGAATCATAGCAAGGAATGCAGCTAAACACTTGGTTCTGGGACAAGAGATAATAAATGTATTATTTTGTGACAGAACTGCCACACATGAAGATACAATTGCATCTCAGCTCCTGAACACCTTGGGAGTCGAACGTTCCGGCTCCCCAACGATCAAAAACTGGAAGTGAGTGTTACGGTTTTCGAACATTCTTTTGGAATCCAAATGTCTGATGGGGCTTCCGCAGCTTCTGATTGGCTGCAGGAGTTTCCTGCAGCCAATCAGAAGCCACGCTTTGGAAGTCGAACATTTTGGAAGTCAAACGGACTTCCAGAACGGATTTTATTAAACTTCCAAGGTACGACTGTACATTACTATTTTTTATTCTCGAGTCTACAATCTTTTTAAATTACTGAATGTATTTTCACTGGCTCTATGTGGCTTAGAAATTCTATTTTCATGGTTGTTCTCCTGCTATGTGTATAGCAGAGCTGGAACGAAGAACCAGCGGATAAAACCTGGTTTGAGTGATTTCAACATTCATGCTCAGGCCAGTGTCTCTGGAGCAGCTAAAGTTTTAATAGATTTCGGTTTCCGGTTATGCCACAAGTCAATGGCGATAGCTCCCCACTGCACTCCACAGGCAGCGGGAAGGTTCAGGCAGGGGAAAGCCAGGATTTATGAGGCAAAAATCCTGGCAATGTTCCCCAATGGGGTCTGGGGAGTTTGCTGCTTCCCGCTGTGCTGCTCAAGCCTGTGTCTGCCAACTTGAAAGGCAGAGTGGGTGTGACCTGGGAGTCTGTCCCTGCCATGTACGAGCCTCTGTCTCCAGCATGATTTGTGGTTGGTTCCTCCTTAATCTGGAATATTGTCGTTTAATCAAGAGGTGCTCCTGGACCGACATGATAATGGGCTGCAATCAATCAGCTGCCAAAAGGACTGGGCTTGGCTCTTTGAAGGCATTTGAATGTTTTTTTCCGAAGCTTGAGAAGCCTCACAACAGCCAGGGAAGGAAGGGGGAGGACAGGGTGTTTTTTGCTTTCATATGGTTTTCAAATGGTCTTTTTTCTTGTCCTCCCCTGTAAAATGAAAGAAATGTGTGAAGCTGTAGCTATGTTATTCTGGCTATTACCATGAAAAGGAGGGGAGAGGCTTTTGATTTATGCTCAACAAGGAATTTAGCAAGGTTTTATTATGCCCTCCCCTCTTGACCAAGGTTGAATGGACTTTATTGAAAATTATATTTGGATTAGAGCAGGAGTGAGAAGGAACAATGCAGAGCAAGAAGATTGAATGGCTGCTGAATAAATCTGTCAAGAGGCCGAATTTGAGAAAAGATTTTGCTTTTAACTGTGTGCCAAAAAAGAACTCCAGAGTGGAATTTTAATGGCGGAGAGTGGACATGGACATGGAAGGAATGGAATGTGACCTTGTCCCATCTAGATAAGCACTGCAAAGAACTGAACAATGGAGGATTGTTTCTACCAGCACAACAGGTCTGAAACACCAATGTATATGAAGGACTACACACATGAAATGGATTTTTTTATTTAAAAGATGTAAAAAAGGCACTGTTTGTAAGGTGAAAAAATAATGTGGCCAGCTGGAAGAATGGACTAAGAACAAGTGAAGGATCAATTGGACATTAAATAAGAGATGATGCGGCTAAGGGAGGAAATGTTTGACATATGCTTGCAACAGGAGCAGGAAACCTGATTTTGAGAAATTGTATTAAATTAAAGTAATTTGGTTTGATTTATAATAATTTGGAATTTTTTTAAAAAAAAAAGTCTTAATAAATTTCACAACAGCCTTCTTTTTTCCTTTCATTGTATGTATATATGTTTACATTTAAGCTGTGCCAACTCCCCATATACGTACATGCATACTTTTCATACAATGTTTTCGACAGTGACAGGATCGTGGGCGACTTTCAAACTCTCAGATGTAATTTGATTCATTATATATCTTAGCTAATTTTTTATTTTATTTTTTGCTGTGGAAACACCACTTAACAGCAAACAACAAAAAGACTCAGAAATATGCATTCTTCAAGGTTTCCTTCTTATTAGCTGTTCCCGGTTGTTCAGCTCAGGTCTCAGCAAAATAATGTAACATTTGGGGGAAAAGATGCAACCCAGCAACCCAGCACTGGAGGCTAAGATAGAAAAGATCTCCACTGCTACCATGTACTTCCCCTTAGTGCTCAGGTAGGATGGAATAAAGGATAACCAAACACTGCAAAAAAGTAACATACTGAAAGTGATAAACTTGGCTTCGTTGAAACTGTCAGGCAACCTTCTGGCAAGGAAAGCCACAGTAAAGCTCACAAAGGCCAGGAGCCCCATGTAGCCCAGAACACAGTAAAACATAGTCACCGATCCCTCATTACATTCTAGTACAATTTGTTCAGTCAATGAGTGCATGTCAACATCTGGGAATGGAGGATTGGCTACCAGCCACATGATGCAGAGTCCTACTTGAACAAAGCAGCAGGAAAACACAATGGTGTTTGCCAGTCCTTTCCCCACCCATTTCCTCATCCTGGATCCTGGTTTGGTGGCCAGGAAAGCCAGAACTACTGTGATGGTTTTTGCCAACACACAAGAAACAGCCACTGAGAAGATGATGCCAAAAGCAGTTTGCCGGAAGAAACATGTCACAATGTGAGGCTTGCCAATAAATAGCAGAGCACTCAGGAAACAGAGCAGAAGTGAAACGAGAAGGGTGTAGGTGAGGTTCCGGTTGTTGGCTTTGACAATGGGAGTATCCTTCCACTTCACAAATATTCCCAGCACCAAAGCTGTGATCAAAAAAAGGCAAAGAGCAAAAGAGCCTAAGATGATCCCCAAAGGTTCTCCAAAAGTCAAGTAGCTGATGCACTTGGGAATGCATAGATCCTGATTTTTATTTGGAAAAGTTTCATCTGTGCATTCATAACAGTCGCTCAGGTCTGAAAAATAAAGGTGTGCTCTCACTCTCAGATATGTGTACTAAATTTATTCAACACGTCATAGCATCTCCTCTTGCGTAGATACAAGGGATATATTTTGTCATTTGTATTCCACCTTTCAATTTAAAAAATGTTAAGACAGATACAAGCAAAACATGGGAAACAATTAATTAGCTGCTTATCGAAATGAACATTACCATTTTGCACTTTGAGTTTGATATTTCAATTAAAGTATTTGAAGACTTTTAAAAAATGATAGCTTTTGCAAATGGCAATGACTCATCATTTTACTGATGGTGTTCAAAGCAAAACTCAAAAGTAAAACTGAACATGCAACACTGAACAGAGGTGCCTCCCACATTACCCAACATCCCTCTTTTTGATGTCAACTTACCAATGAGTCTCAGCAACCATTCAAAATGGCTTAGAAAAAAACAAGGGATTAATTCTTTGACCTGAATCTAAATTGAAATGGTTTTGAACTTTTCGTACAGCTGGACAGGATCTTAATTTCATATTGTACTCTGTCCTCAAATAACACCAGAATTATATTTTTCTTTAAATTTCCATCCAGACCTACCAAATCATTCTATTAAACAAAGATTTGTATGGAACTTGTAAATTAGGGCAGCCATACGTCTGGGTTTTCCCTATGTATGGCAACCCAATGTAAATACCAAAGAAAAGCAACGCCACAATTCATGTTTTGCCAAATTACAATCATTCTAGGTAGAGTGTATTTCTTACCTTCACGGTCTGAAATCTTCCCTTCTGGACATGGAATGCAATCATAGCAGCAAAATGGTTTCCCCTCCCTCACTTTCTTGCTAAAACCAGGATGGCAGCTGTCAGTACAAACTGAGAGTGGACGAGTCTAAGAAGGCAAATGAAAGAGAATAGCAGTTTTGAAAACAATGCACTTTTGGAAGTCCAGAAAAGATTGATAAGTTCTGAAAAGGTACTAATGCACTATTTCTTTGATTATATTGCAATGCAGCTTTTCAGTGAAATGAATCTCAAAGTGCCTTACAATCAATAAATAATAACAACATGATAGAACTTAATAGAACACCACCAATGCAGAATAAATCATGTAGAATAATTATTAATATCATCATTGAAACCATCATGGTTATCACAAGTTGCTGGAGGCTGGGGAATTATAAATTGTTACTTCAGAGATAAACGAAACCCAGAAAACTCCCAAGAAATTCACATTTCACAGGAGGGCAGCAGCCATATAGGGATCAAAGCTCAGTTCCTCAACTCAGTTCCTTAACAGCTCAGTTCCTCAACAGCAGCAATTTACCTGGTTAAACCAGCTGTGCCAAATTATGACATCCTCATTGATAGTGAACACTTGGTCTGAAAGAGCCTCAGGATCTAACTGGCCAATTTTCTGTTTAGTTTGGTTTGACGAAAAAATCCAGTTGATGACATCAAATCCAGCCATTAGCTCCCCATTTTTGTCAAAGGAAATTGTGTCCCCAGCACTGTTGTTAAATGAGACAGTTCTCAGGGAATGATGGACCTAAATTGAAAAGGGAAAGGGTAGATTGGGAGAAATGCTGTTACGTATCTTAATTGCAAATTCATACACGATTATCTAAGACTATGTCCAGGGGCAGACTGTAGTAATATGGCACCCTGGGCAAGGACAAAATTTGGTGCCCCCAAAATATTTCTTGTTTTAACAACAATTGATTTTTCTTCATTATTTTTTTGTGCCCCCATCGGCTTGCTGCTGTGTGTGGGAACCGCCTGCACTGCCCTAATTCCAGTGCTACTATGTCCTTTTGAACTAAGTAAAATTGGCCTCTCTATGTATAGTTTTGATCGTCTCATACCTAAGTGATCACTGTGCTCTGTTTGGAATTGAGCTTCTGCTCCTAGTTAAGGTTTTCTCATAGTCTTCTATTAGAAGCAGCTCTGAAGTAGTGAACCCAACAAAACTAGGGGTTCGATCCTATGGATGGTTTATTTATTTATCACTTTAGGCTGAAAGGCAACATGGACCAATGTGTGATGGAAGAGCTCAGGTATCTCAATGCTTATTGACTCTGAGGTAGCATAAGGAATGGCAATCACACTCACTAGAGAGGTGCAGAAACTAAGTTCCATTGAGTTCCTGCTGAAAAAAAGCCCTGTGCAGACATATATACTGTACAGACAAATAATTTAATTGTAGAGAGTGGAAGGAAGGTGAAAATGTGAACACTGATACAGTTTGGGGAGACATTTAGTACATGGATGAAGGTGTAGTTTCACTCCCAAAAAGTGTGCACTGCCATATGAGGATGTTAAGCATTTTGTTTTTATTATTACATTTATACTCCACCCTTCCTCCCAAAGGAGCCCAAGTTGGCAAAGACTTCCTACATTACCTGCCAGTGGCGTAGCGTGGGTTGTCAGCACCCGGGGCAAGGCAAGTAATTTGCACCCCTAACCCGTGGATTTGCGCCCCCTAACCTGTGGATTTGCGCCCCCTAACCCTAACCCCCAGATGTTGCGCCCGGTGCGGCCGGCCCCCCCTGCACCCCCCACGCTACGCCACTGTTACCTGCCATGGATGTAGATTCTGAAGCTTCAGTCTCCCTCCATTCAACAACCCCATGTATTTGAGTCTAGACAAGGCCATGGCATGCAAAGCATGGGCCACAGCATAGATAGCATTGTAGATGCTGTAGCTGTGGCCAATCATACTCATTTCAAAAAATGGTGCCGTAAGGCTCCCTAGCTTCTCTTCCTCAGTGCAAATGTCCCCTTCCACCACATCCATATCTTGATGCAGAAACACACAGCCGAAGGCATTTTGCCAGAAGTCCCTGATGAAACCATCTCCTGCCGTGTTAGAGGGTTTTCTGCTCTCAACAAATTGGTGAAAACGTGGGAGATCACTGGAGTGAATTTGTAAGGATATGGCTCCAGGGAAAATTTGCATATCCCAATCCTTCTGAAAAACAAATGAAGTGAGCTCCACTTGGGCTGTTCTAATCCACACTTTGCCTTTTGGATAATCTGACACCTGCTTTTCTTCTGATAAAAATGGGAAAAATCTAAAAAATGCCATGGAATAAGACGGTCCATATGCCAGCATAGCACTGGCTTTGCTGGCCATCACCTTGGCATAAGTTTTTTCCCCTTCGTCAAACATCTCTTTAATGTTGGGGACAAAAGTTAGTGTGGGGATTCTTACTATGAAATCAAAACAGATGCCATTCTGGGAAAACATTGGAACCACAGTTTGCACAAATCTTTCTCCTTCAGTAGTATCCATGACAACAACCCCAACCCATGTCCATTTGAAATGCAAAAGCAAAGACAGAATCCCCTCATACTGAATGGTTTCCTTCGGAATCATCTGATAGAATGGAAGGCCTGGTGTTTTATCATTCATCACCGGGGCAGGGCTATATACTAGCTAAAAGAAGATTTAAGAGAGAAGGAAATGAAGATAAAATAACTATACGTAAAGGTAAAGGTAAACAACTCTGGGGTTGCAGAGTTCATCTCACTTTACAGGCAGAGCGAGCCGGCATTTATGCACAGACATTTTTTTCAAGTCATGTGGCCAGCATGACTAAGCCGCTTCTGGCGAAACCAGAGCTGCGCATGGAAACGCCGTTTACCTTCTCACCGGAGCGGTACTTATTCATCTACTTGAACTTTGGGGCGTGCTTTCGAACTGCTAGGTTAGCAGGACCTGGGACCGAGCAACAGGAGCTCACCCCGTCGTGGGGATTCGAACCGCCGACCTTCCAATCAGCAAGCCCTAGGGTCAGTGGTTTAGACCACAGCGCCACACGCATCCCTCTGTGAACCACCCTACTATACAATTTCCATGGGCCTTTCCAGTATTCTGAGGCATTTGCTTTCTTTATAACAGCAATCATTATAATTGTTGTTGTTTGCATTTATCAGTCACGTTATACAATAATAAATCTCAAAGTGATTTGCACAGAAAAAATATGTCACATAAAAGAAATTTAATACATAACAATTTAAGTTAATAAACAATACAATACAATGCTTAAAATGTTCATCTAGTAACATATTAACAAGTACAAGTCCTACCCACCCTACTTAAATGTAAGCACTTGAACAAAACCAAGAATAAAGTATTTGTATACAGTCATACCTCACGTTTGCTTCAGGTTGAGCATTTTCAGGTTGCGTCCCGCGGCGATCCGGAAGTACCAGAAAGGGTTACTTCCGGGTTTCACCGCTCGTGCATGTGCAGACGCACAAAATGACGTCACATGCATGTGCAGAAGCGGTGAATTGCGACCCACACATTCTGCTCAAGTTGCGAACGGGCCTCCAGAACAGATCCCTTTCGCAACCAGAGGTACCACTGTATGTATTTGTTCTTGTCTTTTTCAGATTGGGAGTATATAAATATCCTATATTGTTAAAATGGGAAAAAATAATATAAAAAGAATTACGAAAAAAAATAAAAGGTAACCACTACTACCATTGGAGGCAACATTAATTAACCAAATCCCAAGGTAAGGAAAGTGGTCTTGAAGACTGAAGGCATGGTGCTAGGCAGGTCACACTAAAGACAGTATTCCCTACATATGATTTCACCACTGAAAAATCACATTCTCATAGGGCTCCACACTTCTATCAGGTGGGGAACACATAAGAGAGTGAAGACCACTAGGTCCAATTTTGCAAGACAACCGCCATATTGCCAGCAAACCTTTGAAATACCCCCTTCAATTATAGGCCAATTAGCCTGCTCTCAATAATTGGGAAGCTGTATGCCCGATTCCTCAGTAGCAAACTGACAACTTTTCTAAATGAACATAATATACTATCTGAAGCCCAGGCAGCCTTTGGTGAGAACCATTCAACATCAGACCACTGTCTAATGCTGTCCTTCCTAGCCTAGAAGTATAACAAAATACCTCTGCTCCATATATTTATCTCTAAGGGAAGTATTGGAATGGGGATTACCCAGCTCATAATGCCAATACATTAAACATTTATTTCTTCCATCATTATGTGTATATATTGCCTCCAGCACTGGAAGCAGTATGCCTCTGGATACTAGTTGCTGAGGATCATGTTCATTCATTAACAGCTACATTACTCTTAAGAATCAGAGATAGATTCTGGCTGGATCTTTTGTTCTGACGCATTAGCTACTTAAACATATAAGGGAAAGGTCAGCTCTAATCTATCATTTTACAATGTGAACAAGGTGAGGTGGTAAGTATTCTGATCATTTTTTCAAAAAAGTCACCAACATAATCATAGTCTAAATTCACAACAATTTTTCTTCCTCTCCATTGTGAAAGTACAAGTGTCATTGACTTAACATATGGCATTCAAATATATATTGAGTACATAAAATGCACCTATTTCTATTGTCAAACATGACGTGTAATCTGCAAGGATTGTGCATGTGTGCAGAAGTGTTACAGTTCTATGATAGCCTTTTACATATATTGACATGTACACAAAAATATACCCATAAACATCTTACCTGGGGCATCTTGTAGATATCCAAGATATTTGCCACATGAAGGGAGTTTTCAGAGTCCAATCCCCCAATGACAGCTATTAGGTTATTCTGGGTGTCACATACATAGTTAGGGAAAAATCTCTCCAATGTGGACATGAGTAACATTGTGGCATGATAGGTCCTCATTGCAGTAAAATGACTGTCATAGATGTCGAATCCCAAAGTGACATTGGGTAAGAGCTGAAGGTTTTCATTGATCTCCTTTATTGCAAATTCCAAGGCCAAGATATGCTGGTAATTTTTAGGTACTACTCTAGAACAAGAGTTATATTCTGTATAAGAAGGATATCTCACATTCATCACTTATTCTATATCAGTGTATCAGTGCCCTTTAATTTGGTAGTGTGTGCTATGCATATACAGTTCTACCTGATTACATTCCCTTACTACTGACTTAAGAATAAAAATAACAACACATGCTGAATGAAGCAAGCTGCTACAATAAATGATTTATTGAACAACTCTGTTAAAGAGGAGGTTGCCTTCCTTTTATATGCTTTTCAGCAATTCCACATCTATTCCAGCAATTACACATCTATAGGCATCTTCACTTAGTTAACAAGTCAGGTTGCTCTATAAACATGGCAAAACAAATTATTTCTCCACCATTCCTCCTCTGCCCAGTCCCTGACATGAAGACAACTGTTGTGGGCCTAATTTATTATAATGTGATGTACAAAAAATAATACTTGAAGATAATAGATACAATACCATGACAGTATGTAGAATTTCACATTTTGATGAACACTGATAGTATCAGTTGCTTAATATCATCAGTGATGGAAATTTGGAATTCTGGATAATGTCTTGATAATTTACCAATGTAGAGAACGCTTTACTGTAATCTACCGGTATATGATTCAAAATAGCTTGGATTCCCTCACACATAAACAATGTTTCTAACTATATTTCTAATTATGTTCTAATCCTACAGTATGTACATTCATATGAATAACCTTCTTATTATATACTATTAACAATTACCATCCATTTCTATGTGTGGCAATGGTCAATTACAGATGCTTAAAGATTCTTATGATATAAATCAGACTAAAGAAACAAACTACTTGTGTGTGAAGCAATATCAGAAGGGATGTGGACTTAGAATGAAGCTGAGAGAGAAAAATGTGAGCTTGAATACAGTAATTTTAGAGACGTTTGCTGTGAAGTAGTAACTGATCATAGTTTTTGGTCGGGTGGGAGCTTAAATTGATTCTAGTACTGCCTCCCCCATCCATGATAAGAAGCAGATATTTTCTTCAAGCATAAATGTTAAGGTCAATTGAGAGAGAAGACATTCATGGTCAGGATTTCCTTTGGTATTTAAGTAGTTAATAGGAGACAAAGTGAAAAGGACAGATTCAGATCACTGAAGGTCTGCACTGTGTTATGATCCAAGGTTTTCAATATGCACTCAGACATGAAACTCTCTGGGTGATTTTGGGCCACTCACAATCTCTCAGCCAAACACACAGGGTTGCTGTGATAATAAAAGGGGGAGGTAAAGAATCACATTGAGCTCCTTGGAGAAGTAAGTAAGTAAGTAACGTTCATAGGACTGATCTCATCATACCATGACACTTCTTATTCTGCACAAATGAAGAAAAAATAAAAATAAAAAATCTTACATCAACTCTTCAGCTGATACTGGAGGTGGTATTTCAGTGAATGATATGGAGCTGGACATGATGAAACTTTGAGAGGCAATGACACCAATGATGAGGTCTCCTTTCTGATGGTATTTGTGCAGTGGACTGTGTGGATACTGGACCCTGCATTTAACGGGAGCCTTGCATGCCATATGAGGAAGCCAAATGAGCAGCAACACCACAAGGACCATCATTCTCAGCACATGTGCAAATACTCATTCTATATGCATTGTCTTGTTTCCATCTACAGCAATGCCACATGTTACCATTATTACAATGGCCTGATAAACCCCAGAAATCTAAATCTCAGAGTACAATGTACATCCATTCTTAATCACTAGACCTGTCTCTGAATGCTAGGTAATTTTATTTTACATTTATTAGGCTGTGTTACTAGTGGAAACTACAGCTCCCCAAGGGTTTTTGAAAGACAACAAAAATAATTATAGGTCATTAACTGCAGGGTATGATAATCATCAAATTAAAGTTAGAGCCATTCTGGTGATTTTCAGGGAGGAGGGGGGATGTTTCCGACATCAGAACAAAAGCTTTCATTTTTATACTTGACAGGGTGTTGAAAGACGCTTGGGGTTTGAATGACCCGCTCAAGAGTAAAGGATACCAAAATTACTTGAATTAACATCTGATAATAAGATAGGCCTGCTTTTGAATTTGAGTCTGACTATATGAATGCTTTGAACCCTTGCTTGACAGTTAAGCATTGCAACACCCCCCTCCTCAGTAGTAAATAGTAATATCACTGACATCCTCCCCAATTTGGTTCAATACACAAATTTATCCATCATTTAATAATGATGGCCCTCATGCTCAGAGTGTTAGCATGAGATGGTGAGCATGCTGTCTTATTGATCAGTAAAGCAGATGTCCAAATCTAGTTGCTCTGTATGTGCATGAACTGGATGCATTGTATATTCATGTAGGGGGTTTGGATTTGATATCCCGCCTTTCACTCCCTTTAAGGAGTCTCAAAGCGGCTAACATTCTCCTTTCCCTTCCTCCCCCACAACAAACACTCTGTGAGGTGAGTGGGGCTGAGAGACTTCAGAGAAGTGTGACTGGCCCAAGGTCACCCAGCAGCTGCATGTGGAGGAGCGGAGACGCGAACCCGGTTCCCCAGATTACGAGACTACCGCTCTTAACCACTGCACCACACTGGCTGTACAAAGCAACAATAATCTACAGTGTTAAGTGTGTACTCTCAAAGCATCCTTCTACTTCACTGGGCATGTGAACAGCCACATTATAGAGGGATTGAGAGAAAAATCTCCCTCAAAGCTAAGCGAGCCTTGGGCTTGTGAACACAACATGTGCTCTCACGTCCTATTGCCCAGTGTTCACCAAAGAGCAGCCCAAGGATACTACAGGCTGTGGAAGATAACTCAAGAGTGCTCTTAACCCAATCATGCTTTAGGGTTTCTGCCAATTATTAAATTCCCTTACCTACCCACACTGAATGACAAGATCAAATAAGTATACATATGATCAGAAAATCAAAGCACCATATGATGTGGAGTAGCCAAAAATGAGGAGTCTCAATGACCAATCAGGAGCTCACCAAATGTTCCTACTAAGCCCCTGCTCAGAATTCCTCACCTGTCATCAAACTCTGCCATGCAAAAAAAAGAAAAGAAAGAAAAATAATTCCATACTGTAGAGCAGGGGTGGCCAACTCTCAAGAGACTGCAATCTACTTTCAGAATCAAAAGCTGTCAGTGATCTACCCCTGTTTTTTGGGGGGGCAGCTCAAAGTTGTTGTTGAGCTTTTTTTAGGGAAGGGGGGGAATCCTTTCTCAGGTTCAGCTTTTTTTTGGGGGGGGGATAAAGTTACTCACAAAAATCACTATGGATGAAAACATGTTATGTACTGAGTTGAATAGGATCCAAACTGCAGCAGTCTGATTGGTCCTAGAACAATAGGATTCAGAATGCAGCAGTCTGATTGGTCCTAGAACAATGCAGCAGTATGATTGGTTGGCAGGAACCACCCAATCATGCTCCAGATAGAAGTGAATCCACAACCTGGTTGGCTTACAGTAGAATTCCGGAATTAGCCAATCATGTGCAGCCCATTGTGTAAATAATGTATATAAAGCAGATACTTTGAGGGGACATTCATTCATTCCTCCTCACCACTATGAGCTGAATAAAGAGCCTGAAATCACTTTGCGACTCTGAGTATATTTCACTGGCGACGAGGGTGGGATCCCGCTGAGCTGACTGCCACACACAGCACCGCAGCACCGCCACCTGCCGCACCGCTGCCTCGCACCGTGTATCCAGGCTTCAGCTCCGGGACACAAGGAACTCAGAATGGCAACCGACAGCAGCTTCTCGCCATTCAACCCAGCATCTGGAGACTGGGAAGCATACGCCTCCCGTTTCACCTTCCTCCTAGAAGCCAAAGGGGTCACCGATGAAGAAGATGCCAAGAAGAGGGCAATATTCTTCAGCGTCTGCGGAGAGGAGACGTTTGAAATCGCCCGGGCTCTCCTTGCGCCTGAAGACGTCGCTACTATTCCATACAAAACAATAATGGAACAGCTGAAGGGGCACTTTTCGCCACAGCCCTCAGTGGTGGCTTGTCGAAATGCCTTCTACGCAAAGCGGCAAGCCCCTGGGGAAACCATAACTGGGTTTGTGACCTCTCTCCGCCAAGCTGCCCGGTTCTGCAACTTCTCAGAGCTGGAGAACATGCTTCGTGACCGCCTCGTCGGTGGCCTGAAGGATGAGAAGCTGCAACGACGCCTCTACACTAAGAAGGACCTAACGTTCCAGGTCGCTCTGGAGGAGGCCCTGGCAATGGAAGCTGCCGAGAGGTCGACGCAAGAGGCACGGCCGAGCCAGCCGTCCCAACCGAGGGTCCACCACAAAGACCTCACCGACGACTCAGGATCTGACAAGGAGGAGGTGCACCGAGTACAGCAGCGCACTCAAGCAGCCCACATACCACAGCTGCCTCGACGAGAAGGAGGGAACTGCGCAAGCTGCGGGGAAAGTCACGAGAGGAGGACCTGCCGTTTCCGCAACGCAGAGTGCAGACAGTGCAGAAAATTGGGACACATCGCCCGGGTGTGTCGAGCTCGGCCCACCCGACGCCAGGCATCAGGTGACCAATCCAAGAGCCCCAGGTCCCGGGGCCCAACACACCAAGGCAACTCGACGGAGCTCACGGACTTCCAGGTATACCAGTTGCCCCACCCCAACGTAGAGAAAATTTATGTAGAGGTACAGATAGAGGGGGCCCCATGCCGCATGGAGCTTGACACGGGTTCAACTCTATCCATAATCTCGGCAAGGACCTTAAGGAAACTGTGTCCTACTGGGGGTCCCAAACTCAGGCCGGCCCCATTCACCCTCCGGGACTTCCAGAAACGTAAGGTCCCCACAATGGGGGTGGGGACCTTCAGGGTGCAATACCGAGGGCGGACGCGGCAACTGGACTTGCTTGTGGTCAAGGGCCCCTACATTAGCTTACTGGGATTGGCATGGTTTGGACCACTGGGGCTAGCCGTCACCGGGGTGAACCACACAAGCTTACAAGTGGACGTGGACGCCATATGCAAGGAATTTCCAGGGGTTTTCAATGGGAAATTGGGACAGTATACGGGCCCCCCCATTGCTCTACAGCTTGACCCCACAGTACGACCAGTCAGGCTCAAGGCCCGCCGGGTCCCATTCGCTCTGAAACCCCGTATAGACGAGGAATTGGACCGACTCGTGGAGCAAGGAGTGCTGGAGCCGGTGCCTAATGCCCCCTGGGAAACCCCAATCGTCACACCCGTCAAGCCTAATGGTTCGGTCCGCATCTGCGCAGACTACAAATGTACCATAAACAAGGCCCTCACGGCCCATGCATACCCAGTGCCAGTGGTCAGCCATGTCCTTGCCACCCTGGCTGGGTCGAAAATTTTTGGCAAGCTGGACTTGGCCCAAGCATATCAACAGCTGCCAGTAGATGAGGCCACAGCAGAGGCACAGACGATTGTGACGCACAGAGGAGCGTTCAGGGTAAAGCGGCTGCAATTCGGTGTCAGCGTGGCACCAGGCATATTCCAGAATCTAATGGACTCTCTCCTTAAAGGGATTCCTGGTGTCACCCCCTTCTTCGATGATGTGTTGATTGCCGGGCCCACACCAGAGGAGTTTGAGGACCGCCTCCGCACCGTTCTGCACCGTTTCCAGACGGCGGGTCTCAAGGTGAAGCGTGAAAAATGTCTACTAGGAGTGCCTCAGGTGGACTTTCTGGGATTTATGGTGGATGCAGAAGGGGTTCACCCGACTGGGGACAAGGTACGGGCCATTTGTGATGCCCCAGCGCCCAAGAACAAGACTGAACTTCAGGCCTTCTTGGGACTATTGAACTTTTACCATTCCTTCCTTCCCCACAAGGCGGCGGTAGCGGAGCCCCTACACAGACTCCTGGACAAGCGGGCCCCTTGGGTGTGGGGCCAGCGCCAGGAGGCCGCATTCCAGGCAGTCAAGGACTTGCTGGTCTCAAACTCGGTCTTGGCACACTTCGACGAGAGGCTGCCAGTGGTGCTAGCATGCGACGCCTCGCCCTATGGCATTGGCGCTGTCCTGGGACACCAACTCCCGGATGGAAGAGAGGTACCGGTGGCATACTTTTCCCAGACACTCAACGCAACCGAGCGGAACTACTCGCAAATCGACAAGGAGGGTCTGGCAGTCGTGAAGGGAGTAAAAAAATTCCATGATTTCTTGTACGGGCGGCCCTTCACCGTGGTGACTGACCACAAGCCGTTGCTTGGCTTGTTTGCCCCCGAAAAGCAGACCCCCCAAGTGCTGTCTCCTCGCGTCCTCAGGTGGTCAATTTTCCTTGCCAGCTACCAGTATGCACTGATTCACCGCCCTGGGAAGGCGATGGGCCATGCAGATGCCCTCAGCAGGCTACCACTACCGGAAACAGGCCCTGACCCAGCACCTGCACAAGAGGTTATGAGCCTGGAGCTGCTTCCTGACCGCCCCATTCAGGCACAAGAAGTTGCACACCATTCCAAGAAAGATAGGGTCATCTCCCGGGTCCTGGACTGGGTGTGGAGGGGATGGCCCAGCAGCAGCCCCGGGCCAGAATTCGCCGGTTACACAACCCGCAGACATGAACTGTCGGCCCACAAGGGGTGCCTGTTATGGGGAAGCAGGGTCGTTGTTCCCCAGCCCCTCCGCAAAAGGGTCCTCACAGCCCTACACGAGCCAGAACCTGAACCCCGGACCAGGGAACACCCCAGGCCGCAACGCACACGTAGGCCGCCGGCGTACCTCGAGGACTATGAATGCGACCTCCCGGGCAGGACTGGAACTTAGAGGGGAGGGGTGTTATGTACTGAGTTGAATAGGATCCAAACTGCAGCAGTCTGATTGGTCCTAGAACAATAGGATTCAGAATGCAGCAGTCTGATTGGTCCTAGAACAATGCAGCAGTATGATTGGTTGGCAGGAACCACCCAATCATGCTCCAGATAGAAGTGAATCCACAACCTGGTTGGCTTACAGTAGAATTCCGGAATTAGCCAATCATGTGCAGCCCATTGTGTAAATAATGTATATAAAGCAGATACTTTGAGGGGACATTCATTCATTCCTCCTCACCACTATGAGCTGAATAAAGAGCCTGAAATCACTTTGCGACTCTGAGTATATTTCAAAACAGCAGCACAAAGAAACCTCCATCTTCCCTTCCAGAGATCAAACAATATAGGGCAGGGCAAGAGGGCGGGGCAGGAGTCAGTTTTGATGGCGCTAAGGAAAGGGAGTCAGAGATCGACCATGATCTACCAAAAGCTCGTGGGGATCTACCAGTAGATCACGATCGACCTGTTGGACATCCCTGCTGTAGAGCAAGTGAGGATGGGTGCAGCAAAAGAGGGAGGAGGAGGGGGAAAGCTAGCTTAAACAGCAGTCTGATCTCTCCCCGCCTATTGGGCACTGCTTCCCATGTGCTCACAAATATCTCCTCCCCATGGGACACACCAACTAATGTCTTCTTCCAAGATAGAGAATTTGGGTGGCAAATCCCCTCTTCAAAAGAGCAGGAGTGGCATTGCTAAAGCTATCAAGATTTCTTATTTAATATAAAGACTCCTGAAATGCCTCACTCCTGGGATGTGAAAGCAGCATTAGTTAAGGTATAGCTCAGAACATTCAAGACCAATGGTTGAAAAGGCAAAAAATAATTGTTTCTCTTAGAATAGATTCCACTAATGGTAGAGTTTGCTATTCTATAGCTGAGAGTACCCTAAGATAATAAGTTCTATGGCTATGGTCTATAAGGAATTTACTAGTTGCATATGTCTCAGCATCAGCAAAGACTATAAACCCATCTGATTCTTTTTAAAATGTTTTGGAATTTTAAGAAGAGTTGCTGAAACACAATTTGAAGGGAAGAGCTTGAGTATGCAAACATGATGTTTTTTATTTAACAGTGTTTCAAATTAATTGTCTATGATCTATGGTCTACATTGTTGGTGAAGATTTATATAAGACAGCTAATGGGAGAGGAAATCATAAAAACTGGCGAACACACATACAGCTCTGGATAGCAGAAAATAGCAAGGATACAGATATACTGTGCACATACACTTCAACATTTTCTTAGCATTACCTGCTCTCTGTTATTCAACTCTGGTCTCAACAAAATGATGTAACATTTGGGAGAAAAAATGCATCCAAGCAAGCCGGCACTGGAAGCTAAGATACAGAAGATCTCCACAGTTACCATATATTTTCCCTTTGTACTCAAGTAGGTTGGAACAAAGGAGAACCAAACACTGCAGAATACCATCATGCTGAAAGCGATGAACTTGGCTTCATTGAAACTGTCAGGCAACTTCCTGGCAAGGAAAGCCACAGTGAAACTGGCCATAGCCAGAAAACCCATGTATCCCAAGACACAGTAAAACATAGTTGCAGAACCCTCGTTGCATTCTAGAACAATTTCTCCATAAGTTGAGTGTTTATCAACATCCGGGAATGGGGGAGAAAATGCCAACCACATAATACAAATGGTTGCTTGAATAAAGGAGCAGCAAATAACAATGGAGTTGGCTAGTCTTCTTCCCACCCATTTTCTTATTCTGGATCCTGGTTTTGTAGCAATGAAAGCCAGTACCACAGTGATGGTTTTTGCTAGCACACAAGAAACAGCCACTGTGAAGATTATACCAAAAGCACTTTGTCGGAGGAGACATGTTACCTTTTGTGGATGACCAATGAATAGCAATGCACAAAGGAAGCAGAGTAGGAGGGAGATGAGGAGAGTGTAGCTGAGATCCTGGTTGTTGGCTTTGATGATAGGAGTGTTGTGGTACTTCACAAACAATACAAGCACCAGAGCTGAAATTGAAGAAAAGGAAAGAGCAAAACCAGCTGAAAAAATCCCCATAGGTTCTTCAAAAGACAAGAAGCTTACATCCTTAGGAATACATAAATTCTTTCTCTTGTTTGGATAATTTTCATCTGTGCATTCATAGCAGTCACCCATGTCTGAAAGAGAGAAGATGTGATATTGTAATATATGCAATAAGTCTTACCCCAAGTCCACAGCTTGGACAGTTGCAAGTTTATTATATGTTTATTATTTTCATTACATTTACAAAATATCAGGGCACCTTATAACAAATGTGTTTTAAATAACAATTTTTAAAAACCTCAAAGCTGGAAGCAGATGAAATATTTAAGGGGGAGATAAACAACTGGAAAGGATAGTATTGGTTGAAATGTGGTGTAAAACCGGGGAGAAATGGTAACCCAAACATATATTGGTCATATTATTTCCATCTAGCCCATTCTTTTATAAATATTCCACCATATTTGAAACATGAAAGATAAGAAACTGTGGTGTAGATATCCATAACTGGACCACATGCAAACTGTTTGATAACTGCATGCTAAATTTCTCACCATTTTGGTCTGCAATCTTCCCTTCTGGACATGGGATGCAATCGTAGCAGCAAAATGGCTCCCCTTCCTTCACTTGCTTGCTAGAACCAGGATGGCAGCTCTCAGTACACAAAGATAGGGGTTGAACCTAATCAACATATGAAGGAATAGCAACCTTGAGAATAAGGTGAGGGGTGAAGGCCACTCCCTGCAAGGGCCTTTCCACCTGGCCTAGGGGGCAGGGCCCAGACTCACCAGCCCTACTATGTATTCTGTAGTTAACCGCCTTTGTAATGTTTTATTTTGAAATCTTTAATATAATATTTTAGTTTTCCGTAATGTTGCTTTGACTGCATACTCTATATTTGATTTTCTTCAGATTGTTTTATTTTTGTTTTATTGATTTAATATGCTGTAAACCGCGTTGAGATTTTTCTTAGAAATATAAAGCGGTATAGAAATTAAATTAAATAAATAAATAAATAAAGGGCATGGGTTCCTTCAGATTCTGACCTTTGTGGAGCAGATGTTAATGAGACTACACAAGACCCACTAATTCATGACTTCATCCTATACCTGGGGTTGTATTTGTGTGTTTTAAAGAGAATGCTTACACCTGATCCATACTTTATGTTTATATGTGCATTGACCAATTAGTTTATTTTTATATAGCAAATATCTTTTTTAAAAAAGGAAAAGAAAGCAAATTACTCTTTACATCAAGGATCTCAAACTGCTGATAGCTCAATCCTTGTGGATGTGTCTCCTGTCCTTTGGTTTTACAGACAAAAGAGATTTATGATGCTCATTCTAATTTTAGATTTACCACCCGTCATTTCAGCACCTGCCAGACTAAAGATGTTGTATATCTAATAAGATGCCTGTGCAACCTACTCTATATTGAATCATGACTGAGCAGTGTTCAAATAGGAGAGCATCATTCCCGCATTAGAAATCAGGTTATGGATGCACCACAGGTAGAGCTTTTTGTGAAACACCAGCAGAGAGACACAAGACCTTCTTTACATGGTTCTCTGGGTAATTCAGAGACAACTCGGAATGAGGAGAGATTACGTTAGATTGCTACATCAACAAGAAAATAAATTACTTTTCTTATTCAAATCCCTGTATCCTGGGGGTTTGAATATGAAATTACACTTCAATTGTTTTATTTAATTGTTCTGATTATATGGCTACTGCTATCATTCACCTTGCCAACAAAGGTCCGTATAGTAAAAGCTATGGTTTTCTCAGTAGTGATATATGGAAGTGAGAGCTGGACCATAAAGAAGGCTGATCGCTGAAGAATTGATGCTTTTGAATTATGGTGCTGGAGGAGACTCTTGAGAGTCCCATGGACTGCAAGAAGATCAACCCTGGCGTGCTCTGGTCCATGGGGTCACGAAGAGTTGGACACGACTAAACGACTAAGCAACAAATCATTCACTGCATTAAATGTTGGATTCTGTATCTTTAAATTTTCTTAATTGTACTCTCAGGATGGCCTATATAATGCCTCGGCCCTCAGTATCAGCTTTCTACACTTCTTAGTGAGTGCTGATCTTATGCTACTTGAGGTACCTGTTAGGACCATTCATATGGTATGTATTCATTATTCGTGATTGGTTATGTTTACAGGATTGTCATACTTATATTTATATTGTATGCAAATATACTGGATTTTATTTTACATCATCACCAGCTGATGAAGAATTACTATCAAAACAGTTTGCCGCCTGGAAAAACTGTACTACATTTTTGGATCATCCATTATCGCACAGGTACAGGATTGTGACTGTTGAAAGGCTTATTTGCCTCTTTCAATACTGTTGGACTATATTGTCTAATTTTGTTCGTGTTACAGTGATAGACTTTTATTTTCTGTTATTCTATTATGTATTCTCTGTTTAAGAATTGCTACGCTTGGAGCTTCTATTATCACATGATTACAGGATTGGGGCTATTGAAAGGCTTGTTTGCCTCTGTTATATTGATTGATTACTTTCTCTAATTTTGTTCATACAATATTCATTTATTTTATTATTTGTATCTCCATCATATATTCTCTGTTTAAGAATTGTGAAACAATACAGGATATATATATATATATATATATATATATATATATATATATATTGTTAGAACATTATTAGCCATGTGTTGCCTGTTATTGCTTAAAGATAGCTCAATTCTACCTTGTTAAACCAGCTGTGCCATGTTATGGCATCCTCATTGATTGTGAAGGCATGGCCTGGAGAAGCTTGAGGATCAATCCTCCCAACTTTTACTCTCTGAAAAGATTGGTTTGGGAAAAAAATCCAATTGATAATATCAAATCCAGCTATTAACTCTCCTTTCTGATCAAAAGAAACCTCATCTCCAGCACTGTTGTTAAATGAGACACTTCTGAGAAAATGATGGAGCTAGATTAGGGAGGGAAAGGAAAAAGTTTATAAAATGCTCTAGTTGTGTTTTTCAGACTAAGGACAATTATTTTGCTATTTTAATATGGAATGGGAAAGAGGATTTTAAAACCCCACACATATTCCTTACTTAGGCTGTGTTGCTCTATGCACACATATCTTAAGAAACAAATTTGATTGAAATCTATGGCACTCCATGAACTCTGTTCTCTGTAAGCATTCTTTCGGAACTTTCTGAATCTTGCTTCCCAAGCACTGAGCATAGGACTGGCAATTCTATATCATCCTTGTGTGTGTGTGGGAGAGGGACACATTTGCCCCATGCTGCTCACTCTAGAAGAGGAGAGATATCTTCCCCAGCAGGGAGGAGTGTGATACATGGTTGTGTCGATTTGGCCCTATGGTGGGGGAAGTGGAGATCAGGCTACTTAAGCAACTCCCCCATCTTCTTCGTGACAGATAGGGAGAGTGCAGTATCATATTGACCCAAACAAGGCCAAAGCCAAAGCATTTATGTCCATCTCCATCAGCAGCAGCCTCCTTCAGGCCACCTTTTTCATAGTGAGTCACATATGGGGATTCCAAGAAGAGGAGGAGCTTCAGTTGATAACTACCTGAGTACCCACCACCTGCAATCCACACTCTTTACCTACTTGTCTGCAATACTGTCCTGTAGTAATTGCCTTCCTACCCCATAACCTATTGATCTCTGGTGCCACAAGTTCTCCTGCAGACTTTCCTTTGAGAGTATGTCAGCCTTCCCAACCTCCACCTTTAACACACTCCCTTAGTTTTCACTGCAGTTCTTGTTTTCACTTCCCACCTCACCCCTTTCCCCTTGTTTGTGTTGATTTCTTTGCAAGGATTATCTCTCATAGGAGTTCATTTGCATATGCACATGCATTCTCCTTGGTATTCTCCTCTGGCTTCTCAATTGGGCCTGCTGCATGAACAATACTCAGTTAGACAGTTCTTTGTCCTGTGTGCCAATTTTACTGTCGCTTTGGCTTCTGTATTTGATTTATGTTTCTTTACAGGCTATCACCCATAAGCTGCCAAAAAGGGGTTTCTGTGGTCAAGAAAGCCCCCAAGTGGTTGCAGCCAGATCCCACCACCATCTTTGTGTTACTGGCCAAAGTAGGGGCTCTGGAAAAAGCCCGTTCCACTCATTCTGATGATGGGGCCAAGCCCAATGGATAACCCAGTGCGCAGAGGTCCACACGTAAAGCATCAAAATCTAATTTATACTGTGAACTGTTTGCTAGGGTGTCTGTTCTTGAGGGTTAGCTGTGACATCTGTATCCATCCCCTCAGCTATGGCTATGGAGACACCAGTAACTGTTTCTTTACTTTCCACACCTGCACCAGTTTCTGCAATACCCCACAGTGGTTCAGCACCCTTAGATGGGTTTGCAGTAGTTCCAGCGCCTGCCTGCAGTGAACTTAGCTGTCCATACACCCCCTTCCCCGTCCAGTGGAGACTTCACTTGTAACTATTGCAAGTGAGTGTTCTACTGCACTCACAACTAACTTGCTTTCAGTTTGGCTATGTCACTAGTTACTCCTGCCTCTTTGTCTTCTGTTACAGCACTGCCAGTGCCTAGTATGACTGCCAGGATGACACAGGTGCTCCCTCCTCTTCCTCCACAATATAACTGCATGGGTGGCTTCTGGTGCTCATGAAGAATCAGCTCCCATGGCCATCAGTGGTGGTCACCCTTTGGCAGAGGCCACAGGTAGACATGACAGCACCAGCCTGGGCATTGCCCCTTCCACCAGGGATTCTTCTCTGCCCCTGGGGGACCTCTTAATATGGGCAATGAAAGAAAATATTTGGAGGATGGGTATATTGATGGTTTTCAAGCACTTGTCCCAATTGGTTGAGAGCATTCAACATTTACCTATGAATATTCACCCCATGGTCTTTCCATGATTAAATAACAGAACAAAATCCACATTACATTCAGGGATTTTACAGGTAGTGTGAGGTTGCACTATGATTTGTGACCCTACCCTGCATTGGGATGTCAAGCATCGAGGCCATGGCTCCATGGTGTGCTATTTCACTCAAAATATTCTGCTGCGTCACAGAACAAAATAAAGTCCATTACCTGCCATGATGGTTCTTTCTGAAGCTTCAGTCCACCTCCCTCCACCATTGCTCTGTGTCTCATTCTAGATTTAGATATTTTACACAAAGCATGGGCCACGGTATAAACAGCATTGTAGATGCTATAGCTGTGGCCAGTCATACTCATTTCAAAGAAAGTTCCTGGAAGGCTTTCCAGCTTTTCTTCACCAGTACAAATATTGCCCTGGGCCTGTTCCTGAAATTGCATTGGAAAAACACAGGCAAAGGCATTCTGCCAAAATTCTGTGATAAAACCATCCCCGGCTGCACTGGAAGGGTTTCTGCTCTCAAGAAATCTGTGAAAATTCTCTAGATTATTTGAATGAATTGTTATGGTTAATGCACCTTGGAATATTTTCATATCCCAAGTCCTTTGAAAAACAAATGAAGTAACCATCAGCTGGGCTGTTGCTATCCACACTTTGCCTTTTAGTGTCGTCGTTATGAGTTCTTGTTCCGTTAGATATGGCAACCATCTAAAAAATGTGAAGGAATATGATTCCCCATTAACCACCAATGCATTGGCTGTACTTCCTAGCAATTTATCATGTATTTTTGCCCCCTCTTCCAACACATTTTTAACATCTGTGACAAAGGTTAATGTGGGAATTCTTTCTATGAAGGCAAAGCAAACACCATTCTGGGAAAACACTGGAAAAACGGTTTCCACAAATCTTTCTCCATTGCTATTGTCCATTACAATAACCCCGATCCATGTCCACCCGAAATGCAGAAGCAAAGAGAGAATTCCCTTATACTGAAGATTTTCCTTAGGGACCATCTGGTGGAAGGGAAGACCTGGGGTTTTATCATTCATCACTGGAGCAGGGCTATAAATAAGCTAAAGAGAGATTTGGAACAAAACAAGAATTAATATTTCTATAGTTTTAAGGTTTATTTATTTTATTTATTTTTAAAAAATAAATAAATCTACAGCCTTAGATCTTTGATTGATTGGATAATGGTTTGCCTGCATGCATCTGCTGTGTGAGATACCTGAAATTGAGATTGTTTGGCTGATAATTCCTATTCATTAACTCTTACATTGCTTAAGATGTCAGACCTATAGATTTGACAAGGATACATGGCTGTGTATGCACAAAATAAAGTGTTAATTTTAATCCAATATAGAGTTTTCTTGCATACACCTTTTAGGCACAAATTGCAAGGTAGGGTTGCATGGCATTCCATTCCTTCCTGGATGTGACAGCTTATCTATGCCATTTTGATTTCAGTTTTAGAACTAAATCAAATTTTGGCATGCCAACTGTTACCCTTCACTAGGAGATAAAAAGGAGAAATGAAACTGTGTTGATTCTCATGGACTTCTCATTATCTTATGTTAAGATTAAATACATGTTCACAAAAAGGACAGAAGCACAGTTTGTACTGGTAGCCATTAGAGGTTTTTTTAAAATATCATTTTGCAATTGTTAACATATTAATTACAGCTCCGACTGTGTAAATCCTAACAATGGTCCCCATACTGACCATGCATGGTGGCTCTTAAGGGTGGATAAACTTTATACTTACAATGAGCAGAAAAAAATAATACAATTCATGCCAGATGATTGTCCCAAAACACCAGGACCAATCTAGAAGGACAAAGGATATGTTCCCTTCCTAAACCACATATTCACAGAACTTAATACACACATACGTATACCCCACCTGTGGAATCTTGTAGATATCCAAAACATTTGCCACATGAATGGAGGTTTGTGAATCCAGTCCCCCAATGACAGCTATTAAATTCTTCTGGGTGTCATATGTGTAGTTAGGGACAAATTTTTCCAGGGTGGACATCAGAAGCATTGTGGCATGACAGGTCCTCTTTGCATTAAAATAACTGTCATAGATTTGGAAGCCCAAAGTGAGATTTGGTAGGATATGTGAGTTTTCATTTATCTCCTTTACAGCAAAAGTCAAAGCCAGGATTTGCTGGTAATTTTTTGGTACTACACTGAAATTAGAGTTACACTCAGTATCAGAAGGTGATTCTATCCTGAATAAAAGTATTGCCATATACATATTTTTTTATTAGGGGAACTTATTCTAAAAGAAATGTCTGCTAAAAGATTCAACAACTAACAAAGTTAGTGTACATCATGAAAACATGAAATTGTGACTACTTCTTTGGTAATGTACTTACCAAAGCTGATCTATGTGCTTCAAAGTCATTAGAAAATGTCGTTCTATGCACCCTCAGCAATTAATCTATATTTCCAAGTACATTCTAATCATATGTTACTTGTACTTATAACTTACCCCTCAGTTTCTTAAGAAGGCATTTTCAATGTGATAGTATTCAACAAAATTATGACATCAAAGAAAGCAAACAGATACAGGGCCATTAAAAATAAGCAAGCAATTATTTTCCTGTGCTTCAAACAGTATGAGAAGGAAAGCCAGGTGAAAATAAAGTTATAAGATAACCGAGAAGGGTGTGTAACTACTTGGCATGATTTGGGCACTGGTAAAGGGGACAGCGGAAAATCTTAGGGCTACAATCCTACCTCCAGTTGACTGGGAATAACTCTATTCAATTCAAGAAAACTAACCTTTGAGTAGACATGTATACAGTTGTGTTACAAATAAAATATAAGACATTTCAACATTGGCCATGATAAAACAGAGATTCTTCCGTTAAAGATTCAGGTCAGATGATAAGTAACCATGGAATCTACAAATCACTGCAGAACAACACTGTGCTAGGCAGCTTCAGGAAATTTTGTGTCCCTGATGTGTATGTGGTGTCTGTACGTTTACATGAAAGGACAATAACATTTCAGGGAGGCAATTCAGATTTAGAAACTAGATTCTGGAGACCCATAACTTAAAACAATTGTCCAAATTTGGCTACTTTGAAATATTCCTATGTAACACCTTTGGAAAGATGGGCAGCACTTAATGATTTTATTTATTTATTTATTTATTCATTCATTCATTCGTTCATTCATTCATTTATGAACAGGGTGTCGCTGAAATTTGACAGTCCAAAGTCTGCCACTGCATCCATGCAAACAAAAATTAAAGTACTGAACTCCTTACGCAAACTCCTCAGGCAGTGCTTGAGGGGGCTCTTCAGTGAATGCTATTGAATTGGAGACAATGAAGCTCTGAGAAGCAATGCCACCAATGATGAGGTCTCCTTTCTGATGATACTTGTGAAGTGGTTGATGTGGGTGCTGAAGCCTGCATTTAGCCATGTGAGCTTTGCAAGTCATGTGAGGAAGCAGAACCAGCAGCCAGACCAATAATGCCAGCATCCTGACTACAAGTACAAATTTACAAGTCTTTCGTGAATGTCTCCATGATAGCCCTGTTCCAGGTCTGAAATCTACAAACCTAATTACAAAGAATCAGTGGTCATATACACACCAGCTCCTACGCCTAGCCCTGTCTCTGAAAACTAAGAGGTATATTTATAGTAGCTCTCAGGTATTGTGTTATTAATTATAATAGTGGAAGCTGCAATTACATCCCTATGAATTTTTTGACAAGCAGCAAAATTAATTACAGTCCTCAACATAATCAAAGGGGAAGGTAATAACCAAGTAAAACTGAAGATTCCATGTGGAATTCCTAAACAAAGATAGTTGGACAGCTTTAAAAAAAAAAAAAGGTGTCACATCCAAACAGTAACATGGACATTTTTGCCTCAAAACTTGCCCTGTATACATAGACATCTCTTTTTCCTAGGAAAAAAAATACCCCCCAAATGCATAGTTGAAAGCAGAAGCGTGCCACCCTCAATGATCCTTGGAGGAAAATGGCACTTGCTCAAATGGGTAGATTTTTTTCTCTCTCCACCCCAGTCTATCATGGAGATCCATTGTAATGCCATTCATACAATTTAAGAAAAGTTTCTGAAACACAATTTGAAGGGGAAATTGTGTGCATACATTGTGTCCCAATAGGCAGACACATGAGCTGGAATTGAACTGGGTCACTGGTATTTAGACCTTAAATTAAAATCAGCCAAGGGGGATGACTTTGGGGTGGGAACGAACTTAACTGGATAGCTATAGCCAATGGGCGACCCAACCTTGCCTAAGGAATTAGGGCATAGCTCCCTAGTCTGGGACTCTGGGGTAGGATACAGCTTGATAGCCCTTGAGGCTAAATTGCTTCATTGACATGAAGTTATGAAGCCTTGGGAAGTGTAGCAGCATAGGCTTTCCTACACACCTTCATGGTGTGGCCTGGGAATGGGAGGCAGGCTGGAGAGCAATGCCTACAATTCCTGCAGGCAGGGGTTTGGGCCACCTTAGAGGCTGCAATAATCATTTATAATAATAATAATTTATTATTTATACCTCGCCCATCTGTTCAGGTGCTCTCCTGCCCCAGTACTGTTTTTTTCTCTGCAGGAGTTTTTAATGAGTTTTATTCTGAAATAAAGTGGACCTAGTTTAGGCCAGCCTCTCTGTCTGTCTCTTTCTTTGACCATTAGGTTGCAGTGTCTGGACAGATCTATCATATAAAGGAAGGAAGGAATAAGCAAACAAATTTATAAACTGCAGTGCATTCAATAAATACCAGAATGGTGTACAGAAATTAAAGTATAAAGTTAATCCTAAAACAGTATTGAAACATAAAACCAAAGAAGTATTAAAAACTGCAGGGATGAAATGTTCTAATTTGGGAAATCTTAGAAGAAAAATGAAGGTTTTAAACAAACGTCAAAAACATATTGCCATGGTTCCTTCATTTCTAAGAGAATAACATTCCAGAGAATTGATGCCACAACTCTGAAATTATTTGCCCAATTCACAGTATGTCTTACCAAAGGGGTATGTGGCAGATTTTCCTCCCCACATCAGTCCAGTCATTTATTTTCCACCACATTTGTTAGTTCTTATCTGTTTTAATTATCAGATTTTATCCATCCATTATCTGCGTTTAATCTTGTATTTTATTCAGATATTTTATCCTATGCTGGTTTCTTTGTCCTTATTTGCTCCAACATTCATCAGTTAAAAAAAAAAATCCTAACTGCTATTTTATTTATATGTTGTTGTTTTATCCTGGTCAGTGACCGTAATAAAGTTCATTCATTCATTCACCACATCTGAAAGAAGAAAGTAAAGGAACTATGGTATAGATATCTGTGGCGATCACACAGGGCCCCTGGACGTTTGATGGTCTATTGACCCTGTGCCACCATTGTGATTGCTTTCTTCGCTGCCACCACCCCGCTTCTCATGGGGACACATGGAGTCCAGACAATTGTTAACATTAAGAAATACTCAAGTTTATTTTTAAATGCAGGAACAAGCTAATGGTTTCAGTTAATTTTTCTTGTCAGTTTCTTAACTCTTAGTTCCTAACAACTTCAAACTGATTATTCCCAACTATCTATCTGACTCCACCTGACAATTCCTCTCACTCTCTCACAATACAACTCCACCAACCCACACCTAATCCTCCCTCTTCCTTCTTCAACTCCCAAACCTCAACTGACTTTCAAAACCTCCCACTCTAACTTTTACTCCTCCCTTGCATTCCCACTGACCAATCACATCTCACTCATTTAACCCTTTCCTTATGACCCACCTAGGAGGCAAACGCCACAATATCCATCACTGGATTACATCCAATGATCAAACATGATTACCCTTTATGCTAAATTTCTCATCATTTTGGTCTGAAATCTTCCCTTCTGGACATGGGATACAATCATAGTAGCAAAATGCTGCCATGGTTATATCCCCCACCTTCATTTGCTTGCTAGAACTAGGATGGTTGGGCCTGAGCAACATATGAAACAATAGCAACCTTGGGGGAAATGGACATGGATTCTTTCAGATTTGGACCTTTGCACTTTTTTTGAAGCTACATGCAAGCCACTAATTGATGATGTCACTCTATACCATCATATACAAGCAAGTCAGTGTTATAAATGGTAGGACGATATAGCTGATGCCCAGCAAAATAGTTTCAAAGTATTGAATCATCAGATTTAAATACATTCTTCCAAATAGTCAATTGTCAATAGTCCATGAAGAAGAGAATAAATTTTATAGCAGCCCATAATAAAAAAATAGCTCTACAAACTGATAGATCCATTTCTACTGGTGAAAAAACCAGCTCATTTAAATTCTTGCTCATTATTATCAGAATTATGTGGTTCATTGTGACAGCATACTTAATGTCACATATTGTGACTACACATGGTTCAATACCGATTTTAAATTTTCAGGATGTATGTGTGATTTTACTGTAGGTTTTTATATATAGCAAAAAAAAATTAAAGGAATATAAAGAATTTAATTTTGGACATCAGGACAGTGACTCAATCTGAACTCAAGGATCAGACCTTAGGACTCAAACTGCTGACAGTTTGACCAAATCAGCTGTGCTGTGCTATGGCAATCTTATTGAACATAAAAGCTTGACCTGGAGAAGCCTTGGGATCAGTCCTGCAAAATTCCACTCTCTGAAAGGATTGGGGGTTTTTGTGGGGGGAGGGGGATCCAGTTGATAATATAAAATCCAGCCCCCCTTTTTATATAAAATCTACTCTATTAAAAAAAGGGAAGAAAGAAAACTGAATTTAAGAATGGAGAACCAAGAAACTGAGAGAAATCAACACTGACAGATTTATTCTAGAACAGATCTGGTCCTAGGACAGATAATTAAACAGTTGGTCTCTGAGCAATTAGGAAAGGATGCTATAATTACTAAGAACCAGCATAGATTTTACAAGAACAAGTCAGGCCAGGCAATTCTTTCTTTTTCTCCTTCCTTCCTTCCTTCCTTCCTTCCTTCCTTCCTTCCTTCCTTCCGACTTTGTGAAAGAGTTACAATCTTGATTGATCTGGGAAATGATCTGGATGTAGAGCATCTTGATTTCAGTAAGGCTTTTGACAAACGTCTCCCGTGATATCCTTGCAGGGAAGCTGGTAAAATGTGGACTAAACAATGTTGCTTTTAGGTGGGCTTGTTGTTTATGGAACTCCAGAAAAAATGCTAAACCAATTTGAAACTAAAGAGTTTGATACACGCACATGTTCTTTGTTCATAAAGCAAATGTTTCATGAATGCACAAACACCACTGAATCAAAGATACAGACTGATAAATTTTTATTTTTTTATAAAATATTTATTCAAGTTTAACAAATACAGAAAAAAGAAAAACAAACAATAATAAAAAATTACAATAAAAAGGAAAAAAAGAAAAATAATAAAAAAGAAAAACATTTTAAAGACAAAAACATTTAAAAAGAAAAAGAAAAAACCCCTATTTTCATATTCTAAACTTTCATTTACTTATTTCCTTGACTTCCTCACACCTCCCTCTTTGTATTCTAGTTCAATTAGTTGTCAGCAAGTTCTTTCCCTCTTTCTCTAATTTAGTTCCATAATTCATCTTAACGCAATTTAACTTTAAATTTTGCACCTTTACCCATAGTCAATCTATTCTTACTTAATTCTTAATAACATTTCTACTAGAGCCAATTAATTTCTTTCCAACAACCTTCTAACATTCATTAATTTTACAATGCTTCTCTAAATATGCTTTAAATTTTTTCCAATCTTCTTCCACCAACTCTTCTCCCTGGTCTCGAATTCTGCCGGTCATTTCCGCCAACTCCATGTAGTCCATCAGCTTCAACTGCCATTCTTGCCGAGTAGGTAGGTCTTGTGTCTTCCAGTACTTTGCAATAAGTATTCTTGCTGCTGTCGTAGCATACATAAAGAAAGTTCTATCCTTCTTTGGCACCAGTTGGCCGACAATGCCAAGGAGGAAGGCCTCTGGTTTCTTCAGAAAGGTATATTTAAATACCTTTTTCATTTCATTATAAATCATCTCCCAGAAAGCCTTGATCCTTGGGCACGTCCACCAAAGGTGAAAGAATGTACCTTCAGTTTCTTTACATTTCCAACACTTATTATCGGGCAAATGATAGATTTTTGCAAGCTTGACTGGTGTCATGTACCACCTGTATATCATTTTCATAATATTCTCTCTTTGTTGGGTTGAAATAACGACAGACAGGTAGCGAGTGTCATCTGGGAGGCATCTCTCGAGCAAGTCTCGGGGAGTCCCTTTTATTGAATATTACAGCATTGCCACATATGTGCTTATTGCTGATTGGTCAACACAAGTACAAAGCAAAGGTTGCATTAATCACCAATAGACTAAAGGCTGGGAAAGGGAGCACAGGACTAGACAGGCATGAAGACCTCCTAATTAAATTATAACCAATGATTAATATAATAAGACTTAAAACAATTACTAATGATTGATATAGGAAACTTAAAAGAGCGTAATAATCACGTTCCGTAGATGCGATCAACTATGCATTAAGAACGGGTCAAAGTACAATGTTTTCCTGAACTCAATGTGAACTGGACATTCTAAGGTGGTGAGTGAATGTCTTAGTATTGGGATGGTTTGTGCAGCATTATATGCAGGAGCGAAGCGTGAGAGCAAGACTTCCCATCAGGCCACAGTCAGGTATTAGGATCATAGCACCCAGCATCCCATCATCTCATAGCATCCAGCATCCCATCATCTCTTAAGGCATTACATGCCGTAAACTTCATACCTGTGGTCCATAACTGTTCCCAGTCAGCCATCATGATGTTATGCCCAACATCTTATGCCCATTTAATCATAACTGATTTCACCGTTTCATCCTGAGTATTCCATTTCAACAGCAAGTTATACATTCTTGACAAATTCTTAGCTTTAGAATCTAACAGTTCTATTTCCAATTTTGATTTTTCCACTTGGAAGCCTATTTTTTTATCCACGTTATATACCTCCATTATTTGATAATAGTGGAGCCAGTCTCGCACTTTATTCTTTAATTTTTCAAAACTCTGCAATTTTAATCTGTCACCTTCTTGTTCCAAAATTTCACAATACTTTGGCCATTTGGCCTCCATATTGAGTTTTTTCTGTGCCTTTGCTTCCATTGGTGACAGCCATCTTGGGGTTTTGCTTTCTAACAAATCCTTATATCTCACCCAAACATTAAACAGTGCTTTCCTAACAATATGATTTTTGAACGCTTTGTGTGCTTTAACCTTGTCGTACCACAAATATGCATGCCAACCAAACACATTATTAAAACCTTCCAAATCCAACACGTCCGTATTTTCAAGAAGTATCCATTCTCTCAGCCAACAAAATGCGGCTGATTCATAATAGAGTTTAAGGTCTGGCAGGGCAAATCTACCTCTTTCTTTAGCATCTGTTAATATTTTAAATTTTATACGAGGCTTCTTGCCCTGCCAGACAAATCTAGAGATATCTCTCTGCCACTTCTTGAAACAATCCATTTTATCCAAAATTTGCAATGTTTGGAACAAAAATAATATTCTTGGCAATACATTCATTTTAATAACAGCAATTCGGCCTAACAACGAAAGCTTCAAATTTGACCATATTTCTAGGTCCTTTTTCACTTCCATCCAACATTTTTCATAGTTCTCTTTAAATAAATTCACATTCTCAGCTGTCATATTAACCCCCAGATATTTCACTTTTTTAACCAATGTTAAACCTGTCTCCTTCTGAAACCTCTCTCTCTCAACCTCATTTAGGTTTTTCTCTAAAACTTTAGTTTTCATTTTGTTCAACTTGAAACCTGCCACATGACCAAATTCTTGGATCAGTTCTAATACTCTTTTAGTGCTTGATTCTGGCTCCTGTAAAGTCAATACCAAATAATCAGCAAATGCTTTTAACTTATACTGTTTAACTCCCACAGACTGATAATTTTTTCAACACTTTCTTCTAATTAGCATTTCTTTGTTATTCAGCTCAGGCCTCAATAAAATAATGTACCATTTTGGAAAAAAGATGCAGCCCAGCAACCCAAAGCTGGAAGATAGGATAGAAAAGATCTCCACGGCTACCATGTATTTCCCTTTGGTGCTCAAGTAGGTTGGAACAAAAGAGAGCCAAACACTACAAAAGACCAACATGCTAAAAGTGATAAACTTGGCTTCATTGAAACTGTCAGGTAACTTCCTGGCAAGGAAAGCCACAGTGAAACTGACAATAGCTAGCAGGCCCATGTAACTCAGAACATAATAAAACATCATAGCAGAACCCTCATTACATTCTAGTATAATTTCTTTAGTCACTGACTGCGTATCAACATCTGGGAATGGAGGAGATATCACCAGCCACACAGTACAAATGCCTATTTGAACAAGTGAGCAGGAAACAACAATGAAATATGCTTGTTTTTTCCCCACCCATCTCCTCATCCTGGATCCTGGTTTTGTGGCCATGAAAGCCAGAAACACCATGATGGTCTTTGCCAGTACAGAAGAAACAGCCACTGAGAAGATAATGCCAAAAGCAGTTTGCCGGAGGAGACATGTCACCTTCTGAGGTTGGCCAATGAATAGCAAAGCACAAAGGAAGCAGATCGACAGGGAGGAAAGGAGGGTGTAGGTGAGGTCCCGGTTGTTAGCTTTGACAATAGGGGTGTCATGGTGCTTCATAAAGGTCCCTAGCATGAGAATTGTGATCAAACAAAATGAAAGAGACAAACAGGCTAAAGTGAGCCCCAATGGTTCCTGAAAAGTCAAATAGCTTACTTCCTTGGGAATGCATAAATCTCTGTTTTCATTTGGGTAATTTTCATCGGTGCATTGGTAACAATAATTCATATCTGAAAAAGAAAATATTTGCTAGCAGTCTTGGATAAATGTCACAAATCTCCCAACTATCATATGTGACACACACACACACACACACACACACACACACACACAGAGCTCTTTCAAAGTTCATAATGGAGTTCATAATGTTGTTATTATTTATACCCACACTCTCAGTTAATACTATCAATCTCACCAAAATGTCAATAGCATAAGTTACAGGCACCTCTGAGCATGTGTCAAATGTGTCAAAAGAAAAGGCCACACTCAAACCACTATTGTATCCAAGCACAGGGAGCCTGTTGCTTCTGAGCCCAGGGTGTGGATAAGAAAAATGACCACATAATAACTATCTGGGATCTGCATTTTGGTGGTCAGGGGCTCCAACTCTTCTTCCTCCTCCTCTCTGCAGACAGCGAGGCACTCTTTTCCAAAGGAAGGAGCTTGGACTCAGAGGCAGGGTAAGACGCTGCCTGTGGAGGGTGGAACTGAAATGCTTCTCTCCCAAAGAAAGCACTGCTGCTGCTTCCCGCTTTTCTCATTGTCTTTGTGGATGTCTGGCCCCCACAATTTTATTATTGTGGGTGCCCAAGCTCCCAGAGTGCCCTGGAGTTGGCTCCTGTGTTTCAAGTATCCTCATGAAAATGAATGCTACTTTATGAGGGTTCCAGTTTTTAAGCATGGTTTTGAAGCATGTATTCAGAAACCACTTTTAGAGCTTACTGTTGATCACACAAAGGTCAAGAGTGGAGGAGGTTTACTGGTGAAGTTTCCGAGGGGACAACAAACATGCACCCACCTTTATAAATTTGTTTGCATTCAAGTATCCAGGCAGAACACCTATTTGACTATTTGGCGGGATGTATGATTCCACAAAAATGTACAGATCGTATTTATTTTTTGTCTAGTTCACATCCATTCCAAATAGTAGAAAATAAATTAGGTCTTTAAGCTTTCCTGGATTGCATTCAAATTTTGTACCCAATCTTACCCTCACGGTCCGAAATCTTCCCTTCTGGACATGGGATGCAATCGTAGCAGCAAAATGGCTCCCCCTCCTTCACTTTCTTGCTAGAACCAGGATGGCAACTCTCAGTACAGACAGAAAGAGGCTGGGCCTAATCATAAATAAGAGAGAGAAAGCCTTTTGATATGAAAACTACATGTGGTTGATTATGTTATGGCTTCATCCCACAATATTGTACCAGTCCTGGAACACTATAACAGGCTCATTACATATACAAAATCAATAAAATTCTATTTCAGATGGTCAGTTGCTGTATGTTTCTATACATATATATTTCTTTTGCTCATGTTTAAAATAAATTTTAGACAACATGATGGTGACTTAGCACTTACAAAGGTATCAAAGAACAGCTAACAAATTGCTGATGGATGCCTTTTACCTGGTTAAACCAGCTGTGCCATGTTATGGCATCTTTGTTGATGGTAAACACTTGGTCTGGAGGAGCCTCGGGATCTATCCTCCCAACTTTCACTATAGACTGGTTTGAGGAACTAACCCAGTTGATAACATCAAATCCAGCTACTAGCTGTCCATTCTGGTCAAAGGAAACCTTTTCCCCAGCACTGTTGTTAAATGAGACACTTCTCAGGGAATAATGGACCTACAGTTAGAAGAACATCAATCACTACTTCTTCTGGAAGCAAATTCGAGTATAGAGTATTCCAAGTTTGGCCACATTCTAGATTTGTATAAATGCCTTATGATGCTTGCATGTTTATGAGTCTGTTGCTATTTTGGGGGGTGGGAGTGTGTTAAATGGAAGGAGAAAAGGCCAATTCTTAATCTTAAAGTTAATGCCAAATACCACAGATATCCGCTCCACAGGCACACAAATGTGCACAATTACTTTACCTCTACCTCAGCAGGGAAACCTCATAGGAAAAAGTATTTCCAATGAAGTTTAATTTTTCTAAGACATATTTGAGCAGCCAACCACCATAAAAATTAATTAATTAATTTGTTTGTCATTTCAAGGGAGGAAAATAATACAAATTCATTTCTGGAATGAAGATGAAATGGAGACCACGGGGGGAAACCAGCAAACATTTAGTCACAGTTCGTGAACTACTACATCTCCATAATATTGTGTTTTATCTGACAATGTTAAGTTCATTACCTGCCATGGCAGTTGGCTGTGAAGGGTCTGTCCACCTTCCTTCATCACTGATCTGTGTACAGATGATGACATTTTATGTAAAGCATGGGCCACAACATAGACAGCATTGTAGATGCTGTAGCTGTGACCAGTCATGCTGATCCCAAAAAAAGAATCAGGAAGACTTTCCAGTTTCTCCTTCCCAGTGCAGATATCCTCCTCCTGTTCATCCAGAGCTTGATTTGGAAATACACAGCCAAAGGCATTTTGCCAAAAGTCCCTTATGAAACCATCTCCTGTGGTGCTGGATGGGTTTGTGCTCTGAACAAACTGGTGAAACAGTGGGAGTTCACTGGAGTGAATTTTGAAGGCAAGAGCACCATAGAATAGTTCATCATCCCAAGTCCTTTGAATAACAAATGCAGTATGTTCCACCTGGGCTGTTGCTATCCACACTTTTGGTTTATTTGCCATGCTTTCTTGCTGTGATAGATATGGAAGATACCTGAAAAAAGCCATGGAGTAAGATTCTCCATAGGCCACTATGACATTGGCTTTGCTGCCCATCACTTTATCGTGTATTTTTGCACCATCTTCCATCACGTATTTAATGTCTGTGACAAAAGTCAATGTTGGAATTCTTTCTATAAAAGCAAAACAGATCTCATTCTGGGAAAACATTGGAACCACAGTTTGCACAAACCTTTCTCCATCTGAGGTATCCATAACAATGAGTCCAATCCACTTCCACCCAAAATACAAAAGTAAATAGAGAATCCCCTTATACTGAATGACTTCCTTGGGGATCATCTGGTAGAATGGAAGGCCTGGAGTTTTATCATTCATCACTGGAGCAGGGCTATATATTAGCTAAAGATAAATGAAGAGTAGAGATTGAAAAGAAGATAATAACATTTCTGTAAAACTCTCAGGTATCCAAAGAAATTCCATAGCTTTATATGAATAGTCTTTACAGTTACCCTGCAAAGTAGGTGTACACTTTAAACATTTCTTCTAAATATTTGGTACTGAGATGGAGAGAGCTGTGGCTTCCCTTTGGCAATCTATTGGTTCCACATTGAAGGGAGACTTGGATTGGGCATTTCACCACTCCCATTAGTCCCATTTATTCATTGTTAAATCAATGCAGTCATCAGAGAGACAGAGACAGTGCATGAAGAGCCCAATAAGACTACAAACATCATAGTGAATGATGGTGTAATAGAACAAAAAACACTAGCCTGGGGCACAAGACAAGGATGCCCCCCTTTCCCCAATTTTATTTGTATTGGTCATTGAAACTCTGGCCAATATAATTAGAGAAGGTGGAAATATAAAAGAAATGAGCAATAAAGGAAAAGAGAGAATAAGCTTATTTGCAGATGCCACCATGTAAACAATCAAAAATCCATTGGAAAATATGCAGGTAATAGAGGCACACTTGAATTTTTTTTGGAAAAATAACAGGGTTGCAGATTAATTAGTCCAAATTAGAGATGATGATATTCAACTATAATGAAGATGAAAAACAAAATTTATTGAAGAAAATAAAAATAGATATAAAATCAAGATATGCAATAAAGTACTTGGGAATAAATATAAGAAGGATTTTAGAAAATTTAGAACAAGAGAATTTTAATAAATTAAAGAGGGAAATTAAGGAAAAGCTGGAGGAATATAAGAAAATTGAGCTTTCATGGTTTGGAAGAATACTGACAATTAAAATGAAAATTTTGTCTAGAATATATATATATATTATTTAGAATGTTATCCATTAAGATATTGGAGACATAAATAAAGGGTTGGCAAAGTATGATCAATATTTTTTTATTGGGGATAAGAAACCTAGAATTAATAAAAGAAGATGGTATAAACCCGAGAAAACAGGTGAACTGGGGGGGGCCACTAGGTGGCGCATCGGAAGATGGCTGACAATAACATCTCTCCGACCCACACGAGGTAATTTGGAGGCTATGATGGGGGTAATTAGCCTCCTTAACCCCCCCAGGATTATGGGGGGGACGGCCCTTGCCTGCTGTGCCCTATACCACCCCCGAATTTGTGGGGGTGGGGGCACTAGGCACAAAGCCCTCCTGTGGGATTCCGGCACTCCTTGATGCCGTCTCTGATCCGCGCCTCTAGTTTGCAAGAATCTTCAAAAGAAACAATTTGGACGAGATAAATTGCACATACTTCAAGGAAAAAGGGGGAGTAAAGACTGCTGACAGAAGAGATCTCTGATAACAAGGCAAGAATAAAATATGAGAAGATACGACAAGATACGGTATTGCAAATGACTGAGGGGGGAGGGGGGAAAAACCTTCCATTCCTTTTCACGTGATTTAACAAGAATTCCCTCCCCTAATAAGTCAGAACTTTAAGGACTTAAGCTGTGATTTAAGGCTGTGTGGAGATAAACTTTCGAACCAAAGCAATGCTTCAAGACGAAGCTGGAAAGTTAAGAGTTTTGGAATGACGCAGTTAAAAATGCCGTCGCCATCTTGGGAGGCATTGTTGGAGCTCTTGGGTCTGGGAGGCGAAAGAGAGAAATAGTGCTGTTTATATATCGTGGATAAACTCCTCCGTGGGATTTAAGAGCGAAAAATGCCTGATTTATGATGGAAAGAGTGATGTTATCTACGAAGGAGATATATGGAAACCATCTGGACTTAGATTGGAAGAACGGGAAATTCACACAGGATTATTATATTTGCTTATCGGCTTAAGGAGACTAACAGAAGAGATCGTAAAAGAAAAAGAGAAATTAATGAACAAGATATGATGTGGAAACACCAAGATAAGACTGGATAGAATTATGAACTTTGTCTGGACTGATTGGGACTGATTTGGACACTAACGCAGTAATAAGAAGATGATTTGAATCCCCCTTTGGATCTTGAAGTATGGGTTCCCCCAACAAAATTTAAAAATTTGGCTTTGTAATTTGGAATTTATGTGATGTGATTTAATTTGATGTGATTGGCCAGTTAATAAAAATTATTTAAAAAAAAAAAGAAAACAGGTGAACTGGGTCTCCCCAACATAAAGTTATATTATATAGCAAATCAGTTAAGATATATCATAGATGGGATAACAGAACAAGGAGTGTTAGAATGGTTAGATAGTTTTACACAGGAAATGAGGGAGGAGTTAGTGAATATATTTTTTTATCAACCCAAATAGGCAATAGTGGCAGAAGATTAAAAATCCCTTATTAAAAAATACCATTGAGATATGGGCAAAAGATAAAGGAAAATTGATATCAGCAAATTCCCCACCAGCTCTGGTGGTGATGATAGAAGACTTCCCAGTAAATTTAAAAAAGGAAATTGAAAAAGAAGCGAAAGAGAAGAAAATATTTAAAATAAAGTATTGGGTGGAGAAAACAAATAAGAGAAGCTCTAACAGAAAGTAAAATAATTTGGTTTAACTGTATACTGTACAACTGGAGCAATTGTCAAAGAAGTGGTTAAGGGAAAACAAGAACTGCAAAGAATACACAAAATTTGGGGGGGGGATTATAAAAGAGAGAGATAAAGAAGAAAATACAGTTATAAAAGGGGAAACCAGTGAAATTTATAAAATATTAGTAGAAATGGAGGATCAAGAAGATCAATTAATAGAGGTGAGGGGAAAGGAGACAACAGGGCAGATAGATTATCAAAGCTGGGGGAAATATGGGAGAATTGTGCATTGAAAATGTTGTCTATAAGAATAAAAGAAAATTACTATAAATTAGTATGGAGATGGTATTTAACACCAGTCAGATTAAATCAAATAAACAAGGAATATTTGGTGTTATGTTGGAGGGGATGCCAGGAAATTGGAAATTATCTTCACATATGGTGGGGGTGTAAATATGTACAATTTTTCTGGCAAAGTGTGTTTAAGGAGATAACAGAAATCACTGGGTTAAAGCTGCGTGAAAGTTCGGAGGTAGCATTATTATCAATTTGCAATGGGGTGGAAGGTTTGCAGGCTATAAAGGACTTGCTCACAAAGTTATTGACAGCTGCAAGAATTATGATGGCTAGGAAGTGGAAGGGGCAAGCAGAATATAAAATGGAAGAATGGCATAAAGAGGTGTGGGATATAGCTATTAAGGATAAGTTAACATGTGCCATTAAGGTGAAACGGGAAATACGCAGGAGAGATTATTTTGAGGACCTGTGGAAGGTGTTTGTAGAATTTGTTAAAATGGAAAGGGGTCAAACCATCACAAGAGGTGTTGAAATTTGGGGAGGCTGAATACTTACAATGGAATGGTCTTGGTGGTGGGGTGCACACTTTTATTCTTATTTATTTATGATTATTATTTTGTCAAAATCAAAAATAAAATAAAAATATATTTTCTCTTGGGGGGGAAAGAAAGAAGTGAAACAAGCAAGCAAACAAAAAGACTACGAACAGAGGTAGTTGGAGTTGCAGGGATTTTTGTTTTGTTTTGTTTGAAGTACAAAAAAAAGACCTCTTAGCAGCTTCTTCCTTTGACCATCACTTTCCGAGCATCATCACCTGCAGTCATTCAAAAATATTATTTACTGAAACTCTCTCCCCCCCCCATGATTCATTCGTGCTTTCCTGCATGCAACAACCTTCTTTATCTCTTGTAATTTCATCCTCAAATTTCACCTTTTCCAGGAAGCTTTTCGAACATTCCCTTGTCCTTACTGCAACTATGAAAAAGCATGAGTAACAGAGTTCATCACATATTATTCCCCTTTCTAACTATGTCACAATTTAACCCATTGCTCTGTATCCATTTTGCACAGGAAGTTCCTTGGGGTGTGGACTTGCCTTATCTGTTCTTTGTCATGCACTCTGTGCTGTTAGAACAAAACAACTACAACCACAAGACATACATTTTACCTGTGGAATCTTGTAAATATCCAAAACATTTGCCACATGAAGGGAGATATGGGAGTCCAGTCCCCCAATGACTGCTATTAGATTATTCCTGACATCACATACGTAATTAGGGACAAATCTCTCCAGCGTGGATGTAAGTAGCATTGTAGCATGGTAGGTTGACTTTGCACTGAAATAGCTGTCATAAATGTGGAAGCCCAAGGTGACATTGGGCAAGATCATAATGTTTTCATTTATCTCCATTACTGCGAAGGCCAAGGCCAGGATGTGCTGGTAATTCTTTGGTACTACGCTAGGAAAAGAGAGCTGAATTTTGTATCACAAAAATATAACAATGACAAAATGCCACTCTTTAAAATCTGCCTTCCTTTACAATTACAGCATTTATAGACATCCTTTATTGAATTAATCTTATTCTAAAGTGATATATCAGAATATTGAGCAGATGATAGTATCAATGATTTCATCAAAAGATGTGGTGTGGTATAGATACTTAGCAAATTACCATTTAGAGTAGACTGCAAGAAATTAACCTATTTCACACATATCTAGTCTTTGCAGTTGTGATCTATTCTACTAGCAGCATTCATCACCCAATGTATTATTATTTAATCCTTTTTATTGAATTTCCCTAAAACAGATAGGTACAGGTGCCAACTCCCTGACTGCACTCCCTGGGTGCCCGAGCACCCACAAAATTCCCCATGAAGGGGCCGGACACCCATAAGTTTTGGTGAAGGGCTATGCACACTGCCTCCTGCACCCCATTCACAGTCCAGTTGTACTCCCCTAAATATGCCTCTGAAGAAAATGTAATAAAACTGGATGGAGGAACTAATACACTTTAATATGCAGGTCTTTGACATGAAGAATTAGATGGTAGCAGCTGCTTTCATCTACTGAAAGTGAGCTGGGCTGTTGAACAGTAATGAGTAAAGGCATGAGTATGCTCTTTGTCTCCCACATGAGTTCATTCCCCACTCTTGTTGCCTTTCTCCAGATCTTCTACACTCATTGACAAAGTTGTGATATTTACAGCAAATGCAACTGTTTATGGGTTTTCTCTTACAGGGTATGGGGCAAAATCCTTGAGCAGACTGTAATTTAATTTTTAAAATGTTAATAGGAGTTAAAATGGAAAAATCAGATTCAGAACACTGCCCCCCTTCAAATAGTGCATCTTCACATGCTACAAGGGTAGTTAGCTCAGATTTAGAAAATGGCATGTGAGGAAGGGATAAATGCCCTTTCCCTGGTGCCAAAGACCCATTCTTTAACAGGGATACTCGCACATCTTATGGGGCTGTACACAATTAAGGTAAGGTCCTGGATCTGACCTCACTTTGATACTCCCCCTGAAAAAAAGGGTGAAAAGGAAGTAAATGAAAATGAAAATAAACTTATAATTCCTTACACAAACTCTTCATGTAGTGTTGGGAGGGGTTCTTCTGTGAAGTCTATTGAACTGGAGACAATGAAGCTCTGAGAAGCAATAGCGCCAATTATAAGGTCTCCATCCTGATTATATTTGTGGAAAGGATGGTGTGGATATTGGAACCTGCACTTAAGAATGTGAGCCTTGCATGCCATTTGAGGAAGCATTACCAGAAGCAAAGTCACTAGTACCACCATACTGATTACATATGCTGATCATTCCTTTATATATGCAGATTTCCCAGTTCCATCTATAACACTTTCAGGAACATCTCTATGATTGCAATGCTCTGATCTGAATGTTCAGATAGTCTTCTATCAAGAATGACATCTAGATCCCTAAACTCAAATATTAGTGACATTATTGGTATATGTGCTCCTGTCCATAGTCCCTAGACCTATATCTGAAATATAGAGCATATATTTATGGAATTATCCTTCACATGAGGGAGGGTTTTTTTGACAATTGTTTTTACTGTTAACTGAATGCCCCTAGTGATTTGGTATTTTTGTGTCTGCTTTTTGAGACAAACATCCAAGTTAATTACAACCTTTATGATAATAAAGGCTAAGGAACCCACCAAGTCAAATGTAGGGAATCTATGTAGCATTTCTTATTAAAATAATTTTTTGTTGTATGTTAACAGAATTTTTGACTTTGTACTTAGTTGGAATAGGAAATTGTGATGTAGGCTTGGATTGACCCAAAGCAAGGAAAATACATTAGAATTAAATGTTCTTGCCATAGAGCCAGAGGGGAAAATTAAATCCTTGAACATGGGATTTGACTGATTTGGAAATGATTTTTCTGGAAAGATTGAAAGACTGGTTTTACTTCTTGCATGAGAGGGAGACATGGCAAACTTCCACCTCGCTTTGCCTAATAGTAGGCAATGCATGTTTCCCTCATCTGGTCACTAGAAACCAACTGAGGGTAATTTCTGTAGTGTGCGCATGTGCGTGCGTGTATGCCCAGGCGTGCACGCACACACATGTGCACCAATATTTTTACATCACAGTTTTCCTTTAATTTTGATTCAGTTTTCCAATGGAATATTAAAACAAAGGTCAGCTTTGAGAAAGTTGTATCAAGCAATGGTTAAGAGGAAACTCAGGGCTTTTAGCCTCTCCTCTCTGGATTGCAAAGTAAAGCTCAATGAAAAAACATTTGCATTCTTCAATACCTCCTTCCTCTTAGATGCAAGTTTTTATTATTCAGTTTAGGCCTCAAGGTAAAGATGCAAAATGTTTGCAAAATGTTGCAAATGCACACATAATACACAGATTTAACAAAATGCACACATGACTAAACCCCTTCAGATTTTCTTCTGATTAACTGATCCTTGTTGTTCAGCTCAGGTCTCAGCACAATTATATAACATTTGGGGGAAAAGATGCAAACCAGCAAGCCAAGGCTGGAGGCTAAGATTGAAAAGATCTCCACGGCTACCATGTATTTTCCATTAGAACTCAGGTAAGTTGGAACAAAGGACAACCAAACACTGCAAAAGACCAACATGCTGAAAGTGATAAACTTGGCCTCGTTAAAACTGTCAGGCAGCTTCCTAGCAAAGAATGCTATAATTAAACTGACAATTGCCAGGAAGCCCATGTAGCTCAAGACACAGTAGAACATAATCACAGATCCTTCATTACACTCTAGTACAATTTCATCCATTATTGAATGTCTGTCAGCATCTGGGAATGGTGGAGATGTTGCTAGCCATAAAGTACAAATACTTGCTTGAATAAGGGAGCAGGAGAAAACAATAGAATTGGCCAAACTCTTCCCCACCCACTTTCTCATTTTGGATCCTGGTTTGGTGGCCATAAAAGCCAGAACTACTGTGGTGGTTTTCGCCAGAACACAAGATACAGCCACTGAGAAGATGATGCCAAAAGCAGCTTGTCGGATGAGACAGGTCACCTTATTAGGTTGTCCAATGAACAACAAAACACAAAGGAAGCAGAGCAGGAGGGAGATGAGGAGAGTATAAGTGAGCTCCCGGTTGTTTGCTTTGACAATTGGAGTATTATGGAGTTTCAAAAATATTACAAGCACTGAAGCTGCAATCAAAGAAAAGCAAAAAGCAAGAGAGGCTAAAGTAAGCCCCAAAGGTTCCTTGTAAGACAGAAAGCTTATATGCTTGACAATGCATGAATTCTTGTTTCTGTTTGGATAATTTCCCTCTGTGCATTTATGGCAGTCATTCATATCTGAGAAAGAAAAGATATAGTCTTCATCTCAAAAAGTAAAAATATCAGAAAGCACAATGACATACAATGTTCTTCCCACTGTACTTAACTGTATATGAGCTAAATTCTTTCTGATAGAATTGAGATCAAGTTCATCGGTAGCATGGGTGGGGAACCTCTGGCCCATGGTCATCTTGGCTCACCAGACCTCTGTGTTTAGTTCACAGGACTTTCACTGTTAACTTCATGGCCATGGGTTCAAGCCCCACATTGTGTGAAAGATTCTTGCATTGCAGGAAGTTGGACTAGATGATGCTCATGGTCCCTTCCAACTCCATGATTCTATGATCTACCTGCCCTACATCTGAGATAAATCAGGTAAAGATGAGGCTGGGTCAATGAGAATTTGTAAGCAGTGCTAACCAGTCCCGTGCAGAGCTGATAGTTTGGACTTTCATGTGCTCTGCTTTGTAATGAGGATTAGCTAATAATCCATCCTGGAAAATTGGGTCATCTGAAAACATTGTGATAGCACTGACTGAGTGATGAATTCCCCCCTCCCCCACTTGTCAAACTTGTCACATAAGGGAAGGGAAGGTAAAAGGTAAAGGGTAAAGGTAAGGACCACTGGACGCTTAAGTCCAGTTGAACTTGACTATGGGGTGTGCCACTCATCTCCACTTTCAGGCCGAGGGAGCCGGCGTTTGTCTGCCAACAGCTATCTGGGTCATGTGGCCAGCATCACTAAACCACTTCTGGTGCAACAGAACACTGTGATGGAAGCCAGAGCACACAGAAATGCTGTTTACCTTCCCACCACAGCGGTACCTATTTATCTACTCACACTGGTATGCTTTTGAACTGGTACGTTGGCAGGAGCTGGGATAGAGCAACAGGAGCACACCCCGTCGTGTGGATTCATACTGATGACATTACAATCAGCAAGCCCAAGAGACTAAGTGGTTTAGACCACAGCACCACCCATGTCCTTGTTGTCACATAAGTAGCTGAGAAAACAATCCAACCCACTAGCCAAATCCAATGTAGGCTTTTTAATGGCCCAAACCAGCTTGTTGAATCAAAGGGAGATGTGGCCAATGTATCTTTCTCTATAATTACCCTTCTAAACTACTTGAACTTTCTAAAATGTCTTCAAAATAGTCATGTGATGGGGTTCCATGTCTAGCTCTGGTGGCAGCAACCCGGTAGTGGTTTATTCGCTAAGCAAAATAGCCATGTGAATATTGCATTGTGTGGACCTGGAAACTTAGTGGTGTTGAATTAGATTTGTGTTTGATTTTCTAGTCACATTTTGCATCCTCTCCAGTTCCATGTTAAGTGTATTGGCATGGAAATAATTTGACCTGCTACTTGCATTTCAGTCAGAGCTTGCAACAAATCACTCTTGGCCACCATCACTACCTGTACTTCTCCAGGCATTGATGAGTCCAAGAGCACCCTCAAGCACCATACCTTGTCCATCAGAGGAGTGCATTCATGTGTGTAGAGACATAAGCTTTTTAAGGCTCAGGGAATCATACTATTTAACAGTTCTTCAAATGCAAATCCAAATAAAATGTAATACAATGGTCATATACCTGGTTGAGAACTGTATATTAAAATTGCAGGATTTATGAATATTTCATCCATTATTGCTCACTGTTGCTCTAGAAACTACCCAAGCTTCTAAGAATCTAATTGGCGAGAAGGCAGCCAAGCACATCTCTGTGATAAGGTTCTGCATGCTATTTCTTACCCAGTTGGTCTGAAATCTTTCCCTCTGGACATGGGATGCAATCATAGCAGCAAAATGGCTCCCCTTCTTTCACTTTCTTGCTAGTACCAGGATGGCAGCTCTCAGTGCATAGAGAAAGAGGCTGGGCCTAATGTTCCAAATATAAAAAGGGATAAAATAATCAGAAGGAAAATGAACTATGAATTCTCAAGATGTGGGGGACCTGCCACATGTCATATAGCTGTCATGAAGGCTGCTATTATCTGGCTTCAACCCACCCAGCAGTGAAATGTTGAAATCCTGATTGCTCCTCATCTCGACAGGTGGGATAATGGGAGTAAAAGATACATCCAACTAGTTTCATTTTCAACTCTTTCCACTGTGAGGTGCAACAGGCACTTTGGCCTGTATTTGCTCTGAATGCCCTTGGTTATAGAAATATGGATCAGTATCACAAAAGGTGTGAAAAGTGTGGTTGTATAGTTGCTAAGAGTTCCCTGCTACACTGCAAACTATGCTGTTGATATCAAGTCTCCAGATAAATTATGCACTGGCTGTAAATAACGTCAGTGAAGAAACTGAAGCTGATAAAAGATGGGGACGTTGCAGTACTATAATGAGAATCCTTGGTAGTCGGGAGTTAGTATATTGCTGCTGGGCTAATCTAAGCTCATTTCAATTATTTTAAACCAGTGGTATTCCGAACATCTATTGTTAGGGAAATCTTCCTTCAAAACTGAGTATGCAGTGTGCTTCTCAGGTCATTGACAATCAACCGTACCTGATTAAAGCCCCTGTGCCATGTTATGATATCCTTGTTGACGGTGAACACTTGATCTGGAGGAGCCTGCGGATCCACCCTCCCAACTTTCAACTTACTAAAGGAATGGTTGGAGGAAAAAACCCAATTAATAATATCAAATCCAGCTGCTAATTCCCCATCCTGGTCAAAGGAGACACTATCCCCAGCACTGTTGTTAAAAAATACACCTTTCAGAAAATGATGGAGCTGAGGTGAAGAGAAAAAGGTGAAGTTAGAAAATAAGTGCAGAATGAGGTATATTTGCCTTAGATTACTGAAAATTCCTTTCTTTTGCCATTCCCTTCCCTGCATTGCATATATTTTCATGTGTATTTTATGCTGCTTCTTTTTTTAGTTGACTTGTGCTTTGAATGAACACTTTCAATAATTAATATTTGTAGTACTGTATGAATTTCAATGCATCCCCCCCTTTTTTTGTAAATTACTACAGGATGACTTTGGGTGTGTGGAGTGATTGTGTGTGTGTGTGTGTGTGTGTTTACAGTATACACACACACACACACACACACACAGAGAGAGAGAGAGAGAGAGAGAGAGAATTCAACTCATATTTGGTGGAGCCAGCAATGGTTTTTACTATATATTTTCTACAGTTTTAGATTACTTGTCCTCTAGATGAATACTTTTAGTATGTAAGATCTGCATGATTTCATTTATTTTTCTGCATTTTTACTTCGTAAAGTGAATTGATATAGAAATACAATAAATTAAAATAAAACTAAATTCATTGTTATGGGGGGGAACTGTTTTATGCACACATGGGATAACACATGAATAAAAAAAATAACATTGTACACAAGGGGTCTTAAAACTTCATAGACAAAACACACACAACACCCAGTATATTTTGGTTCCATGAACTATTTGCCATATTAGGAGCTTTTAGGAATCACAGATTCATAGAGCTGAAAGAGACCATGACGGTCAAGTAGTCCAATCCCTTTCAATGCAGAGATCTTTTTGTCTAACATGGGGTTTGAACCCATACTGAATTTGGGAAGATGGCTAGGCATTTTAAATCCTGCTCTTACAACCACAGATATGACACTTTACCTGCCACAAGTGTTGATTCTGATGTTTCTGTCCTTTGTCCACCATTGCACCATGTTTGACTCTAGATGAGGACATAGCATGCAAAGCGTGAGACAATGCATAGACAGCATTGTAGATGCTATAGCTGTGGCCAGTCATAATCGTTTCAAAAAAGGTCCCAGGAAGACTCTCCAGCTTCTCCTCCCCTGTACAAATATCTCCATTCACCTCTCCTGCATCTGCAGTTAGGAAAACACACCCAAAAGTCTGTTGCCAGAAGTCCTTGATAAAACCATCTCCTGTTGTGCTGGATGGGTTTCTGCTGGCAACAAATTGTTGAAATATTGGCAAATCATTGGAGTGAATTGTAAATGAGAGAGATCCGTGGATTATTTCTGTATCCCATGTTCTCTGATAGACCATTGAAGTGAGGTCCGCCTGGGCTGTTATAATCCACACTATGCCTTTGGGTTTATTTCTTATATTTTCTTGTTCTGACAAATATGGAAACCACCTCAAAAGTGCAATGGTGTAAGATTCGCCATAAAGCACTACTACGTTGGCATTACTATCAATGATGGCATCATGTATTTTTGCCCCCCTTTTCATCATATCATGAATTTTTGTGACAAAAGAAAATGTTTGACTCCTTTCTATGAAGGCAAAACAGATGCCACTCTTGGCAAAAAGTGGCAATACAGTTTGCAAAAATCTATCTCCATTCTCATCATTGAAAGTAAGGAGTCCAATCCACATCCACCTAAACTGCAGGAGCATAGACAGAATTCCCTCATACTGAAGCATTTCCTTGGGAGCCATCTGATAGAAGGGAAGGCCAGGAGTTTTGTCATTCATCACTGGAGCAGAACCATATATGAGCTAAAGATAAATGGGTGCAAATGGGGGGATAGATGCAATAACAATGCCATTTACATGTATTACTTTTCACTGTTCATTTACACATATTTTGTCAACAATCTTTACAATAACCCTATAAGTGGAAGTGCAAGATTTCCAATGCAATAGACCGGTTGCTATGGTCGAAAACGCATAAATTAACACCCATGTATATATTCCAAATTCACCCATATCATTCTCTCCCCAAATCAACAAATCAGAAAAATATGACATACAGACAACATACAAATACATCCTACCTGTGGAATCTTGTAAATGTCCACAATGTTTGCAACATGAAGTGAGGTTAAGGGGTCTAGCCCTCCAATGATTCCAAACAAGTTATTCTGAACATCACACTTGTAGCTGGGAACAAATCTTCTCAGGGTGTATATTAGGAGAATTGTGGCATGATATGTCCATTTAGCAGTGAAATAGCTATCATAGATATAAAAACCCACAGTGAAATTGGGTAAGATCTGAGGGTTTTCATTAATTTCCTTTACTGCAAAGGCCAATGCCAGGATATGTTGATAATTCTTAGGAATGACACTAGAATTAAAGATGCATTTTTAATAATAAGGAAATGTCAGGCCTTGTAAAATCTTGCAGTGGTCTTCTACATCTACTTCATTGTTCTTTATTATGGTATTTAGATGCAATACTTCTTTATAGCAAATCCATATCCTAAGGTAGTATATGTAATAAAGGAAAAGCCCAAATGATATCTGTGTTTTTCAGAACATAATGTTTCAGAACCGTAGCTAGGTAATCTTGCGCCCTTGGCAGAACCATCCAGATTGAGCCCCATAGCCACGTACAAATTAGCTCTTCTTTCCACTTCTCCGAACTCCCCCCCTCCACAATTTCAATTCACCCTCTATTTAAAACCATTTTTATGGGGCAATATTCAACATTTATATTTATGGACATATTTTAGCCGATTTTGCACCCCTCTATCACCTGCGCCCCAGGTGGGGGCCCACCTCACCACCCCCTAGCTACAACCCTGGTTATGAGCTATGGGGGTTGGCTGAATTCCTGAACACCCCTCCTTCTAATTCCTGGACCCCACTTATTCCTGGATCAAGTCATTTTTAACATACAAGCCAGGTCAGTTTCCTGACAAGAGAATATCCTGGGAGAAGGATGATTAGGAAGAAAAAAAGAAGGTGATGTCCATTAAGAAAGTCATCAAGACAGCACAGGTTCTGTGCCAGTCGACAAAGAGGTGGAGACCCTCTCTCCATTCAGAGTTAGTTTAGAAGACAACACTATCTTTAAATATATTTTGCACCATCCAAAGGTATGATACATCAACTTTTCTTACCATTTCCCCTGTACAATCTCAATTTCTATTTCTATTGTTAACTCTTGGCTCTCCTAATACTCCTGCATGCACTTTAGCACAACGCTGTCAGGGAAGAGGTTAAAACACATACTATTGTCTTCTTTGAATTTAATTATTTTATTTCTTTTGTAAATCCCAACTTCTTGTTACACTTCACTATTCTCTTAGCACCCTTCAGTACACAAAGCAAAAAGAAGAAAAGCAATACAGGTTCACAGGAAGTTGTTTTATTAAGAAAAAGTAAAATTCTTACGCAAGCTCTTCAAACAAAGGTGGTGGGGGTTCTTGGGTAAAAGTTATTGCACCAGAGATGATGAAAGCCTGGGAAGCAATGGCTCCAATGATGAAGTCTCCTCTCTGATGATACTCATGAAGTGGAGGGTGTGGATCAGCAAGCATGCAGTTATTGATATGAGACTTACATACCATGTGTGGAAGCAATAACAAAAGCAAGGCAATTAATAACACCATCCTGGTAGATCTGTTGTCTCTAGCACCAGATACTCCTCTTTTATCCATCTCTAAAGGCCCAGGACTAAAATATAAAGTATCTGAGATCAGACTGATACAGCTTTGTCTAATTTTACCCCCTTAGACCCAGTTCTGATTTCTGGAGGGGGTTTTTTATACCATTCTTCATAGGCTGTATTATTCAGCTTTGCTAAAGGCCACTGCTATTTTCCTGGGGTATTGGAAAACAGCAGAGTTAATTACTATCCTTTTCACAATCAAAGGAAAAATAACCACCAATTTAAAGTTGAACATTCCCTCTGGAGTTGCAGAAGTAAACCGATTTGACCCATTCAAATTGCCGCTTTAGATACCAAGGGACACCTGGGTTGGGAGTGACACATAGTAGGGAAAGCACACAAGAGTAACTAGAATTTTCTCCTGAGCCAGAGAGAAACATAAGAATATTGTCCTGGATCAGGCCAATGGCCCAATTAGTCCAGTATCCTGTTTTCACACTTGTCAACCAGATGCTCATGGGAAGTTTGTAAGCAGGACCTGAGGATAACATGTCCTCTCCCCATGTGTGATTCCCCTTAGTATCAGAGGTATACTGCCTCTGACAGTGGTATAATATAGCAATTGTGGCTAGTAGCCATTGAAAGAATTAGCCTCCATAAATTTGTCTAATCCTCTTTTAAAGCCTTTCAAGTTGATGACATCGCCACTTCTTTTTGCAGCTAATTTAATAATACACGTGCTGTCTGAAGGAATGCTTTTTTTGGGTGAGCCCTGTATTTTCCAGCATTCCGCTTCAGGAAAGAAAAGTGTTTAATGTTAGGGCTGCCTTTCTTCAAAACAGCAGTAGGCAATGTATATCTTTCATATGTTTATTTTGGTTTTTTTATTTGATATAAATATTTTTACTGCTTTCCCTATCAGAACCAGGTACAATAAGAATAAAAATACAGTCATATCTAAAAATACAGATATAAAACTCCAAGCCAAGGTAAAATAATACAGCATCAGATTCTGAAGGGAAAGCTCACATTCAGCCATTCCCAAAACACCGGATGAAAAGTTGCACCTTTACATGTCTCCAAAATGTGTACAACATAGGTGCCAGGTGCGCATCCAGAAGGACGGAGTTTCAGAGCTTGGGAGTCACTACTGAAAAGGCTCTTCCACATGCTACCAAATCTTGAATCTCCAAGATTTGGTAATTTGTTAACAGAGACTGTGGTTCTGATCTGCACCTTTCCAGTTCAAGTTATTATTCAGGACAAAATTAGAATGATTACAAATGCAGCTTTGTTACCCACTCACCCCTTCACTGAAATGGGGACTCTAAAAATGAGCTACTTTCCTCTATTGACTTGAATTGAGAAAGGGGTGATACAAGGATTCCCAGAAAAGACCTGGATGGGGAAAATGGTGCTGAAAGTAGTTTATATTTTTTTTCAGTTCATTTATATGTAATAGCATTCAGTTTTGTGTCTTATAGTATAGTATAAAGGAAGAAGTCAATGTGTATTGCCTTCCTTGAGTCTCTCATTTTTTCCCTAAGAGATTATCCATCAATAAAAGTTATGAGGGGATTAGTCATCCTCAAATTATAGCACCATGTGACCATTGGCTAGCAGAAACACAGAACCATATACCTAACCATTTAACTGACACTATATTTGATGAGCAAGGTACCATTAGAACACATTGCCCCATTGCCATGAAACATCTAAGAGAATGAGTTGTCTCCAGGGGTATTTCCTTAGTCAGAGAAAGGTTCTTGATTTGACAGAGGATATTTGTCTCAGTCAAAGCAAGGACTTTCCAAAGAATGAAAAATCTCCTCAAACCAAGAAGAGTAATCAATACATTTTTTTATGATTCAGAGGCTGATGTGGATACATTTACAGGAAGACAAAAACTGTTTCCTCTATTCAGTAGCAACTACGGCAGAAGAAACCGATATTGTACTATTATGAAACTAAATATATTTTGTAGATTTCTTACAGAATATTTGATTCCATTTTCAGCTTAATAATTTAGAGAAATTTACAGAAAAACAAAATGGACAATTACATTATTTGAGGTTTTCTCCTAATTAGCTGTTCCTTGCTGTTCAGTTCAGGCCTTAATATAATAATGTAACATTTGGGTGCAAAGATGCAACCCAGCAGTCCAGCACTGGAGGCTAAAATAGAGAAGATCTCCACTGCCACCATGTATTTTCCCTTTGTGCTCAGATAGGAGGGAATAAATGATAACCAAACACTGCAAAAGACCAACATGCTGAAAGTGATGAACTTGGCTTCATTGAAACTGTCGGGTAACTTTCTGGAAAGGAAAGCCACAGTGAAACTGACAGTTGCCAGGAAGCCCATGTAGCCAAGAACACAGTAGAACATAGTCACACACCCCTCATTGCATTCTAATACAATTTCTGAAGTCAAGGAGTGCATGTCAACATCTGGGAATGGGGGAGAGGTTGCAAGCCAAACAGTACAAATAAGTGCTTGGATGAGGGAGCAGGAAAGAACAATAGAGTTGGCCAAACTCTTCCCCACCCACTTCCTCATTTTGGATCCAGGTTTGGTGGCCATGAAAGCCAGAACCACTGTGGTGGTTTTTGCCAGCACACAAGAAACAGCGACTGAGAAAATGATGCTGAAAGTAGTTTGTCGAAGGAAACACATTACCTTCTGGGGTTGTCCAATAAATAAAAATGCACAAAGGAAGCAGAGGAACAGGGAGATGAGCAGAGTATAGGTGAGGTCCCGGTTGTTAGCTTTGACAATGGGAGTGTTGTGGTGCTTCATAAATATTCCTAGCACTAAAGCTGTCATCATAGAAAATGAAAGAGCTAAAGTAGTTAAGCAGAGACTCAAAGGTTCTTCATAAGACAGAAAGCTGAAATTCTTGGGAATACAAAAATCCTGCTTTTTGTTTGCATATTTTTCATCTGTGCATTTATGACAATCATTCATATCTGAAAAAAACAACAATTTTTATGTAGAAAATATGGCCAGAAAGTTCCCCATCATGCAATAAATGTTATTCTCCTTGTGATTAGATTTGTATGAGCAAAGATGCTTTGTCCTCACAGTCCAGGAATAAAGCATCTGAGCCTTGTTAGGTTAATCTTTGTGTGTGTTGACCTATGCCCATGTCCTATGCACCTTTGCTGGTCCAACAAGTCCTCCCCCCCACCTCCCAACCTTCCCTTGAACCTGAAAGGCAAAGGAACAGCATGCCATACAGTGAGGATAACTAGTAAACAAGCAGAATTCATGGTAGTGCACATCATTTACAGCTCGAGACACAGCTTCCAATTTCCCAACATTGTGGAGCTTGAGGTAATATAATATAACCTTAACTCTGGTATTAAGCTGGGAGGTATTTTGAAAGCACAAAATGGTTTCATAATTGAGCATTTGTGTATGTGTGTGTGTTTGTTTACTGGTTGAATAATATTCAAGGCTAATCTGAAGTATATTACTATAAATAAATGTTTGATTTAGAAAGGCATTAAGAGATTACAGCCATTTTTTTATATAAAAAAAAATCTCCTAATCCACTGACGTTTAAAAAAGGAGCCAAAACTGACAACCCATTTAAGGAAAATAAACTCAGCCCCATTGAGATAACTATTTAAAAGTTGTTAATGGTGTTTCTTCAGCTACTGTTCTGATGTTGAAAAAGTCCAATTACATTATATACCTTACCAATTTGATCTGAAATCTTCCCTCCTGGGCATGGGATACAATCATAGCAGCAAGATGCCTCCCCCTCCTTCACTTTTTTGCTAAAACCAGGATGGCAGGTCCCAGTACAGACAGAAAGAGGCTGTGCCTAATGCAGAAATGAAAGAGATTAATGATGATCTTGAAGATAATTATTGAGGAACCAGTAAAATCCAGGAGACTTTGCATATGTTATGTAATGATCACAAAAAATCATGATTTTATAGGAGCAGAGTATTTTTCTAAACTATCTCTACCTGGTTAAATCCCTTGTGCCATGTTATGACATTCTCATTGATGGTGAACACTTGGTCTGAAGAAGCCAGGGGGTTGGTCCTCCCAACTTTTATTCTATGAAAGGATTCATTTTTTAGGAATATCCAGTTATCAATATCAAAGCCAGCTGCAAACTCCCCATTCTGGTCAAAGGAGACTCTCTCCCCAGCACTATTGTTAAATGACACCCTTTTCAAAAACTCGTGGAGCTGAATTGAAGTGGAAAAAACAATAGTTAGAAAATGCTGTAGTGTATATGTTAGGGTCAGGAAATAAGGAGGTAAAGTGGCAAAAATATTCTGTCAGTTTTATCTCTTTTTAAGGGATGAAGGAAGATGAAAGAGAAAGTATCATTTTGGGAGGTGTGAATTGGTTTGCTTTAAAATACACACTGGATGAATCTTCTCCCCTTCTCTCACATTCATTACCTTCCAATGCTGGTGATCCTGAAATTTCTGCATGCCTCTGTCCTGCATGGCAGTGTGCTTGAGTCTAGATGAGGACATAGCATGTAAAGCATGGGCCATAACATAGACAGCATTATAGATACTGTAGCTGTGAGAGGTCATGCTCATTTCAAAAAAAGACTCAGAAAGACTCCCCAGCTTTTCCTCCCCAGTGCAAATGTCTCCATCTATCTTGCTGACATCTGTATTTGGGAATACACAACCAAAAGCCTGTTGCCAGAAGTCCTTGATAAAACCATCTCCTGTGGTGCTGGATGGGTTTCTGCTTCTAACAAATTCTTGAAATCCTGGTAGATCATTGGAGTGAATTGTAAATGAGAGAGATCCATGGAACATTTCTGTATCCCAAGTCCTCTGATAGACCATTGAATTGAACTCCCCCTGGGCTGTTATTATCCACACTATACCTTTCGACTTCTTCCTTATATGTTCTTGTTCTGACAGATATGGAAACCATCTCAGCAACACAATCCCATAAGATTCTCCATATGCCACCACTACACTGGCTTTACTGTCTATGATTTTGTCATGTATTTTACCCCCCTTGTTAAACATCTCATTAATTTCAGTGACAACAGTAAACGTATGGGTTCTTTCTATGAAGGCAAAGCAGATACCACTCTGAGAAAAAGGTGGAAACACATTTTGCACAAATCTTTCTCCATTGTCATTATCCATAGTTAGGAGCCCAATCCATGTCCACCTGAAATGCAGCAGCAAAGAAAGAATCCCTGCAAACTGACTGTCTTCTCTGGGCACCATCTGGTAGAATGGGATGCCTGGCGTTTTGTCATTCATCACTGGAGCAGGGCCATAGATGAGCTAAAGGAAAGTGTGGAAAGGGGAGAATATAATTATACCCAAATAGGCCTTAACACCATTTCCACTGAAAGAACAGCAAAAGAACCTCCACAACCTGGGATTGCCATATTCCCCAAATTGAAAATCCGGACAAAGTTGTAGAGCTTTTACCACCCCACCCCCTGCCATACATCTGGGTTTTCCAGGGCATCTTTGCCAATTTTGTGAAAATCCCCCCGGATGCCAAAATGCTATCCAATTCCCAGATGTGTCCAGATGAATGGCAACCTTAAGTTAGGTTGTGAGGGGGAAAGCCCTTTCCACCAGTTGCAATGAGTGGTCGCAAAAGCCCAGCAAGGCTCAGACACTGGAACAGATCAGTGGGAAGCTCACAGGGTAAAATGCCCCAAACCTTTAAAGGCCATGGCCCTTTCCTCTTCTCATGAGATTTCCTGGGATCTCTCTAGAGCACAATGGGGAACACAACTCTGCTCTCTGGACTGCGTGTCACCAGGCAAAGTTGTCCTGCATGCAGCTCATGCCCCCCCCCCCAACCCAGCCAGATGGGCGGAGTATAAATAATAAATTATTATTATTATTATTATTATTATTATTATTATTATTATTATTATTATTATTATTGCTGCTGCTGCTGCTGCTGCTGCTACTACCTGATATGTGATATGGCAGAGTTCTGCTTAGCTAACCCTTAATGTTTATATTCCTAAAGTAGTGTCACAAAACATTTTTTTTTCTTAACAGAATTGGCTTATTTCAAAGTAGGAGGAAGAGGTAAAGTGCTTAGGTTGTTATGCTTCTTGATTCTAATTTAAGAATGACCCACAGAGGCTTTATTTAACAATCAAGGCTTGACAGTTACACAAAGTGATGGCCATGTGTGTATGTTATTCACTGACTATGCCAAAAGCATAACATTTTAAAAGGAAAAGTTTATTTGTTTATTTTTTAAGTTTTTTATTTATACAACAAGAAAAACAAACAAACAAAAAACACAAATACCAAATTACACACAAATTACAAAAATAACCATAGACACATAATATTCTTAGCAAACAATAAAACATCTATTGGTCTTAACACTAAAGACCCAACCTCCCGTCTATTCCATACTTCGAATTCATATTACTTATTGCCAATACACGTTGTTTTTCATAATTAAACTTATTCCCATTAAATCTAATTTCTTATATCTACCTTGCAACTATTACTGAAGTTCCTCGAATGCTGCAACAGAATTTAAACTACTATATTTATTTTTCAGATATTCTTTAAAAAACCTCCCATTTAGAAACAAATTCCTGTTTTGATTTATTCTTTATATTTTCTAATAAACCGTCTAATTCAGCATATTCTGTCAGCTTTTGGATCCAATCTTGAATAGAGGGAATTTCATTACTCTTCCATTTTGCTGCGATCAAAACTCTTGCTGCCGCCGTCGCATATAAAAAGATACCCTTCCTCTTTTGTGGAATATCCAAATCTGTTATTCCCAGGAGGTAGGCCTCTGGTTTTTTATTGAAAGAGATCTTTAGCATTTTTTGCAGTTCTGCATGTATACTCTCCCAGAATACCTGTATTTTCCTACATATCCACCACATATGGTAGAATGTTCCTGAGTCTAAAAGGAAATGTTTAAAAGTAGTAAAGCACTATAATTATACATAGAACAACACACAAAAACATACACACATTGACAGAAACATATGGCATACCTGTGGAATTTTGAAAATATCCACAAGTCTTGCCGCTTGAAGTGAGGTTGGGGGGTCCAGTCCCCCAATGACTCCAATCAGGTTTGTTTGGACATCACATTGGTAATTTGGGACAAATCTTCCCAGGGTGTATATAAGTAGTATTGTAGCATGGTAGGTCCACTTATCAGTATAATAGTTATCATAGATGTGGAAACCCAAGGTGATATTGGGCAAGAGGTGAAAGTTTTCATTAATCTCTTTTACTGCAAATGCCAAGGCCAGGATGTGCTGATAATTCTTAGGTATTGCACTAGAAGGTAAGTTGTATTCTGAATCAGAAGGAAACTTCACACTGATATTGCAATTGTTAGAAAAGTATTGTATCGGTTTAAAAATATTATTAAACGATTAATACTTTGAAAATGTTAAATCCTTTTTTCACTTGGAATACCATTTCAGAATATGGGGTACTGTTTTTCATCTTCTTCAGAAAGATTAATAAAAAGTTCCAAGACACAGCAGTAACTCCAGGAATTGCTGAAACTGAAGTTTTATTCATTATCCCCAAGACTGCCACCAGTCATGTCCCAAAGCTGGGGTATAAAATTGCAGGAGAAGGACTGCAGAAGAACTATAATTTAACACATGGTTTATATACTGTCTACAGATGGTCATTGATTCAATTCACAGCATCTTCAGTTGCAGACCCCTTGTGAATAACAGGACCAGGAAAGATATCTGTCACAGTTCAGGGAGAGCAGCTACCAAAAGTAGAAAAACTGGCATAATTGGACCTGCTATCTGATGCAGTAAAAGATGATGCCATGTAATTGCCTAGATAAACTTTTCCTCTAGGATATTTAAGAGGAGCATTTTTTATATATATAAGATTAGGAGGATAAGATTAGGAGGACTGAATTGGGATATGCCTCAAAACATCTAACAAGCAAGGGGGTGGGGTTAGAATGCATATATGTATTCATAATGCCTTAGAGTGCTCATTATTTTCTCTCAGAAAATAAAAGGATAGTCTGAATTATTGTTAAGAATGAGAATGGTGACATATTGCATATATACTGAAAGAGATGTACAGCAGAGAAGACAAAGTGGAAGGCAGAAGATGAAAGGGAGCAACCATGAATAAACTTTCTATAACATGCTAGAGAAGGAAGTGAGAAAGTCAGAGGTGTTCTCTAGCTCCCAGTAAGAACAAATATTGCAAATGAAACTTAACCACTTACTTTAATGGGGGTGGGGTGGACATTAGGGTCTTGTTAGCATAAACAGCAACAAAAGATTCTTCTTCCAGTACTTTTACATTTGCAAATCAAAGAATTTGGCAGAGAAAAGAAGGAGTTAAATCCATATGAAAATAATTATTTTATTTTCTATAATTTAATGTTCTTTCCCCCCTTCAGTGCTCTCTTAGTACCGTTCACTTCAGAAAAGAAGAAGAAAAAGCAAATTCATAGTAAGATCCTTTTTTTAAAAAAAGGAATGAGTCAAAATCTTACGCAAGCTCTTCAAACAAAGGTGGTGGGGGTTCTTCAGTGAAGCTGATTCGATTGGAGATTATGAAAGCCTGGGAAGCAATGGCTCCGATGATGAGGTCTCCTGGCTGATGATACTGATGGAGTGGAGCATGTGGATCATCAACCATGCACTTAATGACGTGAGCTTTGCTTACCATGTGAGGAAACAATAACAAAATCAAGGCAAGCAATAACACCATTGTTAACACCAGGCAACGACACTATTTTCATCTCTTAAAGCTCAGGACTAAAATACAGAGTGTCAGAGATGAGGCTGATATATCCTTGTCTGATCACAATCTTTATGTAATTTCCTTCAAAGGCTGTTATTAGCTTTGTTTGTGGCCACTGCAACTGGAATATTTAATCACAGTCATTCTGAAAGAGGAAAGCAGTGAGTATAAAATTGTGCATACTCTATGGAATTGCTGAGAAATATATATTATATTTGTGTCAAATCAAATATCAACTGGTTTCTTTCACTCAGTTAGATATCCTGGGGTACCTGAATTGGTTGTGACTCACTGGGGACATTACAAAAGAATAAGAAATCCAGAGAGGAAATAAAATGTTTTGATCAAAGGCATGCCCTGTTTCAGAACAGGGATAGCTAACAGGTCCATGAAACATTGCCCCACCAACCTCAATCTTCCATCAGTTATGTCCTGCCTACCTGCTTTCTTACTTGCATCCTTTGTAAGTAGGTAGTACTGACTGTCACCTGTTGGTGACTTGTGAAAAGTAGTGGGTGGTTCACCACACCTTAACCAAGGTTAAGCAGTGTATGCAGAGCACCAGCCGAGTCTTCAGAGATTTGCAGCTCCTAGCAGACAGCTTCTTCCAGAGTCCCACGATAAGGGGAAAACTCTTCTCCCAAACAGTTCAGAGTAATAAAGTATTTATTGTCTCCAGATACAAGACAAAGCTAAATATTGTTATCTACTATATGAAGGCATTAGAGTATTTGAAGTAAAGATACATATGTACAGAAAGATCCACTAACAGTATCATCATGCTAGCTAACACTAACATGACAATATCAGGACACAGACATCTATTAAGAGTCTCATGCGCTGCCAACTGGGCTATTCCAGTGTACTATACTAGCAATCATTATTTTGTTTTGTTTCATTTTATGGTATTGCTTCTGTATTAATCTGTAATCCATTCCAATTCTTTTTTTAGCTGAAGTGTCAGTAAGAATGCCTTTTGAACAGATACCATAAATACATTTCTGAATTTCAAAAAAAAAATATTAAAATGGAAAGTCTTTAATTTAAACATAGTCTGATGCCTTGATTCTCCCTTCCCTTGCTGAATTCCTTTTATACACTACCCAATACATTGAGTTGGCTGGGATGGTAATACAATATAGAGGATTACAGAGCTGTTTTAGTGGAGACTGCCAGGATATTCACTCAGAGGCAACGGGGCGGGGGGCGGGGGTCAATGTAAGTTATGGCTTTGGTTTTGCAAGGCAAAGTATGGTTTTGGCATTGCCAGATATTTTCTTATCCATTTGGTAAGATCTTGAGTCCTTTCCCTTTTGTTATAATCACAGGCTGCCTGAAGCTTGGTAGGGACCAGAAAACATAGGAATAAACATAGGAGATTGGCATTGGGTTCAAACGGGCCACAACTTATTCAACATCTTTATCAACGACTTGGATGATGGACTCAAGGGCATCCTGATCAAATTTGCAGATGACACTAAACTGGGAGGGGTGGCTAACACCCCAGAGGACAGGATCACACTTCAAAACGACCTTGACAGATTAGAGAACTGGGCCAAAACAAACAAGATGAACTTTAACAGGGAGAAATGTAAAGTATTGCACTTGGGCAAAAAAAATGAGAGGCACAAATACAAGATGGGTGACACCTGGCTTGAGAGCAGTACATGTGAAAAGGATCTAGGAGTCTTGGTTGACCACAAACTTGACATGAGCCAACAGTGTGACGCGGCAGCTAAAAAAGCCAATGCAATTCTGGGCTGCATCAATAGGAGTATAGCATCTAGATCAAGGGAAGTAATAGTGCCACTGTATTCTGCTCTGGTCAGACCTCACCTGGAGTACTGTGTCCAGTTCTGGGCACCACAGTTCAAGAAGGACACTGACAAACTGGAACGTGTCCAGAGGAGGGCAACCAAAATGGTAAAAGGCCTGGAAACGATGCCTTATGAGGAACGGCTAAGGGAGCTGGGCATGTTTAGCCTGGAGAAGAGGAGGTTAAGGGGTGATATGATAGCCATGTTCAAATATATAAAAGGATGTCACATAGAGGAGGGAGAAAGGTTGTTTTCTGCTGCTCCAGAGAAGCGGACACGGAGCAATGGATCCAAACTACAAGAAAGAGGATTCCACCTAAACATTAGGAAGATCTTCCTGACAGTAAGTGCGGTTCGACAGTGGAATTTGCTGCCAAGGAGTGTGGTGGAGTCTCCTTCTTTGGAGGTCTTTAAGCAGAGGCTTGACAACCATATGTCAGTAGTGCTGTGATGGTGTTTCCTGCTTGGCAGGGGGTTGGACTCGATGGCCCTTGTGGTCTATTCCAACTCTATGATTCTATGAACTACAACTTTTATTGACTACAAATGCAGGTAGTTTTAGGCCAAGGCATTGGGTATGAATTCAGTATCAAGCATCCCACCTGCTAGTTGATAAATACAGTGGGGTTTTTTTTAGGTTTTTTTATTCAAAGTTATAACAAAACATATTTTCCAAAAACATATCCTTATTCCCTCCCCATTTTTTCCTCCCCCTCCCCCCACAATCCATAAACCATAACTGGGGAGTCACCCCTGACATGGACCAGGTGCATCAACCCTGCTTGGGTCACCATTGAGAATGGTTCTATGGTCCATTAGCCCCCATGTAGGCTCCTGGACAGAGACTCCTTCCCTGACCCCTTTAACAGGGTACCAATTAGCTAAATATCTAACCCAATGCCTTATCTGCCATCTGAGCTGGACCCCCACATTGCCGGGCTGCAACCTGAGTCCCCTATCCAGACTCTGTTACCAGAACTCATTCCCTGCAGCTGATAGGTGCACCCCATCCAGTCTGAACAGAAACTCATTTGATAATTTTATGCTAAACTCCTTGAGGTTGCCCTCTTAAGTACTGTCAAGTGGTGGGCCTGATCTACCCTTTCCTCTGCAACTGGATTGGCCCTTCTGACAAGCCTTCACACTGCACAGTTGGAAGGGGAAGAATTAAATGTGCCCCCCTATGGCAGTGCAGACAGGGCTGTGGCCTTTCTACACAGCAAACGCTGCTCCCCCAGAGCTCTAGGTGAGCAGGGATTGCAAAAATTCATCCTAAGGATTCATTGATATTAATCTGGTAACCTTTATAATCAATGCAAGGAATATACCATGGGTAGGCAAACTAAGGCCCAGGGGCCGGATCCAGCCCAATCGCCTTCTAAATCTGGCCCGTGGACAGCCCGGAATCAGTGTGTTTTTACATGGGTAGAATTTGTCCTTTTATTTAAAATGCATCTCTGGGTTATTTGTGGGGCATAGGAAATTGTTCATATTTTTTTTCAAATGTAGTTTTCTTCTAGAACAGCTAAAGGAAAGCAAACATTCTGGTGCATCCACACTACACATACTTTGCTAGATTACACATTGCAATAAATGATCTGGACATATTTTTCAACCCTTTCTTCTTACTAGCTGTTCCTTGCTGTTCAATTCAGGCCTTAGCATAATAGTGTAACATTTGGGTGCAAAGATGCAACCCAGCAAGCCAGCACTAGAAGCCAGGATAGAGAAGATCTCCACTGCAACCATGTACTTTCCCTTGGAACTCAGGTAGGATGGAATAAAGGACGGCCAAACACTGCAAAAGACCACCGTGCTGAAAGTGATAAACCTGACTTCATTGAAACTGTCTGGTAACTTCCGGGCAAGGAAAGCTACAGTGAAGCTGACTAAGGACAGGTAGCCTAGGTAGCCCAAGACACAATAAAACAGAATCACAGAACCCTCGTTACACTCTAGTATAATTTCTTCAGACATTGTGTGTATATCAGCCTCTGGGAATGGAGGAGAGGTTGCAAGCCATACAGTGCAAATAATTGCTTGGAGGAGGGAGCAGGAAAGAACAATGGAGTTGGCCAGACTCTTCCCAACCCACTTCTTCATTTTGGATCCTGGTTTGGTGGCCATGAAAGCCAGAACCACCGTGATGGTTTTTGCCAGCACAGAAGAAACAGCAACTGAGAAGGTGATGCCAAAAGCAGTTTGTCGGAGGAGACATGTCACCTTATGGGGTTGTCCAATAAACAGAAATGCACAAAGGAAGCAGAGCAGGAGAGAATGTAGGTAAGATCCCGGTTGTTGGCTTTGACAATGGGGGTGTTGTGGTGATTCATGAATATTCCTAGCACTAGAGCTGTGATCACAGAAAAGAAAGAACTAAAGAGGCTAAACTAAGACCCAAAGATTCTTCATAAGACAAGAAACATGTACTCTTAGGGATACACAAGTGCTATGTAATTTGTCTTTACATTTTGTATACATACAACGCCAGCCAAAAATCACAGTTCTCCTAGCACCCTACACCGCTAAGAACAACTACAATAGGAATTAAATTATACATCAATTTGCGTTTGTTTTTAAAAAGATAGCTCCTCACGCAAGCTCTTCAAACAATGTTGGTGGGGGTTCTTCATTGAATGTTATTGATTCAGAGATGATGAAGGTCTGAGAAGCAATGGCTTCAATGATTAGGTCTCCCTTCTGATGATACTCATGAAGTGGATAGTGTAGATCATCAACCATGCATTTAATGATGTGAGACTTGCACACCATGGGTGGAAGTAGTATAAGAAGTATAGCCAGCGATGATATCATTCTGAGTACCAAACTTTGAATGCTGCATGGTTTATATCTATAGCATCCTATTGGTTTTTCTAGTGGTCACTGCAAATATAAGGGTATGTGCTGGATAGCAGCAAACTCCTTTTGGGAAGAGAGTTACCAATTAAAAGTTGGGCTTTCCCTGTGGAATTGCTAAGAAAACATACTTGTTATATTAAAATAGCATTTCTCATTCATTTAATTAGACAACAAGGGACAGTGTGGAGATATCTCAGTCGGTAGAGCATGAGACTATTAATCTCAGGGTCATGGGTTTGAGCCCCACATTGAGCTAGTTTTCATGAATCATTGGAAAGCATCATATGCCATTTTGAATAAAGGTGTTAGACCAAACCATTCCAAACTGTACTGTTTGGGATACTTCTGGAGTTATCATTGTCCAATTTGACATGATGGGTATTGAAATTTAGGGGTTGGGTTGATTCTATGTTTGGATACTTTTGGAAGCCATTTTGAATAAAGATGATGGACCAGATTTTTCAAAAGTGCATGGATTTGAAAATTTGAAAATATTGTTGCCAAACTTAGTATAGCGGTTACCAAAATGGAGGTTTTACTCTATGTTTTAAACCATCAGAACAGTGATACCCACACCTGAATGCTGTATATAGCACCAAAATGAAAACTGCATTAAAACATTTTTTTCCTAAAGTGAAATGTGCATTAATGAAGACAGTAGACAGAAACATTGAAAATTTGGACACCTCTGAAGATACTGCAACCCATTTTAGCCTGGGGCTTCCAAAGATGGAGGGCCGATGCAGACAAACCTTTATACAGCAGATCATTAAAAAATGACAGAGATCTGTTCAATTTTCATGTTTTCCTTCTTATTAGCAGATCCCTGCTGTTCAGCTCAGGCCTCAACACAATAATGTAATATTTTGGGGCAAAGATGCAACTCAGCAATCCAGCACTGGAGGCCAAGATAGAGAAGATCTCCACAGCCACCACATATTTTCCCTTCATGCTCAAGTAGGTTGGGACAAAAGAAAGCCAAACACTGCAAAATAGCAACATGCTGAAAGTGATAAACTTGGCCTCGTTGAAACTATCAGGCAATTTTCTGGCAAAGAAAGCCACAGTGAAGCTCACAAGAGCCAGAAAGCCCATGTAGCCCAAAACACAGTAGAACATAGCCACAGACCCCTCATTACACTCTAATACAATTTCTCCAGCCACTGAGTTGAAGTCAACATCAGGGAAAGGAGGAGAGATCACCAGCCACATAGTGCAGATGGCTGCTTGAATAATGGAGCAGGAAAGAACAACAGAGTTTGCCATTCCTTTCCCCACCCACTTCCTCATCCTGGATCCAGGCTTGGTAGCCATGAAAGCCAGAACCACTGTGATGGTTTTTGCTAACACACAGGAAACAGCCACTGAGAAGATGGTGCCAAAAACAGTCTGTCGAAGCAGACATGTCACCACCTGAGGCTGGCCAATAAATAGCAATGCACAAATGAAACAGAGAAGGAGGGAAATGAGGAGAGTGTAGGTCAGGATCCAGTTGCTGGCTTTGACAATGGGAGTGTGATGGTGCTTCATAAATGTCCCCAGCACAAATGCTGTAATGAAAGCAAAGGAAAGAGCAAAAGAGGTTAAACTGATACCCAAAGGGTCTTCATAGGACAAAAAACTTGTACTCTTGGGAATACATAAATTCCTATTTCTGTTTGGATATTTTTTGTCTTCACACTTATAACAGTCAGTCATATCTGAAAAAGAAAATATTTTGTATTAATCTCAAAAATACGACGTTTCCTCAACATACTGTGACTTTTCCTTCTTTTCTTTTTTTTATTCCATTTAAAAAACAAAAACAAAAATGGTTTCATGAATATACAATTAAAATTTACAATTGTGAATGATGGAGTCCATCTGCTTAGGCAGCCAATCAGAAGTACATAGTTAACTGAGTGAAAATGCAGAAGGGTTGGAAATGCTTCCTGATTGACTTCACATTGCGTGGCAAGACCCCTCCCCCATGTGAAATGAAGACGCCAGACACAGAATTTTAGGTTAAATGGGCATAAAAAAGGCCACAACTTTATTGATTACAGAATTTGGAAGGTATTGGCCTTAGGCATTGGCTCCTACTGACTACCCGGTATGGTGACCGGGGTGGGTTGTCCACAAACCGTGGGAGTCCTGTTGAAGTACGCCAACTAGGATCCCACGGGTGTCACCGCTCTGGGGCGTGCCGGAGGCCCTTACCTCCCTAGGTTTCGGACAAGGCCACGCCCCTCGGAGTCCTCTACCGGACTACCCATACTTTGGGGAAGGTGATGGCGCTTCCTTCCCCCGTTCATTTGCATAACAATAGACCCCTGCCAATGCCTAACCGCCAATACCAAAATAAGTTGTGACGTTTGCTACGAGGTAGGCGAAAAAACCAAAAGGCTAGAAATGCGCCAACTTGGAAAAATTCCTACCAGGCCCCATGCGGCGACCAACCGAAGTCCATAGCAAGGTCAAGACACGCTAAACCTAAAGGGAGGGTGGGATGGGAAAACCGCTCAGCTGGAAACGAAGGGGCAAAGAGGGCGGTCCCCGGTCGTGCCCAGCCATAAATAGGCTAGGCCACGCCTCCCCAGCCCGCCGATTGGCGGGCCGGGTGGCTGACACGCCCGGGGATTCCCTAACCACGCGGGGGCAAGGGCCAGCCCCCGCGCGAGATGTGGGAGGGAATTCTGCCCGCAACCCCCTCTCCTCCCAGGTCGGAAATGGCTTTGCGTGGCAAGACCCCTCCCCCATGTGAAATGAAGACGCCAGACACAGAATTTTAGGTTAAATGGGCATAAAAAAGGCCACAACTTTATTGATTACAGAATTTGGAAGGTATTGGCCTTAGGCATTGGCTCCTACTGACTACCCGGTATGGTGACCGGGGTGGGTTGTCCACAAACCGTGGGAGTCCTGTTGAAGTACGCCAACTAGGATCCCACGGGTGTCACCGCTCTGGGGCGTGCCGGAGGCCCTTACCTCCCTAGGTTTCGGACAAGGCCACGCCCCTCGGAGTCCTCTACCGGACTACCCATACTTTGGGGAAGGTGATGGCGCTTCCTTCCCCCGTTCATTTGCATAACAATAGACCCCTGCCAATGCCTAACCGCCACTCGAGCAAAGCTCGCCGCCAATACCTTCAAACCTGTAACCAATTCCTAATCCCTGCGATGATATCCCCCAACCAAATATCATTTCCATCGTCAGACAAATGCACGCCATCCCATCTGTAGAGGGCCTCGTTGCTGTACTGGATGCTCGGGTGGCGGATGACGCCCCCGCCCAGAGCTGCCACTCTACGCTCCACAGCACGCTGCAAGACCTTTCTTGCTTTATTAATTCCAACCGGGCTCACACAATCCCTCCATGTCCTCCTCTCAAGCAACGAGGACCACAGGATCGTTATGTTTGGGTAAACCGCCATCAGGCCATCAAAATCGTCAAAGATATTCCATCTCAAATCAATAGCTTTGCGGTATGCTAAGTCATTTTCCCCCAACTGGATGATCAAGGCATCAGGAGGGCCCTCAGTGGCGGCTCTCGCCATCACGGTTGGCATAAACTCGCTCCAGCGCATTCCTCTTCGCGCTATCCACGTAAGCTCAACATCAGCAGGTAAGTTCAAATTTTGCCCCAGCCCGTTACTAATGGCACGCTTCCTGGCCCAGTGCACAATGCTGTGGCCCAACAACCAAATGCGCAGCTTTCTGATTTCTGAAAAACAAATAGACAAGGAAACCGAGGTCAGTGACGCGCACAGTAGTCATACATTCTTCCTTACGTAAGCCCTGTAAGCATTAGATTTCCATCGCCCCAGCTCCTTCACCCTTTCCGTGGAGAGCCCGAGGTGCACGGCCGTGGTTGCTGCACCGATCCGGAAGGAGTGAGCCGCAAATTCGGCTGCAGGCAGCCCACACGCCGCCAGGGCCCTACGCATCACCCGTGTAAACTGGTGCCTGGCCAAAAGCGCTCCGTCAGCATGAATCAATAGGGGGCCTGGGCTACTGGGTCTTAGGTAGAGGAAACGCCTTGTATCCCTAACTGGGCAGGGACCAATACCTTGCGCAGCTGGTAAGCGTAAGAGGGCCCCCCTGCCCTGTTGGTCGGTCTTAGAGCTCCGCACTTGGACTATTAGCTCATTATCAGAAAGGGTCAAATCGCTTAGGAGAATACCCCTCCGGGCGTGGGAAGCCCCTCCTTCACAAACCATTTCCCCTATGCGCAGGGCCCCAAAGAAGGCTATGGAATAAGCTGCCGAGAATAGGCGGGCTTCGTATTTTGACCAGCATATTTCACGTAATTTTTTGTGTATCTGTGTCAGAATATCGAAAGTTATGGGCCTCCTCCTGTCCGGGGTGGGGGGCTGAAGACGGCGCCACCCTTCCAAGGTCTTACGCACTATAAATTTTGCACACGGGTCCGTGGCGAAAAAGGTTTTACAGAAGTATGAAATCCCTGCGGAGTGAATATTGAGAGTCTTAGGTGCCCTGCCCAACTCTTTGAGGTGAGCTAAATAGTGGAGGACCTCCCTCGTTGAGGGAACAGATATCTGTTTTGCGCTAGGAAATCTATTGCGGAATTTAAGGAAATCCGCCCATGCTTTTTTGTACGATCTCATTGTGGAAGGGGCGACTGCACCGAATACTCCCTTCATCACTTCTTCCTCCCAAGACTCCAAAGATGCTCCGGGAAAGGCATCGATGATTGTTCCGCGTCCGGCGCTAATGAGCGGAAGCGCTCCATCTGAAAGCGAGACAGAGCATCCGCAATGTCGTTATTGATACCAGGTACAAATTTGGCTGAGAAATATATATTGTTCTCCAGACAGTGGAGGACGAAGGACCGCAGCAAGTTTCCCACCCTAGGAGTGCGCGCGGACTGCCTAGAAAGAACCGCTACCACGGCCTGATTATCTGTGTTGAAACAAACCCTATGATTGCGAAACTTCTCCACCCAGAGATGCACTGCCACTAAGATAGGGAAAAATTCCAGGAATGTAAGATCCCGAGAGATGGGCTGACCCTGCCACTCCTTCGGCCACTTTTTTGCACACCATTGCCCCCTGAAATACACGCCAAAGCCTAGGGATCCTGCTGCGTCTGACTGGACTTGGAAGTCAGCGTTGAGTGACAAGGAGTCCTGCCACAAGGATACGCCATTGTATTTATCCAGGAATTGAAGCCAGACGTCCAAATCTGCCTTGACCTCCTTAGAAAGGCGGACCCTATGCTGTGGGGCTCGGAGACCGGCCGACAGCCTGGCCAAGCGGCCACAGAAAGGTCGGCCCGGTGCCACCACCCTGCAGGCGAAATTTAAGTGGCCCAGCAGGGATTGAATTTGCCTCAGAGTCACCTTCTTTAAGGGCAGCAGCTGATGTATCAATTCCCTAAGGGCTGCAAGTTTTTCCTGAGGCAATCTGGATGTTTGAGCTACAGTATCTAACTCAATCCCTAGGTAGACCAAGGATGTAGCTGGCCCCTCCGTTTTTTCGGCGGCCAGAGGAACCCCTAGCTCACCTGCCAAGGCCATGAAAGCCTCCAGAAGGGAGGAGCAACGTTGTCTGTTATCTGCCACCAAAATAAAATCATCGAGGTAATGAGACACGCCCAAAGATCCTGTCCTAAAACGTAGGGCCCAATCCAGAAAAGTACTGAAGGACTCAAAAGCAGAGCAAGCCACGGAGCAGCCCATAGGCATTGCTTTGTCAATGAAATATGCCCCCTCGAATCTAAAGCCCAGCCAACGGAAATCCGCTGGATGGACGGGAAGAAGGCGAAACGCTGACTCAATGTCGCACTTGGCAAGGAGTGCCCCACGCCCAAATTTTCGGATCATCTTTACTGCTTGATCGAAAGAGGCATATTTCACTGTACACAACTCCTGGGGAATCGCGTCATTGACCGAGCCACCCCTTGGATAAGAGAGGTTGTGGATCATGCGGAATTCCCCTGGGGTCTTTTTAGGAACAATGCCCAATGGGGATAGGTGAAGTCCTTCTACTGGCGGCTCGGCAAAGGGACCTGCTACCCTCCCTGCTCTGATTTCCTTCTCTATCTTTTTTCTTACTATCTCTGGCCTCTCTCTAACTGATTTTTGATTTTGAGGGTCCCCGGTGTTAGGGGGGAAGGACACAGGGATTCTGAAACCCGTTGAGAAGCCCTCCCACAAGTAATGAGCAGATTTCCGATCGGGGTATTGATCCAGCAGGGTTTTGAGGGGCTGAAGATGGATAGGGGAGAATGCCAGGCCAAGATGCAAATTACTGGCGGCCACTGGTCCCTTGATGGGAGGATCCGGGGGCACCCCTGTTGTTGTTGTGGAAGAACCCCCGGCCCCCACGAAAGGGCTGCTGCTTGTTCTTAAAGCAAGCGGAGGCGGGGTGGTTGCCCCAGCATCGCTCACATTCGTGCAGATACTTACAGGAGGGACGTGAGCAAACACCCCTGTTGTACTCCCAGCAGTGGCGGCGCCGTCTCGCCTCCGTCTTACCTGGCTTGGCCGAATCCTGGGTTTTCTTTTCGATGTACGGATTGACGTCTTCGCCCCAGTAATTAGGATCCGTTAGATCCCATCGGGTAGAAGGCAGGAGAGATGCATTTCTACGGAAATTCTCGTCATACGTTAAAGCAGCGCTTTCCCCGGCTAACGCATGCGCCCTCCTCACATGAGCCAGGTAAGCAACCAAATCCATGGAGCGCCGCGGATAAGCCGCGCAAACGACTCCCATGAAAACCTGAAACCCATCTAGCCAATTCTCGAAGGTTCTCTCCGCCCTAGGAGTCCTATACCTTCGCTTACCGAAAGTCCGCCTCTTCTCACCTTTTCCTGTCAGCTTAGTCGGTGGAAGTAGGGTGAATATGTCCACGTAGTCTCCATTGAGGATTTTATTCCTCTTTTTCTGGGACAAATGGTTCCCCAGTATAAAGTCGGTGGACTGATTGGTGGCGACTTTTACATCCTCCACTAAGGCCCCATCCTTCCAGTCCAGCACACCGTTAAAGGTTTTACGATGGGAATTTGCCCTCCTTTCATGCGCCCAAAGAGGGATCCCGTGATTAGATTCACCCAGGCCCCAGTAGTTATCCATGGGGCCCTCGCTATCAGAATCCGAGGATGACGTACCTGAATCGTCCTCCGTCTCAGATCGCCTACTTCTTTTCTTCCTAGAAGAGGTGTGCTTCTTCTTGGCCTTTCTCTTCCCTCCTTGAGCCTCGACGTTGGCTGAGTTCCCACTGATGGCTGCCTGAGCCCTTTGAGGTTGCTCTCGCTCCTCCTCCCAGGCGGAGCCCGCGCTGTCATCGGTAGAGCTCTGCTGATGCTGCTGCTCCTGGAAAACACTAGGAATGTCTACAACCTGAGAAACCGTATTGCTACTGGTCCCTTTAGCTATAGCCCTCCCCCTGGTGTGACCTTTTACTGGTGCCTTGCCCTTTCCGGCGCTCTGGCTGGCTTTCTTATTCAGTGCAGCCTGTGCACGGGTATTGGGTCGACATGTGTTTGCGTTTTCCAATTGTGCGCCACCAACCACCGGCACCATGGTGCCCGACTGGCCCTGATTATTGGGGGGGGTATCAGGTATTACGTCCTGAGATGGTTCAGGAGCAGGCTGAGCAGGAGCCCCGGGCCTGCATTGCCTGTAAAAGGTTTCAAACGCCCTAAAAAATTGCGCAAAAGCTTGGGGATCGCAGGGCATGGCCATAACTTGGGGACTATCGCCACCTGCGGATGGTGCCCGCTGGTTGCCAGAAGTGGATGGCTGCTGGTCCCCGCCAGAAGCCATTGCCAGCTAAATCAAAGCCAACTAAACACAAATTACCACACCACAGTAATGCGCTTACACCAACTTGATACGCTGCTTCAGCTAGTTCAGTGTTGTCTACACTACCTGAACGCGCCTACTCAACTTGAAGCACTGAAACCGGGGTCTGCCTAGCTCAGTATTGTCAAACACTGGTTACGGCCCGCTGCTTTCCTTCAAAGTTACTGACCCCTGCTTATATGCTACTTGCCCAAGCTAAATGCAGTGTGGATACAGGGTTGGCAGCGGCAGCAGGAGAAGGGCTATTTGTTTTGTTTTATTTTGTTTTATTTTATTTTATTTTATTTTATTTTATTTTATGTAAAATTTTTTTTTTTTTTTTTTTTTGTATTTTATTTATGTATTATTATTTTATCTACCTATATTTATTATTGTTGTTATTTTATTGTAAATATATACTGCTTTTGGGATGCCCTGTGCTGTGCCTCCTACCAATTAAATCGAACAAGAGCTTAAACTCCTAAAATTTAGATCACCTTCGAAAGCCTAAATTAACTACGCGGAAACTTAAGATCCTACTAAACTAAATTACTACTTAAGGAATAGTGTAGAAAGATGACTTTTCAAATAGCTGCTAAATGAAGCAGCTTACTTCAAACTGTTCCTTATCCGATAATAAATTCCTGTAGCTGAATCTGCAGATCCACTAACTTCCCAGACAATAAGAGACCCCAAACCACCTTGTTAACAAAGCAAGCACTAATTCAATCCGCTGAGCAAATCCAGAAAATTAAAAAAAAAAAAAACCTGCTTAACGCAATGAAATAAAGGAAACACGATAATTGTCCTGAAAGCAGCTGTTAAAATAAAGTGAAGGTTTATTCCTGCCTGATGACCCCTGCCTGCGTAATGCGCCGGCCAAAAGCAGGAACACGGTCGGCAATGAAAGGAAAATTCCCACAGTGCTATCCCCAGGTAAAATGGCGGCCGCTATGCAATCCACGTGGTAACCAAAATGGCGCCGGGGAAGGCGGTCGCCTAGCAACGGAACCACCTCCTTCAACGGGATGCTGCCCCCAGCTTGCTGCACTCCGCCGGCACGAATGCCTTTAGGGGCCCGAAATCCCCCTAGGCGGTGGTGGGATCGAGCACAGAAGGGTAGCCTCTCAGTCGGTGTGAACGCTGCAACAAAAGGTAGGCTCCCAGGCTGCAGCGGTATGGAAATTCCCACGTTCTTTGCCTCTAGTAAGATGGCGGCCGCTAAGGAGAGCACGTGGTATAACCAGAAGGAAGCTATTGTAACAGCGGCAAGTAAATAACGCTAATCCCCTCAGCGCAGGGGGGGGGCCGATCGGATCGCACAACTAAGGGGGCCGACACGTCTCCCCTCCCGCACGTGTAGACGGCCTGAACCCCGCACTAAAATGGCAAAGCCGTGCTGTGACAATCAAAAGACAAAAAACGCTCCGATCTTGAGAATGTCGGCAAGCCTCAGCCGACCTGCACAATTCCGTCCACGCCCAATTAGAATGTAAATAAAACAATCCCTGGCCAATAATAAAGGAAAGAACCGAACAACCTGATCTTCCAGTACCGCCGTAAATGCGCCGAAGAAATCCCCGCTTGAACTGCGTTGCCGCCAGTCAGCTGAGCGAACGGCTGGTTTCGTTCGCAGCCGCCGGATCCCAGGGGGCTGCCGCCAGTCAGCTGATCAAAAGCCCGCAGCCCGAACCAGGGTAATGCGGGGGGCAGCGCAACCGATTTTGCAGGATGTAGCTTTTGCCGGCTTCAATGTGAAGGAATTGGCTCCGGGATGTCAGAAGCTCAACAAAAACCGCTCAGCTGGAAACGAAGGGGCAAAGAGGGCGGTCCCCGGTCGTGCCCAGCCATAAATAGGCTAGGCCACGCCTCCCCAGCCCGCCGATTGGCGGGCCGGGTGGCTGACACGCCCGGGGATTCCCTAACCACGCGGGGGCAAGGGCCAGCCCCCGCGCGAGATGTGGGAGGGAATTCTGCCCGCAACCCCCTCTCCTCCCAGGTCGGAAATGGCTTTGTCAAGAACTAACCAAGGGTTTCCAGTCAATATTCTGTAGCCCCTCTCTAAAGCATAATAGAGGGAATGTGTCACTGCATACTTATGTGTATGCTTAATCAGTAAATTAAAAAGAATTCAATCTTAGCAAACCTCTGTATGTGCAGATTGGAAGTTAGCTCTTTGCTGGATTTCTCAAAATATTATGACTTGATTACCTGAAGCATAAAGTTTTAAAATATACATCTAAATAAGTTTTATGAATGTAAATGCACAATGGAAAAGAACTTGGATGGATACTGCTAAACACATATTGAGAGAAAATGCAGATTTACATACATTTTTAAGAGGATTTTTTTAAAAAAATAATAATCAAATTAATGAAGCTGTGTGTAAAAATATGTTTACTAAACGATTAGGTACATTGCCACCCAAATCTTTCTACCAAGTTTCAAAAACTGGAAACAAGAACCTTGGTGAATATATTGTTTCCTGTGGATATTTTTCTTTGTTTTAGGGAACCGTATATAAATTTGTGCATATATTTCTTACCCTCCTGGGTTGTAATCTTCCCTTCTGGACATGGGGTGCAGTCATAGCAGCAAAATGGCTCCCCCTCTTTCACTTTCTTGCTAGAACCAGGATGACAACTGTCAGAGCATACAGATTTAGGCAGTGTCTAAATTCAGAAATGAAAGAGAGAGAAAATTCAATTCTCAGAATAATATAGCCATAATCCTCAAGTTTCTGAGACATTTTTGAAGTAGCAAAGGACAGTCCCTGCACTCCTGATTGAGCCTCCCATCTTGAGTGATATTTGTTGTGGGAGCGGGAGACGGTTCTCCAAAGAGAGCTTTTGCCAAGCACTTTAAGATAATAGACATACTTCTTTCTTAGTAGTTCAGGATCTCCACATTTCTTTTTAAGAAGACAGTGGGGGAGAAAGAAATCCGCATTGTTACAGGAGAAGATCCTGCTCATTAGCTGATGAACGAATTAGCATATCATAGAAATGGATAGTTGGAAGGGACCCAGGGGATCATCTAGTGCAGTGGTGTCCAAACTTTTTTCAAAGAGGGCCAGATTTGATGAAGTGAAGTGCCATGGGGGCCGACCAAAGGGCCAACCAAAGTTGTTGACCTTTTTCAAAGATTGAAGTTCAGCTTCTTTTTAGGAATTTACCCAAGGAAATAAACTACCAACGGGGCCAGATTAAACTGACTGGCGAGCCAGATTAGGCCCCCAAAATGGACTTTGGACATGCCTGATCTAGTGCAACCCCCTGCAATGCAGGAATATGCAGCTGTCCCATACAAGGATTGAACCTGCAACCTTGGCATTTTCAGCACTATACTTCAACCAACTGTGCTATCATGACCCCTGTCTTATATCATCACAATTTCTCTGGAACTTCTTAAGTGCGCTTGAAATGCCACAAGGGTATCAACATTGCCATTATAATTGCATTGCACATTCTGGAAAATGTTCTTGTTGAATAAATTATTTGTTTTGCTATGTTTATTGATCAACCTGACTTGTTAACTAAGTGAAGATGCCTGTAGCCGTGTAAAATAGATGGAATTGCTGAAAAGCATTTAAAAGAAGGTAGCCTCTTCTTTTAACATGGTTGTTTGAAAGATCATTTATTGTGGCAGCTTGCTTCATTCAGCAGTTGTTGTTGTTGTTGTTGTTGTTGTTGTTATTAAGTCAGTAGTAAGGGAGAGACGAGGCAGGCTGTTGAAGAATCCGGGGTCTTCCTGTCCTGCTGCAACCATCTCCCCTCCTCCCTGGTCTCGGAACAAAAGAGGGATGAAGAGAGCAGAGCAGAGACAGACAAGGTGATGAAGTATCAGATTGCTTGGAAAGACCGGGGGGGGGGGGGGAGGAACTGTGGGAAGATAGGGATCTTCAGTCCCTGCAACTTCCTCATAGGGGCTAGATCAGACAGGACTATTTGCTGTGCACACTAGGCCTTGTCTCTTGAGCTATCTTGTTTCTTTGAATAAAGAATTAACTTCATGGGCACCGTGTGAGTTATTGCTGCCCTGCCCTTGACAACTGCTTCTGACAGTTGTGCTATTTTCAATCCCAACAACAGCTAACAGTTTTAATAAGGGCTGAAAAATGCTAAGCAAAATAACATTTGTATATTATTCAGGAGTGTTCATTCAAAATCGGAATCTTCCCAAATGGCTGACGATTACCTCCTACCTGGTTAAACCAGTTATGCCATGTTATGATATCCTCACTGATAGCAAGTGCTTGGTCTGGAGGAACCTGGGGATCAATCTTCCCAACTTTCACTCTTTGAAAGGATTGATTTGAGAAAACAATCCAGTTGGTGACATCAAATCCAGCTACTATCGCCCCATTCTGGTCAAAGGAAATCTTATCCCCAGCACTGTTGTTAAATGAGATATGCCTCAGAAAATGGTGGAGCTAGATTGAAAAGGAAATGGCAGTTCAGGAAGGAATAATGTTGCATTGCATATTTAAGGCTGGAGATTCTAAATATCCATTCTGGATAGAAGCCATCTTTTTTCTTTTCTTTCCCCCCTAGAAAATAACAGGCTTTAAATATAAGTTTGAAGCCACAAATGTATCACTTTTTGAAGTTCATTTTCAAATACAGATGGTCAATAATTATGGCATCCTGTTTCGAAAATGCACAAACAACCATAAAAGCACTGATAGGTTATTGAAAGTGATGGCTCCATGGGTTTCATGGTATATACACTGTGGGTTTACATATCATTCTTTCTATACTGCAGGTTCGGAGGTAAATATGGATCCTTATCCATCATCCACATGCAAAAGGATGGTATGAGCAGGTTTGGGGGAGCCTCAAGAGTCCCATAGACTGCAAGAAGATCAAACCTATCTATTCTGAAGGAAATCAGCCCTTAGTGCTCACTGGAAGGACAGATTCTGAAGCTGAGGTTCCAATACTTTGGCCACCTCAGGAGAAGAGAAGACTCCCTGGGAAAGACCCTGATGTTGGGAAAGATTGAGGGCAAAAGGAGAAGGGGAGGGCCGAGGACGAGATGGTTGGACAGTGTTTTCGAAGTTACCAACATGAGTTTGACCAAACTGCGGGAGGCAGTGGAAGACAAGAGTGCATGGTGTGCTGTGGTCCATGGGGTCACGAAGAGGCAGACATGACTAAACGACTAAACAACAACAGGAAGATTTGCAGAGGTACAAAAGAAGACTTTAGGGAAGGAAACCCTGAGGAGGGTACAACCCCCCAAACATCCCAATGAGGACTGAGAACATTTAGCAGCCAAAGAATGCTTACTGTTTGTAAGGGAGGAAAATTGAAAAACTAGGTAGGAAAATGGAAATGCCATGGTATTTAATAATAAAAAATAAATACGCAAATAAATATAATTCATATGTTCACACACCCCAGTATCTAAGCAAATCCTGAGGTCCTTGAACACACCATTACCCATAAAGAATGTAGACCATTTTTTTGTGTGGGTCCTTTCAGGTAGTAAATTGAATATAACTCAAGTTCATGGAACATTCTATATAGAAATACTTGAATTTACTTCAAAAATAAAACAGAATGTACAAGAAAGGGTTTGAGTACATAGAACTTGCATACACAAATAGGACAATAGTGTCCAGTATCTGTAAGGAATTACACATTTCAAATTCTTTTTACAATTCCAACAAGAAAGCGTGGAGGAGAAATACAATTTTGTCTGCATCTTGATAACCAATTTGTGAACTGTGAACAAATGTGAACTGAAACACCAATTTCCTGCCCAATTCACACTTCTCTGAATTTTGTGGTGCAGTTCATTTGTGAAAAGAATATATATTATATTTAGATGAAATTGCTTGGGAAAATGTATATACTAGTCAAACCTATTTGCAAAAAAACCAAACATAAGGATTTCACAAATATAGCCACATTATCTGAGGAATATGGAGAAGAAAATTTATTTTAAAAACTGTAAAAAAACATCTTGATGAAGGTGGAATGAAAAACACAGACTAGAACTCAGCTGGAATAAAACTCATATTTTCATTTTTGCTGTAGATTTCTACTTCAATTTTCAAACATTCCCTCTTCGGTGGTACACAGTGAAGAGGCAGGGCATATAATGCAGATGAGGATGCTCAGCCCCTTACCTGCCACAGCTGTTGATTCTGAAGCTTCAGTTCTCCACGGCCTGCCATTGATCTGTGTTTGACTTGAGATATAGACATGGCATGCAAAGCTTGGGCCACAACATAAACAGCATTGTAGATGTTGTAGCTGTGGCTGGTCATGCTCATTTCAAAAAAAGGACCAGGAAGATTCTCCAATCTCTCTTCCCCGGTGCAGATATCTCCCTTCACATTGCCAGTAACTTGATTTGTGAATACACAACCAAATGCCTGTTGCCAGAAGTCCATGATAAAACCATCCCCTTTTGAGCTAGAAGGGTTTTTGTTCTCAACAAATTTGTGAAATCCTGGTACATCACCAGAATGAGCTGTGAAGGAGAGGGCCCCGTGCAGTATTTCTGTATCCCAAGTCCTTTGATAAACAAATGATGTAAGCTCCATCTGGCCTGTCATAATCCACACTTTACCTTTTGGCTTACTTGGCATTTGTTCTTGTTCTGACAGATACGGGAACCATCTGAAAAAAGGCACAGCATACGATTCCCCATAGACCACAACTGCATTGGCTTTGTTGTTAATTATATTATCATGGATTTTTGCCCCCTTGTTAAACAAAGCATTAACTTCTGTGATAAAAGTGAATTTCTGAGTTCTTTCAGTGAAGGCAAAACAAATACCACTCTGGGAGAAAAGTGGAACTACAGTTTGTACAAATCTATCTCCATATTCATCATTGCTGGTAAGGATCCCAATCCATGTCCACCTGAAATGCAGAAGGAAATAGAGAATCCCCTGATACTGGAGGTCTTCCTTGGGGCTCATCTGGTAGAAATAAAGTCCTGGGGTTTTATCATTCATCAATGGTGCAGATCCATATATGAGCTAAAGAGAAATGTGGGGAAGGAAGAAAGTGACAGAAGTGATAACCACTTTAACCTGAAACATGTTGTTATATCAAATATATCAACAATTCTTCCAACGGTGCTACGAAACTGGTATGTATAGAGAGTGGAAGCAGGGGCAGACTTTTGTAATATGGTGCCCTTAGCAAGGACAAAATTTGTTGTCCCCCTACATATTTCTTATTTTCACAATAATTCCTTAATTATTTATTGTTGTTTCCTCAGCTTGGTGTGAGGAAACCGCTCACACCCACCCATATATGTGTCGCTGGCGGAAGCAGAGAGAACAGTGTCATGTGTAAGGATTTCCAATAGATTCAAGGTGTAAGAGATAATTGCAACAATACTGAGGACTTCTTGGCTCAAAAGTCTCACTCTTTAGAGACATAATTGTAAAAAAGATGACGTATATATATCCTGAAGCAGAGCCAAAAGTTTTCAAGAGATAAGAAGTTCCCTGAATGCTCCCCAAATTGTCATTGCAGTGGTTGAAATGAAAAATAAAAACTTCTGCCTCAGGATTAGGCTGCAGTTTTAAAAAATCTCCCATCCAACATTCACGCAAAAAATATGTCCCTCTGGTTATTTGGAATGCACAGATTTGTTTTTCCAAACTACATCATACAACATAGATGGAGTAAATCCCTATTCTGGACACCAAGAGAGAAATATCCCACCTGTGGAACCTTATAGATATCCAATATTGTTGCCACTTGAAGGGAAGTCTGGGAGTCCAGTCCCCCAATAATGGCTAAAAGGTTTTGCTTGATGTCACAGATGTAGTTGGGGACAAATGTTTCCAGTGTGGATGTGAGTAACATTGTGGCATGATAGGTCCATTTGGCATTGAAATAGCTGTCATAGATGTGGAAGCCTAGAGTGACATTGGGTAGAATCTGAGGATTTTCATTGATCTCCTTCACTGCAAATTGCAAGGCCAGGATGTTCTGGTAATGCTTAGGCACCACACTAGAAAGAGAGTTGCATTCCTTATCAGAAAAGTATGCCACACTTTGTAAATGCTTCACAGCTATGTTCTACATTGAGTTCCAGTGCTTGTCATTAGGTCAACTAGGCAGCTGCCCATGGGGCAGACCTCAAAGGAGTGATTCTGTCTTCACATGAGAGGAATACTGCCCATTTAGAAACCAAGTGATAGATTTCCTGCAACCAGGGCTTTTTTCAGCTAAAGTTTGCCGGAACTCAGTGCTAGCACCACTTAGGTGGGTGCCATTGCCATTATAAGAGAACACTGGTGGCATTCATGCTGAGTTCTGGCACCTCTTTTCCTAGAAAAATAGCAATGCCTGCAATGTTTACTAAATGAAATGAATGAACTCTACTTCGTGTCTGAGAAATCTCAGAGGTAACAGAGCATCCGTTCAGAATTACATTGCAAATAATAAATTTTTATGGCTTCAACCAAAGTAGCCTGTGCTTTTTTTAAAAAAAACACATATTTAAATGTGGGGGGTGGGCAAACTACAGCCCCCAAATTGCCATGAAGCCTTGACCAAAGGAGATAAGTATGACACAATGCCAAAGCTTGGAAAGTGGCCAACATTTTATATACATATAGATATAGATTAAGGCTGTATCCACACTCCCAATTACTCTACAACCAGTACTCCCCGCCCGCTACTGTTGTTTTGGGACATGGTGTACACATGACATGAGCAGCAATCCATATCTATCCTGTATGTGCTCCTTCATGTCCTCTTATAAAATCCAGTGTTTTGATGCATTTCCCCCCAAACCAGCTTTAATCCAAATCAAGAAAATGCATAATCTCGATGTGTTTTAAAACAGTAACCTGTACGCAGCTTAAATCTCCAACAACTTATCTTAGATACAGGATGTGAAGATGGGGTTGAGAAAGGTTTCTGTCGCAGACCTTGGGAAACTGCTGCCAGTAAGAGTTCAAATTCAGCTAATTGGACCAATCACATTATAACACAACTTTAACACATTTTCATTGAACTGTAAGATCATCCACATCAGTAGAAAAGTAGATGTCTGAATAAAATTCAAAGAACTTTGAAATGGTTGTGAGAATAAAAGGGGATAAGTGTGGAAATCTGTTTTGTTTTTTCAGAAGAGGGTCTGTTTTATATATCATTTTCTAGAATACTAAATATCATGTTTGCAGAAGGCAAAAAGAGGATTTAACTATTTCTAAATATGTGGGCAAATATACATGTGTTATTTTACGACAACATATATTATGAAAAATGATTGTGAGATACACACACACACACACACACACACACACAGGGTATATATAACATGAGGCGCAGGAGGAGAGATGGAGTACAAGGCACACAATGGGACAGAGTAACCATGCAGAAACATTTTTGGCAGATAACTTGACAGAGGAATTAAAAGCTTTAATCCACCTTGGTATTCATTAAGGTTTTTTGAGATGGACCAGCCCATCAAAGATTCCCTTGCCTTGGTTAAAAAATAACCAGAGTCCCCCTCCACTCCACTTAAAAAAAACCCAAGGAGACAACTGTTCTTTTTCCATTCTAATTTGAGGGGTCTAGAAAATGATATGCATTAATACTTTGCCAGGGATTGAACTCCCATGCAAATGTTGCCACGTGTAATGAACCCAGTTGCCTGCCATGGTATATAAGGGATTAAAGCATGAATCAAAGTGGAAACCTGAAATTATTATTTTTTAAAATATTTTTTATTAATTTTCCATCAATAAACAATACATATCACACCACATTACAACTTCCACAGATTTTCTCATTTTTTGGACTTCCTTCAGCCTCTCTGACAATCATCCGAATTAAGCTTTTTTAATTACACATTTCCTAAATTTGCTATTAGCTTTTGGCATACCCTTCCACATCTGTTTTTCTTTTTTACAATATTTCTTAAGTTTTTACAGAGCTTCTTTAAATGCCACTAACATTATTTCTTTGTCACTTATACATTCCCAGTACTCAACTAACTTTCCCCAGTCCTCGATGAACCTTTGATCTCGTAGGTATCTAATTTTTTTTTAAAAAAATATTTTTTATTAATTTTACATCAAGAAACAATACATATCACACCACATTACAGGAAACCTGAAATTATTAATTCCTTACTTAAGCTCTTCAGGTAATGCTGGTGGGGGTTCTTGGTTGAAGGCTATTGAGTTGGAGATGATGATGCTGTGAGAGGCGATTCCACCAACGATGAAGTCTCCATTCTGATGATACTGATGGAGTGGAGGCTGTGGAACAGGGACATTGCATTTAACAATGCGAGTCTTGGCTATTACATGAGGAAGTAGCATCAATATCAAGACCAACAATGCCACCATCCTTGCTATAAACATTGCCTTAAAACTGGAAAAACATATTTCTTACTATGACAGTATCATTGAGAAAAAACATTGGCAATTTAGTCTCCTTATATGTATAAAATACAGAATGCAAGATAACGTTTTGTCTTTTTTTAAAAAAATCCTGATCATGCTGAAAGATCCTTGTCTATTCACATTCCCTAATTCTAGCTGTGATCGCTAAAGATTGCCAGTCTTCTTGATCACCTTCCATATGTTTTGAATTTCAATTTCCAGCATCCACCACTGGCTGGTTCTATTGAAGTTGTAGTCCAAAACAGTTGGAGGACATCATTTGGGGGAAGATTTGTGTGTATTATCTTTTACAGACTGTCTCATTAGCTTTGATGGTGTCCACGTTCATGGGGGGATAGAGAAATTGGAGAATTACTATACTTATGATAATTAAAGGAAACACGTTCACCAACTGAAATCTATCAATTCTCTGAGGAATTGTGAAACTGAATTTATTTGTCTATCTTAACAGAAGTTTTAATTTTCACTTAGTTGGGTGAAAGTTAGGCATTACTTTTGTTAACTTTGTGAACTGGTCAATTGATTTTGCTCACACACTTCTTCTGTACTTAAAAGGAGGCGGGGAGCCTTTGCCAATACACCCAAGAAAGATGGGTAACAGGATATATTTATTAAAACTAATGAGGTCCGGGCAGTGAGGTGGATTAATGGGAGGATTTCAACTTTCCTAGCTCCCGAGTCAGTTGCCTGTCACATGCTGTGTTTTCACAGCAAGGTCCAAGGAAACTCCTTTCACCTTGCCATGTGCTCTATATGCGTGTGTGTACACACACCACATGTGCACCATGGCCCATTGGCCAATGTTCACCTCAATGTTGCAAGACCCAAACACCTCTCTGGCTTTGATTCTAGTTGGATATTCTTCTGTAATTTTCCTTAAATGAGCAACTAACAAGGTCCATACACTGCTCCCAGAGTGCATAGAGGCTTGATGATATGTAAACACTGAGACAAAGTATTTTAAACTCAGTATCACTAGACAACTGAACCACTCAAAGCTCTGGGGAGAAAGATACAATGCATTCTATGACACTGTGAACAGTTAAAGGTACACAGGTTCCAGCTGTATTGTAAGCTATCTAGGACCTAGTGAAGCTGGTAATAAGAGGCAGAAAAAAGAGCAGGCAAAACAGAATGTTGCAAAAGCAGGCATAAACATCCTACATGCACTTAATCTCTGTAGTAAGTGCAATTCAATGGGCCCACAATTTGCACTCACTTTACATACACCATAGTAACCTTCCGCAAGTGAGGGAGGAAATAAATAAATAAATAAATAAATAAATAAATAAATAAATAAATAAATGTCAATACGCCATAGCAACATTCCGCAAGTGAATGAATAAATAAATAAATAAATAAATAAATAAATAAATAAATAAATGTCAATACGCCATAGCAACATTCTGCAAGTGAGGATAGATAGATGATAGATAGATGATAGATAGATAGATAGATAGATAGATAGATAGGGGTCACTAAGCAATGTTTTTAATTTCTTTTTGCTTTGATATATTTTATTATGCAGCAGAATATTTTTATAATTATAAGTAAAATAAAATAGCTTTTGCCTGAATGGCAAGTGATATGGCTTCTTTTGTACATGCAGATGCATAAACATGAGCCGATCTCGTAATAGATTGAGAGTGCGTGTTTGGAGAGCTTTAAGGAAAATCTAACCACAATAAGGGAACCATTCAGAAAATTACAAAGGTAGCAGTGTAAACATGATAGGTGCTGCAAGAGGAACATTCAGGCTTATACTGAGTGCAGACAAAAACCCCTCAGGTGTGCAATTTATAGCAAAATGTACCAAACAGTCATTCGGCCTTCCTCTTTATTAGATGTTCCCTATTATTCAGCTCAGGCCTCAGCACAATCAGATAACATTTGGGAAGGAAGATGCAACCCAGCAGCCCAGCACTGGAGGATAAGATGCAGAAGATCTCCACTGAAACCATATATTTTCCTTTGGTGCTCAGGTAGGAAGGAACAAAGGATATCCAAACACTGCAGAAGACCAACATACTGAAAGTGATAAACTTGGCTTCATTGAAACTGTCAGGTAACTTTCTGGCAAGGAAAGCCACAGTGAAACTAACAATTGCTAGGAATCCCATGTAGCCAAGAACAGAGTAGAACATTGTTACAGACCCCTCATTACATTCTAATACAATTTCTGAAGTCAAAGAATGCATATCAACATCTGGGAATGGGGAGGAGGTTGCAAGCCATAGAGTACAGATGCCTGCTTGAATAAGAGAACAGGAAAGAACAATAAAATTGGCCAGTCTTTTCCCCAACCATTTCCTCCCCCTTGATCCTGGTTTGGTAGCCATGAAAGCCAGAACCACTGTGATAGTTTTTGCCAGCACACAAGAAACAGCCACTGAGAAGATGATGCCAAAAGCAGTTTGTCGGAGGAGACATGTCACCTTCCAAGGTTTGCCAATGAATAAAAAAGCACACAGGAAGCAGAGTAGAAGGGAGATGAGGAGTGTGTAGGTGAGGTCCCGGTTGTTGGCTTTGACAATGGGAGTGTTGTGGTGCTTTATAAACGTCCCTAGCACCAGAGCTGTCATCATAGAAGAAGAAAGAGAAAAACAGGCTAAACTGATCCCCAAAGGTTCTTCATAAGACAGGAAACTTACTTTCTTGGGAACACATGCATCTTTTGGGGGGGTTGCATAGTGTTCATCTGGACATTTAAAACAGTCATTCATATCTGAAAATGAAAAGTCTGATGTTAATCTTCACTCCACAAATCTTACTAACTAGATGTAAATGTTCCTCATGCACAGTTAAAGCATATGTAGCCCTACCACCCTAACACACTGGAAGTAGTGATTTGTCCGTGGCAGTTTTGTGACAGTCACCATATGTACATCTAAACAACAGTTATATCCCATGATTAAGGACAGTGATGCAACAGGACAAATACATTAAAATCACAGTGATTATAAAATCCTGATTTTCCTTTGAGTAGGCAGCTATTTATAAATCTTGAAGTAAGAGTAAAAGCTGTTCTAAGATTTCTAAGGCGCACTGTTATCATTTGTCCAATTATTCCTATAAGACTGAGAGAACAACATGCTGTTCAATGAAAAGAGCAAAAGAACCTGTGATATTTCTAGACTCAAGGGCAGTAATGGAGGATAAATTTGGTCCACATTTCATAGCTTATCAACCTGACCTGGCACTCCCAAGGATCTCCCTAACTTTGTGGTGCAATCCTGGTTCATGTATATGGAGGTCCTGGGCTGCCCAGATGACAATACCCTCTTTTGGCCTCACTGATGTGATCAATAAGAAAGGAAAGCAATACATTTGGCACCAGCTTGGCTGTGGGAATTGCCGGTAGGAGGCAAAGAAGACACCATTCAAGTGCATTAGGGCCTCAGCTCTAGATTTGAGTATGATTTACTTCAGGCATAGGCAAACTTGGCCCTCCAGATGTTTTGGGACTACAACTCCCATCATTCCTGACCACTGGTCCTGTTAGCTAGGGATGATGGGAGTTGTAGTCCCAAAACATCTGGAGGGCCAAGTTTGCCTATGCCTGAATTACTTCTTAGCTTATTCTTTTCCAAGAGATGTCCTTTCAAGGCAGGGGGTATCGATTGTTCTTGGGGTTTACTCCTGAATATTTCCTCATAAATGAATACAGCCACAAAGCAGTGGAAGTTTAGGATCTGAGTTTTCCTTTTCCTAGATGAAATTAGGAAGCCTTCACAGGTTGATGGTCCCATCTGCCCCCCACTTCTCTCCACAGCATGTGCAGAAACCACCTTCTTGATCATTGGACCCACTATTGGTCTTGTCCATTCAGTCTGCTGAAGCCTGTCTTCTCATGAAGGGCAAGTCCCTAACTCACAGAAGTAGCCATTGGCTACCTTCACCTGGTTAGCTGGCCATTGAAGCTGTTCCCGGGGTGTGGCCACTGTTGGATGCTGACAGCTTCTAGAAGTCACAAATGAGAGCCAAGTACAGCAGGGGGGACCAGTGATGGACAAACTACCCAGAAGGAGCACAGCATGTCTCCCACCAAAGATATTGCTTTCCATACACCCCCCACACACACCGCAGATCTTAAGTTGGAATAAAATGTAAAATGTAAATTTTTTCTTTGTTACCCGGCCTTTCATTTCACCCCATTGTTTGTTCATATCACTGCTTTGGTTGATGCTATGATATTTGATAACACTGGGTTCTTCTGTTAATTTCAGCAACTGAACTTAAGCATTTATTATATGAAATTTGAGCTAGGAGGATGCATTCTACTTAGCTCATGCAGCGTTTCAACAGTTCATGACCAGAAAAATAATGGATAAGTGCAGTGAAAAGATTTAGAAGAAAACACAGCTTGCCCCTGGCTCATTAGGGTGTGATTGTCAGATTCTTTAACCTGCCCTCCCTCTCTCTACTGACTCTATAGGAAAAGCCATACATCCCATTCAGAATTGAACCTCCCAACATCAGGAAGAACTTTCCAACAATAAGAGTGTTGAATAGTGGAACGAACTCCCTCAGACTCTCCTTCACTGGAGGTTTTTATGCAGAGGTTGCGTGGCCATGTGTCATGGAAGCTTTACTTGAGGTTCCTGCATTGCTGAGGTTGGACTAGATGACCCTTGGAGTTCCCTCCAACTCTACCATTCTATGATTTTATGTTATCTGCTGTTACTTTAGTTTATGGTGAGTTTATTCTGCATTAACATTTATTGTACATGGCCCTGTGACAATATGGTAAAGAAAAATCCTTAATAAACAAGTAAATAAAATGATATTTACATATCAGTTCCTCTGGATTATAGCCAATCTTAATACTAACTTCTACAATATACAGATAGGTAGCCGTGTTGGTCTGCCATAGTCAAAACAAAAATTTTTTTTTCTTCCAGTAGCACCTTAAAGACCAACTAAGTCTTTAAGGTGCTACTGGAAGAAAAAAAATTTTTTGTTTTGTTCTACAATATAGTTCTTACCCTTCTCATTTGAGATCTTCCCTTCTGGACATGGGAAGCAGTCATAGCAGCAAAATGGTTTCCCCTCTTTCACTTTCTTCCTAGAACCTGGATGGCAAGTCTCACTACATAACGAAAGAGGTCGTGTCTAATGCATAGAGGAAAGAGGAGAAAGCAAATCTTGAGGATGATCACCCAGACATACCTGGAATACTGTAGTCGGAGATCAGCAAAAAAAAGTCTGGGAAAATCCAGACGTATGGCAACCCGTGTTGGCAGTGTCATTTTTGCCGATTTTCCTCAAAAATAGCTCAAAAACTTCATTTTTTGCAATTTTGCCAATAATTTTAATTCTAGTATGTTTATTCACTCTCTTTGGCTCATCCAGAAACTAACGTTACTTCTGAACTCATATCTTACGTTTCTTAACTGAAGTGCTTAAAATATACTAGTTCTACATTTCATTTGTTATTTTCCTGTTTCCAGAGCAGAAAATCAAGTGTTCAAAGGGGTTTATTAGGAAAGTGTTTAATATAGTTAATCCTGATTTCTAACATGGTAGGGTGAACATGTACTGAAAGTATCATGGACCTTCATAGCAATTCTATTGTGTGTTTTGTGTAGGAAGCTCAAATGTAACCTAAAGATAAGTGTCTTCTTTGTAGAAACCCACTGTTTAAAAAATGCTGATTTGTAGATAATAAACTGTTCTTCAGGCAGTTTATTATTTTGAGAAACTCAGGAGAAAAAAAAGTAATATTTCTAAATTTAAAGCAGATACACAATAGGTGAGTGCACCAATAACAGCATTAGGTTCAGACTCATTCTACACAATCATTGTCTGAGGAACTATAATGCTTGACCCAAGCCCATCCAAGTCTTCTTCAATTCCTCACACCCATTCAATATTGGGATTTTTTTTAAAAAGAAAGACAATGGAATTTGCAAGCACACTAGTGCCCCTAGAGGGAATGAATCATGATAAAATATAGGTAAATGGTTTAAGAGGCTTTTATATAAACTGTTTCTCCCCCCTTTCTTTTACTTTCCTTTTTTTATGGAATTGGGTGGAATTTCCAGCAAGATCTGACAGCATCAGTACTCCAGAATTTCAGAACTATAGTTTTCAGAAAGACAATTTTTCCACAAGGCCAGCTGTTAGCATTTTGGTATGAATAAAAAAAGCTATAACTTAAACTCCATTAATGATTTGTGAGCAATTGTCTGAAAATCGGTCATGAGAAGGATTCCCTGGCAAGAAAACTGCAAAATCATAGAAAAAGAGGTTGAGGGGTTTTTGTACTAATAAACATTAACATTGATTTTGAGTGAGAGAACTCAACGGGATTTGCTTTCTGAGTAAAATGATTTTTTGTGATTACAAGGTTGACATGTCAATAACCACAGAAATTTCTGTATGCCGCCTTTCCACTCTGGTGTTTGCTTTCCTTTCTCCCTTCATTCCATCCTAGCATGATGGCATTCTTGTATAGCACTGTTTTAATTTTAGAATTGCCAAAACACCACAGAGCACTCCACAAGTTCCTCTTACCATTTGTGCCTCCTTATACAGGATCTGCTTCACATCTGACCAGCACAGTATTCCTATGAGGCACCCTGCTTTGCCTTTGATTTCAGGATTTGTCTAATTCTGATGCTCTTCCCAGTTAATGCTATAGTCAGCAAAAAGATGTGACAATGAAGCAAGACTGAATTGCTTGAGTATCACTATAAACACTGAGATTCAGCATACAAGCAAGAGTCAAAGATGACCCAAACTATGTATGTATTGTAGCCTACCTGGTTAAACCAGTAGTGCCAAGTGATGGCATCCTCATTGATGGTTAACATTTTGTCGAAAGGAGCTTGTGGATCTACCTTCCCAATCTTCACTTTTGATTGATTTGGTAAAAGAATGTAGTTGATAATATCAAATCCAGCTGCTAATTTCCCATTCTCATCCAAGGATATCTTGTCTCCAGCACTGTTGTTAAATGAGATGCATCTCAAAATGTGATGGAGCTATATTGAAATAATAATAAAAGGTTTAGAAAATGCTACAGATGTGAGAACAGAGCAAGAAACTTCATTTGTTTCACAATCCATGCATTTATTTGTTTCTAAAAGTGCATTCATATTTGTTATGTATGTCATCATTTGTTTGTCTATCTGTTTGCAGAGGCAACTTCAGAACTTTGTGTCAGCTATTATTTTATTCTCTAGGGATGTCAAGGACGTTGGAATACAATGTTTACTTCTGTACTGGCTGTTAGCCCTTTAGTGTTAACCACAACAACAAAAAAAGAAAGTAGCCAGGGATCAATAAACGATTTACAATTCTAACTGGTGGAAAGAAGAAGGAAGACATAACTTTAAGGATAGGAAGTGTCTGTGCAGAAAGCTTTCTGTTCAGATTACTGCTGTTAGATCCAGAACTTACAATATTGCCCCTGTTAAATTCAAAATATGATACCTTCCAAAACTGTTGATTCTGAAGCTTCAGACCCACTCCATCCAACATTGGTCGGTGTTTTAGCCTAGTTGAGGACATGGCCTGTAAAGCATGAGCCACAGCGTAGACAGCATTGTAGACACTATAGCTATGGCCAGTCATTCTCATTTCAAAATAGAAAAAAGGAAGGTCCTTTAGCTTCTCTTTCCCTGTGCAAATATTCCCCTCCATATCACCCTGATTTGTATTTGGAAATACACAATCAAAGGCATTTTTCCAGAAGTCCTTGATGAAACCATCTCCAGAAATGCTGTAAGGGTTTCTACCTTCTGCAAACTGGTGAAATCCTGTCAGATCTTTGAACTGATATGAGAAGGCTATAACGTCATGGAATTTGTCTGTATCCCAATTCCTTTGATAGGAAAAAGATGTGAGCTCCATCTGAGCTGTAGTTATCCAAATTTTGCCTTTTGGTTTCTTTGTCAGGTGTTCTATATCTGACAGATATGGCAACCACCTGAAATAGGACAAAGAAAAGGATTCTCCATAAGCCAGAATTACATTGGCTTTGCTGTTCATCACTTTAAAATTTATTTCTTTCCCCCGATTCACCATACTTGCAATGTCAGAGATAAAAGCAGTTGTGGGAACTCTTTCTATGAAGGCAAAACAGACACCTTTTTGGGGAAACATTGGAAGCACGGTTTGCACAAATCTTTCTCCATCATCAGTGTCCATAACAACAACCCCAATCCAAAACCATCGGAAGCGCAGAAGCAAAGAGAGGATCCCCTCATACTGAAGCTCTTCCTTGGGAACCATCTGGTAGAAGGAAAGGCCTGGGTGTTTATCACGTATCACTGGAGCAGGGCTATATGTTAGCTGAAGATACATGTGAAGGTGAAATGGATTAGAAAATAAAAATAGCATTTAATTATCACTTCCAGTTGATCAAAGCATTTGAGATATGTTTATTTAGCTCATAGCTGCCATTGTCAATGAGTTTCAGATATGCTATAATTTTAATCATATTCTAGTACAGCAAAATGTATTTGCATGTATGCATATTATTGTTTTAATTGTTTGTGTATGAGAATGTCTTGATGGACTTGCAATCAATAAACTTTGTTAGGTTTGACTTCAGCTTGAGTCAGACAGTTAGTATCACAAGTCCCATGCTGTGGAGCACGTTTTCAGCAAAGATTTGGCAGACACCCGCACTTTTGACATTCAGGTGCCCATCAAAAACGTTTTTATGTCAACAGGCCTTTGCCGCTGTTCAGCTAGTCACTTTAATTATTATTTATAGGGGTTTTAATTAATTTTTAATTGTATACCTCACTGATTTTTACAAATAAATAAATAAATGCATGCAAATATTTTGGGATGAATGCTCATTGCACAGCCAATGTAATGTAACCTCCACACAAGTTTTGTGCAACTGTATAATCATGAATGGTCAATAAACAACCAGTTTTTAAACTCCTCAAATTATTTATGGCACAAAATCTTCCTAGACACTTCTAGGAATAAAATGTAGGCCCACAGAAGAAGCTTCCAAAAATGTTCTGTTAACTTATTAATCAATTCACAGAGTGAGCTATCTGACAAAGGAAATGTATGAATAATTAATCTGTCATACACCACTCACATATCATACCTGTGGAACCTTGTAGACATCCAGAATAGTTGCCATATCGAGAGATGTTTGGGAGTCCAGTCCACCAATTACTGCAGTTAGCTTATTCTGTATATCACAGTTGTAGTTTGGAAAAAATCTTTCCAATGTGTAAGTAAGCAACATTGTGGAAATGTAGGTCCACTTAGCATAGTAATAGTTGTCATAAATGCAGAAACCCAAGGTAATGTTGGGTAAGATATGAGGGTTTTCATTAATCTCCATTACTGCAAAGGCCAAGGCCAGGATGTTCTGATAATTCTTAGGCAATACTCTACAATGAGAGTCAGATTCTATATCAGAAGCATATTCCACAAGCATAATTGCTATGAAGGAAATAATTAGCTTTAGTGTATATATAAATGCTAAATCAATAACAATGACCATGACTCCTGGGCTTGAGATGACCCACAACAAAGAATGGATGCTTCCAGGTTGCAATGCTTCACTCTCATTCAAGATGTGCAGGCCTTACATATATTTGAATTCATATTCAAAATCTGATAATCTCTTCTTATAAATCCTATACAGTAATTTCTTCAATAGCAATAATAATATTGGTATTCCACATTTTATGAATTTTATCCTAAGTTAGCTACTCAGAGAAGACCCATTGAACCCAATGGACAGGACTCAGGCTCGTTAATTCCAATGAGTCTCTTCTGAAAAGGACTTAGCTGGACACAATTCTAACTATTTACCAAGTTGCTTATGGATATATTGTCAATAGGACTGTCAACAGGACTGTTGACAGATGAAACTACAGTAAGTCTCAGAAATACCAGAAGGAATGGAAACTGGCAGTAGAGCTCTAAGGGTGAGGGAGAAATCTCACAGTATCATAAATCTAATCAAGGGCTGATTATGTCACACGCTTCTGGTGAAACCAAGTTTCTTAAAGCGTTACATGAACACTAAAGAGATATAATACAAGAAGTTTTTGAAAAGCAGCTACAGTGTAGGAATGGTAGAGTTGATAAGTGAATACTTTCCCTTATCAGTAAATAAATCTGGGAGACTATTCATAATGCAAAAAAGAAGTTTTGAAAGAAGTTAAACCACTTTCCCAATCTTGATGATCCCAATCCATACCAGAACTACATGCAAATCTGGTTTGAGAATATAGAATTAAGCAGCCTTTTGTACCCAAAATATCAGGTATCCTTTAATTTATTTTAACAGCCTCAGCTAATATGTCACAGTTCAGAGGCTGTGACTCTAGCACGGACCAATCTATTGTCAAAACAAATGGAACTAAGAACAAGCAAGAGTTAAATCCTTACATAAGATCCTCCAAAGGTGGTGATGGAGGTTCTTCAGTGAATTCAATCGAATAGGCAATAAAGCCGCCATAAGAAGCAATCCCTCCAATGATGAGGTCTCCTAACTGATGATACTTGTGAAGAGGATAGTGTGGATACTGGATCCTGCATTTCACAGTGTGAGCCTTGTATGGCATGTGAGGAAGCAGTATCAGCAGTAGCACTAGAACCATCCTGCACAAGGATGCAAATATTCCTTCTACATAAATATTTCCCTGTTTAAGTTTATAACATTGCCACAGCAGTCTGCTTGATTACAGTGGTGCGCATTGGATGTTTAGAGTGTTCTCAGGCCAACGATGTCAAATGCAAGACCCCCATAAGCAGGCTGGTGAATAAATGCATCTTTCTAATCCCTAATAATCCCTCTAAGTGTTATATGGTGGTTTATATGACAATTGCCACATAGTGTTATTAATTTTAATAATGGAACTAAAATTACAAAGGGGTTGTTCACAAGCAGTGGTTAATTATAGTCTGAACAACAATAATAATAAAAGGATAGTAATCAGAAATTCAAAGTTGTAAATTCCCTATGGGATTCCTAAAGGATACATGTTTGCTACATCTGAACAGGATTTTTTCTTTTGCATGTATTTTAATAGGAAATGATTTCTGGCCTTGGCATTACCTACAACAAAGAATGAATACTAGGCATACAAGCCCTCAGTCTACAGCTACAAAAGAAATTAATGTATTCATTGATAGCACTGACTATGGCAGAATAGAACAGGACTGTTACTACCATTGATCTGGACACATTGTTGAGTCATATGAAATTTGTGGTCTACTAAGACCCCTAGATCCTTTTCACATGCACTACTGGCAAGCCAGATGTGTTAAGGATAATTGCTTAATTGACATTGAAAGGGGAATGCCTAAATGTGTATTACTGATGGCTTTAATGTGGAGAAATTCCATTGAAGTATACAAAGTGGTCTCTGAATTCCTTGATGGGTTGATAATTAAATGCTGTTGTTCTCTAGTAGATAATTCATGAGAGATTAACCTTAGATCACATTGAACTGCAAATTCACCATCATGCTGGTGGCTGAGTCTTTGTTCTCAACCTTTGTGGGAATAAGAAGCCTCTCTAGGAGCTCAACAGCCTTAAGGGCTGGAATGCAGGCTAATGGAGCTTGTGTGAGACAGAGCTATTTTTGGCAACTCTGATTATAAGTTCTTTTATTTCTAAGATGCTGAGCCTGTGCTAGACAACACAATTCTTGTGTGGAATTATTTGGATGTACCTTCGATGTTTTTGTTTTGTTTTGAAGAAAGTTCTGCAAGTGAAGTTTAGAGCAATCTAATGGGTCTGGACATTGTTTCATTCCAAAAGGAGTCAGTTTTTTTGCATCTAGTTGCCTCATGCTGCACAATATCTGCAATAGGATGTCCCCATCTTATATTTGTGCATCTGGTCCTTCCTGCGTGTAGAACTTTACATTTGTCCCTATTGAAATTCTTGGTGTTAGCTTGGGTCCACGTCTCCAGTCTGTTAAGGTCATCTTGAATGACATGCTAGTTCTTCCTCTTGCTTCAAATATAGCTGAAGAATTTTTAGTATTATTTTTAACCACTCTTGCAAGCATGAGCTGATTCTGAGTTTTGGCCTGGTTGACCTTCTCTCTTCAACTGTTGGCTAGACATATATATTCTTCCTTCATGATTTCCCCTTTCTTCCATTTCTTATGCATGCCCTTCTTAAACCTCAGCCTTATGCAGCCACACTAGTTTCTTCAGATGCCTCCCACTTTTCTTTCTTGTGCCCTATGCCAGCTTAGGCTGGCTCAGGCACACTGTCAAAAACAGCTTGGATTAGAGGTAATTCATGCTGGCTTCCTAAAGTTATGATAGTTCTGTAAGAGAGCTGGCATATATATGAAGCTGGTATAAATTAGGTTGGTATAACTTCCACTGGCAGAGGTAACCACTACTCCCAGTTTTGTTCAGGAGACGCTGGGAGGCACTACTGTTGCCATAGCAGGCAGATGAGTGAGAACCCTAGCTTTGAGGTTTTTATGACCAAACAGTATAGAAATAAATAAATGCATATATTAGATTAGGGCATTATGCTATCATATGTCTGACTTTTATGACAGTCCATTGAATCCAAACTTCTGTGAATCCAAACTTCTAAACATGTCTGAAATCTATGGAATTTATGGAATGCATGAAGAATTTGAAAAAGAGTCTTGAGGAAAGTGAGTTGGTATATATTCATAATGCTGTTTCTTACAGCGACACATGAAAATATATTACATAAATGCAACAAACACCACTGTATCATAGGCAATAACCAAGACACAGACAAGGACTTTCTTTAAGACTTTCTTCTTATTAGCAGGCCCCTGTCATTCAGCTCAGGCCTCAACAAAATAATGTAACATTTTGGAGAAAAAATACAGCCCAGCAGCCCAGCACTAGAGGTTAAGATAGAAAAGATCTCCACTGCTACCGTGTATTTCCCTTTAGTGCTCAAGTAAGTTGGAACAAAAGATAACCAAACACTGCAGAAGACCAGCATACTGAAAGTGATAAACTTGGCTTCATTGAAACTGTCAGGTAACTTCCTGGCAAAGAAAGCTACAGTAAAACTAACAATAGCCAGGAAGCCCATGTAGCCAAGAACACAGTAAAACATAGTTACAGAGCTCTCATTACATTCTAGTATAATTTCATCAGACACAGAGTGTGTGTCAACATCTGGGAATGGAGGATTAGTTGCCAGCCACACAAGGCAGGTGCCTGCTTGAATGACAGAACAGGAGATGACAATGGAGTAGGCAAGGCTTCTCCCAATCCATTTCTTCACCCTAGATCCTGGCTTAGTGGCCATGAAAGCCAGGACAACTGTGATGGTTTTTGCCAGCACACAAGAAACAGCCACAGAGAAGATGATGCCAAAAGCAGTTTGCCGGAGGAGACATGTCACCTTCCAAGGTTTGCCAATGAATAGCAATGCACAAATGAAGCAGAATAGGAGGGCGATGAGGAGAATGTAGGTGAGGTCCCGGTTGTTGGCTTTGACAATAGGGGTGTCATGGTGCTTCATAAAGGTCACTAGGACAAGAGCTGTGATCAAACAAAATGAAAGAGACAAATAGGCTAAAGCGAGCCCCAAAGGCTCTTCAAATGTCAGGTAGCTTACATTCTTGGGAATACACAAATCTCTGTTTTTGTTTGGATAATTTTCATCTGTGCATTCATAACAATCACTCAGATCTGGAAAAGAATAAAATAGTGATTTACCTATCACTACCTTAGTGATAAGTTGTACACATCTCATCAAAGATTGATAGATAGATGATAAATAGATGATAGATAAATGATAGATTGATAGATGATAGATGATAGATGAGATGATTGATATAGATAGATAGATGATAGATAGATAGATGATAGATAGATAGATAGATTAGATAGATAGATAGATGATAGATATAGATAGATGATAGATTAGATAGATAGATATAGATAGATAGATGATAGATAGATCGATAGATCATCGTTAGATAGATCGGTAGATACAAGATAGATGATAGAGGCCCAGTTTTCTAAGTGTAGCTTTTTCAAGATACAAGTTCATAATGAGTTTATTATTTATACCTAACACTTATATTTAAAAGAATTGAGGTAGCTTACAGAGAAGCCCCTAGTGAAGGAGCAGCAGGTAGGATTGAATCTTATACTTAGTAAAGGATCTGATTTGCATGGAGCATATTATTCCTCTTGCACAAGTACCTCCCCAGAAGCGATGACTCGTAGGAAGGAGGAGCAACCTGAATCCTGTAGGGTGGAATCACTTGCTTACCAGCTGCTAAGTGAAGGATTTCATCCTGCATGGTATTGCATTAAGGGGTGGTGCGGTGACCATGAAGAGGGAGATAATAGCCAGGAAAGAGAAGCTAAATGAGAAAGCCTGCATCCCAAATTCCAACAGCTTCCCCACCCCACCCCACCCCATCCCTACCTTCACTGGGAAATACATGAATGGCCAAGTAGCTTCGGCCTACGTTATTTATGCAGTATCTCCTTCTTCCCACCTAACTCCTGCCTTTCCTTTCTTAAAAGGCCTTATGCCTTTCCCTTGGGCAGCCCTAGATTATTCTGGGTCACCAACCTTCAACAATCCAAAGCTGTCTCAAGCCAAGTTGAGTGTCACCTCGAACAGCCCAAATCTGCCAAATGTGGATAAAAACTTTGATTCAGCTGAATCACTTGCACAGTTGTAGTAACAGACCTATTACTGCATATCTGAGAAAGCAACATGAGATGGGGAGAACTCAATTCATCCCTTTCTAGTGATGTGTACATGCATTTGCTGGTATGCTTACAAGTATCCTCATGATCAGGAATGTGGCCTGATCAGGAATGTGGCCTTATCTTCACAAGGCGACTTATAAACATGTTCAGGCAAATGCACTGACAAGGCTCCTTCAGACTTTTCTTTTGATCACACAGAAGGCAGAAGTGGAAGAGGTGTGGCTAGTGATATTTGGGGGCGGGGATATTGCACATGCCTATCTCCATATACGTGTTTGCATTCATGTATCCCAGCTGAACACTGAATGATGACTGTTTGAATATGAGTAGTATAAGGAGGGGCACATGATTCTCCAGACAGAAACAGTACAAATTATTTTTTATTCTTCTTCAGGTTCACATCCAGTGGCAGTAGAAGAAAACAAAAACAATTTTGTATGCTATGTCGGGTTGGACCTAATCTTTGTACAGTCTATTATTTACCTTCCTGGTCTGAAATCTTCCCTTCTGGACATGGGATGCAATCATAGCAGCAAAATGGCTCCCCCTCCTTCACTTTCTTGCTGGAACCAGGATGGCAACTCTCTGTACACACAGAAAGAGGTTGTGTCTAGTCATGAAAAAGAAAGAAGACTTTTACGGGGGGTGCAGACATCCATGGGATTCACTATTCCATGGTTTCATCCTATAATACTGTGCTACTCGTGGGATAAAACAGCTGAGGCCCATCATATATTCAAAACTAATAATAGTTTTCAAATGGTCAGTTGATATATGTTTCCATACATTTATTGTGTTTCTATTCACATTAATTACCTTTTTTGGAGTTTGCCCTTATTTAGCAAATTTTTAAAAGTACACAGAGACACATGCACACACACAAAGACAGTGACTTTCTTCTCATACAAGTATTAAAGAATAGCTACCAGATTGCTGGCTGGTGAATCTTACCTGGTTAAACCAAATGTGCCATGTTATGGCATCTTCATTGATGGTGAATGCTTCGCCTGGGTGAGCCTTGGGATCCATCTTCCCAACTTTCACTACAGGTTCTTCTCCAGAATTAACCCAGTTGGTAACATCAAATCCAGCTACAAACTGTCTGTTATTATCAAAGGAAACCATTTCCCCCACGCTGTTGTTAAATGAGATACTTCTCAGGGAATGATGGAGCTACATTGAAAGGGATACAAAGAAAATTTGTGGCAGTTGTCAAAATAAAGCAACCTCACAATGCAGGTCACAATCAAAAGTCTTTGTTGTTGTTTAAACCCATTAATGCTTGAACATTTTTTCCTGATCAAAAGTGATGGAGTGGAATCTTTCAGATAAAATAGTAATGGTGTGTGCAGAATGAACAGAAGACAAGCACTGTTTCGGCTGGTTTGAGTAGCTGTGCACATGAAAATATTTCACCAACCCATTCACCAATTTAAGCTATTGAGATAACACTAGTTCATTTTTGTGAAGATGTGGGAAGATGGAGCCTATCCATCACTATACTAAACAACACAGGAGGTGATTCAATTTGAGCCAAAAGTGCAGCAGTATGATCTGGGCTAATGTTAACCTCATTGGCCCCAAGAAGAAGAAACAAGATTGCTGTATGAAAGTTGAACTTTTTTCCCTTCATTCTGGATTGTGGTAACTAGAATTAAGATGAAAATGTGAGATCATAAAGAATTTAGCAAACATTTTGTTTCCACATTATGACCTATTATTTCACTCAAAATATTCTGCTCATCTACAAGAGAACTTTAACTTCCTTGCCTGCAGTGAAAGTTGTTTTTGATGTTTCAGTCCTTCTTCCTCCACCACTGCACTTCTTTTGAGTCTAGTGAAGGACATTTTATGGAAAGCATTGGCAACAACATAGACAGCATTGTAGATGCTGTAGCTATGGCCAGTCATGCTCATTTCAAAAAAAGAATGAGGGAGGCTTTTCAGTTTCTCCTTCCCAGTGCAAAGGTCCCCCTTCTCCTCATCCAGAGCATGAATTGGAAATCCACAGCCAAAGGCATTTTGCCAGAAGTCCCTGATAAAACCATCTCCTGTCCTGTTGAATGGATTTATGCTCTCAACAAACTCATGAAACTGTGGGACATCATTGGAGTGAATTCTGAAGGCGAGAGCACCGTAGAATAGTTCATCATCCCATGACTTTTGAAAAACAAATGAAGTATGTTCCACCTGCGCTGTTCCTATCCAGACTTTACCTTTTGATTCACCTGACTTGTGTTCTTGTTGTGATATATATGGAAGAAATCTAAAAAATGCCAAGGAATACGATTCTCCATAGGCAACCAATACATTGGCTTTGCTGCCCATTACTTCATCATGTATTTTTGCACCCTCTTCTATCACATTCTTAACGTCAGCAATAAAAGTCAATATTGGAATTCTTTTTATGAAAGCAAAACAGACCCCATTCTGGGAAAACAGTGGAACTACAGTTTGCACAAATCTTTCTCCATCTGAGGTATCCATAACAACAAGCCCAATCCATGTCCACCCAAAATGCAGAAGTAAAGAAAGAATTCCTGTATACTGAATGGCTTCATTAGGGACCATCTGGTAGAAGGGAAGACCTGGAGTTTTATCATTCATCACTGGAGCAGGGCTGTATGTTAGCTAAAGATAAATGGAAAGTGGAAATGGAAAATAAGATGCTTATATTTCTGCAGTAACATAACTGTAAGTTAGGTGTACATTTTTGAAGGGGTTGGGTAGCTACCCAACAAGACGTTCTCAGATGTTTTGCCTGAACCTGAATCTCTTGATTTGGACATGTCTGGTTATAAACCTTTCAACTACCTATCCCTTAGTCCAAGTGGCCATAAGCTGCATTCAGGGGTTTGGTGGTGCGTCTGTAAAATACAATTAAATATAATACAACACAGCGTATTACAATTGGCACAAGACAAACTATTAAGTGGTCTCCCAAGATCCATAGCAATTGTCAGTGACTTGGAACCACTGCCCCAATCCATTTACTTACTGCAACTAAACCAAAGTATGTGGTACTCTAATACTGACATAATAATCCTCTACCTATTATCTATGCTACCATTTCACTACTTGCTCTGTTGCTTCCCTGCTCTATTTTGTTATATGTTAAGTGCCTTGGGATGGGAACCTTCCATATCTGTTCTTACTAAGGTGTCATGCACATGAATGGAGCTTAATAAAAATAACAATAACCAGTGCTTTTTTTAAAAAAAAAAGTTTAGGGGTACTTTCATTTTCCTATTCATATTGAAAAACTGCCCTTCAATGAGGCCAAACTTGGATTCAAAAAATGTTTAGGGGTATGCGTCCCCCTGCGTCCCCCCAGAAAAAAAGCACTGGCAATAATATCAACACACGTGTACATCCTACCTGTGGAATCTTGTAAATATCCAAGGCATTTGCCACATGAAGGGAGATTTCGGAGTCCAGTCCCCCAATGACTGCTATTAGATTATTCTGGATATTGCATATGTAATTGGGGACAAATCTCTCCAGAGTTGATGTAAGTAGTATAGTGGCATGATAGGTCGCCTTGGCATTGAAATAGCTGTCATAAATGTGGAAGCCCAGGGTGATATTGGGTAAGATCTGAGGGTTTTCATTGATCTCCTTTACTGAGAAGGCCAAGGCCAGGATGTGTTGGTAATTATTAGGTACTATACTAGAATGATAGTTCCATTGTGTATCAGAAGGATATAACAAGAACAAGAACATGCCACTCTGATCTGCCTATTCATCATCAGGATTGTTTCAGTATAGAGGCTTATTCAAATACAAATTACAAAAATATTAAACAGCTGCCAATATCACTGTTTATCATTAAAAATGCAACACTGATACATCTCTGGTAAAGTACTATTTACAGTAGAATGCACTAAAATGATCCATGTGATTTAAATTAATTTGAAAATGTGATTTAAGGCAGTCTCAAACCTATCCACTCTTTGCAATTGTGTTCTAATACAATACACTTTCTACTGATAACATCCTTTTTCTGCGCTATCAGCATTCATCACCCAATGTCTTATTTTTGCCCTTTTTATTTAACCTTTCATAGATAGGTATTTATACATATTTATAACAAAATGAAAAGTTTAATGAAACAGAATTGTACAAGAAGATGAAATAAAACAGAGGATGGAGGAACTAATATAATTCAATTAAAGAATATTACACTTTCATTGGCTGATAGATTCCTATTATTTCGATCAAACTAAAGAAACAAATTTTGACGCAATCTCTTTTATCTTCTACAGCATAGAAAGGAATTTTCACAGAGGATGAATGCATAAATTGAGAGAGGAAGTTGTAAGATGGGATGATGTGTAAGTGAATTGGAGGAACTTGGTAACATGCAGGAATTGATAAAGTAGGATAAGATAGTGCTTAAAACAGTTCTAGGATAGTTACTCCATTCCAATGATTAATGGGATCCTCCCCACTGAGCATTAATGTAAGGCCAAAGTCAGTGCCATGGACCCAATCATTATGAGCCATAAGGTCACTTCTTCTGTGGCCATATAAAATGAAATCAGCATCTCCTCCCCCTCTTTTTTTTGCCTTGATTTAATTGTATTAGCATTTTTACAATCTAACACCATAATTCACTACTGGGAGCCTGATGCTCCAAAAACTGATCTTACTGCAATACCTCACCTCCGAGCAGAAAAGAAAGGGGGGGAAGGAAAGGTAGGAAGTAGATTTTTTTTAAATAAAAAAAGGCAGCACTTCCTCACATTAAGTCTTCATTCAGTGTTGGAGGTGGCTGTTCAGTGAAGTCTACTGAGCTAGAGACAATGAAGCTCTGAGAAGCAATGACACCAATGATGAGGTCTCCATTCTGATAGTATCTGTGAACAGGCTGAGGTGGGTGCTGGACCCTGCACATATGAATGTGAGTTTCAGATGTTATATGGGGAAGCAGTACCAGCAGCAAAACCACTGCCATTATGCTAAGCAGAAATGCTCGTTATTCTACTATATTTGTAGGTTCTTCTCTTTTTATCTATGATGCTATGCATAAGGAATATGATTTTAATGGCCTGACCAGAATGTTCAGACAGTTTTCTAAGAAACCTGAAATCAAGATCCCTGAACACAAATATCAGTAATCATACTAATGTTCCTGTTTCTAGTGCCTAAACCTTTCTCTGAATGCAAGAAGGTATATTTATGACATCCTTCACATACAATATGATTTCTTGATTTTAATTTTAACTTTGCCTTAGAGCTTTTTTTTTTTTTTTTTTTACAAGCAGCAGAATTGATTACACTCTTTATGATAATTAATGGGTGAAGTAATTGCCAAGCCAAAGTCAGGGAATTGTGGATTTGAAGAAGAAAATAATTCTTCTGTGTTAGCAGACGTTTTGAACTTATTTGAACAGAAATAATCGTGGCGGGCTTGGACTGGCCTATGGCAAGGAAAGAATGAGTCTTAGGTGTGGGACTAGATAGAAGATTCATGTTTTTTAAACTAGGTTTTGATTGATTTTATAAATGGAAAGATTGAAAATAAGAGTGTTTCAGTTCCTTGAATGAGAGGGAGTCATGGCAAACTCTCATTCACAAATGCAAACATATTGCTCACAATTGTGATTTATGGGCATCCTGTAGCAGCAGCACTAAATTAAAGGGCTCAGAAGATGTTCTACAAGTATCTTCTTTAGAGTGGGAGACATGGAAAATGAGCAGAGAAAATGTCTAAGCCTCTGTTCCAGAGGGTTTTCAGTCCTCCACTCACTGTTAGAGTGTGGTTGGTGCAGCTATGTTTCTTAGCACCATTGCAACTGATGCTGTTCACAATAATGGAAGCAGTTTTTGAAAACAATCCACCAATTTAATAGCTTTTAAGAGTTCATGCATAAATTAATAAATAAACTAAGGTAAATGAAAAGGGCCCATGAGCATTGTCATTGCTTATTCCAAATAAATACACAGAACGGAAGAATCAAACATACAGAAAATACTTTATGTAGAGAATGTTGAAATTGAAAATTTAGTAAGGGCTGGCTGAATTTTCCTGAACTTTTTTGGGGGGATGGGAGCAATTTCCACCAGGACACTGCTGACAAATGCTGTATTCAAGCTATATGGCAATCCTAGCAAAATACCTCTACTAAATATTTAATGTATCCATTTCTATCACTGAGGTTCATTCAGAGGAGAGATTCATTGGACCCATTGCTGTAATACTTGTTACTGCTTTGATTCAAAAAGTGAATTCTATCGTATATGAGAATGCCTCTGAGAGTTTCCTTCTAAGATAACTACCATAAGATTTTTAGAACTTAAAAACAATTAATGTGTCTCAAAAAGATCCACTGAAGGGACAGAGACTCGTTTTTTCAGTTCATTCTTCTTATGAACTGTCACATATTGCTTAGTTCTGGCCGCAAGACAATAATGTAGGTAAAGGTAACATTTTGGAGAAAAGATGCAACACAGCAAGCCAGCCCTGGTAGGTAAGATAAAAAAAATATCCACAGCAACCATCAATCTTCGCTTGGAGCGCAGATAGGTTGGAACAAAGGCGAACCACACACTGCAGAAGACCAACATGCTGAAAGTGATCAACTTATCTTGAACTTACTGACTGGTAATTTCCTGGCAAGGAAAGTCACAGAAAAACAGGCAATGGCCAAGAAGCCCATGTAGCACAAGACACCATAAAACACACCCCTCATTACATTGTAATATAATTTCTTCAACAACTGACTTACTATCAGCATCTGGAATTGCAGGGGAGGGTGGGTTGAGTAGAGAAGCTTAAGCAGATTCCCAAAGGTTGTTCATAAAATAAGAATGTCAAATCTTTGGGAATACACACATTCTATTTCCAGTTTGGATAATCTTTACTGGTGCATTTATAAACAAAACAATAACTTAACAAAAAAAATTTAAAATAGCAAAGAAAAGAGAACACAAACAGAGCAGACAAAGATACATTTAGGTCCGTATTCTCTTTGGATGTCCAATCAGATACCTATATGAAGCTCACAAACAGGATTTGAACACAATAACTGTTTCCTGCTCATGTTTCCCAGCCACTGATATTTAGAGGGATATCAGCTTAGGTCCTAAAAATAATGAGTGGCGTTCAATGAAGTTTTATTCAAAGTAGATCTATTGGAATTAATGGACCTGACATCACTAAGATAATTAATTTCAACATGCCTCCTGTGAGTACAACTTCATTGCATATCATATAAAGACGTACCTTGGAAGTCAAATGGAATCCGTTCCAGAATTCTGTTTGACTTCCAAAACATTTAGAAACCAAACCGCGGCTTCTGATTGGATGCAGGAAGCTCCTGCAACCAGTTGAAAGCCACGGAAGCCCCATTGGATGTTTGGCTTCCAAAAATAGTTTGCAAACCAGAACACACACTTCCGGGTTTGCGGCGTTCAGGTGCCAAAACATTCAAGAACAAAGCTGTTCGAAAACCAAGGTACGACTGTAACTTCATCCACCATGAAAATAATAAAAATAAAAAATTATTGGTATTTGTTTTACTGGTTTATTCTGTTTGTGTTCTCACTTCCTCTCCTGTCTGATGTAACTGTGATTTGTGCCCCGAGGCCCCCAAGCCCTTTCCCAGTAAATAAATTCAAACAGACACATAATTTTAGTTTAAGTTTTTGGGCAAAATTTAGGCCACAACTTTATTGATTACAAAACAAATTGAGCAGTATTGGCCTAGGCATTGGCCAGGGACTATAATTGCCTCCTGCCTCTCTGGCTGGCAGTCTGAAAGGGTAAGCACCAAATCAGGGTAACAACATCGGTGAAGATTGATTGAAGCTCACCCCGGTGTTCCTGTGGTCTTGGAATGGCCCTAGCCCCTCAAGCAGATTTCAGACGAGATCCAGGACCCACAAATTACTTTAATGGAATACCCTAATTCTGGAGGGGCAGGTAATGGCCACACCTCCCCTCCCACACATTTCTATAAACCAATGCCTAACCACCAAACTTTACAAAGTTGTGATGATTGCTAAGGGGGTAGGCGAAAACCAAGTGGCCGAAGCTAAGCTGCCAAATGGAAAAATTCCTACCCAGCCCCTGCTCCAAAGCAGGCGACCCAATCTAAAGCAAGGCCAATGGAGCAGCACCAAAAAATTTTTGGGGGGATGTTCGGCAGCACGAACCACTTCAAACCACTGATTGTGTCCTAAAACAGGCATAGACAAAGTCTTGTGCTCAGTAGGTTTTTGGACTCAAAATCCCATCTGCCTGGTCTGTCGTCAGTTACGATGGGGTTGGGGGGGGGTCTAACAACTTTTGGAGGATTCACTTTGGGTATCCCTGTTCTGCAGCAAGACAATCTCATGCTCAAACACCCACTTTTTCCCGGGCTCTGAACAAATTTCTTGTTTCTCACAGCCAATTCAGTTGCCCCTTGAGATCCTTAATGGATTGGAAAAAGTAAAAAGTAAAAAGTTAATTTCAGACATGAAAAACATGTCCTCAGTAATTCCACATGGAATGCTCCTTGTTGAATTGGTGACTTCTTCCTTTTTAATTATCCAAAGTACTCTAATTAACAAGCTACTTTTCAGCACTACAGTGCAGTTTACTGTGGACTCCAGCAAAACTAATAGCACAGTTCTGAATAATTGTATAAATATACCCTCCAGAAATCTAGGACTGGTTTAGGAATTAAGACTATTAGACAATAATGTGTCAGTCTGATTTCTGACCCTGTATATTTTAGTCCTGAGCTTTTTGAGATAAAAAGAAGAAATCTGCATCTAGAGAAAACATTTCTGCCCACAATGCTGTTATTGTTCTTCTTGCTTCTGGTACTGCTTCCTCACATGGTAAGCAAAGCGCACATCATTAAGTGCATGGTTGATGATCCACACCCTCCGCTTCATGAGTACCACCAGTCAGGAGACCTAATCATTGGAGCTATCGCTTCCCACACTTTCATCATCTCCAATGCAATCAGCTTCACTGAAAAACCCCCATCACCTTTGCCTGAAGAGCTTGCGTAAGGGCTTAACTATAATATTTTGTAAACTAATATTAGTTATTAGTCTTAATTTTCATTCCATTAAGTATTTGTTTGAAAGGCAATAATCTATCCAAAGAAACAACTGTTATTTAAAAAAAGAGGGAAAGCTATGCCCAGTCATTTGTATCAAATATCATATCCTGAAGATCTTAAATTATACCATTTTGGAACACCCTGCTCTGAATTGCTACTTTACTGATAAAGAATAGGAAAGCATATGTTTTGATGAACAATGGTAACATTTGGTTGTTGTTGATTTAAAAATTGTATGGGCCACCTAAAGATAAGGTTACCTCAAGAAAGTTGTTAGATGAATATGAATAATGAGATGAGATATAGAAAACATTATTTTTATAACATTTGCAATACTTTTTACAACATGTGATGGTTCCTTATGATTCCGAATACAACTTACCTTCTAGTGCAGTACCTAAGAATTATCAGCATATCCTGGCCTTGGCATTTGCAGTAAAAGAGATCAATGAAAACCCTCAGCTCTTACACAATGTCACCTTGGGCTTCCACATCTACGACAGCTATTTCACTGACAAGTGGACCTACCATGCTACAATGCTACTCATATACACCCTGGGAGGTTTTGTTCCAAATTACAACTGTGATGTCGAAACTAACCTGATTGGAGTCATTGGGGGACTGGACCCCCCAACCTCACTTCAAGTGGCAACACTGGTGGATATTTACAAGATTCCACAGGTATGATGGGTCTCGTGTGTGTGTGTGTGTGTTTGTGTGTGTGTGTTTCTATGCAGTGCTTTTTTTCTTTTTTGAGAAAAAAAGTACTAGTAATCACCATGAGGTTGTTACAGAAAATGCCACAATGTTAACATTTAGAGAGAGAAAGGGTCAGCTATGTACCCCCAGGAAAATCCACTAGTTCTATGTGTAACATGTAGTTTTAGTAGTTTGTCACATTTCCTCTTTTTTGGGTATGTTGTTGTTGTATAGTCGTTTCATCGTGTCCGACTCTTTGTGACCCCATGGACCAGAGCACGCCAGGCACTCAACACATGGCCATTCCATCCTATAAATGTCAAATCTCAGCTGTGAAACAAACCTCTGGGCATGTTCTTAAATTACTAAAAGAAAAATCCATAGTTGTTAGTTATCCTACTGAGGAGTTGACTGGGTCAGCCACAGGAACCTCTGCTGAAAGGAAAATCCACTAACATTGCAAGTTTATTAAAAATATTACTGTCAAAATGTGGGTGTATTTTGTCTTTGAACATTCTGTCTATTCAACACTGGTCCTACTCATATTAAACCATTGAAGTTTAACATGCATTGAAGTTTAACATGCATTATTGAGATTCATTCACTTCAATGTTTCTACTCTGAGTAGGACTTCATAACATACTGTTGCCTACCATCCCAATCTCTGAGCAATTTGAGGTTCCAGGGTTTGTGTTTCACTGCATAGTCTTTATGATACATGGTTTGCTTATGCATATATACAACCTGAGCCTATGATGGAGAGGTTCACAGCATTAACACACCAAAAGGCTCTTGCTTCTCCCATAGCTGCAGTCTTGGATTCATTAACACCCCAAAGGGGTCTTGCTTCTCCTACAGGCACAACCTCTGATTCAAAAAGTAATCAAGCATGGCTATCTCTCTCTGGCTTCCTAGCCTGCTACTTCCAGCTTCTAGCGTACACACAAACAGAACTCAGCTTTGTCCTGGTCCTTTCTAACTAACTGCCAATGAGTTGAGAGAAGGGCACACACTCATTTGATATCAGATACAGAGACACTTTCTTTGTTACTTTAATGACCCATTCTTAGAGGGCTGTTATCAAGAAGCCTGTCTGGTTATTTAACGACTTGAATCCTTCCTTAGATTTAAACATTTGCTGGTTCTAGCTGTTAAGAACCTTCTAAGGGTCTTATGTATGTAGGCATACAACCTACTTCCTCCTCCAAATTCACAAGAATACAATACCATCCTTTCCTCTCCACTCTTTTCTTTAGCTCATCTATGGCCCTGCTCCAGTGATGAATGACAAAACGCCAGGCATCCCTTTCTACCAGATGGTGCCCAGAGAAGACAGTCAGTTTGAAGGAATTCTTTCTTTGCTTCTGCATTTCAGGTGGACTTGGATTGGACTCCTAACTATGGATAATGACAATGGAGAAAGATTTGTGCAAAATGTATCTCCACCTTTTTCTCAGAGTGGTATCTGCTTTGCCTTCATAGAAAGAAGCCAAACATTTACCGTTGTCACTGATATTAATGACATGTTTAACAAAGGGGGTAAAATACATGACAAAATCATAGACAGTGAAGCCCATGTAGTGGTGGCATATGGTGAATCCTATGGGGTTGCGTTGTTGAGATGGTTTCCATACCTGTCAGAACAAGATCATATAAAGAAGAAGTCAAAAGGTATAGTGTGGATAATAACAGCCCAGATGGACCTCACTTCAATGGTGTATCAGAGGACTTGGGATACAGAAATAATCCATGGATCTCTCTCATTTACAATTCACGCCAATGATCTACCAGGATTTCAAGAATTTGTTAGAAGTAGAAACCCATCCAGTGCCACAGGAGATGGTTTTATCAAGGACTTCTGGCAACAGGCTTTTGGCTGTGTATTCCCAAATACAGATGCAGTCAAGGTGGTTGGGGCCATTTGCACTGGGGAGGAAAAGTTGGAGAGTCTCCCTGCATCTTTTTTTGAAATGAGCATGACCTCCCACAGCTACAGTATCTACAATGCTGTCTATGTTATGGCCCATGCTTTACATGCTATGTCCTCATCTAGTCTCAAGCACAGTGTAATGAAGAACAGAGGCGTGCAGAAATGTCAGGGCCAAAGCCTTTGGCAGGTAATGAATATTAAAGATAGAGGAAAAGTCATTCTATGCACATTTTAATGTATACAAACACCCTCCCCAAATTAATACATAAATTTAAATGCAGCTTTCCTCTGAAATCGAAAATTCTTCTAATTTTACAATGGTGTTCTGCAATCGAATAATGTGAACAAGAAAGGAACATATATTGGGGGCAATGTGAGCCCCAAAATGTGAATTTTAATGAAAATAGCATTCATAATATGTTCTATTTGGGAAATCTTGCAAAAATGGAATGTATGTCACATTTATCATTTTGCATACAAGCTCAAGTTGCAGAATTTTCTAATTCCTGCTCTTTTCCTTTCAATTCAGCTCCACCGGTTTATGAAAGGTGTCTCATTCAACAACAGTGCAGGGGGGAAAGTTTCCTTTGACCAGAATGGGGAGTTAGCAGCAGGTTTTGATATCATGAACTGGATTTTCCCCACAAACCAATCCTTTCGTAGAGTGAAAGTTGGGAGGCTGGATCCCCAAGCTCCTCCAGACCAAGCGTTCAAAATCAATGAGGATGCTATAAGATGGCACAGGGAATTTAACCAGGTAGAGACAGTTTTGGATAATACTCTACTGCCCCTATTAAATGCTGGATTTTGTGAATGTTGTGTAACTTTCGAGAATTGCTCTAGATTTTAAGGGTTCCAAGCTCCTTATTATCAAGATTATCATTAACCCCTTTCACTTGCACTTTAGGCCCAGCCTCTGTCTGTGTGCAGTGAGAGTTGTTACCCTGGTTCTTGCAAGAAAGTGAGGGAGGGTGAGCCATCTTGCTGCTACGATTGCATTCCATGCCCAGAAGGAAAGATTTCAGAACAGAAAGGTAAAAAATGTTATATACAGCATTACCAGATAGATGTAGCTCAGCTTCCGTTTAATAATTAGATATTAAGACTTGGGTTTCTTTTTGAGCAGCAGAATAGCAGCTGAAGAAACACTTTTCCATGCCTTTCAAAACCAGACATTTCTCTCTGTCAACAGAGTTGAGCTTAATTTCCTTAAATAGATTGTCCTGGCTTTCATTTGTGCACCAGTGGATAATTTCTACTGCAACATTCTAAAACATATGGTTGTAATGTCTTAATGTCTTCTTAAATCGGACATTTAAGCATTGTAATATACTTGAGCTTAGCCTTGAATATTGTTGTAGGTTTGAAGGTGATGGTGCATTGAAAGATTCCATTGCTAACTGGGCAGTTGTAAGATAATGTCCTTAGTGTGTCACTTAAGCACCTTCATAAGGATCTCTTTAATTAGGTAATGGCTGTAGCTGGGCACTATGACCCCCATCCTAAAATAATGATCTGGGTTACAAGATCTGCAACTAAGTGATGGTTCCTTCTGGGCAAATGGATGGGCCTTCCTCCACCCCACCCCACCTGGCAGGTAGAAAGAGAATCATAGCCTTGTGGTGTGTGAGAGCTGAGCTGGAAACAGGCAGAAGGCTGAGAAGCTGAGAGACAAAGACATGCTGGATTTGTGCTACATCCAAAGCTGTGAACCATGGAGAAATGAGATCTGTTGATGCAGTCAGTGCTGTGAGTCTCACCATCTTAGGACTCTGGGGACAAGTACTTTTGCTTTAATGGGCCTCCAAACCAAACCTGCAACAAAATTCAAGGCTAAGCTCATTACAATACTCAGATGATTTACATAGGCATTAAAAGATTACAGCCATATGTTTATTGTGTGGTGCTATAATTTCTAGCTACACAAAGATTCCATCCTTTTTTCAGATACAAGTGACTGTCATAAATGCACAGATGAAAAATATCCAAACAAAAAACAAGACCAATGTATTCCGAAGGACGTCAGCTTCTTGTCTTATGAAGAACCTTTGGGCCTCTGTTTAGCCTCTTTAGCTCTTTCATCTTCTATGATCACAACTCTAGTGCTTGCAACATTTATAAAACACCACAATACTCCCATTGTCAAAGCCAACAACCGGGATCTCACCTATACTCTCCTCATCTCACTCCTGCTTTGCTTCCTTTGTACATTTCTGTTTATTGGAGAACCCCATATGGTGATGTGTCTCTTCCGACAAAGTGCCTTTGGCATCATCTTCTCATTGGCTGTGGCTTGTGTGCTGGCAAAAACCATCACGGTAGTTCTGGCTTTCATGGCCACCAAACCTGGATCCAAAATGAGGAAGTGGGTGGGAAAGAGTCTGGCCAGCTGCATTGTTCTTTCCTGCTCCCTCCTCCAAGCACTTCTTTGTACTGTTTGGCTTGCAACCTCTTCCCCATTCCAAGATGTTGACATGCACTCCTTCACTTCAGAAATTGTATTAGAATGCAATGAGGGGTCTGTGGTTATGTTCTACTGTGTGCTTGGCTACCTGGGATTCCTGGCATTTGTCAGTTTCACTGTGGCTTTCCTTGCCAGAAAGTTACCTGGCAGTTTCAATGAAGCCAAGTTCATCACTTTCAGCATGTTTGTCTTTTGCAGTGTTTGGTTATCATTTATTCCTTCCTACCTGAGCACAAAGGGAAAATACATGGTGGCAGTGGAGATCTTCTCTATTTTAACTTCCAGTGCTGGACTGCTGGGTTGCATCTTTTCCCCAAAATGTTACATAATTATCTTGAGACCTGAGCTGAACAACAAGGAACAGCTCATCAGGAGAAAACCTCAAAGAATGTAATTGTCCATTTTGAAATATGTAGAATAATACATTATGGCACCTTTAGTGGAAATAGAAGGGGAAATCTCTGGGGAATTGTTGAATGAACCACCTCCACAAGGGAGACTTTTTCAGTTTGAGTTCTTCAGTCCTATGGTGGTCCATTCAAGAATTAGAATATTTATAGAACTACCAGTTGGTCGCGGGTGGCGCTGTGGGACGTGGGTGGCGCTGTGGGTAAAACCTCAGTGCCTAGGACTTCCCGATCGTATGGTTGGCGGTTCGAATCCCCGCGGTGGGGTGAGCTCCCGTTGCTCGGCCCCAGCTCCTGCCCACCTAGCAGTTCGAAAGCACCCTTAAGTGCAAGTAGATAAATAGGTACCGCTTTATAGCGGGAAGGTAAACGGCGTTTCCGTGTGCTGCGCTGGTGCAGGCTCACCAGAGCAGCTTCGTCACGCTGGCCATGTGACCCGGCAGTATTTTCGGACAGCGCCGGCTCCTGGCCTCTAGAGTGAGATGAGCGCACAACTGTAGAGTCGGTCACGACTGGCCCGTACGGGCAGGGGTACCTTTACCTTTACCTTTACCTTTACTAGTTGGCCAATCCTTGGTCACGGAGCCAACAGAGGCAACCTCATCTAAAGACATGTTTCAATGTCTACAGTGTCCACAATGTACCGTATTTTTTGCCCCATAGGGCGCACCAGCCCATAGGGCGCACCTAGTTTTTTTGCGGGGGAAATGAAGATTTTTTTTTATTTCCCCCCAAGCACAGGGCTGGGGCAGGGGAAGCTCGAGCTTGCCCTGACCCCAGCCCCCAGAACAGGCTGCTATCCGCAAGCCTAGGGAGCCCGGCAGGAAGTCCTGCCAGTCTCCCTAGGGTTGCGGAGAGCTGCGCGAAGCCCAGGTGCGCTCTTCAGCGCGCCCCAGGCTTCAGAATGCAGGCAGCTCTGCGCAACCCTTGGGAGATTGGCGCAAAGTTGCGCTGGTCTCCCAAGGGTTGTGCAGAGCTTCCTGAAGCCTGGAGAGTGAGAGGCGTCGGTGCGCACGGACCCCTCTCGCTCTCAAGGCTTCAGCGAAAGCCTGCATTCACCCCATAGGACGCACACACATTTCCCCTTCATTTTTGGAGGGGGGAAAGTGCGTCCTATAGGGCGAAAAATACGGTATATTAAATGAAACAAACAGATCCTGTTATAATTGAAGCTGATGCATCACATGTCATGAAGAATAGTCAGTCAGAATTATGATGAGATGAGTTTGTGATAAGAATTTATTCCTAAACCAGCTCTTAATGGTTTGTGCCCAGGTGATTCTATAACAGCTTAAAGAAAAACAGAACCAAGAGAGATATAGAAGCTGAGTATCTGGTTGGAACCCAGTTTATTAAAGCAGCTATTGGATTTGGGAGCCGCCCAAAACCAGGTGTTCAGAGAATTGCCAGTTAAGAGAACTGCCCTAAGGCACATTTAAACAAAGCTCTTATGGGGTTTTGCAGACACAATACATCATTAAGTCATAGCATTCATGCATGCATCAAGAGAAGTCACAGGTCAAGGGGTTCAAACTGTCTTGCTTCACTGCCTTATCTTCTTTCCTTCATTATCTTGCGTACCCAGTACTCTGGAGTCTCTGGAGTCATGCTTCACCCACCTATCGTCCATCTTCATTGACAATCAGTCCTCCAAAACATCCTTAACTATTCTTACCGTTTCCTACGATTTGGGGAATCTCAATGAAGGTAGAGCATGTAGCCTAAACATCCTGCTTTGTTGTGCCCTCAAGCTATTCAAACAATCCTTCAGAGATAGACAGGCAAGGAATTTAGTAGTTCAGAGGTTCTCATAAGGCATCATAAGGATACAGAAATAGAAAAAAAACAAACCATTCATTTATACATAGATTATATAGAAAAAATAAATGCAATTGTCATAAATAAATAATTATAATGAGTTGCTAATATATATCAAGTTGGTAATGTGCACACCACTTAAAATGCCAATATAAGAGTTCAATTGAAAGTGAATTGCCTTAAAGGAGTGACACATAGCTGGAATGATGATCAACCACATGACTTTCAGGCTTCAATTGCCTGTAACTATGAAGATTCAACCAGTCTTCCACAGATCATCCATCGTGCCTACACACCCTTACCAGGCACCTAGACATGCACCTGCACTTCCTGTCATGATAGAAGGAGAGGAAGAGTACAAAGCAGAAATAATTCTAGACTCCAGGGTGTGAAGAAAGCTCAGTACTGCTCCAGGGGTACTGCTTCAGCTCTTGCATTTATTGTTGCTCCCCCCCCCCCGCCGATTCTGTATTCAAATAGAATTGACTGTGGTGGCCACTAACTTTGGCTCTGCTTTTCATTAGTTCTATTTCCACCTATGGTTGGTGTAGCATTCGTGTGCACTCCCCCACCTGCTTTCTAAGTCCGGCAAGACCCGGCTGAGAGAGAGGGTGCGCAGAAGCTCTTTTTCAGAACAGGAAATAAACAAAAACAGTAGTTGCTGCCACCACTTCCTTATCTTAGAACAACCCAGAAAAGTAACCTAAGGAAGGAGATTACTCTTCAGCATTACCGGTCTGCCCCACCCTGTGACACTTTACCGTGACACAGACAGAAATCCAACCGGTGTGGTAGGTGACTAAGTGGTCAGGTGCTGGTTTACCTTCCCTAGCAGAAGGCACAAAAGACATAGTAGAATAGAAGAGGTGAGGCAGGCTGTGAATTGCAAGTGGGTTCCCTAAGGTTTTATCCCCTTTGAACCCAACATGGATTCAAAACTCAAAAGCCAATCGGTTCTTTAGATTAATTAGCAATTCATCAATGGTTAGATAGGGGAACAATAACTCAAACTTGTTAGGAGAATTGGCAGCAGAATGCTGTTTATCCCAAGACCATGAAACTTAAAGCATTCCCACAGACAACCAGATTCTTTGAGTTGTAAATAAACAAGATAACCAATTCACACTGAATCCACGTCCGGGACAGCCAGGTGTCAAGAACCACAAATCAACTAGAAATTCCCTTTTCTACAGATGGAGAAGATAATTTATTCACACTCTTAAGGACAGAAAGTCTGCAATTAAAGAAACAGATACACTTTACCAGGATCCTACAGCATTTGGCTCTCCCACAATGCTCTTCTTTAGCATGAGCCAAAGTTTTACCTTGCTAAGATTTCCCAACATCACTACAGTTGGCCTCTCTACCATACCAGTTCCTGTGGGCACCAACTTCAAACCACTGACTGTGTCCTGAAACAGGCATAGACAATGTCTTGTACTCAATAGGTTTTTGGACTAAAAATCCCATCTACCTGGTCTGTGGTCAGTTATGATGGGGTTGGGGGGTCTAACAACTTCTAGAGGATTCACTTTGGGTACCCCTGTTCTGCTGAAAGACATTCCTATGATCAAACACCCCCATTTTCCCTGGCTCTGGGCAAATTTCTTGTTTCTCACAGCCTATTCAGGTGCCCCTTGAGATCCTTAAATGATTGAAAGAAAGAAAAAGTTAATTTCAGACATGAAAAACATGTCCTCAGCAATTCCACATGGAAAGCTCCTTGTTGAATTGGTGACTACTTCCCTCTTTAATTATCCAAAGTACTCTAATTAACGAGCTACTTTCCAACACTACAGTGCAGTTTACTGTGGACTCCAGGAAAACTAATAGCATAGTTTTTGAACAATGGTATAAAAATGCCCTCCAGAAATCTAGGACTGGTTTAGGAATTAAGACTATTAGACAATAATGTGTCAGTCTGATTTCTGACCCTATATATTTCCATCCTGAGCTTTTTGAGATACAAATAAGAAATCTGCATCTAGAGAAAACATTTCTGCCCACAATGCTGTTATTGTTCCTCTTGCTTCTGGTACTGCTTCCTCACATGGCAAGCAAAGCGCACATCATTAAGTGCATGGTTGATGATCCACACCCTCCGCTTCATGAGTGCCACCAGTCAGGAGACCTAATCATTGGAGCTATCGCTTCCCACACTTTCATCATCTCCAGTGCAATCAGCTTCAATGAAAAACCCCCATCACCTTTGCCCGAAGAGCTTGCGTAAGGGCTTAACTATAATATTTTAAAGCTATTATCCCTTATCAGTCTTAATTTTCATTCCATGAATTATTTGCTTTGAAAGGTAATAAACTATCCAAACAAACAACTGGGTTTTTTTAAAAAAGAGGGAAAGCTATGCCCAGTCATTTGTATCAAACATCACATCCTGAAGATCTTAAATTATACTGTTTATTTTGGAACACCCTGCTCTGAATTGCTACTTTACTATTAAAGAATAGCAAAGCATATGTTTTGATGAACAGTGGTAATATTTGGTTGTTGTTGTTTTAAACTTTGTATGGGCCACAAAAAGGTAAGGGTACCTCAAGAAAGTTGTTAGATGAATATGAATAATGAGATGAGATATAGAAAACATTATTTTTATAACATTTGCAATACTTTTTACAACATGTGATGGTTCCTTATGATTCCGAATACAACTTACCTTCTAGTGCAGTACCTAAGAATTATCAGCATATCCTGGCCTTGGCATTTGCAGTAAAAGAGATCAATGAAAACCCTCAGCTCTTACACAATGTCACCTTGGGCTTCCACATCTACGACAGCTATTTCACTGACAAGTGGACCTACCATGCTACAATGCTACTCATATACACGCTGGGAGGTTTTGTTCCAAATTACAACTGTGATGTCCAAACTAAGCTGATTGGGGTCATTGGGGGACTGGACCCCCCAACCTCACTTCAAGTGGCAACACTGGTGGATATTTACAAGATTCCACAGGTATGATGGGTCTCTTTTCTCTGTGTGTTTGTTGTTCTATGCAGTCCTTTTTTTCTTTTTTGAGAAAAAAAGGTGCCATTACTCACCATGAGGTTGTTACAGAAAATGCCGCAATGTTAACATTTAGAAAGAGAAAGGTTCACCTATGTACCATTGAGTATCCCCAGAAAAAGGCACTGGTTCTATTTGTAATTATACAATTTTAGTACTTTTTCACAATTCATTTTTTTGTTTTTTTTGTATACACAGAGTAATATAAATTCATGGTCATTCCATCCTATAAATGTCAAATCTCAGCTGTGAAATAAACCTCTGTGCATGTTCTTAAATTACTAAAAGAAAAATCCCTAGTTATTTATGCTACTGAGAAGTTGGCTGGCTCAGCCACAGGAACCTCTGCTGAAAGAAAAAGCTACCAACATTGCAAGTTTACTGAAAATATTATTGACAAAATGTGGGTGTAGTTTGTCTTTGAACTTTCTGTCTATAGGTGGTATTCAACACTTATCCTAGCCATATTAAACTATTGAAGTTAATGCACATGTGTAACTGAGATTCATTCATTTCAACTCTGATTAGGACTTCATAACATACAGGTGCCTGCCACCCCAATCTCTAAGCATTTTGAGATTCCAGGGGTTCCAGGCACTTACCCAGGATTTGTGTTTCCCTTGAAATGGGGTACAGTGGAGACTGTGGAGTCTTTATGATATATGGTTTGCTTATGCATATATACAACCTGAGCCTATGATGGAGAGGTTCACAGCATTAACACCCCAAAGGGGTCTTACTTCTCCTACAGACACAACCTCTGATTCAAAAAGTAATCAAGCATGGCTATCTCTCTCTGGCTTCTCAGGCTGCTATTTCCAGCTTCTAACTTCTAGCTTACACACATACACAACTCAGTTTTGTCCTTGGTCATTTCTAACTAACTTCCAATGAGTTGAGGGAAGGGAACACACCCATTTGTTATCTGTCACAGACCGTTTGTTACCTCAACAAAGAAGCCTGTCTGGCTATTTAACCATTTGAATTCTTCCTTAGATCTCAAAACCTGTTAGTTCTTGCAGTTAAGACCCATTAAGGTAAGGTTACCAGATTTTTTTCAATGAATCTGGGGAATCTTTTCATCTTCAATGTATTTTGTATGGGGACTGGTTTGTACGGGAACTGTTCCCGGGAAACAGGGACGTCTGGCAACCTTACTTTAAGGGTCTTATATATGTAGGCATACAACCTACTTCCTCATCCAGATTCATAGCAATACAATTCCATTCTTTCCTCTCTGCTCTTTTCTTTAGCTCATCTATGGTCCTGCTCCAGTGATGAATGACAAAACGCCAGGCATCCCATTCTACCAGATGGTGCCCAGAGAAGACAGTCAGTTTGCAGGGATTCTTTCTTTGCTTCTGCATTTCAGGTGGACGTGGATTGGACTCCTAACTATGGATAATGACAATGGAGAAAGATTTGTGCAAAGTGTGGTTCCGCCTTTTTCTCAGAGAGGTATCTGCTTTGCCTTCATAGAAAGAAGTCAAACGCTTACCGTTGTCACAGATATTAATGACATGTTCAGCAAGGGGGGTAAAATACATGACAAAATCATAGACAGTAAAGCCCATGTAGTGGTGGCATATGGAGAATCCTATGGGATTGTGTTCTTGAGATGGTTTCCATATCTGTCAGGACAAGAACATATAAAGAAGAAGTCAAAAGGTATAGTGTGGATAATAACAGCCCAGACTGACCTCACTTCAATGGTATATCAGAAGACTTGGGATACAGAAATAATCCATGGATCTCTCTCATTTACAATTCATGCCAATGATCTACCAGGATTTCAAGAATTTGTTAGAAGCAGAAACCCATCCAGCACCACAGGAGATGGTTTTATCAAGGACTTCTGGCAACAGGCCTTTGGCTGCATATTCCCAAATACAGATGCGGTCAAGGTGGATGGAGACATTTGCACAGGAGAGGAAAAGCTGGAGAGTCTGCCTGCATCTTTTTTTGAAATGAGCATGACCTCCCACAGCTACAGTATCTACAATGCTGTCTATGTTATGGCCCATGCTTTACATGCTATGTCTACATCTAGTTTCAAGCACAGTGCAATGCAGAACAGAGGCATGCAGAACTGTCAGGGCCAATGGCTTTGGCAGGTAATGAATATTACAGATGGAGGAAAATTCATTCTGTGTATATTTTAATGCATACAAATCCACATTTCCCAAACTAATAGAGAAATTTAAATGCAGCTTTCCTCTGAAATCCAAAATTCTTCTGATTTTACAATGTTGTTCTCCAATCGAATATGGATGTCAGGGAACTGCCATCGGAGCTAGAGGTGGAGGGAAGGCTCCAGAGGGATGCCGGAGAGGGTTCCAGTAGGGAGAGAGGCAGCCCATCTGCTGGGGAAGGAAATCAGAGTAACACTAGTGGAGAAGGGGGGCAGATGGGGGAATCGGAGAGGAGGCTCCAAGACTCCTCGCCAGAGACCAGCGGGGAGAGTACGGGTACTCCGCTGCCCACACCCTCCCTGCGCAGAAGACTTCCGCGCAGGGAGAGTAGGAGGAGACTTGGCGTCAAAGAACTTCTTTGCTGGAAGAAGTTCAAGAAACGCCCACTGACGGATTCTGCCAGCGACTGAGACAGCCACGAAGCTAGAGGCTGTCCAGACAGAAAGGGTTCAACCAGGTAACCTAGCCAGGAGTGGCAGCAACTTACGCACGAGCAGCCCCTAGAATCATTACAGCAATCCGTCAGTCACCGACGTTGCTTGTGCGCAGCTCCAGAGAGGCAGCACGATGAGCCAAACCAGGGGAGACGGAGAGACGGAGCAAGCAGCTGGAGTGCAAAGTCTGGTAGAGAGAAACCGAGACTTGGAACAGTATGTAGCTCTCCTGACGGCGCGGCTGGACGAAAGACAGACTCAGGATGCACAGGTCAGACCCACCCCATCGCAAGGAAGGTACCAGGGCTGGTACACAAGTTTGGGGGGAAACCCCAGGACTACAATGCGTTCCGAACGGAAATAGAGTACGCTTTGGAACTGCAGCATAATGACTTTGCTGATGATGGGGAGAGGGTAGCCTACATTGTGGGGCATCTGGAGGATGGGGCACGCGAATGGATCAGGCCTCTAATGGCGACGCAAAATGATGCCTTGAAGGACCTTAAGAAATTCTTCCAGGAAATGAATGCGATGTATTCCAGTGAAGTGGAGCAAAGTGTGACTCGGCGAGAACTGATTGGGTGCAAACAGGGTAGCCAGTCAGTTAGAGACTACTGGTCGCGCTTTGCAATGTTGATCCACCGGCTCGGGTGGGATCTGGACTCTGAACCAATTCAAATGTTGTTTGAGGAGGGGTTGTCCCCAACTGTGAAGAACGAGCTGTCCCGCGCGCCCCGCCCGCAGTCGATGGATCAGCAGTCGATGGATCAGCTGACCAAGGCTGTGCTTGCGATTGGAGTGCGGCAGGAAGCGCGGGCTCAGGAGAAACGCGAAGTGAGAGGGGAACGTTGCCATGACTACCGCATTCCTGAAATACCGAGACAGCTTTCCCAGGCGGCTGAGCCAATGGAAATAGATGGCGCGCCCGTGCTTGAGGTTTCAAACTCCAGTGAAGGTCGCAAGAGGGAGGGAAAGGATTGGAAAACCACCAAGAAGTGTTTCCTCTGCCAACGGCCAGGACATTTTGCCAGGGTCTGCCCTCAAAGAAAGGCCTGGCAAGGGATGGTGGGGGCTGCTGGCTGTGAGGAGAAGGGGGAGGAAGGGCAGGTGCAGGAAAACGACAACGCCTGGCTCCCAACCAGCGGGGGCAGCAGCCAGGCCAGCAACCAATAGACGTGCCCCAGCCTGACCCCCCCAGGGCAGCTATAGCCATAGAAGTGGTGCTAGAACTCCTGAATGGGCACCCAGTCAAAGTTGAGGGGCTGCTGGATTCGGGCAGCTCCTGCAATTTCTTCAGCAGGGACTTCGCTCTGGAGCACCAACTCCACCTGCTGCCCCTGGATTTTCCCTTGCAAGTGACCACCATCGATGGCAGGGAACTTCTGGGAGGGGAAGTGACACACCAGACCCCACCAATGCGAATGAGGGTTTCCAGGCACACAGAAACCATTGCCTTTCACGTGGCCACACTGGCAGGACCCCCAATAATACTGGGGATGAGCTGGCTGGCACTGCATGATCCGGCGGTCAGTCACTTTTGGGTCAGCTTACTGCTTGGAACACTGTCTGGGGGGGGGCCCAAGAATGACAGTGGCCAGGGTGGCTGGGCTGGCGGTGGAAACAAAAGGGGAGGTGCCACCACAATATGCTGACCTGAAGGAAGTCTTCAGCGAGAAGGAGGTGGATAGAGTACCCCCCATAGGCCCTTTGACTGCCAAATCAACTTACTCCCAGGGGCTCAGCTGCCGGTGGGTAAGCTGTATGCCATGTCTGACCGGGAGATGCAGGAGTTGCGGCAGTTTATTGACAAGAACCTGAAGAGGGGGTTCATAAGGGAATCAAAGGCGGTGGGGGGCAGTCCGGTGTTCTTTGTGGACAAAAAGGAGACTAATCAGCCCAGGCTCGTCGTTTATTACAGGGGGTTAAACCTGGTATCAGAACCCGTGACCTTCCCAATGCCCAGGATTGACGACATTTTAACACGGGTGAGGCAGGGGAAATTTTTTATCAAGCTGGACCTCAGGGGAGCGTACAATTTCATTAGGATAAGGGAGGGGGACGAATGGAAAACCACCATGTTCAGCCCCCTGGGGGCTTTTGGGTACTTAGTCATGCCATTTGGATTACAATCGGGCTCCGCCTGCTTTCAAGCATTCATGCACCACGTGTTGGGGCCCCTGCTGTACAAGAACTGCGTGAGCCTTTTTGGACGACGTCTTAATCTATTCGGACAATGAGAAGCAACGTCAGAGACGTCAGGGAAGTGCTAAAGAGACTGCAGAAGCACCAGTTGTGGGTCAAGCTGCAAAAATGCCAATTTCACGCCAGAGAGGTCGAGTTTCTGGGGTACAAGTTGTCAGGCAAGGGCCTAGCTATGGACCCAAGCAAGGTGCAGGCAGTGCTGGAATGGAAGGCCCCCAAAACCCAGAAGGATGTGCAGAGGTTCCTAGGCTTCAGCAACTTCTACAGGAAGTTCATCAAGAACTTCGCCCACTTGACAGCGCCCATCACAGATTGTCTCAGTAGCAAAAAGAAGTTCGCCTGGACAGAAAGTGCCCAGCAATCCTTTGAAAGACTGAAGAAGGTTTCGCTTCGGAAGAGCAGCTCCTGCACGTTGATCTGGAGAAGCCCATGAGGCTGGAGACCGACGCGTCCGACCGAGCCATTGGGGCGGTACTTTTACAGCCAGGGGCCAAGCAGGGCTGGAGGCCGTGTGCCTTTTTCTCAAGGAAGCTTAGCAAGTCGGAGCAAAACTATACGGTGTATGACCGAGAACTGCTTGCGATCTATGCAGCGTTTCGCCGATGGAGACATCTGTTGATAGAGGCGCAGCACAAGATCCAGGTTTGTACTGATCACAAGAACTTGGAATACTGGAGGACCGCACGAGTACTCAAGCAGAGACAGATTCGATGGGCACAGGAGTTCTCCAAGTTTTCCTTCGAGATCCGATACGTGCCGGGAGAGGAAAACATAAGAGCAGATGCTCTCTCCCGGAAGCCGGAGTACATGGAAGGAGAGGGACCGCCGGAGATCCGACACGTGTTCCCCGAGGACCGATGGGTGTGTGGGGGAGCGTTGTTTGGGAAATGAGAACTGGCCGGGCTTATTGGAAACGACGTGTTCGCTCAAACTAAAATCAGGGAACTCCGAGACGGAAGGGAAAACCATGGAGGGTTTGAGGAAAAGGAAGGGCTACTGTACTATAAGGGGGTGCTGTATGTACCGGGGGAGACCTTGAGGGGGAAGGTACTCAAACAACTCCACGACAACCCAACAGCTGGGCACTTTGGACAGCACAAAACCATGCTGCTCGTCACCAGGCAGTTCTGGTGGCCAAGGGTGAGGGAAGATGTACGGGGATGCGACCGCTGCCAGAGGGCAAAGGGGGAGAGGGCTGCCCCCGCAGGGTTACTGGAACCCTTACCCACGCCGGGAAGACCCTGGGAGGTGGAGTCCATTGATTTTATGACAGATTTGCCCAAGTCAAGGGGAAAAACAGCAGTCATGGTAGTAGTTGATCTACTGACGAAGATGTGCCATTTCATAGCTTGCTCACATGCGGTGACGGCAGAGGAGACAGCCAGGTTGTTTGTGGATCACATCTTCAGGCTGCATGGGCCTCCCTCAAAGGTCATCTCAGATCGCGGGAAACAATTTACTTCCCAGTTCTGGAGGAAGCTCGTGAGCTTGCTACAGGTCGAGGTGGGCTTCTCGACGGCGCGACACCCGGAAACCAACGGGCAAGCAGAAAGAGCGAACAGTATACTCCAGCAATACCTACGCTGCTACGTCAGCGAGAGACAGAACGATTGGGTAGAGAAACTAGCGCTGGCTGAATTTGCCTACAATAACGCTGAACATGTGTCCACGGGAATGAGCCCGTTCATGGCCAATTATGGGTGTCACCCCAGGGCCTTCCCGGGGAGGGGGGAGGAAGGATGGAGTGTACCTGCAGCAGAGCAGTTTGTGGAAGAAATGGAGGCCTTGCACCAGCAACTCAAGATGAACTTGGAGCGGGCCAAGGAAGTTTACAAGAGGCAGGCAGACAAGCACCGTCAGGAGGGGGAGGCCATACGGGTGGGAGACCGAGTGTGGTTGTCAACCCAAGGGTTACCCCTAAAGGGAGGGTGCAAGAAGTTGCAGCCAAGGCGGCTGGGACCTTTTGAGGTAACACAGCAGGTGCACCCTGTGGCATTCAAGCTCAAGTTGCCTGACAGCATGAAGATACATCCGGTGTTCCATAGGTTCCTACTCTCACCGTACAGGGAGGGGCGGGAATTTCCGGGGCGGGAGGGAGGAGTCACCACCCGCCCGCGGGTAGAGGAGAGGGAACACCACAACCAAGGCATGGAAATACTCGATTCAAGGTGGCGAGGGCGCCAGGTGGAGTACTTGGTAGCTGGGGAGGGAGAACCCAGGTCAGAAAACACGTGGGTCCCCGCTGAGGCGATCAATGACGCGTATCTAGTGGAAGAATTCCACAGCCTGTTCCCAGATAAACCAAAACCACTAGCGAGATTCTGGGAGGAAGAATTTGGAACCACAGACGACGAAGAGGACTTTGTGGGTTTTCCTGCCTCCAAAGAGGAGGGAGGGGAGGGGTCAGAGGGAGAAGAATCAGACTGGGAGGCCCACCCCGTGGGAAGAGATCGGAGCGGGTGGGAAGCGGGTTTTGAATCCTCAGAGGATGGTGACAGCTCCTTCAGGGGATTCCCCGCATCGTCGGCCGAGGAAAGGGACGAGGTTGGATCAGAAGGTCGGGCCGGGGGTGGAGGGGGTCCTGGGGGGGAGGTGGATGTCAGGGAACTGCCATCGGAGCTAGAGGCAGAGGGAAGGCTCCAGAGGGATGCCGGAGAGGGTCCCAGTAGGGAGAGAGGCAGCCCATCTGCTGGGGAAGGAAATCAGCGTAACACCAGTGGAGAAGGGGGGCAGATGGGGGAATCGGAGAGGAGGCTCCAAGACTCCTCGCCAGAGACCAGCGGGGAGAGTACGGGTACCCCGCTGCCCACACCCTCCCTGCGCAGAAGACTTCCGCGCAGGGAGAGTAGGAGGAGACTTGGCGTCAAAGAACTTCTTTGCTGGAAGAAGTTCAAGAAACGCCCACTGACGGATTCTGCCAGCGACTGAGACAGCCACGAAGCTAGAGGCTGTCCAGACAGAAAGGGTTCAACTAGGTAACCTAGCCAGGAGTGGTGGCAACTTACGCACGAACAACCCCTAGAACCATTACAATTGTGAACAAAAAAGAACATATATTTGGGGGAATGTGAGCCCCAACATATGGATTTTAATGCAAATAGCATTCATAATATGTTCTATTTGGGAAATCTTGCAAAAATGGAATCTATGTCACATTTATCATTAGGCATACAAGCTCAAGTTGCAGAATTTTCTAATTCCTGCTCTTTCCCTTTCAATTCAGCTCCACCGGTTTTTGAAAGGTGTCTCATTTAACAACAGTGCAGGGGGAAAAGTTTCCTTTGATCAAAATGGGGAGTTAGCAGCTGGTTTTGATATCATGAATTGGATTTTCCCCGCAAACCAATCCTTTCGTAGAGTGAAAGTTGGGAGGCTGGATCCCCAAGCTCCTCCAGACCAAGCGTTCAAAATCAATGAGGATGCTATAAGATGGCACAGGGGATTTAACCAGGTAGAGACAGTTTTGGATAATACTCTACTGCCCCTATTAAATGCTGGATTTTGTGAATGTTGTGTAACTTTCGAGAATTGCTCTAGATTTTAAGGGTTCCAAGCTCCTTATCATCAAGATTATCATTAACTTGCACTTTAGGCCCAGCCTCTGTCTGTGTGCAGTGAGAGTTGTTACCCTGGTTCTTGCACGAAAGTGAGGGAGGGTGAGCCATCTTGCTGCTACGATTGCATTCCATGCCCAGAAGGAAAGATTTCAGAACAGAAAGGTAAAAAATGTTATACACAGCATTACCAGATAGATGGAGCTCAGCTTCATTTTAATAATTAGATATTAAGACTCGGGTTTCTTTTTGAGCAGCAGAATAGCAGCTGAAGAAACACTTTTTCATGCCTGTCAAAACCAGACATTTCTCTCTGTCAACAGAGTTGAGCTTAATTTCCTTAAATAGATTGTCCTGGCTTTCATTTGTGCACCAGTGGATAATTTCTACTGCAACATTCTAAAACATATGGTTGTAATGTCTTAATGTCTTCTTAAATCAGACATTTAAGCATTGTAATATACTTGAGCTTAGCCTTGAATATTGTTGTGGGTTTGGAGGTGATGGTGCATTGAAAGATTCCATTGCTAACTGGGCAGTTGTAAGATAATGTCCTTAGTGTGTCACTTAAGCACCTTCATAAGCATCCTTTTAATTATTTAGGCTATGGCTGGGCACTATGACCCCCATCCTAAAATAATGATTTGGATTTTAAGATCATTATTGTAATCTGGCCAGTACAAATAGTACTCTCTGGTCAAATGGATGGGCCTTCTGGCAACTCACCTGACAGGTAGGTAGAGAATCATAGCCAATGTGGTGTGTGAGAGCTGAGCTGGAAACAGAAGGCTGAAAAGCTGAGATACAGAGATATGCTGGATTTGTGCTACATCCAAAGCTGTGAACCATGGAGAAATGAGATCTGTTGATGCAGTCAGTGCTGTGAGTCTCACCATCTTAGGACTCTGGGGACAAGTACTTTAGCTTTAATGGGCCTCCAAACCAAACCTGCAACAAAATTCAAGGCTAAGCTCATTACAATACTCAGATGATTTACATAGGCATTAAAAGATTACAGCCATATGTTTATTGTGTGGTGCTATAATTTCTAGCTACACAAACATTCCATCCTTTTTTCAGATACAAGTGATTGTCATAAATGCACAGATGAAAAATATCCAAACGAAAGACAAGACCAATGTATTCCAAAGGATCTCAGCTTCTTGTCTTATGAAGAACCTTTGGGCCTCTGTTTAGCCTCTTTAGCTCTTTCATCTTCTATGGTCACAACTCTAGTGCTAGCAACGTTTATAAAACACCACAATACTCCCATTGTCAAAGCCAACAACCGGGATCTCACCTATACTCTCCTCATCTCACTCCTGCTTTGCTTCCTTTGTACATTTCTGTTTATTGGAGAACCCCATATGGTGATGTGTCTCTTCCGACAAAGTGCCTTTGGCATCATCTTCTCATTGGCTGTGGCTTGTGTGCTGGCAAAAACCATCACGGTAGTTCTGGCTTTCATGGCCACCAAACCTGGATCCAAAATGAGGAAGTGGGTGGGAAAGAGTCTGGCCAGCTGCATTGTTCTTTCCTGCTCCCTCCTCCAAGCACTTCTTTGTACTGTTTGGCTTGCAACCTCTTCCCCATTCCCAGATGTTGACATGCACGCCTTCACTTCAGAAATTGTATTAGAATGCAATGAGGGGTCTGTGGTTATGTTCTACTGTGTGCTTGGCTACCTGGGATTCCTGGCATTTGTCAGTTTCACTGTGGCTTTCCTTGCCAGAAAGTTACCTGGCAGTTTCAATGAAGCCAAGTTCATCACTTTCAGCATGTTGGTCTTTTGCAGTGTTTGGTTATCATTTATTCCTTCCTACCTGAGCACAAAGGGAAAATACATGGTGGCAGTGGAGATCTTCTCTATGTTAACTTCCAGTGCTGGACTACTGGGTTGCATCTTTTCCCCAAAATGTTACATAATTGTCTTGAGACCTGAGCTGAACAATAAGGAACAGCTGATCAGGAGAAAATCTCAAATAATGTAATTATCCATTTTGATTTTGATTTTTTCTTTTTAGTTTCTCCACATGGTTGCAAATTTTAAGGTGAAGACTGAATCAAACGTTCCCTAGGAAACCCACAAATTACATTTCCTTTCATAATAGTACAGTATAATATTATTCTCACATGATTGCTATTGAATACTGAAAGCAATTCTTGTCTCCCTGTGGAAGTTTTCATATCAGCAAGTGACAGGTGGGGTTCCACAGGGTTCCATTCTGTCCCGATTGATGTTAATAATTTTTATAAACAATTTGTCTGTGGGAATTCAAGGGATGGTCATCAAATTTGGAGGTGACCCCAAACAGGAAGGGGTAGCTAATAAGGATTCAAGGTGGCCATAACAGATGGGAGAACTGGATCCACACTTACAAACTAAATTTCAATTGGGACAAATGCCTTTCTGCCTCAACATCAGGAAGAACTTTCTGATAATAAGAGTTGTTTGAAATGGACTCCCTTGTGAGGTTATGGACTTTCCTTTATTGGAGGTTTTTAAGCAGAGATTGGATGTCCATCTGCCATGGAAGCTTTAGCTGAAATTCCTGCGTTGCAGGGGGTTGGGTTAGATGACCGTTTGGGTCCTTCCAACTCTACAATTCTATGATTCTATGAAATACATAAAATAATACATTATGGCACCTTTAGAGGAAAAAGAAGGAGAAATCTCAGGGGAATTGTTGAAGGAACCACCTCCGAAAGGGAGACTTTTTCAATATGAGTTTTTCAAGGTTATGGTAGCCAAAGCAAGAATATGTTTAGAACTACCATATGAATAATCCAAGGGCACAGAGACAACAGAGGCAACCTCATCTAAAGACACCTTTCAATGTCTACAAATGTAAATTAAATGACACAAACAGCCCCTTTATAATTCAAGATAATGCATCACAGAAATAATGTGAATGATAGTGAGTCTGAATGATGATGAGATGAGTTTGTGATGAGAATTTACTCCTAAATCACCTATTAATGGTTTATGCCCAGGTGAGATATAACACCTTAAGGAAAAACACAACCAAGAGAGATATAGAAGCTCAGCATCCGGTAGGGACCCAGTTTATTAGAGGAGTTATTGAAATAGGGCTGCCTTCCTAAACTAGTTGTTCAGAGAATTGCCAATTAAGGGAACTGCCCTCAAGTCACATTTAAAAAAAGCTTTTATGGGGGTTTTCAAGCACGATACATCATGCATGCATGCATAAAGAGGGGGTCACAGGTCAAGGGGTTCAAACTGTCTTGCTTCACTGCCTTATCTTCTTTCCTACATTATCTTGTGTACTCCAGTACTCTGGAGTCTCAGGAATCATGCTTCACTGTAGTGATAAGGTGGGATTGCTATGAGGAATTATAACAAATATAGAGTAAGCCATCTGTGTCATCAATGAAAGCATTGCGTTGACAATCAGTCCTCCAAAACATCCTTAACATACTATTCTTACAGTTTCCTACAATCTGGGGATCTCACTGAAGCTTGTAGCCTAAACATTCTGATTTTATATGCCCTCATGCTATGCAAACAATCCTTCAGAGATAGATAGGCAAGTAATTTTGTAGTCAGAGTTTGTAGTTCAAAGTTTCACATAAGGAACCATAAAGATACAGAAAAAGAAGAGTCAAACTATTCATTTATACATCGCTAAAACTAATTTTATATCTCAAGTTGAAAATGTGCAAACCACATAAAATGTCAACATAAGAGCTAAATTGAAAGAGAATGGTCTTAAAGGAATGGCACATAGCTGGATTAATGAACATTTTTATATCAACGGTAAGATTACGAAAATATAATGTAAAATTAAGGAAAACAGAAACAGCCTTCATTTGGTGGTACAAAGCTCTGTGGTAAGAAAATGTTGTACTACAATTTACATACAATATCCAGCTACAGATATGGCCACCAGCTCTTTATGAAGAAAACCACATTTATTTGGTATTTGTTTAGGATTTGAGCTCCTAGGAGTCATCATTTCACACAGAGGAAAAGGAAATAGAGAGAAATAGAAATACTCATTCTGACTGAGTTATTGTGAAAGAGACAGATAGAAATAAATTTATTCAAGCTCTACAAGCAATGGTGGGGCTGTTTGTGGGTGCTGGAGAAGATGAGACTGTGTCATGCAATGCCACCTATGATGAGGTCTCCTTTTTATTATATTCATGAAGTGGATGGTATGGATTATGGACATGGCAATGTGTGCACTGTATACCATGTGAGGAAGCAAACGCACCAATGTCAATGAAGTTCTTTCAGCACAAATTCTCCAATAACCAACTATTTTCATTTTTGAAGGCTCAAGTCTAATGTGTAAAATATCATAGAGCAGCCTGCATATCTCACTCTCTAACTGTAACTCTAAATGTTCTAATTTATACAATCCATCGCAGCATGCTATGTTTTCTAGTGGTCGTTGCTAACATGCTAATGAATTTGACAAGCCCTTTTGATAATAAGAAGTGAAGTTAAACACCAGCTCAAAATTTGTTATTCCCTGTGAAATTACTGAAGAAAATACATTTGTCCCCTCTGAAAAGAATCAACCCCCCCCCTTTACTTGGATTAGAAGGGACACGGGCTTATGTTGGAAAAAAAATGCAGTATGTTATGAAGTTTGCATTTAGTGGAGCTTGGAGTTTCCTGACCCAGAAGGGCTGTGCTGGTGTAATTCTTTCACCCTGGCTGAGCTAGGGATCAGCTGCTGTAACTTAAAATGGCATAAATCCAAAAAGGGTGTGTTTGGAGAAGTGGTGATGGGTAGGACAAGGAGAGACTTGCATCTATTTCAAACTCAATTCAGCTCAGGCATGTCATCTAGGGCGCAATCCTCAAAATCCAGGCCCACACTCATCTGAAGTCTTACCTGACAGAAAGCCTTCTCAGAGGCTCCTGAACAGAATTGGAATAAGGAAAACTTACACTGACATATTGGTATAAATACCAGCTTGCTATAGCTTGCTTTGCAGAAGTCCAAGGTGTTGTCTAAGAGTCAGAGAAGAAGTAAATATGTTTAATGCTAGAACTACTCTGTTTAGGAACATATGTATGTATTTTGAAGATGTATATATAGATCATCAGTGAAAATCCTTAGGCAAGGTGATATGAAAGAGTAAAAACAAAACAGCAGGATCACCAGGTAAAGGAAAATCCATAATATTCATCAGAAGATTTCAAATCAACTTAACATTATAAAGTGTGATGCCATGGCAGATAAAAAGAACTTCACTAGATTTAATATCTTTCATGTTTACATCTTTGTGGGCATGTGCTGTATTGTTTTCAGTAATTATGGTTCCAAGTAAAGAAAATGTGTTCATTGTTTGTTATGTTTTATTCTACCCAATCCCACAGATTTCACATAGAGGTTTCAGTCACACACAGTAAGCTCCACACTGCAGACTATAGCTAAATGCACAGACATTTCAGTTACTCAAGTTTTCCTTCTTATTAGTTGTTCCTTGTTATTCAATTCGGGCCTGAGCATAATGATGTAACATTTTGGTGCAAAAATGCAACACAGCAAACCAGCACTAGAGGCCAAGATAGAGAAAATCTCCACTGCAACCATGTACTTTCCCTTGGAGCTCAGGTAGGATGGAATAAAAGACAGCCACACACTGCAAAAGACCAACATGCTGAAAGTGATGAACTTGGCTTCATTGAAACTGTCAGGTAACTTCCTGGCAAAGAAAGCCACAGCAAAGCTGACAATGGCCAGAAAGCCGAGGTAGCTCAACACACAGTAAAACATAGTTACAGACCCCTCGTTACACTCCAGTACAATTTCCTCAGCAAATGAGTGAATGTTGGTGTCTGGGAATGGGGGAAAGGTTACCAACCAAACAGTACAAATTCCGTTTTGGGCAAGGAAGCAAGGTAACATAATGGAATTGGTCAGTCTTTTCCCCACCCACTTCCTCATTCGAGATCCTGGCTTGGTGGCCATAAAAGCCAGAATCACTGTGATAGTTTTTGCCAACACACAAGAAACAGCCACCGAGAAGATAAGACCAAAAGCAGCTTGTCGGAAGAGACATGTCACCTTCCCAGGTTGGCCAATAAATAGCAAAGCACACAGGAAGCAGAGCAGAAGGGAGATGAGGAGAATGTAGGTAAGGTCCCGGTTGTTGGCTTTGATGATGGGAGTGTTGTGGTGCCTCACAAACATTCCTAGCACCATAATGGTGATCAAAGATAGGACAGAAGCCAAACAGGATAGACTGATCCCCAAAGGTTCTTCGAAAGACAAGAAGGTTATAGCCTTGGGAATGCATGCATCTTGGTTTTTGTTTGGATAGTTTTCATTGCTACATTCATAGCAGTCATTCTGGTCTGAAAAAAAGGGGTCTTAAGCTTAAAAAGTCATAAACTGCACCAACACATTGATGCTCTGAAGTGTCTGTTCTCAATTGTTTTAGAGTTTTATGGTTTATAGTAGCAAATTTAAAGTGGTTATGAGGACTCAGGAGAGTTCCATATTTGTTGCTTATTTGGGTTGCCTTTGGAGAAGTTTGCAATTTGTTCCATGAGGAAATGAACTCAATATATTTAAAATAATTCACATACCCTTTTCATTGTATTGTAAGTATTCCAGAGTTCTGGGCATATAAAACAAAATAAAAATTATATATTATATTATAGTATCCCAGAGATCTGAGGCTATATCACAAATAGCACTGTGGCAAGTTCGTGGTTTCACAAACAAAAAAGTTTGAGTTATGAAGCAAGGACTTATTGATGTTTCTTTAAAAAAACATTCAGGAAATTTCAAATGGATAGCATGCTCCCACTGACTCTTTTAAGGCGCTGTACCGACAGAATACATATTTAGCAAGAACATCAGTTATCATCTCAGTTGAGAGGAAGTTTGTCATGCCAAGCCAATTGGGTGTTTTAGGGTTTTTTTATATATAGAAACTGAGTAAGCATCCAATGTATGTAGAACTGAACTTGACTTAAAAGTCTAACCAGGAATTGAACATGAACTGTTGATGGAAATAGAATAGATGGGAAAGTATTAGAATTTTTTTTTAAGTATTATTTTATTGTGAGCAGTAAAAGAGGGAGGGGAAAGTAGCATCTTGAAAGGGTGGGTGGAAAGTCAATTTTATAAATTGTGTTAAATTTGAATAAATTTGTTGTTAATCTGTTGAAAATTTGGAAAATTAATAGAAATTAATTGGTGAAACAAGTAATGGGCCAGACAGACTCAGAGGAGGAGCCCACCCTCTTGCCACAGTCTGTCTGCTTGGAATTGATACACAGGGGGAGGCTAGTGGAGCAAGGCGGGGCCAGTGGCCAGTTTCCGGAATGGCTCCAGCTGAATGGGATGAGGCAAAGAACTCTGCTGTGCTGTTACTTTCTCTGAATAAAAGCTAATTGCACTTCATGCCTCATGTTCTTTCCTGCCATGTGGATGATCTGTGCTTGCCTGAAAGCTCCTTGACATATATCCAGAAGTGGTTTTAACATCATGTTAAAGCTCAAGTATAATGTGAAATGTAGCAGTCAGACAAACATTTTGAAAATGGAATAGTTCAACTATACAAAATATTACTTACCCCTTTGTTCTGAAATCTTCCCTTCTGGACATGGGATGCAATCATAGCAGCAAAATGGCTCTCCCTCCTTCATTTTCTTTCTAAAGCCAGGATTGCAATGCTCAGTGCATAAAGAAGGAGGCTGTACCTATTTCAAAAGGAAACGACAGGATTTTAGAGAACAATAACATTGGAATCTTAATGATATGAGGGCTTTTATATGATATTGAAGTAGCATGGGAACTACTCTTCTAAGGTTTCATTTTGTGCTGCTATGCTAAACTTGGAAATGCTGGGAGGTTGATGGGGAGAAAAATAGGCATGTTCCAGACCCAACTGCTTTGTGCTTCAAGATGGGTGCCTATTGTAGGATAATAATAATAATAATAATAATAATAATAATAATAATAATAATAATTTATTATTTGTACCCCGCCCATCTGGCTGGGTTTCCCCAGCCACTCTGGACAGCTTCCATAGAAACCAAAAATACACTAAAACTTTCTTACATTCACTTAAATATTCCATTTAAAATAAAAACTTCCCTGAACAGGGCTGTCTTAAGATGTCTTCTGAATGTCAGGTAGTTATTTATCGCTTTGACATCTGATGGGAGGGCGTTCCACAGGGCGGGTGCCACTACCAAGAAGGCCCTCTGCCTGGTTCCCTGTAGCTTTGCTTCTCACAATGAGGGAACCGCCAGAAGGCCCTCGGCGCTAGGATGGGTACTCATCATGAGAACATAGGAATAGTTCTGCCACATCAGACAAAAGGGCCCTCTAGACCAGCATTGCCTTCTCACAGTGGCCATGATGGCAGCTTTCTGTCTCTTATGCCTCTGAATGCCAGTTACTGGGAATCCCAAGTTAGGTAGGGCTTTCGATAGTTGATCACTGTGGTAACAGGATGGTGGACTACATGTGCCATTGGCCTGATCCAAATGCCTATGGAAAGCCCAGAAGCAGGAACCGAATGCACCAGCACTCTCTACTCATGGACCTCCAGTGATGGTGAATGTTGGAAGATTCAGGAGCCTGACTTCCACAGGAGGCAGTGATGGCTACCAACTCAGATGGCTTTGGGAAAGGACAGGATGTCAGTGGTCACTCAAAACTGAAATATTTTCCAAACACAAAATTGGATCCTACCTGATTAAACCACTTGTGCCATGTTATCACATCCTCACTGATGCTGAATGCTTGTTCTGGAGGACCCTGGGGATCTATCTTCCCCACCTTCACTCTATGAAAGGTTTGGTTTGGGGAGATAATCCAGTTGATAATATCAAATCCAGCCACCAACTCCCCATTGTGGTCTAAGGAGATCTTATCCCCAGCACTGTTGTTAAAGTGGATACCTTTCAGAAAATGATGCAGCTTGATTCAAACAGAAAAGGGAAAAGCTTAGAATAATTGGCAGTTTCATGGAATCTTTAGCCTTAATTGTGTGGTACTTGGAGTTTTCTTCAGAAAAGGAGGCAAATTTGTTCCAGTTGGTTCTTGGTTATGTGAACATTTCCAGACCTACAACTGTGCATGTGAAGGTTCCTTATTTACAGGAAGTAACATTCTTCACACAAAGACTAATTACTGAGCTACTCTGCAAACCCTTGCTTCCATGTTGACAAACCTAGAGGCAAGAATACCTAAATTGGACTTTTGAGACAGATATCTCTGCCAACTACTTAACGAGCAAATGTTTACAGCAGCAGCATCAACGTTTTTCAATTTATGCAGTGACTGAATTCTTCCAAATAAATTTTGAGTCCTGAAAATTATAATGAGGCATCAAACAAATGCTAGGTTAAAATATTCATAGTGTACAGTCCTGTGGCTTTCTGAACAGATGAACGGTACTCTACAAACCAAAGAAATTCTCCTACTTTATGGACTTCCTGGTGTGGCGTGCTCAGCGACGGGTCAAGGGAAAGTGCTTTGAAGCAGTGGAACACACCCGATCACAGTTAACGGGAACCAGGTGATAGTGAGGGCGACGCTGACTCCCCAGGAAAAGTTTGAGAGGAGTTCTCAAACTGAAGGGCACTGAGTGGTATGGAAAGGGGTTTCCCATGGTTTTGGCACTATATAAGTGGAAGAAGATGGGAGAACCTCAGCGCAAAAAAGGGGGGGCATTCCCGACTGTGAAACGCCTCAGGACCCAAGCAAAACAGCATCAGGTCTCTCTGAAATTAAGACTGGGATATGAAAATCTATGCTTCCCAAGGAAATTACCAGTTCGCAACTAACAGAAGAGGGAAGTAAGTCACTTTATATTTACATTAAAAACAGAAGTGCAAGGCAGAGAGATAAGAGGTCCACCTCTGCACAGCTTTTAATATTGTGACTGAAAAGCTTTACGAAAAGGAATACATCAACAAGAAGCAAAAAGCATATCAAGCAACCCCGGTAGTGGTGAGAATAACATCAAATATAAACTTTCATGTGAGAAGTCCAATGTGGAAGGAGAAAGTAAAGGAGGAATAGGAGAAGCAGTGAGAGAAAAGGCGGAAAGTTAGACAGAAAGCCAGTGTGAAAGTAAACCTGCACGCAGAAACTAACGGCTGGGGAGCTTCTCCAAGGCTTTGAACAGCAGAGGGAGGTACGTGGGGAGTTGTGGAAGCAGTGGCAAGCGATGGAGGAGAGGGAGGAACAGGAAGACAAGGCATATGGAGAAAGTTTGGGCTACATACAAACAGAAGAAGAACATGGTCAATTAAAATTAAAAACCTTTGAGGAAATTAAACAACATTTTACTGGCTGGCTGCAATACCATCAATTAAATGATATATTTAATTAGGATAAAAAATTGGATTTGGGAAAGAAGAATCTAAATTACAAAACACAAAGAAAGTACTATAAAAAACTTATAATCTGTTGTTAGAATGGGAATTAAAGGATGAGGAAATAAAGGGGGTGATGGTCAGGGGCCCCCAGGATATTGGATATACCATTCAGATGGAGCAATGGAAAAATTGTGGAAGCAAGACATTAAATTTACTGCTTGTTAGGCAATTAGAGAAAACCTGATGAAGATGATGTACAGATGGTATATGACTCTCGTCAGACTAGCCAAAATATACATATTAAAATCAAATAAGTGTTGGAGATGTCATGAGGTAGAAGGAACAATGTATCATGCATGGTGGGGATGTGGGAAAATAAAAAAATTCTGGAGCAATATTCATGAATAATTAAAAAAGATGTTTAAAACATTATTTGAGAAAAAGCCAGAAGCATTTCTATTAGGCTTGGTTTCAAAGGACATCCCTGCTGCCAGATTACTAATACCTAAAAATTGGAAAGGCGACAAGTTTTCATCAGTAGCAGAGTGGCAATACAAGCTTTGTGAATTAATTGAATTGGCCAAAATGACAACAGCTATTAGATTCCAATCAAATCAGAAATTAAGAAAAGAATGGGAATGTGTGGAAGAATACATGACAAAACATTGTTCCAAAACAAATTCATTGATATGCATTGTCTGAAGTTCGTAAAGCTAAGGTTAAAGGGATGAAAAGGGATTAATGGGGAATATGTAAATAACTTTCTTTAACACAATATTAAAGGAATGAAAAACAATGGAAACTGAGCACGGGTGGAGGGAAGTCACAATGGTACAAATATGGAAAATAGATAGATTTATATATAGATAGAAATAGATATATATAGTCTGTTTTGCAAAGAATGGATAAAGATGTAATTGAATGTGATATTGCAAAATAAAATGGAAAAAAATTGAAAAAAGAAAAGAAATACTCCTACATTATGCTTTCATCTTTGCTAATTCATTCTTCAATTTTCAGTTAATAGATGTATAAAACAGATCCTGAGATATTTTTAAAGATTGACTTATGTTCATCCTTCCTTCTGAAAATAAGTACAACTTATATATAATATATGACTTCATGTAGTTAATAGTTGGAAATTAATTCCTAAAGTAAGAATTTAGATGGAAGATTTGCTAGTTTGCTAGAGATGCCTTTGAAAATATTATGTCTATATAACCATTCAGAGTCTGAAATGGTACATCATAATTTACTGTAGCTTTTAATAAAAGGGAGTAAGAGAATGCATAATATATCGATCTATGAAATGGTTTCTTTGATTCTTAGAAGACCCGTGTCTTCCTTGAGGGATCTAATAAATATATTGTGAATTCATTATTAGCAGCTTTTCTTTTAAAAAAACAAACAAGTGTTTCTGATATATATATCAGAAACACTTGTTTTTTTTTAAAAAAATGAAAAGCTGCTAATATATATATATATCTACCTACACACACACACATTTCAGATTTTGTCCTTTTTGTCAGTTGATCATAATAAACACCAGATTAAATGATTAAGATATATAGACATGTTCAGTGGCTGGAAGCAACATTCACTTTTTCTGAACTGAGGCATTTTCAGAGCCACACCTTTCCCATAGCTGTTTTGAAACAAATTTTTAAAAATACATGTAAGCTAATTACAAATCTTCAGTGCCATGTCTGAATAGAGGCAAATGCAACAATTTCTTCTCAATTAACAGGATTTTCAAATAATTGAAAGAGTCTGAGTGCTTATGTGCTGAACAGATTTTCCAACCTATGGCCTTCATGACCATTTACGGCTTAGCATTTTCTCAAAACTTCTTCTATATTGTTGGTCAAACTATGTATTGTATCTCGAAGCTGCATTGAAGTGAACTGATATTGTCTGTAGCAGTATCTCATATTAGTCATACTCTATATATGGCTATCACTGTATATCTTCTATACAGTTTTAGAAAGACTATCCACATTTTACCAGATACCAGGTTCTGGTAAAGGAAAGTGTTTATTCTATGGAAAACAGAACTGAAGCTTAGAGCTTCTATTAAGGTAAATCAAAGAACATCCTCCAGAATGGACTTGTTTAAACACTGGGTCAGAGGCAGATCTTTTGGCTTCCAAATATTGAAGGTCAATCTATCAACAATGCTGTTTGAATATAATTTAGAAAATTGTTGTATTCATCAGTCAGGAGAAATGTTGCTGAGGAACTTAAAAATAAAAGATGAAAATGAGAGAACAGGAGGAGTTTGGGGAGACTTTTTATTTTGCACATGGCAGCCTGCTATTACAACCACCTATACTGTATCATAAAACATAAGGATGTTTATATCATTACCTGCCATGCGTGTTTATCCTGAAAATTAAGCTCCCTTTTGTTCACCAGCAATTTGTGAATGAATCTAGATGAGCACATGGAATGTAAAGCGTAAGCCATAGCATATACAGCATTGTAGATGCTATAGCTATGGCCAGTCAAACTCATTTCAAAACAAGTCCCAGGTAGATTTTCCAACTTCTCTTTTCCTGTGCAAACATCCCCATCCATCTTGTTCAGAGCTGGGTCTGGGAACACACAGCCAAAAGCCTGTTGCCAGAAATCCCTGATAAAACCATCTCCTTTTGTGTTGGAAGGGTTTCTACTCTTAACAAATGACTTGAAACCTGGCAGGTCATTCGAGTGAATAGTGAAGGATAATACACCATGGATTATGTCTGTCTCCCAAGACTGTTGATAGACCATTGAAGTGAGCTCCATCTGGGCTGTGACTATCCACACTTTGCCTTTTTGTTTATTTGTTGGATGTTTTGAGAGATAGGGAAACCATCTCAAAAACACAATAAGATAAGATTCTCCATAGGCAACCACAACGTTAGCTTTGCTATTGATCACTGTTTCATGTATTTGAGATCCTTTCTCTAGTCTCTCATGAATGTCAGTGATAGTCGTAAATTTGCTGCTTCTTTCTATGAAAGCAATACAGACACCATTCCTGGAGAAGACTGGAAACACAGTATGTACAAATCTTTCTCCATATTCATCATTGGAAGTAAGGATCCCAATCCATATCCACCCAAAATGCAGAAGTAAAGAGAGAATGCCTGTGTACTGAAGAGTTCCTTTAGGGGCCATCTGGTAGAAGGAAAGACCTGGGGGTTTATGATTTATCACTGGAGCAGGGCCATAGATGAGCTAAACATAGATTTTAAATTGGATAGATGTTAGTATTCATATTAGCATTGTCACCACCATCTTCAGCATTTATGAAATTACATGTCACGTTCAGGAGCTTCAAAGTTCTTCACATGCATTACACCAGAAGTCTTTACAACTATTTCGTTCGTAAACTATTATTTTTACAATATAGAAGTTTACACACTATGGATAAGAAATTAGTAATAGTGTTGGATGATATTGTAGCCAAGATAAAGTGCATAACGGTTCAACTTGTTACTTCCTTCACAACTCCCTTTTTCTTTTTTTTAACCCAGCCGTGCTACATTTCACATGGGACTGGTAGAGTGAAATGTAGGGAGTCCAACAACACTTGCAGCCAGAGCCAATGACAGGCAGAGCCATCTATTTTTAGTTTTGCCTCCAACCTGCTCTTTGTTGAGTTCTACAGGAGTGACATTGAGACTAAGGAGGAGGAAGCTCACAGGAAGTGCTTCAGGGACTGGTTGTAAGTAAGAACAAAGGCAGATGATTGAAGGCAAACTGATGTTGGTGAGGAAGAGTCTCATTCACAGTTATGAACCAGACTCTACTGCTTTGACTATTACACAATACCAGCTAATGAAGGGGAAATATCTAAATGAACTGGGTGGGTTTATATTTGTATGCTCAAGCACAAGCAAATAAAAACATCATCATCATCATAATTTATTATTTGTACCCCGCCCATCTGGCTGGGTTTCCCCAGCCACTCTGGGCAGCTTCCAACAAAGATGAAAAATACACTAAAATGTCACATATTAAAAACTTCCCTGAACAGGGCTGCCTTCAGATGTCTTCTGAATGTCAGGTAGTTGTTTATCGCTTTGACATCTGATGGGAGGGCGTTCCACAGGGCGGGCGCCACTTCCGAGAAGGCCCTCTGCCTGGTTCCCTGTAACTTGGCCTCTCGCAGTGAGGGAACCGCCAGAAGGCCCTTGGAGCTGGACCTCAGTGTCCGGGCAGAACGATGGGGGAGGAGACGCTCCTTCAGATATACTGGACCGAGGCCGTTTAGGGCTTTAAAGGTCAGCACCAACACTTTGAATTGTGCTCGGAAACGTACTGGGAGCCAGTGTAGAGCCCTGCTGGATCAGGTCGAAAACATCCTGTTTTCACTAACCAAATGCTTATGGAAAATCTGCAAGTGGGATTTGAAGGAAACAGCACTCTCTACCCTTATGATTTCTAGCAACAGATATTCAGAGGCATACTGCATCCAACAGTGGTTTACATGTGAAATTAAATAATTCTTCATCAAGATCAATTGAGGCTGAATCCTGAATTCCATTCTAGGTGTTCTGCTATTTAGTGATGTGGCTCTAATCATTTAGAAGAACTTCCTCATTATAACACTGGATACCCTTCATCAAACACCAGACTTGTAATATTTTCTTTACATGGAATTTGAATTTCTATGAAGGTTCTACTATGTTCTCAAGATCCTCATACATAAACATGTTTCTTAGCTTACACTTGTCTTTTACCACAAATACACACATTTCAGCCACCAAACCATACAATTTTATCTGTATTGACAAAAGGAAGTAATAAGTGTAAAAAACCCCACATCCCACTTATATAGAGACATCTACACAGAATGTAACTTAACTGGGGAATCTTGTAGGGATCCAATACAGTTGCCACATGAAGAGAAGTTAAAGGGTCTAGTCCTCCGACAACTGCCATTAGTTTATTCTGGATGTTGCATATGTAATTGGGGGCAATTTTTTTCACTGTGGACATTAGCTGTATTGTGGCATGAAAGGTCCTCTTTGCATTGAAATAGCTGTCATAGATGTGGAAACCCAAGGTGTGATTGGGTAAAATCTGAGGGTCTTCATTGATCTCCTTGACTGCAAATGACAATGCCAAGATGTGCTGGTAATTCTTAGGCACTACTCTAAATGGAATATTTAAGTGAATGTAAGAAAGTATTTTAAATAGATTGTTAGAGTTACATTTTGAACCCCATGTTGCCCTCTTCCCCCCCCCCCCTTAATATCCTTTGTTATTATTGCACTACTACTGTACAAATTTCTTCTTAGCCTTAGGTGGTCTTAGCAAAAATGAAACAACCGAAGAATATCAGCTATTCTTCAGAATGCAACACTTTAAATACTAACATGTACTAAAATGAACTATGTGATTCAAAAACTTCAGAAGCTGGTATACCCTCATTCTAATATAGATAAATAGATGAAGACCACTATTGCTGTAGCCCCCCGCAACCCCACTCAATTAATCTATTTTTTTACTTTTATAAAATTGTTCCCTCTGGTTCAGATACCTAATTGAAACCAAAAACTTTTTCAAAAGTTACTTACGCAAGCTCTTCAAACAATACTGGGGGAGGTTCTTGAACAAAGGTTATTGAGCTGGAGATGATGAAGGTCTGAGAAGCCATGCCACCAATGATGAAGTCTCCCAGCTGGTGATACTTGTGAAGTGGTGGGTGTGGGTCTCTTAACATGCATTTAATGTTTTGGCACTTACATGCCATGTGAGGAAGTAGTACAATAATCAAGACTGTTAATGCCACCATTCTGAACACTAATCTTCTCTCTAAACAGTCTCCTATTCCATTTCAGGAGACTCAGGTGAATCCCTGTCTTTTCATAGTCTCTGGTAGCATATCTAAATGTTCTTGTGATTATTTATATCAATCTTTCTAGACTGTGGGAATTGTTTTGATTCTGACCATAGCAAATTCTCAGGGAGCAAGGAATTAATTACAGTCCTTTTCATAATTATCAGAGAAGATGATCAATAATTTAAAGTTGGTGCTCCCAATGGGAATTGCTGAAGAAACAATGTCTGTCATATCTGGGGGAAAAGTTTTCTCTTCCACATAGTTGGATAGGAAGGGATCCTGCTTGAGTTTGGAACTCAAACACATGAATTGGGAATGATGCAGTGCATGAAGAGAAAACTGTTCCCTGTGGGGAACATGCAGATGAAGCAGACCCCTGCAGCCTGGAGGATTTAATTCTCCACTCACCAGCTGATGAGCAGAGAGTTAAATCCTGCTCAGTTTGACTCTGTGCATGTGTTCCCTTACTGGAAAGCAGGTGCATGCAGCTAAAGCTCCTTCTTCCCACCTGACACTCCACCCCCAGACAGGCCTGGCTCATGCTGGGATGCCTGACCTGGGGTGATCACAGACTGCCTCCACTGGACTAAGTTGAAGCGAATATCTCCTTCAAACTGTATAGATTTAGTTTGGGTTTTGACTGAGCCTGATGCAAATCCCTATTTGTTATGATGCATGCAACTGTACGATGAATTTGAAACTTCTGAGAGAAGCTGATCACATGATGTTCTTTGTCCTGGCTCCCAACTTTAAAAAAGCAGCAAGAGACTCTTACTTGTAAATGAGAAATAGATTTTTATTCATGCAGATAATGATATAGAATGGATCAGCAGCAGACAGAGAGCTCAGGAGTCATGCTGGGACAAAGGTTGGTCTGCCTCAGGGTTTCCCAAACTTGGATCTCCAACTGTTTTTGGATTACGACTCCCATCATTCCTAGCTAGCAGGAGCAGTGGTCAGGAATGATGGGAATTGTAGTCCAAAAAGAGTTGGAAGGTTGGGAAACCCATGTCTAGCTTGATATTCTAAGCAAAAACCTGGGAGTACATTTAAGAGCTGAAGAAGCAATGTCCAATATATGCACTGAAAGACAGATGATTAAGCAATGCATTCCTCCTGAACATCAATATGACCCTCACTGCCAAAATGTGCTTTTGCTTAAATCTATGAAGAGGATACAGGGGGTTTTTTGGGGGGGAGGGGTTGTGTTTTAAATCCCATTATTGAATCCATCCTGCACACCAGGGATGTATGAAACATAAAGGCATATGTTAACTCAGGTGAGGCTTTCTTTAGCAATACAGTAAAGATCTGAAAGATAATTCATACACAAAATTTCCTGAGTGGCACAAAATAGCAAAACACAAAGACATTGAGATTATTCAGACCTTCCTTCTTATTAGTTGTTCCCTCTAAAAGAATAACTTCAGTTACTGTTCAATGTTTCCAGAAAAAACTTTCCTAAATGAGTTGTAAGTGTTTACAGAGCTACCTTCACACAAGTATCCAAGTGCAGAGAAAGTGTAATGGACAGTGACATTTAAAAGAAGTTTTCTCTAGCAATACAGTAAAGGTCTGAATGATAATTCATACACAAAATTTCCTGAGTGGCACAAAATAGCAAAACACAAAGACACTGAGATTATTCAGACCTTCCTTCTTATTAGTTGTTCCCTGTTGTTCAGCTCAGGCCTCAGCACAATGATATAACATTTGGGGAGAAAGATGCAACCTAGGAGCCCAGCACTGGAGGCTAAGATAGAAAAGATTTCCACAGCTACCATATATTTCCCCTTTGAACTCAGGTAGGATGGAATAAAGGAGAGCCAAACACTGCAAAATACCAACATGCTGAAAGTAATGAATTTGGCTTCATTGAAACTATTGGGCAATTTCCTGGCAAAGAACGCCACAACAAAGCTGATTATGGCCAGGAAACTGATATAACCCAAAACACAGTAAAACATAGTCATAGACCCCTCATTGCATTCTAATATAATTTCTTCAGCAACTGAGTGCATGTCAACATCTGGGAATGGGGGAGAGGTGACCAACCATACGGTACAAATGCCTGCTTGAATAAGGGAGCAGGAAAGAACAATGGCATTGGCAAGTGTTTTCCCCACCCACTTCCTCATCCTGGAACCTGGTTTGGTAGCCATAAAAGCAAGAACCACAGTAGTGGTTTTTGCCAACACACAAGAAGCAGCCACAGAGAAGATCATGCCGAAAGTGGTTTGTCGGAGGAGACACAACACCTGCTTAGGTTGTCCAGTGAATAGCAATGCAGAAAGAAAGCAGAGCAGGATTGAGATAAGGAGAGTATAGGCAAGGTTCCGGTTGTTGGCCTTGACAATGGGAGTGTTGTGGTGCTTCAGAAATATTCCTAGCACCAAGACTGTGATCAGACAAAAGAAAAGAGCAAAAAAGGCTAAACTGATGCCCAGTGGTTCATTATACGATAAAAAGGAAATTAATTTGGGAATACAGAAATCCCTGGTTTTGCTTGGATAGGCTTTTGCTGTGCATGTAGAACAGGCATTCATGTCTGAAAAAGAAAAGGCATGGGCTTCATTTCAAATTGATTCCAGACATCTCACAAGCATACTGCAGTGTTTTCTCTTTTACATTTAAAACAATCCATCCATACTAGCATATTCCTTTGGTTTCAGTCTTCTCAAAATAAGGAAGGTGAGGAGATGGTTATGTGAATTCCCATTCACCTTCCTGGGAATGTCATTATCTCATGTATTTTAGAGCTCTGTGAATCTGCAAAGTAGTGAGCTAAGATTACAGCCAATTCATGTTTATAAGCCCCGTTCCGTGCCCAATAAGCATGGGACACCTTTGTCTGACTGGGCTGTGGCCCATTGATTGCAGCAAAATACTGGACAAGGTTTTACCCAGTACCTCCCTTTGTGGTGGGCTCATGGGAAAAAGCTGTCCCATTGGCACCTGGTTGGGATTTTTTATTCACCTTTCCCTCAGTGAAATCATGGCTTTCTTTGTTAGGCAGAAGAAAGCCTCTTCTCCTTCCAGAGGGAAGGAGTTGTGAGAGGGAGCCGTTTCCTGTGTTTTGCGTGTACTGGCCCCTGCTTGGCTGTCCCTGCTGCCACACCGTGTCCCCAGGCAGCCAACCAGTCAAGGGGAGGCTTGGGGGTGGGGTTTAGCTGCTAAAATGCAGCCACAGCAGCACTTTCCCCTCATTTCGCTGCCAGGTGTCAACGAATCACCCACCCACCCTTCCCTTTAGTTCTTTGCTTCGTGCTTGACCTTGCTATGGGTCTGTAGCTGGTTACCTTGGTTGTTCAAGGGGCATGGTAGGATTTTTTATTCAACTGCCAAATTGGCACCAGCCACTTGGTTTTTCGCCTACCTCGTAGCAAATCATCACAACTTTTACTTATTGGCAGTTAGGCATTGGAATATGTTGTTGGTGTGTTGGAGGGCAGGGTGTGGCCATCGCCTACCCCTCCACTTTATGGGTATTCCGTTAAAGGAATCTGGTGGTTGTGGATCCTGTCCAATTCCCTTGCTGGTGACTAGGGCCATGGCATGACCCCCAGTGACATCAGAGGGACCTTACAGTTGTATTTGCATCAACAGTCTCCTGCTACTGGTGGCTAACCCTTGTTAGACTCATCCCTTCCTGAGGGGATGGAGTCAAGCTCTGCTGTTTTATCCAAAGCCTAAGCCAATACCTCTCACACGCTGTAATCAATAAAGTTGTGGCCTTTTTTAGCCCATTAACCTAATATACTGCGTCCATGTGTCTTTCTTATCCTCAGGAGGGCGGGGGGTCCTCGAATCACAATATTGTTTTTATGAGGGTGGAAATGGCATTGGGCAGGATCAACATAGTATGGGGGGCATAAGGGGCCTGAGGAGAGGATTGACCATGGCAAACCCAAGCATGGTTTCAGTATCTGCCTGGTTGGAATCTGCACCCTGGTCCCCCAGTGAGACCCCTGCTTGCTTGCCTTGCAACATAGCATTGTTCAACATTAACTGACTCCCGTCATACAGATTTGGAGTGATCCAAACCCAGCAGATCCATTTCATCAACATGGGGCTTGTGAAATGATGAACTGATCCTGGGACCCAATGCCATGCCAACCCTTGCCCCATCTGCAGCTGTCAATAAAGATTTGGCCTGATTTTATCCCATCACCATTGTTCAGTCTGGTTATTTTGCTGCTCTCATGAGTCACATTAAGTGCCTGCCTGGACAATTTCTTTGCTCATTTGTGAAGTTTAGATACAGTTTTCCCACTTTCAATTCCAAAGTGCTATACAAAAGAAAGAAAGAAACCATTTTATGAAATAACAGAGCAATATACAAGGAAAGGACTTGTATACCATCTCATAACGTAACACCATCCTTACTTGTTTTTTGACACCACAAGAGTTGAATGTTTGTGTGCAGATGAACACCAACTGGATACAACACATATGTATTTCTACACCTTTTAATATAATCCCCTGATGAACAACCTGTGTTTGAAACACATTGAGGTTAGCATGTCTACCATTTGGTCCAAGTCTTCTGCATCTAACACATTCACTTTAGCTTCTGCTTTGTTGTGCTGTAATTTTGTTGTGTTTCCTTGATCGTGAACAAACTTTCCCCAGCTTTCTACACTCTATTTCTTACCCTTCTGGTCTGAAAACTTTCCTTCTGGACATGGGATGCAATCATAGCAACAAAATGGTTTTCCCTCCTTCACTTTCTTGCTGGAGCCGGGATAGCAACTCTCAGAACACACAGAAAGAGGCTGGGTCTTATTCGAAAGTGAAAGAGTAGAATGATTATCTTGAGAAGGAGTCTCATGTTCTAGATTTTATTGCATTAGTCGTGTGGCCATAGCATAATATACATAGAAATAACAACATAAATGGGGGTGGGGAGGTAAAGGTAGATATCGTCCTGGGCAAATACTTAAAGGGAGGGGGGAAAAAAGAGATAACAGAAGCAACAGAGAATTTAAAACATCGAGTGACCGAATGGTACAGAAACAAAAAGACAAAAAACTGCTGAGGCTGGAGGAGGATCGTTAAGCGGGTCCTTCAGCTCCTCAGATTTGTCCTAGCTCCATTGTCCTTGTACAATAAAGCTACTTGGAACTTCGTTCGATTGTGCAGCGTATCGACTGCAGCTGTGGTGTTAAAAAAGAAGTTAGTGCCGCTTTCCTCATGTTCTCATGTTCTTAAGATGATCTTCATGTATAACTGAAACCAAATTGGGACCACTCTTCCGTAACTTCATCTGACATCCTTCTGAGATGTGAAATATCCAGGGTTGTGCAAGGTATTCCAAGTGTGGTTACAACCATTAAAATAAAATATTTAAAACATTTTTAAAACAAATTGAAATGAAAGGAAGCTTATGGGGAAATATTACAAAATTTGGGCATTTTTATCTTAGAAATATAGCAAGTAAGGGAGGACACAGTAAGAATACATAAAACCATATATTTATAAAGTCAAAATATCATACATTGAAGCTGAATGTTAGAATATTCATAACAAAACGATGTATTTCTTCATACAACACATAGTTAAACTCTAAAATTCACCAAAGTTAGCACTGGCTACAAACCTGGACGCCTTTGAAAAAGGATTAGACAAATTCGTAGAGGATAAGGCTATCAAGGGCTACTAGCTAATTTCTACCTCAACCATTGGAAGCAACAAGCCTCTGAATACCAATCTCTAGAAATTGCAAATGGGAAGAACTCTGCTGCACTCAGGTCCTGCTTTCAATTTCTTCATAGACATCTAGTTGCCTGTTGTGGCATTGAGTATGTAATCAAACTAGCACAAACATATGTTTATTCTTTTCAACACATTTACTGGTAATATATTCAACAGCAAAGGAAACAGTGCAGAAGTTTTTTGAGTCTTACTTTCTACATAAGTTGTATCATTTCTAATCAAAACTCAGTATTTGTCATGGGCTGAACATTGTCCATTCAATGAAACTGAATGGTTTGCCAAGCACTTCACAATTGAATCCTACCTGATTAAACCAATTGTGCCATGTGATGGCATCCTTGTTGATGGTGAACACTTGGTCTGGAGAACCCTGGGGATCCATTCTCCCAACTTTCACTCTATGAAAGGATTGGTTTGAGGAAATAATCCAGTTAATAATATCAAATCCAGTCACTAACTCCCCATTCTGGTCAAAGGAGATCTTGTCTCCAGCACTGTTGTTAAAGGAGACAATTTTCAGAAAGTGATGGAGCTGAGTTGAAAAGGAAAAGAAGCTTAGGAGAGGCTGTATTTCTGTGGAATCTTTCACAGTAAGTCATACAAACGTCTTCCTTGGGTGGAAGCAACACAGTTCTTTGTTTTCATGCTCAGACTTGTGAAAGTTGATGTGACATTTTTCAAATAACTGTTCATTGCAGTATTCTTGTTTTTAAGAAGTATCTCATGTGGGGTGAGTCTTGACCTGCCAGTCTGAATGTCATGTGGGGTCAGTCTTTAACTCCAAGTCTGAATTACAGAAACCCAAAATGGTACCAAGGAAGAACGGGTGAGAGAAGATATACAATAGGAGCAAAGGGGAAAGAAATACCAACATCAGGATCTGCTGCCCCGGTGGATCCTGGCACCTAAGGCAGTTGCTTCACTTTTCCTTTTTGGCCAGGCACACTTGATTTAAAGCCATTTAGTGTTTTAAAGGTTAAATAATGAGCTTTAAATTACATATCAAATGTATTTTCTAAATCGATGGCCTTTTCACTGTATAGAATTAATGAAACACTTCCTAAACTTATTCAACATTAATGGTCCAAAAACATAGTAGAGCTCAAAGCTGCCTTTGTAAACTGGATTCTGGCTGTAGTTGTAGAGTTTCAAAGGTTTTATCTTGCTTCTACTGGACAACACCTTCTTCTAAATGACACCTGTCTCTTCTACACACAGCATTACTGATTCTGAAAGCCTCTTACCAGCAGCATCCCAACAGCCATCTAGGAGACAAGTCTTAGGAGCTAAACACCCCTCCTACAAATATTAAGACTACACTAGTCCAAGAATCATTGCCTATTCTCTGCCATACTGCCTTCTGCCTCACCCATGGAAAAATATTTATTTATTTACTTTAAAAATTCAATATACCACCTATTTCTCCCAAGTGACTCAAAAGAGATACACAGAGCAAGAAGACTTCCAACCAATTTCCAAATACAGACTTTTCTTAAGGGCCTCAAAATGTAGTTGTGGCAGTTTCTGTGAGCCAAAAGGCAGCATGAACCAGAGTTAGCATGAATTGGCAAATATATAGCAGCAAAAGTATAATGTGTATACTTTAAGTTCACCATTAGAAAAAGAGGGAAACAGCTCAGTCGGATGAGCATGAGACTCTTAATCTCAACACTGTGGGTTCCAGCCCCACATTGGGCAAAAGATTTCTGCATTGTAGTGGTTGGACTAGATTAACCTAATGGCCCCTTCCAACTCTACAATTCTATAATCTCAGAACATGCCAACACTAATATAAAGAAAGAAGATGGAAAGGAGATGATGGCCTAGTTTGGGATAGAGATGCCATATGTCTGGAATTTCCCAGATATAGATGGGATTCGCCCTTCAAAAATTGTGTCCAGTAGGAATTTCTGTAAACTGGATTTTCACTTTTTTAAATATGGCAACCCTAGTTTAGGGAAACCTTTTATTTGACAGAATAAAAAGAGACCTGCTAGATCAGTCTAAAAGCCTATCTAGTCCAATGTATGGTTCTTGCAATGCCCAAACCATATGTCAAAGGGAAGCCCACAAGAAGGATCTGATTGGAGCATATTGTTATATATTCTGAGAGGTATTTTGCCTTCCAACAGGAGGAACGTCATCCCATTACCTGCAACACCTGCTGATTCTGAAAGTTCATCCACCTTCCATCAACCAATGAGTGGTGATTCAGTTGAGATGAAGACATAGAGTGTAAAGCATGTGCCACAGCATAAACAGCATTGTAGATGCTGTAGCTGTGGCCAGTCAAGCTCATTTCAAAAAATGTCCCAGGAAGGCTTTCCAACTTCTCTTTTCCTGTGCAAATATCTCCATCCACCTTGTCCCCATCTATACTTGGGAATACACAACCAAAGGCCTGCTGCCAGAAATCCCTGATAAAGCCATCTCCTGTTTTAAAAGAAGGGCTTTTGCTTTCAATAAATGACTTGAATCCTGGCAGATCACTGGAGGGCATAGAGAAGGACAGAACACCATGGACTATATCTGTATCCCAGGTTCTTTGATACACCATTGAAGTGAGCTCTATCTGAGCTGTTACTATCCACACTTTTCCTTTATTCATTGTCCATTCTCTATCTGAGATAAATTGTAGCCACCTCAAAAACACAATGAGATATGATTCTCCATTAGCAACCACTACATTGGCTTTGCTGTCAATGATTCTATCATATATTTTGGCTCGATCATGTAGCTTCTCATTAATTTCTGTGACAATGGTAAATTTGCTGCTTCTTTCTATGAAGGCAAAACAAATACCCTTGCTGGAGAATACTGGAAACACTGCCTGCACAAATCTTTCTCCATATTCATCATTCGATGTAAGGATCCCAATCCACGTCCAATTGAAATGGAGAAGCAAAGTCAGAATGCCTGCATGCTGAAGAGCATCTTTAGGAGACATTTGGTAGAAGGAAAGGCCTTTGGTTTTATCATTCATCACTGGAGCAGGGCCATATATGAGCTAAATAAAAGGAAATATGAATGAATGAATGAACGAACGAACAAATAGGAGCCAAAATTTGTCCCACAGAATCCCTTTCTTCAAACAGTTGATGTATAAGTTTTAAATTACAAACACAAGAGGATTTTCAATGGAAGCTGTTTCCGTAGGGAAAATGGGGCGCTGCCTTTTTAACCTCTGCCTTTTCTCAGTCAGGGGATTGGTCTGCCTGTCATATGCTGTGGCTGTAATTATTGCTGATATTCCTTTCTTCCACCTTCCCCCCATCACTTGACAATTTACATTCTACTGTAGGTGCTGTTATATTTCCAACACTCTCATTTATAATTATCTGTATCTCAGCTTCCATTTGACATTCCTAAACAAGGAAATATTTCCTACATGCCTTCACCCACTTCAGTTTCCACACCCACAATCTTGCCTGTGTGGTGAAAATAAGCATTTAAATGGATGAAATCCCATATTCAACATACAGATAGAGACATCTGCACAACCTACCTGTGGAATCTTGTAGATATCCAAGACAGTTGCAATATAACGAGAAATTAGAGGCTCCAGTCCCCCAACAACCGCTATTAATTTATTCTGGACGTCACATATGTAGTTGGGAACTATTTTTTCTTTTGAGGACATAAGCTGCATTGTGGCATGATAGGTATTCTTTGCACTGAAGTAACTGTCATAAATGTGGAAGCCCAAGGAAGTATTGGGTAAAATCTGAGAGTTTTCATTTATCTCCTTTACAGCAAATGCCAAAGCCAGGATGTGCTGGTAATACTTAGGCACTACCCTAAAAAATAGTACAGATTATTAGGCTATCTCAAACATTGTAAAATGTGGACTATGTTGTCCTGCCTCTCCTTCCTTATTATTACTTACAGTATTTGTGTACAAACGTTCTTTAGGCAATGCTTAGCCTTATGTGGGCTGCACAAATATTAGACAACTGTATTCTCCTTTACAACAATGCACTAAATATCCTTTATTGGTAAGTTACCAATATAAAGTTCCATGCATTATCACGAACTATACAATTTGATATTTTCAGAAGGTTGTATTTGATGCATGTGAACACCTACTCCCATTCTTGATATTTATCTAATTCTATGACAATACTGGATCGTTTCTTAAGAATGCCTCAGAATATAGAACACTTTATAAGTTCATGGTGAAGTACCAGCACCAGTTTAAGGTGAAATCTACATTTTAAGAACATGTTCAGAGTGTGGTGATAACTGCACTAGAATTAGAGTTGTATTCTGTATTTGGAGAAACTTCCATGTCTTGTAAAACTGTTGCTTCTCCCTTGGCATCTCATTCCTTATTATTCACAAATATATAAATACCTGGCTTTGAATTCAGCAAACACACCCCCCCAGCTCTCTTACAAAGACATTTTGAAATTGTATAAGAAAAATGATACAAATTAAGAAATTTATCAATTATCATTAATATTTTTGCCCTATTGATGGTAGTTTCTAAAATGTTTAAGTGGAGGAAGCCATCACTAGTATTTTCAAAACCGGATGAACTTAATCTGTCTCCATTCTGAATATAATTAAATTAGTATTTTAAGTTCACCACTTGAAAATTCTTTGACAAACTTGGGGAAAGACAGTAATTCACATCCTTAATGCAAACAAAAATAGTAACAGCAAACAATAACAATAACAAAGTCTTACACAAGCTCTTCAAACAACACGGGTGGAGGTGCTTCAATGAAGGTTAGTGTGTTGGAGATTATGAAGGTCTGAGAAGTGATGCCACCAATTATGTTGCCTCCCAACTGATGATACTCGTGAAGTGGATTGTGTGGATCTCTTACCATGCAGTTATTGTGAGGCTTGCATGCCACGTGTGGAAGTAGTACCAGTATCAAGACAACTAATGTCACCATCCTGAGTACCAATTTTCTCTCTAAACACAGATTGTTCTATTCCCTCTCAGGAGAATCAAAATGGTAGTTTCTTTGATTTTTCTGAGTCCCTGCTTCTACAACTAATTATTAAAGTGAATATTTATATTATCCTCCATACATTGTGCTATTATTTTTGCTTCTGCCCACTGAAAATCCTCGGGGAGGAGCATTGCCAAGTACTTGAATTAATTACAGCCCTTTTCCCAATTGCAGGAGTAAGGAATCATCAACTTAATATTGGTGTTCACAAATGGAGTTGAAAAAAGGGGGGAAAAAGGTTGTGGCATCTGAACAGAGGTTTTTTCTTCTTCCATGTAGTTGGATAGAAAGGGGCCTCCATAACAGTTCAAACTTCAAGGCCCCAAAACTGTACTTCCTTTTGACTGGCATGGATTTTCCAACATTCTGTTTCATTGGATGACAGTGCCAGCAACACTTCTTGAGCAATTCAGGTTGATGCTAAAGCAGCAAAGGCAGCATGAGGGAATGGAGCAATGACAAAGCCAGTGGCTTGACCAGATGGGGTAGTGGCAGAGCCAGTGCTTCAGTGAAATAAAGCAGCTGCAAGCAGAGGACATGAGAAGTCCCCTTGTAGAGAAAAATCATTGAGGTGGAAACCCTGCCTGGTGAGATACTGTGGGCAGTGCTTTTTTTCTAAAAAAAATGTTTAGTGGTACTTTAATTTTGACACACAAAAATCAGCATTTTATAATTCAAATCGAGAAAAAATTAAATACAGTAAATGAACAACAGTACAGAGATTTACAAAATCTTTTGGTATATGTGTACCCCTGCATCCCCCCAGAAAGAAAGCACTGGCTATGGAGGTCTGGAAGTCACCCTGGAGCCCAGCTGCCAGATACCCAAAAGGAAGTGGAGGCCAGAGAGATCTTCCCTAAACAGGGCTGCCTTCAGATGTCTTCTAAAAGTCAGATAGTTGTTTATTTCCTTGACATCTGATGGGAGGGCATTCCACAGGGCAGGTGCCACTACTGAGAAGGCCCTCTGCCTGGTTCCCTATAACCTCACTTCTCGCAGTGAGGGAACCACCAGAAGGCTTTCAGAGCTGGACCTGAGTGTCCAAGCAGAATGATGGTGGTGGAGACGGTCCTTCAGGAATACTGGGCCAAGGAGCATGATGGTGCATTCCATGACCTATGTGCATCCATCCAATTGCCACTAGACTGGGAAAGGAGGCCTATAATTACATCTGATAGATCCTCCACCTATTTGCAATATTTTGTATGCTACCATGGACATTCAAGTGCTATCATGGTGCTATGGGATGAAGACATGGAGATTATGTTACATGTATTTAATTTATGTTGGGAAAGAATCATTCTGCACATAAACATGTTTGTACCTTTAAGAAGAGTTTCTGTAAGCTCTGGGCTGATTGGGTGCAGCTGGCCATGGCTACAAAAGGAGAAAAGCTGCAGTTTGTACTTTGCCTGCAGGAAAAACACCCACAAACTTTTTTGTTTGTTGTTTTGAAATAAATCCTTTATTTAATTTGGTTTTACACTGGTCTCATGGTGTCACAGTCTCTGTCATCTGCCACCAGTGGCAAATCCCCCTCTAACAATTTATGCCACTATGCTAATGCTGGAAATTGTAGGAGTGTCTTAGTATTGTCTAGGGGATTTCCACCCAATTATCCACTATAATGAGGTGTGTGTGGTAGTCACCCTCTACCTAGTTTTGGTCTTTCAAATATTACCACAGTGGTGCATTATGAAAACATGGAAATATATCTTCAAAAAGGTTGCCCGTCCCAGCTGTAGATGCTCAACAGTATTATCCCACATTTTAAGACTTCAACCTAGTATGAAAAACAGAATGCTTGTCTGAAGCCCAGTAAATTTGGGGCACAAATGAATAGGTATCAGACATGCTGACTTGGGAAGGAGATTGGGGTGGGGGCTGACGTTGCACAGAACATCACAATGGTCAGGGATGATGGGAATTTTAGTCCAAAAATAGCTGGATGTTTTGGAAACCCTGGACTAGCTTGGTATTCTTTGTAAAAACTGGGGAGTACATTTTAGAGCTGAAGGATTACTGGCCAACATATGCACTGAAAGATATATGATTAAGCACTGCATTCCTCCTGATCATCAATATGACCCTTACTGCCAAAATGCACTTTTGCTTGATGATGATGATGATGATGATGATGATGATTTATACCCCTCTCATCTGGCTGTTTCCCCAGCCACCCTGGGCGGCTTCCAACAAAATATTAAAATACAGTAAACCATTAAAAAGTACGCGGGTGGCACTGTGGGTTAAACCACAGAGCCTAGGACTTGCCGATCAGAAGGTCAGCGGTTCAAATCCCCGCAACAGGTGATCTCCCGTTGCTCGGTCCCTGCTCCTGCCAACCTAGCAGTTCGAAACCATGTCAAAGTGCAAGTAGATAAATAGGTACTGATCGGGCGAGAAGGTAAACGGCGTTTCCTTGCAGTGCCCTGGTTTGCCAGAAGCAGCTTAGTCATGCTGGCCACATGACCCGGAAGCTGTACGCCGGCTCCCTCAGCCAATAAAGCAAGATGAGCGCCGCAACCCCAGAGTTGGTCACGACTGGACCTAATGGTCAGGAAACCGCCAGAAGGCCCTCGGCACTGGACCTCAGTTTCCGGGTAGAACAATGTGGGTGGAGACGCTCCTTCAAATATACTGGAGCAAGGCCATTTAGGGCTTTAAAGGTCAGCACCAACACTTTGAATTGTGCTTGGTTGAAGAGGATATATTATGGGGTTTGGGGTGGGAGTGTGTGTATGTGTTTTAAATCCCATTATTGAACCCATCCTGCCCACCAGAGATGTAAGCAACATAAAGGCATATGTTAAATCAGATGAAGTCTTTGGTAGAAGATAACATGTTTACAGTTGAACCATTGGCAGAAGGAAAGGGCAGTGGGCTGTAGATGGGTGTATAGATTAAAAACTTTGCCAATGGAAGTATTAAATATAAAGCTTGGATAGTAGCATGTGGTTTTACTCAAAGAAAAGGAGAAAGTTTTGATGAAACCTTTTCTCCAACTGCAAGGAATGAGAGTGTGTGTTTGTTGCTGGCTGTAGCAGCACAATGTGGGTTCAAGATGAATTATTTTGATATTGAAACTGCTTACCTCAATGCAGGTTTTCAAGAGGAAATATTCATGAGTCAAGCACCTGGGTTCAAGGCAGGTGAACAGGGTTCTGTATACAGATTGTATAAAGTGATCTATGAGCTCAGACAATGTGCCAGATATTGGAATGAATATCTTGACAGTGTTTTGAAGAAACTTTGTTTCAAAAGAAGTATAGCTGACAACTGTATGTAGACCCTTTGGTGACAAACATGATAAGTATGATCTGTGTCTTTCATATGTCTTTGATTTACTTTATACTGTTAAAAGCAATAAGCAGGTAAAACACATTTTCCGTTATTTACAGAATGCACTTGATTATTGTCTCAAGTTGTCATCCTCAGGATCAGTAGAATTACTGTGTTTTGTTGATAGTGATAGGGCAAGTTTACCAGACAGGAAATCAGTGTCTGGGATGGTATTTCAATTTGGCAATTCTTTGGTGGGGTGGAAGTCCAGGGATTGTAGCCACTTCTTCCACGGAAGATGAATACAGTGCTCAATCTGATCTATTAATGAATTGAAGTACGATGTACAAATTCTCACTGACATGGGAGTAAAGTGTACATATCCAGGGCAGGTATGGGAGTATAATCAGGCAGTCATTGCAGTGATGGAGTCTGAACAGTTTAAAAGTAGAACGAAACACATGGATATTAAATACCAAAACGTGAAAGAGAATGTGAAGCAAAATCAGATACAACTGCAGTATTGTGAAAGCAGACAAAATGGTGCTGATGTGTTTACAAAATCTCTTACTTTTGAGAGACATGCACAACTAGTTGAAAAGTTGGGACTTGTGATACATAATGTGTAAACACTCTGTACATGGTCATTATCCCTTCTGTTTCTGTATGAGTGAGAGGGGGTGTTAGGGACTCGTTGAGTCAGAAACAGGTAGAAGTTTCCAGAACATTCGTTTATGCATGGGAGTGGCACTCTGAGCATGTGTAGTTTCGGCTGGAAGTGCCAATAAAAAGAGGAACTATAGGTTTTGCCTTTGCAGATGGAAGACATCTGACAAATGAGTGCTGCCTGAAAATCCACTGAGTCAGGACTGCTGATGTATCTCTGATTATAGACTGGAGAGAGAGAAACTGTAACTGAAAGTGTGCTGCTATAGCTGTTTGCTTTAATGATTGTAAATAGTTGCTACCGTAATGCTTTTGTAACCGATCAAGTAATAAAACTCTTGACTCAGATTTCAAGGCACCGGTGAGTGTTTCATCTCTAAAAGAATAACTTCAGTTACTGTTCAATGTTTCCAGAAAAAACTCTCCTAAATGAGTTGTAAGTGTTTACAGAGCTACCTTCACACAAGTATCCAAGTGCAAAGAAAGTGTAATGGACAGTGACATTTAAAAGAAGTTTTTTCAGTAAAGGTCTGAATGATAATTCATACACAAAATTTCCTGAGTGGCACAAAATAGCAAAACACAAAGACACTGAGATTATTCAGACCTTCCTTCTTATTAGTTGTTCCCTGTTGTTCAGTGCAGGCCTCAGCACAATGATATAACATTTGGGGAGAAAGATGCAACCTAGGAGCCCAGCACTGGAGGCTAAGATAGAAAAGATTTCCACAGCTACCATATATTTCCCCTTTGAACTCAGGTAGGATGGAATAAAGGAGAGCCAAACACTGCAAAATACCAACATGCTGAAAGTAATGAATTTGGCTTCATTGAAACTATTGGGCAATTTCCTGGCAAAGAATGCCACAACAAAGCTGATTATGGCCAGGAAACTGATATAACCCAAAACACAGTAAAACATAGTCATGGACCCCTCATTGCATTCTAATATAATTTCTTCAGCAACTGAGTGCATGTCGACATCTGGGAATGGGGGAGAGGTGACCAACCATACGGTACAAATGCCTGCTTGAATAAGGGAGCAGGAAAGAACAATGGCATTGGCAAGTGTTTTCCCCACCCACTTCCTCATCCTGGAACCTGGTTTGGTGGCCATAAAAGCAAGAACCACAGTAGTGGTTTTTGCCAACACACAAGAAACAGCCACAGAGAAGATCATGCCGAAAGTGGTTTGTCGGAGGAGACACAACACCTGCTTAGGATGTCCAATGAATAGCAATGCAGAAAGGAAGCAGAGTAGGATTGAGATAAGGAGAGTATAGGCAAGGTTCCGGTTGTTGGCCTTGACAATGGGAGTGTTGTGGTGCTTCAGAAATATTCCTAGCACCAAGACTGTGATCAGACAAAAGAAAAGAGCAAAAAAGGCTAAACTGATGCCCAGTGGTTCATTATACGATAAAAAGGAAATTAATTTGGGAATACAGAAATCCCTGGTTTTGCTTGGATAGGCTTTTGCTGTGCATGCAGAACAGGCATTCATGTCTGAAAAAGAAAAGGCATGGGCTTCATTTCAAATTGATTCAAGACATCTCACAAGCATACTGCAATGTTTTCTCTTCTACATCTAAAACAATCCATTCATACTAGGATACTCCTTTAGTTTCAGTCTTCTCAAAATAAGGAAGGTGAGGAGTTGATTATGTGGATTGCCATCTACCTTTCTGGAAATGTTATGGTCTCATGTACTTTAGAGCTCTGTGGATGCACAGCTGCCTCATTAGTTGAATCTGCAAGGTAGTGAGCTAAGATTAGAGACATTTTTTGTTTATAAGCACCGTTCTGTGTCCAATAAGCAGAGGACACCTTTGCCCAGCAGCACTGTGGCCCACAGAGTGCAGCAAAATACTGGGCAAGGTTTTGTCAAGTACAGTGGTACCTCGGGTTAAGTACTTAATTCATTCTGGAGGTCCGTTCTTAACCTGAAACTGTTCTTAACCTGAAGCACCACTTTAGTTTATGGGGCCTCCTGCTGCCGCTGTGCCACCGCTGCACAATTTCTGTTCTCATCCCAAAGCAAAGTTCTTAACCCGAGGTAATATTTCTGGGTTAGCAGAGACTGTAACCTGAAGCGTATGTAACCTGAAGCGTTTGTAACCCGAGGTACCACTGTATCTTCTCTGTGTGATGGGTTAATGGGAAAAAGCTGTCCCATGAGCCCTTGCTGCAGCGAGGAGGGGTAAGCCTATATAAGGCTGCTTCTCTTGGATGTCACAGCCATTTTGCTTTGAAAGGGCTCGAATGGATTTCTTTTCTGGTAGGTTTCTGGATGAAACATCGGCTCTCGATCCATTCCAGTCCGGCTTCCGCGCTGGTCATGGGACTGAGACTGCTCTGGTCGCTCTAACAGATGATCTCCGCAGGCAACTGGATCGAGGCGAGTCGGGGCTGCTGATTCTTCTAGACCTGTCAACAGCCTTCGACATGGATGATCATGAACTCCTGGACCACCGCCTTGCCGATGTGGGGATCCAGGGCACAGTCCTTCAATGGCTGTGCTCGTTTCTCTCTGGTCGGGGACAGAGGGTGGCGCTTGGGGGGGAATTGTATCCCGCCACTCCTTGGTGTGTGGAGTGCCCCAGGGTGCAATACTCTCCCCGATGCTTTTTAACATCTTTATGCGCCCCCTCGTCCAGCTTGTCCGGAGTTTTGGGCTGGGCTGCCATCTGTATGCTGATGACACCCAACTCTATCTGTTGATGGACGGCCATCCTGACTCGGCCCCAGACACACTGATCAGATGCTTGGAAGCTGTGGCTGGATGGTTATGTGGGAGCCGGTTGAAGTTAAATCCTTCAAAGACAGAGGTCCTCTGGCTGGGACGGGACGATATGGGATTGAGGGGGCAACTCCCATCTCTTGCGGGGGTGCAATTAGTGCCAGCACCGTCCGTTAAGAGTTTGGGTGTAATCTTCGATACCTCCTTCTCCATGGAGGCGCAGATTGCAGCTATAACAAAGGCGGCATTTTTTCATCTCCGCCAAGCTAAGCAGTTGGCTCCTTACCTCTCTCGCCCTGACCTAGCCACTGTGATCCACGCGACGGTCACCTCCAGACTGGATTATTGTAACTCGCTGTACGTGGGGCTGCCCTTGAGACTGACCCAGAAACTCCAGCAGGTGCAGAATGCCGCAGCAAGACTCCTTACGGGGTCTTCGCTGCGAGATCACATTCATCCGGTGGTATACCAGCTGCACTGGCTCCCGGTGGAGTACAGGATCAGGTTTAAGGTGCTGGTTTTAACCTTCAAAGCCCTATACAGCCTAGGACCCTCGTACCTACGGGACCGCCTCTCCTGGTATGCCCCACAGAGGAACTCACGGTCTTCAAATAAAAACATCTTGAAGGTCCCAGGCCACAGAGAGGTTAGGCTGGCCTCAACTAGAGCCAGGGCTTTTTCAGCTGCGGCTCCAACCTGGTGGAACGCTCTGTCACAAGAGACTAGGGCCCTGCAGGACTTGACATCTTTCCGCAGGGCCTGCAAGACAGAGCTGTTCCACCAGGCCTTTGGTCAGGGCGCAGCCTTACTCCCTCCTTTGGCAATCTTTACAAAACTTTAGTTTATGGTTGCCATCAATTTTGATTTTAATTAATTTTTATAATGTTTTTATAATGTTGCACTATTTTAGTGTTGTTACCCGCCCTGAGCCCGGCTTCGGCTGGAGAGGGCGGGATATAAATAAAATTTCTTCTTCTTCTTCTTCTTCTTCTTCTTCTTCTTCTTCTTCTTCTTCTTCTTCTTATTATTATTATTATTATTATTATTATTATTCTCTCAACCCGATTGGCACCTGGTTGGGTTTTTTTTATGGTGTTCCTTTTTTAGGCACAATAATATTGTTTGTATGAGGGTGGAAATGGCATTGGGCAGCATCACCATAGTATAGGGCCCTGAGGGGCCTGAGGAGAGGATTGACCATTGCAAACCCAAGTGTGGGTTCAGTATCTGCCTGGTTAGAATCTGCATCCTGGTTCCCCAGTGAGACCTTGCTTCCTTGCATTGCAACATGGCAAGATTCCACACTGGCCAACTCCTGTCATACAGATTTGGAGTGATCCAAACCCAGCAGATGCATTCCATCAACATGGGGCTTGTGAAATGATGAACTGATCCTGGGACCCATGCCAACCTTTGTCCTGCCTTCTGCTGTCAATAAAGATTTGGCCTGATTTTATCCCATCACCATTGTTCAGTCTGGTTATTTTGCTGCTCTAACAGGTCACATATTGTTCCTGCTTGGAAAATTTCTTTGCTCATTTGTGAAGTTTGGATACAGTTTTCCCACTTTCAATTCCAAAAGAATTCAATTCCAAAAGAAATTTTAAAAAACCAATTTTATCAAATAACAGAGCAGTATACAAGGAAAGGATTTGTGTACCACCTCAAAGTATAACATCATATTTACTTGTTTTTGGACACCACAAGAATCGAAAGTATGTGTGCAGATGAATACCAACTGGATACAGCTCATATGAATTTCTACACATTTTAATGTATTCCCCTGATGAACAACCTGTGTTTGAAACACATTGAGGTTAGCATGTATACCATTTGGTCCAAGTATTCTGCATCTATCACATTCACTTTTGCTTCTGCTTTCCCAGCTTTCTACACTCTATTTCTTACCCTTCTGGTCTGAAAACTTTCCTTCTGGACATGGGATGCAATCATAGCAACAAAATGGTTTTCCCTCCTTCACTTTCTTGCTGGAGCCGGGATAGCAACTCTCAGAACATACAGAAAGAGGCTGGACCTAATTTGAAATTGAAAGAGTAGAATGATTATCTTGAGAAGGAGTCTCAAGTTCTTAAGATGATCTTCATGTATAACTGAAACCAAATTGGGACCACTCTTTCGTAACTTCATCTGACATCCATCGGAGATGTGAAATAACCAGGCTGTGCAAGGTATTCCAAGTGTGGTTACAACCATTAAAATTAAAAATTAAAAACATTTTAAAACAAATTGAAAGGAAAGGAAGCCTATGGGGAAAGATTAATACATTTGGGGCTTTTAAGCTTAGAAATAAGGCAGATGAGAGGAAAGAGTAAGGATACATGAAATCATGCATTAATAAAGCCTAAATATGTATGGAAGTGAGAGCTGGACCATAAAGAAGGCTGATCGCCAAAGAATTAATGCTTTTGAATCATGGTGCTGGAGGAGACTCTTGAGAGTCCCAGAGACTGCAAGAAGATCAAACACATCCATTCTTAAGGAAATCAGCCCTGAGTGCCCACTGGAAGGACAGATCGTGAAGCTGAGGCTGCAATACTTTGGCCACCTCATGAGAAGAGAAGACTCCCTGGAAAAGACCCTGATGTTGGGAAAGATTGAGGGCACAAGGAGAAGGGGATGACAGAGGACGAGATGGTTGGACAGCGTTCTCGAAGCTACAAACACGAGTCTGACCAAACTGTGGGAGGCAGTGGAAGACAGGAGTGCCTGGCGTGCTCTGGTCCATGGGGTCACGAAGAGTCGGACACGACTAAATGACTAAACAACAGCAACAACAAAATATCTTACACTGAAGCTGAATGTTGTAATATTCATAACAAAAAGATGTACTTCTTCATAAAACAAAATAGTTAAAATCCAAAATTCACCAAAATGAGCACTGGCTACAAACCTGGATGCCTTTAAAAAGGATTAGACAAATTCATAGAGGATAATTCTATCAAGGGCTACTACCTCAACCATTGTAAGCAACAAGCCTCTGAATACCAATCTCTAGAAATTGCAAGTGGGGAACTTCTGGTTTGGCTTGCCATGGCTGAGGCTGTTGATTAGATCTGTGTCGTTTTACGTGGGATATTTTGAGGATGAGATGGGAGTAATCATCCTCCCAACCCCCCAACTCTGGGGCTAGTGGGGGAAGCTTCACACGCAGATCACCCAACACCTGCCCCAATGTAGTAGGAATGAGGTGGCAGGGGGCTCTGGGTGGAAAACACCATGTGTCTCTTTGGCAACTCTCCAAAGTCGCCGCCATGAGTGAACAAACTCCAGTTTTTTAATATGATAATTTGGACTTAATTAATGGGCATACTCTGAGTGAGGGGAGATAAACTACTCTGCTAACTGATTCAGCCACTGAGGAGCCAAAGGATTCAAGTGGAAGAGAGATTATCTTTACTATGGAACTTTTGTGTCAGAACAAAAAAGGGGGGGAGCCACCTTTGTTTCTTTTTGATATATTGCGTATTTGCGACTTGACTTGGCAACCCCACCTGGAAAGTCTGAATACAGATTGATTAGGTACGCAATTATTAACTGTGTGGAAAAGATTTACAAACTTGCAATTAATTCTAACGGGTTGTTAAAAGTGGAAGAGGCTTCTAGGCAAAGTACAGTCTTATCCGTTCTGGTATAAGATGAAATGGAAAGGTTTGGACATATGCCTGGAACAACTGGCAGAAAGCCAGATTTCCTCCATTTTGGGACGTGTCATATTGGATAACTACTGGCATGAAAAAGCAAAAGTGAAAGACATGGAAGAAAATAAACACCCACACAGAAACATACTGTTTTGATATAACTTGCTTGCTTGACGAACTCAAAGGCTGTGGAAATGAACGGATTAACATAGGATTGATTTTTTTGGACTAATTAAGAAAGCAGCGCAAATGTGAGATGATGGCAATCATCCAACCTCAGAGCATGGGAAGACAAACAAAGATTTATGATTTGGCTTAATATTTGGACTGTTTGATTATTTTATAATTCAGAATGTCTTTAATGTGGCAGTTATTTGATTGTCAAATTGGAAAACTTAATAAATATTATTATTATTCTAAAAAAAGAAATTGCAAGTGGAGAGAACACTTCTGCAATTACATCCTGCATTCAGTCTTCTCAAAGACATCTAGTTGCCTGTTGTGGCATTGAATATGTAATCAAACTAGCAGAAATATATGTTTATTCTTTTCAACACATTTAATATATTCAACAGCAAAGGAAATAGTGCAAATATTTTTTGAGTCTTATTTCTACATAGGTTGTATCATTTCTAATCAAAACTCGGTATTTGTTATGGGCTGAACATTGCCCATTCGATGAAAGTGAATGGTTTCCCAAGCAGTTCCCAACTGAATCCTACCTGATTAAACCAATTGTGCCATGTGATGGCAACCTTGTTGATGGTGAACACTTGGTCCGGAGAACCCTGGGGATCCATTCTCCCAAATTTCACTCTATGAAAGGATTGGTTTGAGGAAATAATCCAGTTAATAATATCAAATCCAGTCACTAACTCCCCATTCTGGTCAAAGGAGATCTTGTCTCCAGCACTGTTGTTAAAGGAGACAATTTTCAGAAAGTGATGGAGCTGAGTTGAAAAGGAAAAGAAGCTTAGGAGAGGCTGCATTTCTGTGGAATCTTTCACAGTATGTCATACAAACATCTTCCCTGGGTGGAAGCAGCATAGTTCTTTGTTTTCATGCTCAGACATATGAAAGTCAGTGTCACATTTGCCAAACAACACTTCATTGCAATATTGTTGTTTTTTAGAAGTATCTCGTGTGGGGTGAGTCTTGGGCTTTTTTTTTTTTTTTTTTTGGTAACCAACTACACACTGAACTCCCAGTGTGAATCACAGGACCCAAAGATGGCACCAGGGAAGAACAGGTGATAGAAGATATACAATAGGAGCAAAGGGGAAAGAAATACCAACATCAGGATTTGCTGCCTCGGTGGATCCTTCATTTAAAGCCTATTGACCCCTTCCAACTCCACAACTGTATAATCTCAGAACATGCTCAAATTAATATAGAGAAAGAAGATGGAGAGGATGGGCAGAGTTTGGGTTAGGGCTGCCATAGGTCCAGTATTGTGTCTGGGAAGAATTTTCTGAAACGGCTAAAATCTCAACAACTTTGCCAAAAAACCTCAAAAACTTTGTGTTTGGCTTTTCACTTTTTGACATACGGCAACCATAGTTTGGGGAGACCTTTATTAGACAGAATAAAAATAGACCTGCTAGATCAGTCCAAAGCCTTCCTGGTCCAGCATACAGTTCTTGCAGTAGATTGCACAGTTGGACTAGATTGCCCTAGTGGTCCCTTCCAACTCTACAATTCTATAGTCTCAGAACCTGCTGACAGTAACATGGAGGAAAAACATGCAACTTAGAGGAAGAGAAGAGTTTGTCAAGACCTTTTGCCAGACAGAATCATAAGAGACCTGCTAGATCAGTCCAAAAGCCTATCTAGTCCAGAATATGGTTCTTACAGTGCCCAACCATATGTCAACAGGAAGCCCACAAGAAGGATCTGATTGGAGCATATTGTTATATATTCTGAGAAGTATTTTGCCTTCCAACAGGAGGAATGTCATCCCATTACCTGCAACACCTGCTGATTCTGAAAGTTCATCCACCTTCCATCAACCAATGAGTGGTGATTGAGTCGAGATGAAGACATAGAGTGTAAAGCATGTGCCACAGCATAAACAGCATTGTAGATGCTGTAGCTGTGGCCAGTCAAGCTCATTTCAAAAAATGTCCCAGGAAGGCTTTCCAACTTCTCTTTTCCTGTGCAAATGTCTCCATCCACCTCGTCCCCATCTACACTTAGGAATACACAACCAAAGGCCTGCTGCCAGAAATCCCTGATAAAGCCATCTCCTGTTGTGAATGAAGGGTTTTTGCTTTCGATAAATGTCTTGAATCCTGGCAGATCACTGGAGTGAATGGAGAAGGACAGAACACCATGGACTATATCTGTATCCCATGTTCTTTGATACACCATTGAAGTGAGCTCTATCTGAGCTGTTACTATCCACACTTTTCCTTTATTTATTGTGCATTCTCTTTCTGAGATATATGGTAGCCACCTCAAAAAAACAATGAGATAAGATTCTGCATTAGCAACCACTACATTGGCTTTGCTGTCAATGATTTTATCATATATTTTGGCTCTCTCATGTAGCATGTCATTAATTTCTGTGACAATGGTAAATTTGCTGCTTCTTTCTATGAAGGCAAAACAAATACCCTTTCTGGAGAATACTGGAAACACTGTCTGCACAAATCTTTCTCCATATTCATCATTGGATGTAAGGATCCCAATCCATGTCCATTTGAAATGGAGAAGCAAAGTCAGAATGCCTGCATGCTGAAGAGCATCTTTAGGAGACATTTGGTAGAAGGAAAGGCCTGTGGTTTTATCATTCATCACTGGAGCAGGGCCATATATGAGCTAAGTAAAGGAAATATTAATGAATGAATGAATAGGAGCCCAATTTTGGCCCACATAATCCCTTTCTTCAAAAAGTTGATGCATAAATTTTTAATTACATGCACAAGAACATTTTCAATGGAGGCTGGTTCAGTAGGGAAAATGGGGCGCTGCCTTTTCTCAGAAAGTCTACACCGGCTTGCCTCTTACAACAAGTCAGGTGATTTCTCTGCCTGTCATTGGCTCTGGCTGTAATTATTGCTGATATGCCTGCCTTCCACCTACCTTCTGTCACTAGAGAATGTACTTTCTTCTGTAGGCGCCTCTCATTTATGAAGACCTGTATCTCAGCTTCCATTTTACATTCCTACACAAAGAAATATTTCCCACATGCTTTCAACCACTTCTGTTTCCACACCCACAATCTTTTCTGTGTGGTGAAAATAAGCATTTAAATGGATGAAACCCATATTCCACAAAGAAATAGAGACATCTACACAACCTACCTGTGGAATCTTGTAGATATCCAATACAGTTGCAATATAACGAGAAATTAGAGGCTCCAGTCCCCCAACAACCGCTATTAATTTATTCTGAATGTCACATATGTAGTTGGGAACTATTTTTTCTTTTGAAGACATAAGCTGCATTGTGGCATGATAGGTATTCTTTGCATTGAAGTAACTGTCATAAATGTGGAAGCCCAAGGAAGTATTGGGTAAAATCTGAGAGTTTTCATTTATCTCCTTTACAGCAAATGCCAAAGCCAGGATGTGCTGGTAATACTTAGGCACTACACTAAAAGACAGTACAGCTTATTAGAACATCCCCCACATTGTAAAATATGTACTATGTTGTACTGCCTCTGCTTCCTTATTATTCCTTTCAGTATTTATGTACAAACTGTCTTTAGGCAATGCTTAGCCTTTGGTGGGTTGCTCAAATCTTAGACAACTGTATTCTCCTTTACAACAATGCACTTAATATACTTTATTTATAAATTACCAATATAAAGTTCCGTGTGTTATCACGAACCATACGATTTGACATTTACAGAAGGCTGTATTTTTTTTATTAAAGTTTTCTTCGTTTACAAAGGGATGCGCAATGTCTCTTCAAGTTACATTTTCCATAGGTCAAACCTACTCCCTTTCTTTCTTTCTTTCTTTCTTTCTTTCTTTCTTTCTTTCTTAAGAAAGCCTCAGAATACAGAACACTTTATAAGTTCTTGGTACCAGCACCAGTTTAAGGTGAAATCTACATTTTAAGAACATGTTCAGAGTGTGGTGATAACTGCACTAGAATTAGAGTTGTATTCTTTATTTGGAGAAACTACCATGTCTTGTAAAACTGTTGCTTTTCCCTTGGCATCCCCTTCCTTATTATTTACACATATATACAGACTTAGCTTTGAATTCAACACCCCCCCCCAGCTCTCTTACAAAGACATTTTGAAATTGTAAATGACATCAATCAGAGCAAGTGGTAAGAAATAGAAATTAAGAGAGCTTATCACTGATTCATTAATATTTCTGCCTTCATTGATAGTAGTTTCTAAAATGTTTAAGTGGAGGAAGCCATCACTAGCATTGTCAAAACCAGATGAACTTGATCTGTCTCCATTCTGAATATAATTAAATTAATATTTCAAGTTCACCACTTGAAAATTGTTTGACAAACTTGGGCAAAGACTGTAATTCACATCCTTAGTGGAAACAGAAATAGAAACAACAAACAATAACAACAAGGTCTTACGCGAGCTCTTCAAACAACACGGGTGGAGGTGCTTCAATGAAGGTTAGCGAGTTGGAGATTATGAAGGTCTGAGAAGTGATGCCACCAATTATGTTGCCTCTCAACTGATGATACTCGTGAAGTGGATTGTGTGGATCTCTTACCATGCAGTTATTGTGAAACTTGCATGCCATGTGAGAAAGTAGTACCAGTATCAAGACTACTAATATCACCATCCTCAGTACCAATTATCTCTCTAAACACAGATTGTTCTATTCCATCTTAGGAGACTCAAACAGGTAATTCCTTGATTTTTCTGAGTTCCTGCTTCTACAACTAACTTATAAAGTGATTATTTATATTATCCTTCATACACTGTGCTATTACTTTTGCTTTTCTCCACTGAAAATCCTCGGGGAGGAGCTTCGCCAAGTAGTTGAATTAATTACAGCCCTTTTCCTAATTACAGGAGTAGGTAACCATCAACTTAATATTGGTGTTCACAAATGGAGTTGCAAAGAAAGAAAGAAAGAAAGAAAGAAAGAAAGAAAGAAAGAAAGAAAGAAAGAAAGTGTATGGCATCTGAACAGAGGTTTTTTCTTTTTCCATGGAGGTGGTTAGGATGCCCCCCCCCCCATTCAAACTTCAGGGCCCCAGAAATGTACTTTATTTTGACTGGCATGGATCTGCCAACTTCTTGAGCAGTTCATGTTGATGCTACCGCAGAAAGGCAGCATGAGGTAATGGAGGGTGCCCATAACTTCATGGCCCCCCAAATGTACTTCCTTTTGACTGGCATGGTTTTTCCAACATTCAGTTTTATTGGATGACAGTGCCAGCAACACTTCTTGAGCAATTCAAGTTGATGCTAAAGCAGCAAAGGCAGCATGAGGGAATGGAGCAATGGCAAAACCTGCAGCTTGACCTAATGGGGCAGTGGCAGAACCAGCGCTTCAATGAATTGAAGCAGCTGCAAGCAGAGTGTATTAGAAGTCTCCTTGTAGAGAAAAGTATGGCTCTCTGTGAGGTGGGAACCTTGTCTGGTGAGATGCTATGGGAGTCTGCAGGTGACCCTGGAGCCCAGCTGCCAGGTACCCAAAAGGAAGGGGTGGCCAGAGAGACCCACAATGTGGATGGGAGGTTAAAGGGCTTGGACTATGCAGAGATGCAATCTGTAGCTGTAGGCAAGGAGAATGTCTCAGAGAAGGACAAGTTGGCTGTAGTTTGGAAGCAATTAGGGACTCAGCTACATTGAGAAAGAAAAAGCGCTTTATAAGCATTGTATATTCATTATGACCCTGTGACACCAGATGGTGTGTGGAGTCCTGTTTTGCCAACCCAGTTTCTCATATGACGTTTACAACACTTTTAACTGAAACACTTGTAGTATTTAAACCTCATGCCTACCTTTATTGGTTGTCAGAGGAACTGCTAGTGAAAACCATTGTGAATGGGTAGATCTCAAAAGTTTGCCCATTTCATTTGACCAGCTTTATTTTTTCCTGTGCATTTATTTGTATTCAGTTTCCTATGTATTCTATGTATTATTCAGTGGGGACTGGATGCAGAACCAGTGACTTGCAGAAAGGATGACCCAATTCACTCATATCTGAACAAGATTCCGCCTCCCCTGAACACATAGGCAATCCTTTTTTACCTACTGATTGTTGACTAGCAGGTGAATGAATATTCCATTTAGATACTACTATTGACAGTTATTTTATATGCAATTTATTTTGACTTAAAGAAACACCTGAACATATAACAGGTGTGAGAGGATAACTGATAGAACCACATAGCAAGTCCAATACATGTCAAATGAGATTTGCTAGAATGAGCACTCACACTTTACACTGTGGGTGCCCTTTGCGGGATCACGTGTGGCGCTTTGGACCCCAGGGAACTTACCAGTTGTATGGGCTGGCCTGCTTCTCAGTCTTATTCTTTGGAGGTTCACTGCCAGCCTCAGTTAGTCAATTTACACTGCTGGGAGGTGGGGCCAGTTGCATAAATAGGGGGTGGAGCCGGCAGCAGCCAGGCAGTCAGCTCAGGAGCTTCACCCACCCAACCCTTCCCTTTGTTTAATGTTTCTGGATTGCAGGTTAACCTTTTTCTTCCCGTTTAGTGGGCGCTGCTATGGTCTTTTGACTGGTTGCTGTTGAAGAACCGGGAAGAAATTTTCCTGCATTGGCAGGTTTTGTCTTCCCTGTAGCAATTTGTCACAACTTTAGCAGTTTAAAGCCTTGGGCAGAATCCTTTAGTCTTTTCTTCCCTAAATGGGGGGTGTGTGAAGTGGTGACTCACCGCCCCCCCTACAGCGGCAATTCCAGGGTCCCCTCTTAAAGGGGTTTTAATATGGGTGTCACTGGCCATACACTGAAAGGTTGTCATTGAACTACCCTGCGTGCGGGGATATTGGGTGGGCTGCCTGCAGGGCACCCCCATATCCCATTTACCTTGATGAGCCCCAGTCCCCCCCCCAGCTGTGGGGCTGGGAGGGATACACGCCCAATGCCTAAGCCAAGGTCTTCCTACATTTAAAAGTTTAATAAAGTTGTGGCCAAATTTTAATTCCATAAAACGTTATCACAAGTATTTTTTCCTTTCTGGTGGTCCCTGGGAGCTGGGGCAGTCGGCGCCTGGTCATGCAAAAAAATTTTCACAACAACATTTATTGAAATATTTTAATATACTTTTTTTTACGGTATCCTAAGGAAGGTCTGGTGTTTGAATTTTGTTGGGATTTATATATATGCGATTTGGAGGAATAAATTAGTCTGCTGCATCCTCCTCATTCTCATTTGTTTTCGCTTTGTGATGCTGAACTTTGATGTGTCCTCTACATTCTGATCCAATCGCACAATAACTTTACACACATATTTCTTTCCCTCCTGCTCTGAAAACCTCCCTTCTGGACATGGGGTGCAATCATAGCAGCAAAATGGCTCCCCCTCTTTCATTTTCTTGCTAGAACCGTGATGGCAACTCTCACTACATACAGAAAGAGGCTTAACCTAATCCAGAGATGAAATAGCAGAATGTTAATCTTGAGAAAAATCAATTTAGATCCGTATAGATAGGTGTGTGTGTGTGTGTGTGTGTGTGTGTGTGTGTGTGTGTGTGTATATATATATATATATATATATATATATATATATATGTATATGTATATATATCCACCTATATACATCTATATGTACGTATATATTGTAACTGAAAATGAATCTTGAACCATTGTTGAATAACTTAATCATATACCACCACGTTAATGTTGAACATCATAGGAGCATAATGGTGCATTCAATGACCTATGTGCATCCATCCAATTTTCACTAGACTGGGAAAGGAGGCCTATAACTAGGTTTGAAAGATCCTCCACCTATTTGCAATATTTTGTATGCTACCATGGACATTCAAATGCTGTCAGGGTGCTATGGGATGAAGACATGGATATTATGTTGCATGTATTCAATTTATGCCACTATGCTAATGCTGGAAATTGTAGAAGTGTGTTAGTGTGTATTGTCTAGGGGATTTCCACCCAATTATCCATTATAATGAGGTGTGTGTGGTAGTCACCCTCTACCTAGTTTCAGTCTTTCAAATATTACCACAGTGGTGCATTGTGAAAACATGGAAACATATCTTCAAAAAGGTTTCCCATCCCAGCTGTAGATGCTCAACGGTATTATCCCGCATTTTAAGACTTGAACCTAGTATGAAAAACAGAATGCTTTATGAAGCCTAGTAAATATTTGGAACAAATGAATAGGTATCAGACATGCTGACTTGAGAAGGAGATTGGGGTGGGGGCTGACATTGCAGAGAACATCACATTGGTCAGGGATGATGGGAATTGTAGTCCAAAAACAGCTGGATGTTTGGGAAACCTGGTCTAGCTTGATATTCTTTATAAAAACCAGGGAGTACGTTTGAGAGCTGAAGGAGCACTTGCCAACATATGCACTGAAAGATATTTGATTAAGCACTGCATACCTCCCTAAAATCAATATGTCCCTCACTGCCAAAATGTGCTTTTGCTTGAATCTATGAATAGGATAGATTATGGGGGATTTTTTCGGAGGAAGGGGGGTTATGTTTTAAATTCCATTATTGAACCCATCCTCCCCACCAGGGATGTATGAAACATAAAGGCATATATTAACTCAGAGGAGCCTTTCTCTAGCAATACAGTAACACTCTGAATGATAATTCATACACAAAATACCCTGGGTTGCAGATAATAGCAAATCACAAAGACACTGAGATTATTCAGACTTTCCTTCTTATTAGTTGTTCCCTGTTGTTCAGCTCAGGCCTCAGCACAATGATATAACATTTGGGGAGAAAGATGCAACCTAGGAGCCCAGCACTGGAGGCTAATATAGAAAAGATTTCCACAGCTACCATATATTTCCCCTTTGAACTCAGGTAGGATGGAATAAAGGAGAGCCAAACACTGCAAAATACCAACATGCTGAAAGTAATGAATTTGGCTTCATTGAAACTACTGGGCAATTTCCTGGCAAAGAACGCCACAACAAAGCTGATTATGGCCAGGAAACTGATATAACCCAAAACACAGTAAAACATAGTCATGGACCCCTCATTGCATTCTAATATAATTTCTTCAGCAACTGAGTGCATGTCAACATCCGGGAATGGGGGAGAGATGACCAACCATACGGTACAAATGCCTGCTTGAACAAGGGAGCAGGAAAGAACAATGGCATTGGCAAGTGTTTTCCCCACCCACTTCCTCATCCTGGAACCTGGTTTGGTGGCCATAAAAACAAGAACCACAGTAATGGTTTTTGCCAACACACAAGAAACAGCCACAGAGAAGATCATGCCAAAAGTGGTTTGTCGGAGGAGACACAACACCTGCTTAGGATGTCCAATGAATAGCAATGCAGAAAGGAAGCAGAGCAGGATTGAGATAAGGAGAATGTAGGCAATGTTCCGGTTGTTGGCTTTGACAATGGGAGTGTTGTGGTGCTTCAGAAATATTCCTAGCACCAAGACTGTTATCAGACAAAAGAAAAGAGCAAAGAAGGCTAAACTGATGCCCAGTGGTTCTTTATACGATAAAAAGGAAATGAACTTGGGAATACAGAAATCCCTGGTTTTGCTTGGATAGGTTTTTGCAGTGCATGTAGAACAGGCATTCATGTCTGAAAAAGAAAAGATATGGGCTTCATTTCAAATTGATTCCAGACATTTCACAAGCATGTTTTCTCTTCTACATCTAAAATAATCCATTCATTTTAGGGTATTCCTTTGGTGTCAGTCTTCTCAAACTATGGAAGGTGAGGAGATGGTTATGTGAATTCCCATTCACCTTCCTGGAAATGTTATGATCTCATGTATTTTAGAGCTCTGTGAATGCACATCTGCCTCATTAGTTGAATCTGCAAAGTAGTGAGCTAAGAGTAGAGACATTTTATGTTTATAAGCCCCATTCCATGCCTTTTAAGCATGGGACACCCTTGCCCAGCAGCGCTGTGGCCCACAGATTGCAGCAAAATACTGGGCAAGGTTTTGTTCAGTATCGTCTCTGGGTGGTGGACTGCAGGGAAAAATCTGGCCCATGAGCCCTTGCTGCAGATAGGAGGGGAAAGCCTATATAAGGATTCTTCCTTTGGAGGCCACAGCCATTTTGCTTTGAGAGGGCTGGAAAGGATTTCTTTTCTCTCAACCCGATTGGCACATTGTTGGGTTTTTTCTTCACCTTTGCCTCAGTGAAATCATGGATTTCCCTGGTTAGGCAGAATAATATTGTTTGTATGAGGGAGGAAATGGCATTGGGCAGGATCAACATAGTATAGTGTAATGGTTCTAGGGGTTGCTCGTGCGTAAGCCGGTGCCAACACCTGGCTGGGTTGCCTGAGTAAACCTTTTCTGTCTGGAGAGCCACTCACCCGTGGCTGTCTCAACCACTGGCAGAATCTGTCAGTGGGCGTTTCTTAAACTTCTTCCAGCAAAGAAGCTCTTTGACGCCTAGTCTCCTCCTACTCTCCCTGCGCGGAAGCTTTCTGCGCAAGGAGGGCATAGGCAGTGGAGGACCCTTACTCTCCCCACTGGTCCCCAGCAAGGAGTCATGGGACCGCCTCACCAATTCCCCCATCTGCCTCCCTTCTCCACTGCTGCTACGCTGATTCTCTTCCCCAGAAGCTGGGCTGCCTCTCCCCATCCCGGGACGCTCTCTGGAATCCCTCTGGAGCTTGCTCTCTCCCTCCGGCACTGATGGCAGTTCCCTGACATATAGGATGCCCCCATAAGGTGCCTGAGGAGAGGATTGACCATGGCAAACCCAAGCGTGGGTTCAGTAACTGCCTGGCTGGAATCTGCATCCTGGTTCCCCAGTGAGACCTTGCTTCCTTGCATTGCAACACGGCTTGGTTCAACACTAGCCGACTCCTGTTGTAAAGATTTGGAGCCATCTAAACCCAGTGTATATATTCCATCAACATGGGACTTGTGGAATGATGAACTGATCCTGGTACAAAATGCCATATCAACCCTTGACATACGTGCTTCTTTCAATAAAGATTTGGCCTGATTTTATCCCATCACCATTGTTCAGTCTGGTTATTTTGCTGCTCTCATGAGTCACAAAATGTGCTTGCCTGGGCAATTTCTTTGCTCATTTGTGAAGTTTAGATACTATTTTTCCATTTCTATTTCCATAGTGGTATACAAAAGATTTTCTGTATATCTCAAATAACAGAGTAGTATGCAAGAAAAGGGTTTTTATCCCATCTCATTATCTAATATCATCTTTACTTGTTTTTGGACACCACAAGAATTAAATGTATGTATGCAGATGAATACCAACTGGATACAGCTCATATGAATTTCTACACCTTTTAATATAATCCCCTGATGAACAACCTGTGTTTGAAACACATTGAGGTTAGCATATATACAATTTGGTCTAAGTCTTCTGCATCTATCACATTCACTTTTGCTTCTGCATTGTGGTGCTACAATTTTGATGTGTTTCCTTGATCATGACCAAACTTTCCCCAGCTTTGTTCACTCTATTTCTTACCCCTTTGGTCTGAAAACTTTCCTTCTGGACATGGGATGCAATCATAGCAGCAAAACGGTTTTCCCTCCTTCACTTTCTTGCTGGAACCGGGATAGCAACTTTCAGAACATACAGAAAGAGGCTGGACCTAATTTGTAAGTGAAAGAGTAGAATGATTATCTTGAAAAGAAGTCTCAAGTTCTTAACATGATATTCATGTATAACTGAAACCAAACTGGGATCACTCATCCATAACTTTATCTGGCATCCTTCTGAGATATGAAATATCCAGGGCTATGCGAGGTATTCCAAGTGTGGTCACACCATAGGTCTTAATTCTGTCAATAATATATTGCCAAGTTTTTTTTCCACACACACCCCTTCCTAATGTTCCCTAATTTAGAATTTGGCTTTTTCACACGTTGATCCGAATGTCTCTTTCATGTTCAGACACAAATTTAATGTGAGACCACAGTCAGAATGTTCAGAAGAGTTCTAGATGCTGCACCTCAAAAAGAATATTGATGAACTGAAAACGGTTCAGAGAAGAATAAGCAAAGTCATCAAAGTGCTGGAGCAATTACATCATTGTCATCATCATCCTTAACAAGCCCTTTACCTTAATACACTATTAAAATAAAAAAAATTAAACATTTAGAAACAAATTGAAAGGAAAGGAAACCTACGGGGAAAGTTTACAATATTTGGGGATTTTTAGCTTAGAAAAGAGGATTAGACAAATTCATGGAGAAGAAGTCTACCAAGGGCCACTAGCTAATTTTTACCACAACAGTTGGAAGCAACAATTGTCTGAACCAGGCAGAGGGCCTTCTCAGTAGTGGTGCCCACCTTGTGGAATGCCCTATCATCTGATGACAACGAAATAAAAAACTATATGACTTATAGAAAAAATCTGAAAGCAGCTCTGTTAAGGGAAGTTTTTAATGCTCAATATTTTATCATGTTTTCAATATTCTGTTGAGAGCTGCCCAGAATGGCTGGGGAAACCCAGCCAGATGGGTGGGGTATAAATAAATTATTATTATTATTATTATTATTATTATTATTATTATTATTATTATACCAATCACTACAAATTGCAAATGGACAGAACACTGCTGCTCTCAAGTCCTGCTTTCAGTCTTCTCATAGACATCTTGTTGCCTATTGTGGCATTGTGTGTGTAATCCAACTAGCACAAACATATGTTTATTCTTTTCACTACATTTAATATATTCAACAGCAAAGCAAACAGTGCAGAAGTTTTTTGAGTCTTAATTTCTACATAAGTTTTATCATTTCTAATCAAAACTCGGTATTTGTCATGGGCTGAAAATTGTTCATTCAATGAAACTGAATAGTTTCCCAAGCAGTTCCCAACTGAATCCTACCTGATTAAACCAATTGTGCCATGTGATGGCATCCTTGTTGATGGTGAACACTTGGTCTGGAGAACCCTGGGGATCCATTCTCCCAACTTTCACTCTATGAAAGGATTGGTTTGAGGAAATAATCCAGTTAATAATATCAAATCCAGTCACTAACTCCCCATTCTGGTCAAAGGAGATCTTGTCTCCAGCACTGTTGTTAAAGGAGACAATTTTCAGAAAGTGATGGAGCTGAGTTGAAAAAGAAAAGGAGCTTAGGATAGGCTGCATTTCTGTGGAATCTTTTACAGCAAATCATACAAACATCTTCCCTGGGTGGAAGCAACCCATTTACATCCTATTCTGAATCGCAGGACCCCGAAATGGCTCCAGGAAAGAATGGGTGAGAGAAGATATGCATTAGGAGCAAAGAGGAAAGAAATACCAACATCAGGCTCTGCTGCCCAAATGGATCCTGCCACCTAAGGCAGTTGCCTCACTTTGCACTTTGGGCCAGTCACTCTTGATTAAAAGTCATTTAGTGTTTTAAAGGTTAAAGAGTGACTTTAAATTAGGTATCAAATGTATTTTCTAAATCCATCGCCTTTTTCACCATATACAATTAATTTAGCACTTCCTAAACTTATTCAACATTACTGGTCAAAAAACATAGTAGGGCTGCCCTTAGTAAACTGGATTCTGGCTGTAGTTGCGGAGTTTCAAAGGTTCTATCTTACTTCTGCTGGACAACATTTTCTTTTAAATGAAACATGTCTCTTCTAACACAACATTACTGAATCTGAAAGCCTCTTACCAGCAAATACACACACTTCTTAACGGACTCACAGTGTAGTTGTGGCACTTTCTGAGAGCCAAGAGGCAGCATGAAACAGAGGTAGCATGAATTAGTAAATGTATAGCAGCAAAACTATAATGTGTATATTTTAAGTTCACCAGTGGAAAAAGAGGGAAGCAGCTCAGTCGGTTGAGCATGAGACTCCTAGTCTCAGGGCTGGGAGTTCTAGCCCCACGTTGGGCAAATAGATTACCCTAGTGGCCCCTTCCAACTCTACAATTCTATAATCTCAGAACATGTTAACACTAATATAGAGAAAGAAGATGGAAAGGAGAGAATGAGCAGAGTTTGGGGTAGGTCTGCCTTAGGTTCAGAATTGTGTCCAGGTGGAATATTCTGAAAGTGGCTAAAATGTTCAACAACTTTGCCAATGCTCAATAACTTTGCCAAAAAAAGCAGAACAATTTTTGTGTCCAGATTTTCAGCTTTTGAAATATGGCAACCCTAGTTTGGGGAGACCTTTTATTAGACAGAATAAAAAAAAAAAGACCTGCTAGATAAGTCAAAAATCCTCCCTGGTCCAGCATACAGTTCTTATAGTAGATTACAGGATTGGACTAGATTACCCTAGTAGTCCCTTCCAACTCTACAATTCTATAGTCTCAGAGCCTGCTCACAGTAACATGAGAAAGAACATGCCAATGAGAGGATGGGAAGAGTTTGTGGAGACCTTTTACCAAACAGAATAGATACCTACTAGATCAGTCCATAGCCTATCAAGTGCAGCGTATGGTTCTTACAATGCCCAACCAGATGTCAATGGGAAGTCCACAAGAAGGATCTGATTGGAGCATATTGTTATATATTCTGAGAGATATGTTGCCATCCAACAGGAGGAATTTCATTCCATTACCTGCAACACCTGCTGATTCTGAAGGTTCCTCCACCTTCTTTCAACCACTGATGGATGATTCAGTCGAGATGAAGACATGGAGTGTAAAGCATGTGCCACAGCATAAACAGCATTGTAGATGCTGTAGCTGTGGCCAGTCAAGCTCATTTCAAAAAATGTCCCAGGAAGGCTTTCCAACTTCTCTTTTCCTGTGCAAATGTCTCCATCCACCTTATCCCCATCTATACTTTGGAATACACAACCAAAGGCCTGCTGCCAGAAATCCCTGATAAAGCCATCTCCTGTTGTAAATGAAGGGCTTTTGCTTTCAATAAATGTCTTGAATCCTGGCAGATCACTGGAGTGAACAGAGAAGGACAGAACACCATGGACTATGTCTGTATCCCAGGTTCTTTGAAACACCATTGAAGTGAGCTCTATCTGAGCTGTTAATATCCACACTTTATTTATTGTACATTCTCTTTCTGAGGCATATGGTAGCCACCTCAAATACACAATGAGATAGGATTCTCCATTAGCAACCACTACATTGGCTTTGCTGTCAATGATTCTATCATTTATTTTGGCTCCCTCATGTAGCTTATCATACATTTCTGTGACAATGGTAAATTTGTTGCTTCTTTCTATGAAGGCAAAACAAATACCCTTTCTGGAGAATACTGGAAACACTGTCTGCACAAATCTTTCTCCATATTCATCATTGGATGTAAGGATCCCAATCCATGTCCATTTGAAATGGAGAAGCAAAGTCAGAATGCCTGCATGCTGAAGAGCATCTTTAGGAGACATTTGGTAGAAGGAAAGGCCTTTGGTTTTATCATTCATCACTGGAGCAGGGCCATATATGAGCTAAAAAAGGGAAATAAGAATGAATAACTAACTAACTAACTAACTAACTAACTAGAAGCCCAACTTTGGCCCACAGAACCCCTTTCTTCAAACTGTTGGTATATAAGTTTTTATTACAAGCACAGGAATTGTTTTAATGGAGGCTGGTTCAGTATGGCAAATGGGGCAATGCTTTATCAACCTCTGCCTTCTCTCAGAAAGTCTACCCCTGCCTGCCATCTTACTTACAGCAAGTCAGGGGATTGGTCTGCCTGTCATATGCTGTGGCTGTAATTATTGCTGATATTCCTTTCTTCCACCTTCCCACCATCACCTGACAATTTACTTTCTTCTGTAGGTGCTGTTATATTTCCAACACTCTCATTTATAATGAACCGTATCTCAGCTTCCATTTGACATTCCTAAGCAAGGAAATATTTCCTACATGCCTTCACCCACTTCAGTTTCCAAACCCACAATCTTGCCTGTGTGGTGAAAAAAAGCATTTAAATGGATGAACTCCCACATTCCACATAAAGATGGAGACATCTACACAATCTACCTGTGGAATCTTGTAGATATCCAATACAGTTGCAATATAATGAGAAATTAGAGGGTCCAGCCCCCCAACAATTGCTATTAATTTATTTTGGACATCACATATGTAGTTGGGAACTATTTTTTCTTTTGAAGACATAAGCTGCATTGTGGCATGATAGGTATTCTTTGCATTGAAGTAACTGTCGTAAATGTGGAAGCCCAAGGAAGTATTGGGTAAAATCTGAGAGTTTTCATTTATCTCCTTTACAGCAAATGCCAAAGCCAGGATGTGCTGGTAATTCTTAGGCACTACCCTAAAAAAAAAAAAAAAAAAGTACAGCATATTAGGATATCCCACACATTGTAAAATGCGGACTATGTTGTACTCCCTATACTTCCTTACAGTATTTATGTACAAACTTTCTTTAGGCAATTCTTAGCCCTAAGTAGGCTGCACAAATATTAGACAACTGTATTCTCCTTTACAACAATGCACTCGATATAGTTTATTGATAAGTTACCAATATAAAGTTCCATGTGTTATCATGAACCATATGATTTGACATTTTCAGAAGGCTGTATTCGATGCATGTGAACACCTACTCCCATTCTTGATATATATCTTATTCTATGACATTACTGGATCTTTTCTTAAGAATGCGTCAGAATACAGAACACTTTATAAGTTCTTGGTGAAGTACCTCCAACAGTTGAAGGTGAAATCCATATTTTAAGTACATGTTCAGAATGTGGTGATAACTGCACTAGAATTAGAGTTGTATTCTGTATTTGAGAAACTTCCATGTTTTGTAAAACTGTTGCATCTCCCTTGACATCTCCTTCCTTATTATATACAAATATATAAACACCCCAGCTCTCTTACAAAGACATTTTGAAATTCTATAAAAAAAATGACATCAATCAGAGCAAGTGGTAAGAAATACAAATTAAGATAGCTTATCACTGACCATTAATATCTCTGGCTTCATTGATAGTAGTTTCTAAAAATTTTAAGTGAAGGAAGCCATCACTAGTACTGTCAAAATCAGATGAACTTGATCTGTCTCCATTCTGAATATAATTAAATTAGTATTTAAGTTCACATGAAAATTGTTTGACAAACTTGGAGAAAGACTGTAATTCACATCCTTAATGGAAACAGAAACTGTAACAACCAACAATAGTAACATCAAGGTCTTACGCGAGCTCTTCAAACAACACGGGTGGAGGTGCTTCAGTGAAGGTTAGCGAGTTGGAGATTATGAAGGTCTGAGAAGTGATGCCACCAATTATGTTGCCTCCCAACTGATGATACTCGTGAATTGGATTGTGTGGAGCTCTTACCATGCAGTTAATGTGAGGCTTGCATGCCATGTGAGGAAGTAGTACCAATATCGAGACTACTAATGTCACCATCCTCAGTACAAATTTCCTCTCTAAACAGAGATTGTGTTTAGACTCAAACAGGTGGTTCCTTGTTTTCCTCCCAAAGTTCCTGCTCCTACAACTAACTATTAAATTGAATATTTATATTATCCTTCATACACTGTGCTATTACTTTTGCTTCTGTCCACTGAAACTCCTTGGGAAGAAGCATTGCCAAGTAGTTGAATTAATTACAGTCCTTTTCAAAATTACAGTAGGTAATCATCAACTTAATATTGTTTTTCACAAATGGAGTTGGAAAAAGATCAGAAAAAGATTCCAAAATGTTCAGAAAATGAAGTGCGGCTTCTGATTGACTGCAGGAAGCTGCGGAAGCCCTGCTGGGCATTCGGGTTCCAAAGAACGTTTGCAAACCACTTCTGGGTTTGCGGTGTTCAGGAGCCAAAACGTCCGAGTACCAAGGCGTTCAGGATCCAAGGTATGACTGTACAGACAACCACATGGCACAGGGGCCTGTTTAGTGGCGTACTATTTGCATTGTTATGGTGAGGAGAACTATTAATGATTTTAAGGAATTATTCTGAATGTTTTATGTATGTACAACTGCAAACATCTTGTACTCAGGTTTCAATAATTGAAACTGATACTGTACAGATGGAACAGACAGTGCTCTAGACCTCTCCATTTGGACTCCCTGTGCAGTTAAACTACAGCTCTATAGGGAAATCTGGAGGCAGTGAAACTGACAAGCAACAACATATCATCATAAACATACAGTGGTACCTCGGGTTACAGACGCTTCAGGTTACGGACGCTTCAGGTTATAGACTCTGCTAACCCAGAAATAGTACATCGGGTTAAGAACTTTGCTTCAGGATAAGAACAGAAATCGTGTGTCAGCGACACGGCAGCAGCGAGAGGCCCCATTAGCTAAAGTGGTACATCAGGTTAAGAACAGTTTCAGGTTAAGAACGGACCTCCAGAATGAATTAAGTTCTTAATCCAAGGTACCACTGTATTAGGAACCTCAATGGATATAGGAGGCTCTCTAATTCATATGCTTACCCTGCATGAAACGAGGGCAATGAAAATAGGTGTGTGGGGGGGGGGGAGCTATGGCACTTGTTCTAATGCCTGAATAGGGTTAAATATATCTTCATGCTTTCTTTCTTATTAGATGTTCCCTGTTGTTCAGCTCAGGCCTCAACACAATAATGTAAAATTTTGGGGCAAAGATGCAACTCAACAGTCCAGCACTGGAGGCCAAGATAGAAAAGATCTCCACAGCAACTAGGTATTTACCTTTGGAGCTCAGGTAGGCTGGAACAAAGGATAGCCAAACACTGCAAAAGACCAACATGCTGAAAGTGATGAATTTGGCTTCATTGAAACTGTCAGGTAACTTCCTGGCAAGGAAAGCCACAATGAAACTGATAATTGCCAGGAAGCCCATATAGCCCAAAACACAATAAAACATAGTCACTGAACCCTCGTTACATTCCAGGACAATTTCCTCCGTAACTGACCACATGTCAACATCTGGAAATGGGGGAGAGGTTACTATCCACACAGCACAAATGCCTGCTTGAAGAAGGGTGCAGAAAAGAACAAAGAAGGATGCAAGTCTTTTCCCCACCCACTTCCTCATCCTAGATCCAGGTTTGGTGGCCATAAAAGCCAGAAGCACTGTGATGGTTTTAGCCAGCACACAAGAAACAGCCCCTGAAAAGATGATGCCAAAAGCAGTTTGTCGGAGGAGACATGTCATCTCCCCAGGCTGGCCAATGAATAGTAATGCACAGAGGAAGCAGAGCAGGAGAGAGCAAAGGAGAGTGTAGGTGAGATTGCGATTGTTGGCCTTGACAATGGGAGTGTCGTTGTGCTTCATAAACATTCCTAGCACCACAGCTGTGATCAAAGAAAAAGAAAGGACCAAAAAGGTAAAACTTATCCCCAAAGGTTCTGTGTAAGACAAAAATGTAATGACCTTAGGAATACAGAAATCCTGTCTATTGCTTGGATAGGTTTTGTCCGTACATGTAGAACAGTCGTTCATGTCTGAAAAAGAAATTAGGTAACCACAAGTTTACATACAAGCCAAACATATTGTAACTCTTTATCTTATAAGGTTTTTTAAACAACCAATTCTTATTAGGGAATCCTTTTAAGGTCAATCCTTTGAAATGTGTCCAGTTAGGAGATGGTGGAGTAGGTTACCATTCATTAACTACCATCCTCATGAAGGTATTATGTTCTTTCGAACAACATATTTATTTACATATTTATCATTTCCTTTGTTCATTCCTGAGGCTTTTCTCCTTTTGTTTTGAAGTGGAATAAGTGGTATGCAGTTGATATGGCACTTCCGCTCATGTTATGTAACATTGATGGAGGAAAGGAGTCACATAAGGAAGAATCTTCCACAAGCGACTATCCCAGCACAGAAGTCTGTGGCTATCCAACAACATGCTAAGAATAATTTTCACGAGCTGTTAAGTAACAGGATAGGCAGCACAACAAAACTATGCTCAAGTGTTTGCATGAATGCTTCTAAGGGGATTCAACAGAATGTACTTAGAAACCCCCTTCAGCCATTCATGCCAAATACTTAAAGATCTGAAGAGGAGTCCACACATCTAGAGGTTGAGGGTGTGAACGCCCATGCACTCCCAAACCCATAGTTTCAGCCCAGTTTCAGGTTAATGCCCAAACACGGCTCAACACAATCCCTTAGTTTGTAGTATTGAACACCTCCTGCCTACCTTTATTGGTTTTCAGAGGGAACTACTGGTGAAAGCCATTGTGAATGGCTAGATGTCTAAAGTTTGCCCATTTCATTTGACCAGCTCTATTTATCTAATGCCAAAATCTCCAGTCTCAAGCAACCAGCTTGTTTCTATGCATTTATTTGTGTTCACTTTCCTATGTATTCTATGTATTATTCCGTGGGGACTGGATGCAGAATCGGTGACTTGCAGACAGGATGACCAAATTCACTCATATTTGCACAAGATTCCCCCTCCCCTGAACACATACGTGATCCTTTTTTACCTAATGATCGCAGACTGGCTGGTGAATGAATATTCCATTTAGATACTACTATTGACAGTAATTTTATATGAAATTTATTTTGACTTAAAGAAACACGTGAGCATATAACAGGTGTGAGAGAATAACTGATAGCACCACAAAGCAAGTCCAATACACATCAAACAAGTTTTGCTAGAAAACAATTTTCACAACATTCATTGCAATATTTAAATATACATTTTTTTTAATGCTACCCTAATGAAGGGCTGGTGTTTGAAATATGTTGGGATTTATGTTTATGCAATTTGGAGAAATAAATTAGTCTGCTGCATCCTCCTCATTCTCATTTGTTTTTGTTTTGTGATGCTGCACTTCGATGTGTCCTCTTCATTCTGGCCAAATTACACGCTAACTTTGCACAGCATATTTCTTACCCTCCTGCTCTGAAAACTTCCCTTCTGGACATGGGGTGCAATCATAGCAGCAAAATGGCTCCCCCTCTTTCATTTTCTTGCTAGAACCAGGATAGCAACTCTCACTACATACAGAAAGAGGCTTAACCTAATCCAGAAATGAAAGAGCAGAATGTTAATCTTGAGAAAAATCAATTTAGATCCACATAGATATAGATGTAAATCTATATATCTATCTATATGTATATATATATCCACCTATATACATCTATATGAACATATATATTGTAACTGAAAATGAATCTTGAACCATTGTTGAATACCTTAATCAAACACCACCATGTTAAGGTTGAATATCATAGGAGCATAATGGTGCATTCAATGACCTATGTGCATCCATCCAATTGCCACTAGACTGGGAAAGGAGGCCTATAACTAGGTCTGAAAGATCATCCACCCGTTTGCAATATTTTGTATGCTACCATGGACTTTCAAATGCTATCATGGTGCTATGGGATGAAGACATGGAACAAATTATGTTGCATGTATTTAATTTATGCCACTATGCTAATGCTGGAAATTGTAGAATTGTGTTAGTATTGTCTAGGGGATTTCCACCCAATTATCCATTATAATGAGGTGTGTGTGGTAGTCACTCTCTACCTAGTTTCTGTCCTTCAAATATCACCACAGTGCTGTGATGTGAAAACATGGAAACATATCTTCAAAAAGGTTGCCCATCCCAGCTGTAGATGCTCAACAGTATTTTCCCACATTTTAAGACTTCAACCTAATATGAAAAACAGAATGCTTGTCTGAAGCCTAGTAAATTTGGGCACAAATAAATAGGTACCAGACATGCTGACTTGGGAAGGAGATGGGGGGTAGGGATCTGATGTTGCCCAGAACAGCACAATGTCACGTAATCTGAAGACCCTACCTGTTTAAACCAATGGTGCCATTCTATGACATTCTCATTGATGGTGAATGCTTGGTCTGGTGAAACTTGTGGATCAATCTTCCCAACTTTCACTCTATGAAAGGATTGGTTTGAAGAAAAAATCCAGTTTATAATATCATATCCAGCGATTAACTCCCCATTCTGGTCTAAAGAAACCTTATCACCAGAGCTGTTGTTAAAGGAAACACCTCTGAGATAGTGATGGAGCTAGATTGAAAAAGCCAACACAAAAGTTTAGGTAAGGCTGTGATTAGACAACAGTGTTCTGGATCTTTCAGAGTATAAGTCCATTGTCTCTTTATCAAAACTGTTTTCTTTTTTTCCCCCAGACCAACAATGTCATAGACCATAGTTGGGGAACTTCCAGCCTAATACCTATTAGATGCTGCATGATCCCAGTTTAACCCATAAGGCCGTTTCCAGAAATCACATCCACCTGCCCCACACCTGAGGTCATATGTGATGTCAGATGTGGGGCCCTAATGTGGCACTCCTGACTGGTTAATGGCAAGGGAGGTTTGCTGACATCACCAAGCAGTTGATGGTTGGTGATAACAACTTTGGAAGGATCTGCTGTGCTACTGAGCTCCTCACACTTAATTCACTAGCAGAGCTAGCTCTAGTCATAAGCAGGACTTAAAGTAACCACCTATCACTTGACAGATGGGAGGTCAAGTCTGCTGTATTGGCTGAACTACCGAGTTGACAATAGCCAGATCCAGTTCCTTCCCCCTGCCAGGGATAATAAGACAATACTTTTTTCATATTTGAAAGTTTATAAGTTTCAGTTAAGTAGTACCTTATAGAGAATGGATCCTCTCAGTATTGCATTGCCTATTCTGTGTAGGAATCCAGAAAAAAATGAAAGAGAAATGGGAATAAAAGGAATGGTATGTTTTTCTTTTTCAGTGCTTGGAATGAACCAGTTCATAAAATTACATTTGAATTAAGTTCATTCTGGGTAGAATTCTGAAGTATTTCTATTTCATCTTCAAGCTCATTTTCTTGCATATGTTTTTCACTCTTTAGACAATTTGAGTCTTTAAGTTTAAAGATAATAATCACATGGGGAAATAAATTAAACTGCTCACATTCCACTGTGCATGTTTTGAAGTATTCTTAGTGTGTTAAAGAATATTATATACTTAATCACAGCAGCTTGTATCATTCTGAATTCAAGGATCATTTGAATGAATCTGAATTGAATGGTGAACTGAATGTAAACAGAACTAGTTCATTTTGTAAAGGGTCTAAGGTGAACTGGAATTAGTTTTTGGAGATGTGGAACTGGAACTCTTAAAATAATTATTATTTATCAATTTATTATTAAAAGTAAATGTTCTGAGCTTTGGTCTTTTTAAAAGAGTCATGTGTATTTCTAGCTCACGTGGAAAGGAAGAAATATTAAAAATTGAGCAAGCAATGTTACCTTTTGGTGTCCCCCCCCAAAAAAATCCATTACCTGCCACAACTTTAGATTTGGAAACTTCAGTCCTCCATCAACAGGCATTGTTCGATATTTGTGTCTAGATGAGGACATTGCATTTAACGCATGGGCCACGGCATACACGCTATTGTAGATGCTGTAGCTATGGCCAGTCATGCTCATTTCAAAAAATGGCCCAGGAAGATCACTCAGCTTCTCTTCCCCTGTACAAATATCCCCATCCACATTGCTCATCGCTGAATTTGGAAATACACAGCTGAATGCATGTTGCCAGAAGTGTCTGATAAAACCATCTCCTTTGGTTTCAAGAGGTTTTCTACTGTCAATAAATTTGTGAAATCCTGGTGGGTTATTGGAATGAATTGTGAAAGACAGAACACCATGAAGGAAGTCTGTATCCCAGGTCCTTTGATAAGCAATGGAAGTCAGCTCCATCTGGGCTGTTACTATCCACACTATGCCTTTCTGTTTATTTGTCATGTGCTCTTGCCCTGATAGATATGGAAACCATCTCAGAAACATAATAATATGAGATTCTCCATAAACCACTACTACATTGGCTTTGCTGTCAATAATGTTATCATGTAGCTTCGCTCCCTGATTGAACATGTCATTAATTTCAGTGAAAATCATATGTGTGTGACTTTTTTCTATGAAGGCAAAGCAGATACCACTTTGAGTAAACTCTGGAACCACAGTTTGTAGAAATCTATCTCCATATTCATCATTAGAGGTAAGGATCCCAATCCATGTCCACCTGAAATGCAGGAGCAAAGAGAGAATCCCTGCATACTGCCAGTCTTCCTTGGGAGCCATCTGGTAGAAGGAAAGCCCTGGTGTTTTATCATTCATCACTGGAGGAGGGCCATAAATAAGCTAAAGATAGATGTGGAGGGGAAGAGAAGATAATAGCATTCATTTCATGCTTCCAAGTGTTGAAAGTAATTCACAAATATCATATCAGTAATCATTAGAACATGGTTTATTCTTGTCACATTTTCATATGCATTGTCACCAGGTATTAGTTTGTTCAAACAATGTGTAGGTATTTTTATTATTATTATTATTACAGGAACAGTGAGAGAACAAGTACTTCTGAGGAAGGGTTTACATTGTCTTGTTTCTGATTCATGAATAACCCACGTGGCTGTATTTCTTAGGGAAGATTTGATGCTCACTCAAAAAGAATGCCCATCTCAGCATGCATCTCTGCCTCTTTCTTCTTCCTACCCCATCACTTTCAAAACAGTTAAAATTCTATATTCAGCACACACAGAGACCAACACACATACATCCTACCTGTGGGATCTTATAAGTATCCACAACAGTTGCCACATGAAGGGAGGTTAGGGGGTCCAATCCCCCTATGACCGCAATCAGGTTATATGCAATATTACATTTATAATTGGGAACAAACTTCTCCAATGTTTGTATAAGTAGCAAAGTTGCATGGTAGGTCCATTTTATAGTGAAATAACTGTCATATATGTAGAAGCCCAAGGTGACATTGAGTAACATCTGAGGGTTTTCATTGATCTCCTTGACTGCAAATGCCAAAGCCAAGATATGCTGATAATTCTTAGGCAACACACTAGAATGAGAACCACTGGAAATATCAGGAGTTATTTCACATGTTCACTTATAATACAATAGCAAACACACCTTCCCTGAACCTTCAAAACAACATAGAAGAAGAAGAAGAAGAAGAAGAAGAAGAGGAAGAAGAAGAAGAAGAAGAAGAGGAAGAAGAAGAAGAAGGATTAGAAGAAGACAGCAAGGATAGCAGAATATGAGACATAGACAAAGACATGAGACGGGGCAACGTAATCATGAAGAAAACTGGGGAGAAGCAGAAGGAGATGTGGGAGGAGCTTAAATTCCAGTTATGAAGTAATTTAATTTTGACACTCTTTTAACTGCTTTGCTTTTTGTAAAAAGAAGACCTAATCAGATGCACCAATGACAGTTTCCAGGACACAATACAAGAGAGAGAGAGAAACAAATCGCCTTACATAAGCTCTTCATAGGATGCCTGTGGGGGTACAGTTTTGAAGGGGATGAAATTGGAGACAATGAAGCTGTGAGAAGCAATTCCACCAATAAAGAGGTCACCTGACTGATGATATTCATGAAGTGGAGGGTGTGGATCTTGAACCATGCATCTGACAACATGTGCCTTGCATGCCATATGAGGAAGCAGTAACAGAATCAAGAAAACAATATTCACCATTTTCAGTACCATTTTGATACAACTATTGCCATCTTTGAAGGTTTGAATTTAAAATAAAAGCCAAAGCATCAGAGATCAAACTGAAAGTGTCTTGTCTATTCTTTTCCTAGCCCCAGCACCAAATGCTAAGTGATATATTTATATCACTCCTTTCCCCGCTACTTTTGGCAACTGCAATTTCACATGATTTTTTTTTAAAGCAGCAGCATTAATTGCAGTCCTTGTGATAATTAAAGGGGAAGGTAATAACCAGTTGAAAGTCAGGGATTACCTGTGGAAATGCTGAATAAAATCCCTTGTTACATCTGAGCAGACATTTCCCCTTCCACTTAAATGAGATGAGAATTTGTCTTAGAGACAATAATCACAGGTGCTAAACATGCCTGAACATCTGCCCCAAATGACCATTGAGTCTCATTTAATTTAATCTGATTCACACCCTGCTAAATGGGGCTAGAATTGCAGCTGAAATCACTAATCATCTATTTGTGCATAGAAGTGCTCTCTCGTCTGAAGGTGTCCTGGCTAAAAATTCCATGAAAATATGTGTCTTGAATCTATGTCTTGTACCATGTTGGTTCTGGCAACATATGTGGAGTCAGACAACACAAAGTAAACTTTCAGTTGAGCCACTTTTTATTTTTTAGACCTTTATTTCTTTCCAGGTTTGAGAACAATCTTTCAATATTTGGCATTTTCGTCTGCCATTATTTCAATTCTTTTTGGTATGTGTGTGTGTTTACAATATATTTCCAAAATCCCACTGTTGCTCATAGTCCCAGACTGCTTAGACCAGGGGTCAGCAAACTTTTTCAGCAGGGGGCCAGTTCACTGTCCCTCAGACCTTGGAGGGGGGGACTATATTTTGAAAAATAAATAAATGAAAGAATTCCTATGCCCCACAAATTCCTATGCCCCAGAGATGCATTTTAAATAAAAGGGCACATTCTACTCATGTAAAAACATGCTGATTCCCCGACCGTCCACGGGCCGGATTTAGAAGGCAATTGGGCCGGATCTGGCCCCCAGGCCTTAGTTTGCCTACCCATGGCTTAGACTCACAGCGAGTAACTTTACCCAATGGATGAGAAGATTGGAAGTCACTCTGAGAATAAGAGGGGTCATTTCTTGGATCAAACATGAGAAGCCTACAGATGTTGCAACATCAATAAGCCTATGGGGACATCTAAATGATATAGCAGTGTCTTTTATTATGGATAGTCTTTCACACTCCTAACTGGCTCACACCAACAATTGTGACACAGCCACTCAGATGATTGACAGTTTACAGAGAGCCTTTGCATTTATAAGCAAGACGTCTCATCAAGCTTGGATGTGGGAACTATTCAAATTGAACTTGACTACAGGAAGAACTGTAACAGTCACTAGCTGTTCCTAGCTGTTGTTGAGAAGTTGAAACTAGCAAATTTTAAATTGAATGGATTGAAGGTTTGCTACTTTGTGGGGTAACTTGGACCAAAGTTAGAGACACCTGCCACTCGCTTGGTGGCAAATCATTAAAATAAATTAAGGTTAGGTTTAATACAATGTAAAGCTGACAGAAAGTCTATAGGATAGCTCTCTCCTGTAACACAGATGAGGTACCATTGTTTTATGATGTTTCCCAGAACTCCAGGTATTTCATATATCCAAAAATGCTTTCCCAGTCACCTTTGCCAGATATTGGTCACAGCAAAGAAGCCATAGCAATCCTGACCTGCACCCTGCATACTGTTGGTAGTTAATGAAGGCAGTGTAGCACTATTAGTACCAGAAACTGGGCACAACCCCTGCTTGAGGCACCATTGATGAAATTGGCAGTCACTTCTGGGGCATGTCTCAAGATCCAACTGCTGTGGGCGCTGACCCGGGTATAGACACCAGGACGCTTAGGGGCACCACAAATATCCCCCCAGCTCACCACACCAGCCAAAAGCCAAGCCCCACCCCATGGGCAAATCAATGGTCCTCCTGAGTCCCCCTGTAAAGAAAAATAAAGGAATAAATGGTTATCCACCAGGAATACATATCCCCAATCCCACCACTGCCACCCCCTGCATCTTATGCAGGAAGTGCTAAATGTCCTCTCTGCAGAAGCCTTGGAGATGAAAAAAACACAAGCACCCCCTCCCACAAGCAGAAGTGCTCCCATGACTCCGGTGACTCATGTCCTCCTGTATGGCTCCTTTTATTGTGAATGGTGCACAATGTCTACTGAACCTTTCTTATCAAATCTGCCAGGATGATCAGATGCATTTTACATCCTTTAGCTCCTTTTTGGATCAACATGCATCTTTCACAATCTGTGTGGCCAAGCACTGTGCTGCAGCAAGCAAAACCTACCAGGAACTGATTCTAGACATTTTGTAATTTTCCTCTTTGGAGTTTGTGATAGGATTCTAAGTTTTTAAGTTGCTTATTTTACTCTATGCTATTTTTTTCTACCTTATTCCCCCACCCCAGCCCCATTCTACATTATATGCATTTGGATTTTTTATATGTTTCCTATTTTGTTTCTATGTTGCTGGTCATAAAAAAAAATCGATTTTGAGAAGGTGCTGTTAGACATGGCCAGCTGCGCCCAGCTACAAGGTTTATAGTGTAATACATGGGTGATAAACACTGTAATGTCCTCCAGATGTTGTTGGACAATGGTGGTGGTTCAATAATATATAGAGGGCACCATGCTGGCTGCTTTTGATGTAATTTATTTCCCTTTTACTTTAAGAGCACTACTAGCCCTGCTCTTCTTTCAGTAGCTTGATTACTGTACAAAATAGGACTGAAAGCTGCAAACTGTAGATGTGTCAACTCATCAGTGGTGAGGTCAACCATTGGTGAAGTCAACCATTATGGGCATACTTTTTACTCTTCCATGCTAAACTGTTCTGGTGCATTAGGATAACAAAGGATGGACAAGAGAATATGAAGATCCTTGCTCCAATAGTGTCTCAGATATTTGCCTCCAGGAACCAAAACCCATGTGGATATCTCTAGCAGAAGTCTGGCAAGGAAGGCCAGCCCAGGAAGGACTAATACAGTAATTAGGAACTTGTGACCTTCCACATGATGATGGATGTCAGCTCCCATCAGCCCCAGCCATCATTGCCATGGGTCAAGGATGACATAAATTGTAGTCCATCAACAACCAGAGGGCCAGAAGGGTGTTGCTGTTTTTTGTTTTGTTTTTTTGAATAATGCACACAGCTACAATTATGGAGTTCTCTGCAATATGTAGGGTGCTTCAATGAGGGTGATGTATTGGTGTGCCTCATGTATGCAAGTTTTTCTCAGCATCCACACGATGTTGTTATGAAAATTCCAGCCTCTATTTTCATTCCCATTTAATCAGGATTGACGATTACCATTTAAATTAAAACCTGTTGCCAATCACCCATTTGCAATTACTTGTTGAAATACATAGCACCCATTCTGAGGGGCACAGACATTGATTTTAGATAAGTTTTCAGAGAATAACTATCAATAGCTACTAGACATGATGACTATATCCTACCTCCAGAGGAGGTGATATGCCCCTGAATACCACTTGCTGTTCATCAAAAGTGGTGAGAGTGCTGTTGTACTCAGGTCCTGCCTGTGGGTTTCTCACAGGCATTTGGTTAGCCATGGTGAGAACAAGATTGCTAGAGTAGGTGCATCTTTGGTGTGATCCAACAGGATCTTCCTAAGAACATGGCTGGATCAGGCTGAACACCAATCTGACCCAGCATTCTGTTCTCACAGAGGCCAACCGTATGCCCCATCTATGTTTCCCAGCAACTGGTATGCAGAGGAAGTAATATCAGAGGAAGTGAAGCAATATCATTGCCATCTAAAGAAGAGAGGCACAAGACAATTAAGTCCAGTTTCAAAATTACCTAACTGTGCCACTGATAGTCATTGCACTAGTGTCACACTAGCTTCAGGAAGTGCTTAGACAGGGCAGCACTGCTGGCTTTTATGCCTCACTGGTTGTGAGGGCATGTGTGCAGCCAATGCTCTCTCAGCCTGCAAGGTACACCCCCAAAAGAGGCCGTTGATTGGCCAATTTGAGATGCAGCAGTCAGTGGGAACTCAGTGGGAAATGCCCCCAATGGTGACTGAGTGTGAGAGGCTGCAACAGGCATCCACCCAGGAAGAAGTAAGCATCCAATTAAATTTCTCTTCAGCCATGAAAGGTGGGCAAGTGTCTCTCTCAGTCTAAGCTGTTGTAAGGATGAAATGTGTTTCAGGAGGGCAGAAGGTTGAGCTAACTGGAGGAAAGGTAGGATAAAAATGTCATAAATGAATACATTGTACCTGGCAGGCATCCCTTTTCCCTTCCATGTATCCTGCACACATCATGTCATCCTTGATTACACCAGTACTTGGAGTTTTTTCATCTTTATAGTCACTGTAAAGGGCCTCACAGGTAGCTGTATCCATCAGCGGAAGCAGCACTTCCTGTAGGAGCTCTGGCTCAGGTAGTGGGACTGGGAGAGAGAGAGAAAGAGAGAGAGGTGGGAGATAATGAAAATTTGTCCAAGGTGTACTTTGAGCAAAGCCTCATTTCTGAAACCTGCTTTGCACTTTTTGAAAGGGGCCTTTCTGGCTTCTAAACTCTAATGAGTTGACAAAGTGACCATGAGTGTTTCCATTTTAACCACCATTTTACTAACACAGAGGATGGAATACACGTTCTCCCTAAGATTTCTTTCTTTATTAAAAGCACCCACCCACCCACACAAATGGCCTGCCCCCCAGAGGCAAACATCAAACATAGTGATTTGCCAGGGACAGGTAAAAGAAAGCAGGAACTATCCTAGGTAAATAGGAACTCTGATTTACTGCTAACAAATCTGATGGTGGCAGGTGGCAGCCTTGAGTAGCTTGGATCCTGGCACCCTCGAAAAGCCCATTACTGATTTGTGTCCTGGGTTTCCTTTGGAAAGGTTTTTCCTGGTCCAGTGCCTTGAGCAGCATCAGGTGACTGGGTCTAGCTGCCATTTTAATATCCCAAAATTTCAGAGCATTGTGGAAAATAAAAGTGGTGGTGGTACTTTTGCTGCTCACCAGTCATTTCCAGGCAAAGATTTTCCAGCAACACGGGAGAGAGAGGCACAGCAGAGGGGCCCTCCCAGGGTCCCATCAAATGTGTAGCCAGCCCTGACTTCCTCACCTCCCGATTGGATGTTTCCCCAGCCTGCGACCCAACACCCCAACCTGGGAAGGAAGGAGATGGAAGGTCCTGGGATGCAGGCAGGCTGGATGCGGTGGGTGAAGCTGACAGGGCCTTCCAGTTCCATAAGCGCAATATCATTGCCATCCCTGTATCCCAAGAAGTCAGAGTGGATGATGATTTGCTTCACAAGAACTGACACAGCTTCAGGTCCAGGGTATGAGAGATTGTGGGCTCCCAATATGACGACAAACAAGGAGGGATCTGTAATACTACAGACAAAGATGCTGGCTAATAAAACACAAGAGGAGAGAGTGCAGTAGTGTATTCAGAGCTCTGGTTTCAAGGAAACTGTCAATTTGGGGTGGCAATAGGGTACAAAAGTGTGAAAGAAGAAGGGGAGTGACAACCACCTTGGTGAGGAAATGAGAGAAGATGGCTACCAGAATGCCTGGATTGTCTGAAAGGGGAGTATCATTTTACAGGTAAAAAATTAAAAAAGATGGGAACAAGGTCTCCAGGTTTCCCTAAGATAGAGAAGTCTGGGGGCTCTCTTCTCACCTGCTAAAGCAATGTGCAGCTGTGAGTACCCAGCGTGAGGCGATGAGGGTTCCCCCACATTGGTGTGAGTCAAACATCTGCAAGCTGGCCTGCCATGGCCATGCACCCACTTCAGCCTCCTCACCACCTACAATGCGGGCAGAGGGGACCAGTTGGCCACAGGCTGTGGAGAGAGCAAGATGGGCTGGTGAGCATATTGGAAAGGAGATTCCCCCCCCCCTCAAGACAAACCCCATCACAGAAGTTGTTACTCACCTGGTGATGGCTCAGCTTCTCTAATATCTGCAAAGACAAGGAAAAAATTATTAGAAGCCACAACTTTCCATCATTTTTGGCCACAAATGGTTATAATGAGAGAGTGGCTGTATGCAAAGGAGCTGTTTTATATTGAATAGGATCACTGGAACATTTAGCTCAGTATTGTCTAGTCTGAGTTACCGCATCCCTCTATGGTCTCAGGTCCTCCTTTACATACAGAAGGCTATGTGACCCACTTTACAAATAATGGCTCTCTACTTGAATTATAGAATTGTAGAGTTGGGAGGGACCACAAGGATAATTTGGTCCAACCCCTGCAATCTAGGAATATTTTGCCCAACATCGGGCTTGAACCCATGACCCTGACCTGAGATTAAGAGTCTCACGCTCTACCAACTGAGCTATCCTTTTGGCTGTCAGAAAGTATCCTCTATATGAAGGACATTATCTGATCATAGTCAAGTTTAAAGATAAAAGAATAATGAGAAGGGAGAGCAGGGGCCTTGGAATAGGCCAGCAAAGCTCAGCACCTGGGCAACAGACACAGGCCGCCTAGTCACAACCGCTCCCACTATGATTTGATGTATTGTATTTCTGCTTGCAGTAATTATTTATACATTTGCATTAATTCACATAAATTAGCGTATGCAAAATTTGGGCAAATCTATATCCTCACTTATCCTCTTTTTGACAACACATTTCCTCTTTCTGATGATGTGTAAGTGTCAGGGCTGTCAGGCAGGCAGGTCCATCTCCAGGCCAGAATGAAGACTCAAACTTCTGGTCTCTTGCTGTGGGAAATGGCTGCCTTCCACACGAGCGGACCCTAGCCGTGCTAGTAATTCAGGGTTGATATGGGTGTAATTAGCCCCGGCAGACTTCTCAGGGTGGGGGAGAAGTGTCTCACAGACCCGCAGATCGTCCGTGATCTGTCGGCTTGCATCAAGGTGCGAGCAGCAGGGACACTGGGTCTAAGAGAACGGCACAGCTGGCACTCTCCAGAGCCACTCCTACATGCAACAGACACCTGTTTTTCATAGGGCCCAGAGGAGCTCGGGTGTGTGGTCCTCTTGTTCTTGGAGGATACGGCTGGGAAGCATGCCCCACAATACAGCAATATTATAATAATAATAATAATAATAATAATAATAATAATAATAATAATAATAATTTATTATTTGTACCCCGCCCATCTGGCTGGGTTTCCCCAGCCACTCTGGGCGGCTTCCATAGAAAACCAAAAATACACTAAAATATCACAGATTAAAAACTTCCCTGAACAGGGCTGCCTTAAGATGTCTTCTGAATGTCAGGTAGTTATTTATCGCTTTGACATCCGATGGGAGGGCGTTCCACAGGGCAGGCGCCACTACCGAGAAGGCCCTCTGCCTGGTTCCCTGTAGCTTTGCTTCTCGCAATGAGGGAACCGCCAGAAGGCCCTCGGCGCTGGACCTCAGCATCCGGGCAGAACGATGGGGGTGGAGACGCTCCTTCAGGTATACTGGGCCGAGGCCGTTTAGGGCTTTAAAGGTCAACACCAGCACTTTGAATTGTGCTCGGAAACGTATATACAGGCATATACGTACATCAGCTTATTAAGAGATATCAGAGAGAATTGGTTGACTTGCCATTTATAAACTTTCCTTTGGAACTAAGCCCGGTGCCTTTAATGAGAACTTGACGAACAAAGGAGAGATAAGAGGACTGAATACCAAATAATTGGACAGAGAATAAGATGATTTAAAAAATGCCTCTTGCGGGTTAACTACACGAAAACTTTGCTACAAGATGTGAGCCACAGAAACAACGGCTGATAAGACTGAGAAGAAGGATGGATAATATTAGTTTTGAATTTGAAAAATACCGAAAATGCAGAGTCATGAATGAGGATGATTATCTCCAGACATCTGGAACATGGGAAGTCCCAAGAAATTTTTTATAATTGGAATATATAATTGGTGCATTGTTATTATTGTAATTTGGACTGATTTGATTTGTCATTAATTGGAAGATTGTTATTGAAAATGAATAAATGATCTAAAAGAAAAAAGAATGAAGACTCGAGACACAATGCCCTGCCTTTGCTCTCTAGCCCTCTTTCTCCATACTCCTCACAAGCAGATGTAAACTAAGGTGAGAAGAAGGGACCCCTCCCCCCCTTGGCTTTTCTGGCCCATTGCTCAGCAATGTGCAAGACTCTTTGTGGCCTCGCTGTCAGGGAAGGAGGAGTGCTTGCTATAGAAGGACCGGGCAGTTGCTGTGAAACTGCTGCAGCGTCTGGCTCCTCTCTGTCAGAGTCTGTGCCCCTCAATATTTTTTTCAAGTTGGCACCCCTGGTTGGCGCCATCTTTCAGCCTAACCTATCTCACAGGATGGGGAAAATCATACATGTCATTCTGACCTCTTTGGAGGAATAGCATTTTTTGTTTTTAACAAGGAAATTAACAGTACATCAAGTGAAATGGGAAAGTCCCTAGCACAGCAGCAAATGAAATAGGCAAACCTTCAGATCACATTACACACGCCTTCCATGTCTCTGCCATTCCAGGAAACTTCTCATTTACTTTCTTTATTAAGATAACAGAATTGTACGTATGAAATACAATTCATATATGATTTAACAAAATGTTCAGTCAAAGCATGTAGATGAAAATATGAAGGTAATTCTACATTATCTAACCTGTTTGATAACACAATTATGATAACTTATCTCTCTGTGTAATAAAAATTAGGGCAGTTAGCCCAGCTTTTTTCCTTATTACTATTAAAATATCGTACACACATAGCATGTGTTTGATAGTAACCCATTTTTATTGCTGAATTTGGTAAAGTTATCCCATTTTATCCTAAAGTTATGCTAAAGAAAATGTGTTGAATATGGCCACTAAGGCAAATCAAGCCATTCTTTAACTGATGATATATAATTGACAGCCTCCCTGTCCTTGCAAAGAGTATTTGCTGCTGCCAGCATATAAGATGCTAGTTCTTTATGATTTGGACTCAGCCAAATACCTGAATGAGCATCTTCACCCTCATCATTCAGCCTGGACACTGAGGTCAAGCTCTGAGGGCCTTCTGATTGCTCCTTCACTGTGAAAAGTGAGGTTACAGGGAACCAGGCAGAGGGCCTTCTCGGTAGTGGCGCCCGCCCTGTGGAACACCCTCCTGTCAGATGTCAAGGTAATAAACAACTATCCAACTTTTAGAAGACATCTGAAGGCAGCCCTGTTTAGGCAAGTTTTTAATGTTTGAAGTTTTATTCTCTTTTTAATGTTCAGTTGAAAGCTGCCCAGAATTTTTTATTATTAACCCCACTGGTCTTTCCACATAATTCAGTAAGATCACCAAATGTAGTGGAATTTCTCAATCTAAACCTTCAACATACTCTCCCCCCAAAAAATAATAATAATAATAATTCAGATCTGCCTTGGGAGAGCCTGGAAAGTGAAAGCAGAGAAGAAGAGATGGCTCTGTGGATCCCTGCACATCCCCCAGCTTCACATTCTGAAAACAGGTGTGCTGAGACAGAAATATTCTCTTACCAATCAGAATGGAGAAGATGATGAGCTCCTGTATCCTAAGACAAAGCGTGTTCTCACTAAAGGAGAGCACGTGTTGCGGATGGGGCCTAGCAAGACACCCCATAGTTGCCAGGCAGTATAAGATAGAGGGGCCTGGCAAGGATTGGCTGTTTGAGTTGCTGGGATAAAATGGATGTTGCCAATTTGGGGGTGGGAACAGGTTATTTAAACAAGGTTTACAGCAAGCTGCTTTCTCTTTCAATGTGGGAACCGGATCACGTGGAGCACTTGGACTGTCTGGAGGACAGTGATGCAATCTTCTCATTGTCTGGTTACATTTCTTTATTTCCCCCTTCTTTTAATCCTCTTTAGTCCCTTAAATAATTTAATTCCCCTTTCCTATTCGATTTCCCACCCCATCCCTTACCCTGCCCTGTGGGAAGATTCTCCCTGTATCTGTGGCTTGCCTTTCCCAATAGGGAGAGAGTCCCCGTTAGGGGCTTTCTTTCGCAAAAAAGGTTTCCCCCATTTCTCCTGTTGTAAATTGTGGGGCTAGTCAGGGCTGTTCCCAGCTTAGCTGGAATCGCTTTCGTTTATAGCACCCCCGAAGGTTGGCTTTATTTGAGTGTGTGCAGCGCTGTTGGCCAAATTTTAATCTAGCCTTGGGCGGGAGCACTATATTGAGTTCCTTTAATATTGCTATGAGACTAAGATTCTCAAGAGCAGAGGCAGGGAGGCCTATTTGGCCTGCACATAACTTCCAAGCCTAAGTCTGCTACAGGTAGCAGTTAATTTTTAAGTCTCTGATGGACACATTCATGCCTGGCCTAGCACGTGATCCTAGGGCTTTGCCCTAGAATTCGATGGCCTGGAAGCGTTTCCGGCCTGAATAGTGTCCCCATGTGGTCCATGAAGCATTGGTTTCACCGGTTCCTTACATTGTTTAGTTTTTGCGGACTATGACAGGGCTTTTGCCGGTAATGCCTAGGTTGCAGGATTGGTCCCTATATGGGACAGCTGCATGCTCCCCCATTGCTCTACCTGGACACTTAGGTCCAGTGTCGAGGGTCTTTTGGTGGTTCCCTCACTGCGAGGGATGTAACAGGCGCCATGTTTGCAATATGCAAGCGGGAGAAAGCACCTTTGCGTGCCCGCATTGCAGTTTGCTCTGTGCGTTGCAGGGCACAGCGCTGCACGGGCTGCATTTGCATTGCATTGCATGAGAGATTTGCATTTGCATTGCACGGAGGTTGTGCGCATTGTATGGAGGGTGTGTGTGCATTGCACGGAGTGTAGTTGCATTGCACGGAGTGTAGTTGCATTGCACTGAGTGTGTTGTTGCATTGCACGGAGTGTGGTTGTGGGCGCATTGCAAGGAGTGTGTAGTTGCATTGCACAGAGTGTGTGTGCATTGCACAGAGTGTGTGTGCATTGCACGGAGGGTGTAGTTGCATTGCACAGAGTGTGTTTTTTGCATTGCACAGAGTGTGTGTGCATTGCACGGAGTGTGTAGTTGCATTGCACAGAGTGTGTAGTTGCATTGAACGGAGTGTGTAGTTGCATTGCACGGAGTGTGTAGTTGCATTGAACGGAGTATGTAGTTCCATTGCACGGAGCGTGTAGTTGCATTGCAGGGAGTATAGTTGCATTGCATGGAGGGTAGTTGCATTGCACAGAGTGCGTTTTTGCATTGCACGGAGTGTGTAGTTGCATTGAACGGAGTGTGTAGTTGCATTGCATGGAGTGTGTAGTTGCATTGAACGGAGTGTGTGTCTGAAAAGGAAGCTGGCTCGGCAGCAGCTTTGTCGGGACTTCTTTAGGGGTTCTGGCCAGCGTCAGCCCTGTAAATTTACGTATTATGATGGCAGCACAAGATGCCCCCTGCCCAAGCAGGGGCTGGAAGCTGGCAAGCAATACCTCAATACCTTTTGCCCATATTCCCATTTTATTTAGGGATCCAGATGGATATCGTTTGCTAAAACATACCACTTGCCTATGGAGAAGCTGTCTGCCTTGAAGGAAGTTATTTTGTAATACTTCCTCTGTAGCAAGTGATGCTTCATCAGATCCGATCTTGCTGGGTCACTTAATTAATCTTGCATGCAGAGTGGTTGCCCCAGGCCGCCCCTTCCCTTTCCACTAGGCCAGGCTGCCTGCGGCCTGAGGTCCCCTTACCTTTCTCATACATGCAATGGGATCTCATGCAATGGTTGCAATTCCTAAATGTATGCAATAGTAGTTGGCCATGGCAGGATACCTGGAACTTGCACAGGGATTTTCAGGTTCATGCTGATGCTGCTGGATCTTTGCCCTTTGGTTTTTATTTCAGGGGCTGCTGGTGTGCAAAGCCATGGCCTCAAGCCCGGTATGGTGAGGCAATCATGTGACCTAACTTTTCTTGAGTTTTCCCCATTGTAGTAGCAGTTCACATGTGGCCCGAGGAGTTCAGTGAACATCAGATCTGCTTTTGGTCTGATAACCAGGTAGTGGTGAGCGTCTTGGCAAAACAGTCCTCACGCTCCAGCAGAGTCTCCGCCCCTCCGCTCACGCTTTTGAGCTGCGCCGCTTAAGGTTTAATATTGTGCTTTCTGCTCTCCTGATTACGGGATCCTCTAATGATGTCACTGACACTCTATCCCATTTTCAGATGGAGTGCTTCGGATCCTGGGCTCCAGACACTCAGCTACTGCCAGACTTTTCCAGACCACCTGTGGCATTTTGACAACAATTAGTAATTACAGAGAGCAGCAGCTTCCATTTCCCTTTCTGCTTTTAGCTCTTATGGGAAGGCCTGGATGGATTTCTTAGCCCTAAGCTGGCAGTCCTTGGCCATTCCGATGAACTGGCCCCCATCCTCTGAGCAGATCCTGCAGTATTTGGTCCACCTGCTGCAGATTGGGCATGCTGTTATAACTATAAGAATTCAGTCCGCTGCAATGTCTGTTATACTGAAGCTTTAATTTTCAGAGACCCTTGTATAAAGTTTGTAGTGCGCAGGGCCTTGGAAGGTTGGAATAGGCTCCAACCTCATAGGACAGTGGGCAGGAAGTCGGTCAATTTTACCTATGCAGTATCTGCAACAAGCTAAAGCTTATCTGCTGGTAAAAGATCAAGGCGAGATTCCTTTCAGTATTCCATTGCATTTTGGTGCACTGAGGGTTGGGGAAATGGTTGTTGGAGCCAGCACGGGGCTGAGAGTCTGGAGGCTTATTGCTTCAGGACTTTTCCTTATCTGCTTTGGAGCTTGTCATTAGAGTTGGGAACTCTAAAACAGACTTAGTGGGCAGGAGTGCCACAATCAGGCTTCCCGTTACAGGTGAGGAGGGCCCTTGCCCAGTTATGGATACCAGAAATATTTGGCTTTTCATTCCCCTGGGGGCTGGCCCGCTCCTAGTGCATGAAAATGGGTTCCTGTTAGCCAGGCATCAATGTGCTTACGTCGTGCACCAGTTATTACGGCCTGCGGCTTGCCTACCGCTGAACACGCCTCATTCCTTCTGAATAGGGCTGCTGCAAAGGCTGCACACTGGGGGCCTGTCAGTAGACAGGATTGTGAATACCGGTCATTGGAAGTCTGACGCTGACAAGGGTTATATCAGGAAGTGTCACAATGATGTCTGTGCTGATGCTTGTCTGTTACTTCCTTTTTTCATAGGAGCAGCTGTGCGCATTTGGGCCATAGCATACACTCGGCTGGCAAGCGCGCTGACGAGTCTGGACTGGGGCGCCATCTCAGTCTTCCTGCCCATGTGAACATATACTGGATGTCCAGATGGGGAATGCTTTGGGAGGAGATCCTTCCTTTGGTGCGGTCAAGTGTGACCTGTGCAGGTCCTCCCGCAGTGCTGGTGGTACAGCTAGGCGAGAATGATTTGCCGTCTTCCTCCAGCATAAGTTTGCATTCCTGCATGCAAGAGGGCTTGGTTCGAGTTGATGGCAGCTCTCCCTGGACTCAAAATAATTTAAGGCATTGGTTCAAGGTGATCTGGAGGGGGGGTTTGAGCACCTGTCCCCTCCAATGTGCAAAGATATTCCATTAAAGGAATCCAAGGATTTGCCATGCTTTTGTCAACCCCTTTCGAGGGGTAGGGCCACGCAAGAGTCCTTGGGAGCATTTGGGGTGAGCTTGAGTCTGATCCTGGTTCATTGCTCCCCAACGATGTTTGCTTGTACTGACGATATGGTGGGGCCCAGTCGTCAGTGCTGCCCTGCTGAGGTCAGGTGCAGCTAGTCGGGAACCAATGCCAAAACAAACTACCACCGAGCAGGCCAGAAAGCATGTTAATATGGCGGTGGAAAATAAAATAAAATAAATAAAGTAAATAAAATAAAATAACAAATAAAATAAAATAGGTCCTTGCTTTAGGTGGCTCTGTGATATTGCACCCTGCTGTTTTTCTTCAAGGCTGTTGCCCTCTTTAGGGCAGATGGGGTGCATCTTTCCCCTATGGGGTACAACACCTGGCTGGATGCGGTTGCTTTGGGATTCATTGCTCCCCCACAATGTTTGCTTGTACTGACGATATGGTGGGGCCCAGTCGTCAGTGCTGCCCTGCTGAGGTCAGGTGCAGCTAGTCGGGAACCAATGCCTAGACAAACTACCACCGAAGAGGCCGGAAAGCATGTTAATAAGGCAGTGGAAAATAAAATAAAATAAAATAAATAATAAAGTAAAATAAAATAGGTCCTTGCTTCAGGTGGTTCCGTGATTTTGCACCCTGTGATTGCCTTCAAGGCTGCTGCCCCCTTTAGGGTACATCTTTCCCCTATGGGGAACGACACCTGGTTGGCTACGGTTGCTTTGGGATTGAAGGAAGGGTTGCATTTGTGAGTGGTTTGGCGGTGAGCTAAGGCTCTGTGGCGGTTAGGCATTGGTTTAAATTGGTTGGTGGAGGGGTATGGATTGGCTGTGCCTGCCCCTCCAATGCTGCTGCTGCATGGAAATTCTGTTAAAGGAATTCAGGGGCTTACCATCCTCTCGTCCAAACCCCTGGAATCGGGTGCGGGCCGCGTAAGCTCCTGGGAGCATGCGGGGAGAAGCTGAGGGTCTGTGTCGCAGCTCCAGTTATCCCTGATCTTGTTCCTCCACACTGGCTCTCGCTGGAATCCGGGAGTCAGTGCTGTCCCCCAAGGCGGGGGGGACAGCTAGTCATAACCAATGCCTAAGCAAGGCGGTTAGGCATTGGTTTAAATTGGTTGGTGGAGGGGTATGGATTGGCTGTGCCTGCCCCTCCAATGCTGCTGCTGCATGGAAATTCTGTTAAAGGAATTCAGGGGCTTACCATCCTCTCGTCCAAACCCCTGGAATCGGGTGCGGGCCGCGTAAGCTCCTGGGAGCATGCGGGGAGAAGCTGAGGGTCTGTGTCGCAGCTCCAGTTATCCCTGATCTTGTTCCTCCACACTGGCTCTCGCTGGAATCCGGGAGTCAGTGCTGTCCCCCAAGGCGGGGGGGACAGCTAGTCATAACCAATGCCTAAGCAACCACTCACAATTTGTATGTTTAATAAAGTTGTGGCCAAAACTATGCCAAAAACCTTAAACAAAAATTTATGAGTGATGTGTGAGTTATTGGGGTAGGGGTGTTTTGGGGGACCTCAGCACGCAAAGCGTGTTCTCACTAAAGGAGAGCACGTGTTGCGGATGGGGCCTAGCAAGACACCCCATAGTTGCCAGGCAGTATAAGATAGAGGGGCCTGGCAAGGATTGGCTGTTTGAGTTGCTGGGATAAAATGGATGTTGCCAATTTGGGGGTGGGAACAGGTTATTTAAACAAGGTTTACAGCAAGCTGCTTTCTCTTTCAATGTGGGAACCGGATCACCCGCCCGCCCTCCCTTTTGGGCTTGTGCTTTGACCTTGCTATGCCTATCATGGGGTCGTCCGCCTTGGTGCGGGGGCCTGGTAGGAATTTTTCCATTTGGCTGATTAGTGTGTGCCATTTGGTTTTTGCCTACTGCGTAGCAAATCGTCACAACTTGTAAGGTTGGCGGTTAGGCATTGGTTTAAATTGGTTGGTGGAGGGGTATGGATTGGCTGTGCCTGCCCCTCCAATGCTGCTGCTGCATGGAAATTCTGTTAAAGGAATTCAGGGGCTTACCATCCTCTCGTCCAAACCCCTGGAATCGGGTGCGGGCCGCGTAAGCTCCTGGGAGCATGCGGGGAGAAGCTGAGGGTCTGTGTCGCAGCTCCAGTTATCCCTGATCTTGTTCCTCCACACTGGCTCTCGCTGGAATCCGGGAGTCAGTGCTGTCCCCCAAGGCGGGGGGGACAGCTAGTCATAACCAATGCCTAAGCAAGGCGGTTAGGCATTGGTTTAAATTGGTTGGTGGAGGGGTATGGATTGGCTGTGCCTGCCCCTCCAATGCTGCTGCTGCATGGAAATTCTGTTAAAGGAATTCAGGGGCTTACCATCCTCTCGTCCAAACCCCTGGAATCGGGTGCGGGCCGCGTAAGCTCCTGGGAGCATGCGGGGAGAAGCTGAGGGTCTGTGTCGCAGCTCCAGTTATCCCTGATCTTGTTCCTCCACACTGGCTCTCGCTGGAATCCGGGAGTCAGTGCTGTCCCCCAAGGCGGGGGGGACAGCTAGTCATAACCAATGCCTAAGCAACCACTCACAATTTGTATGTTTAATAAAGTTGTGGCCAAAACTATGCCAAAAACCTTAAACAAAAATTTATGAGTGATGTGTGAGTTATTGGGGTAGGGGTGTTTTGGGGGACCTCAGCACGCAACACATCTTCCGCTTAAGGACGTGCTGACTTGACTGAGTGACTCTCAGAGTCACTGCTCAGCAATGCTCAGCACGTAGAGGAAATATAGAAGAATATAGCTAGAACTGTAACCTAGCCTCCTCAGTGGACTTTGTAATGTAATGCTGACTCATCACAACAGCCCTAGGAAGTTGTCTGTTGCTATTGACTGGGGATTATTTCTTTGACATAAACCTCGCCAACAGGTAGGACTTCTGAATCCCGCAGCACAGGGAAGCACAGGACCCTCAGCACAGGGCAGGAGAGAGAGCAGGGATTAGCTGTCTGATTTAGGGCAGGGGAAGAAAGTATGGATGTTTGGGCATAAGTATGTAAGTGACCCAAACCATTTTGCTGCCTGAGGGTCTATTGGATAGCCACAACACCTGATTGGTAGGTCCCTCATTGCTGGGTTTAATCTGGCCAATGGGTGCTGTCTAAACGGATCAAGGGACCTAGATAGACCTATGCACATGTCCCATAGCTTCCTCTTTCGGCTCATGCATTGGAACACCCACCCACCTCTCCCTAATTTTAGGGCATTTTGCGCTTGACCTTGTTATGCCGTCGTGTGTCATCTGTCATTGGGACAGGGGCACGGCAGGAATTTTCCCCACTTGGCTGATTGGCTGTTGCCATTTGGGTTTCGCCTGCCACGTAGCAATTCGTCACAACTTGTAAGGTTGCGGATAGGCACTGGTTCATGTGATAGGGATGGGAGAATGGTCTCACCATCCCTATGTGAAGGGTATTCTGCTAAAGGAATCCAGGGACTCAACTTGGTTTGGTCAACCCCCGAGAGGGGGTTGTGCCCGTGCCTGAGTCCAGGGGAACATCTGGGGAGTGAACAGAGTCTGTTCCCAGGCTTTTCACTTGCCTCAGGTGTTCACCCTTGGCTGACCTATGATAGAGCTCTGGGTAAGCGCAGGGTAAGCGCTGGGTAAGGGTGTAGGGAGCTAGTCGAACCAGAGCCTATGCAACCACTAACTTTTCTGTAATCAATAATAATAATAATATAATAATAATTTATTATTTATACCCCGCCCATCTGGCTGGGCCTCCCCAGCCACTCTGGGCGGCTTCCATAAAAACCAAAAATACAATAAAATATCACACGTTAAAAACTTCCCTGAACAGGGCTGCCTTAAGATGTCTTCTGAATGTCAGGTAGTTGTTTATCGCTTTGACATCTGCTGGAAGGGCGTTCCACAGGGCGGGCGCCACTACCGAGAAGGCCCTCTGCCTGGTTCCCTGTAGCTTTGCTTCTCGCAATGAGGGAACCGCCAGAAGGCCCTCGGCGCTGGACCTCAGCGTCCGGGCAGAATGATGGGGGTGGAGACGCTCCTTCAGGTATACTGGACCGAGGCCATTTAGGGCTTTAAAGGTCAGCACCAACACTTTGAATTGTGCTCGGAAACGTACTGGGAGCCAATGTAGGTCTTTCAAGACCGGTGTTATATGGTCTCGGCGGCCGCCCCCAGTCACCAGTCTAGCTGCCGCATTCTGGATTAGTTGTAGTTTCCGAGTCACCTTCAAAGGTAGCCCCACGTAGAGTGCATTGCAGTAGTCCAAGCGGGAGATAACCAGAGCATGCACCACTCTGGCGAGACAGTCCGCAGGCAGATAGGGTCTCAGCCTACGTACCAGATGGAGCTGGTAAACAGCTGCCCTGGACACAGATTTGACCTGTGCCTCCATGGACAGCTGTGAGTCCAAAATGACTCCCAGGCTGCGCACCTGGTCCTTCAGGGGCACAGTTACCCCATTCAGGACCAGGGAATCCTCCACACCTGCCCGCCTCCTGTCCCCCAAAAACAGTACTTCTGTCTTGTCAGGATTCAACCTCAATCTGTTAGCCGCCATCCATCCTCCAACCGCTTCCAGACACTCACACAGGACCTTCACCGCCCTCACTGGTTCTGATTTAAAAGAGAGGTAGAGCTGGGTATCATCCGCATACTGATGAACACCCAGCCCAAACCTCCTGATGATCTCTCCCAGCGGCTGCATGTAAATGTTGAAAAGCATGGGGGAGAGGACAGAACCCTGAGGCACCCCACAAGTGAGAGCCCAGGGGTCTGAACACTCATCCCCCACCACCACTTTCTGAACACGGCCCAGGAGGAAGGAGCGGAACCACTGTATGACAGTGCCTCCAGCTCCCAGCCCCTGAAGACGGTCCAGAAGGATGTTATGGTCGATGGTATCAAACGCCGCTGAGAGATCCAGCAGAACTAGGAAACAGCTCTCACCTTTGTCCCTAGCCCGCCGGAGATCATCAACCAGTGCGACCAAGGCAGTTTCAGTCCCATGATGAGGCCTGAATCCCGACTGGAAGGGATCCAAATGGTCCGCTTCTTCCAGGCGTGCCTGGAGTTGTTCGGCAACCGCTCGCTCAATCACCTTGCCCAAGAATGGAAGATTTGAGACTGGGCAATAGTTGGCCATCGTGGCCGCATCTAAAGATGGTTTTTTAAGAAGCGGTTTAATAACCGCCTCTTTCAGCGGGTCTGGGAAGGCTCCCTCACGGAGGGAAGCATTCACCACCCCACGAAGCCCATCGCCCAGTCCTTCCCGGCTAGCTTTTATAAGCCAGGATGGGCAAGGATCCAGGAGACAGGTGGTTGGTTTCACTCGTCCAAGCAGCCTGTCCACATCCTCGGAGGTAACAGATTGGAATTGATCCCACTCAACTTGACTAGACAGAACTCTAGCACTCTCCCGCCCCGGCCCTGCTCCCACGGTGGAGTCTACTTCTTCCCGAATCTGAGCGATTTTATCTGCAAAAAATCAATAAAGTTGTGGACTAAATTCTGCCAAAAACCAAAACTAAAATTTGAGTCAAATGTGTCCTTATTTAGGAGGGAGGTCTCTGGGTCTGAACACACAAAACAGCCATCAGCTTGCTGATCAAGCTTATAGAAGAGAAGCCTCTGTAAAGCATGGAGGACCATGGACAGAAATGTGCCTTCAGCGAAGTTCAGTGTAGGCTTGGCAAAGTAGGTGCTATGAAGGAGTGGACAATAGCCTCTCCTTTCTTCACCCATAGACAGTCAGTAGGATCACATGCTTCTGTTTTGAACCTAGAAGCAGAAGATACACACATAAAATTCTGCAACATGGCCCAATGTTGTTGTTGTTTTCCCATAGCAGCAAAATGGAGAAGTGTGTGACGGGGATATGAAAGTCTAGTTTTGCCTCAGATGGTTTCCCAGCATCAGACAATTTCACAATGTTCTCTGTGGGAAACAACATGACACAGCAGATTTATCCAAATTCAGCAGTTATTTATTACTGCCTACAGACAGAGAACAACAATCTTTTACTGTTAAGAGGAGCAATAAACAAATTAACCGAATCGTATGCTGATTCTTATTATCTCGGCCTGAATTGGCCAAGCTTTCTTTCCCTCTGGCAGCTTAGCAGACCTAACCTCTCTCTCAGACTTTGAAACCAACTGTGAACGCAATATACTATTATTTCCTCCACATGGCCTGCCAGCCTGCATCGGGTCTGTGCAGAGTGGGGACAAATCTTTTGGGGAACACATCTGGGTACACTTGCCCCAGTCCTTGGAGAGTAAGCTAGAGGGCAAACCCTCCAAGCATCCCTAATTTTCAGGGACAGTCCTGGATTTGAAGAAGCCACCCCAGTTTCTGATTTGATCATCGAATGTCCTGTTTTTCCTTAGGGTCTCCCTATTTTCATCAGAGAATGTTGGAGGGTATGGAGTTATACAACCCACTGAGCCAAGGATATCAGTAACTATACAACCTTTAGAACACATCTGAAGGGAGCCCTGTATAGGGAAGTTTTTTAATGTTTAATGTTTTATTGTGTTTTTATATGTGTTGGAAGCCACCCAGAGTGGCTGGGGCTAAAATAGCAGCATTTATTTTATTATTATTAATTATTATTATTATTATTATTATTATTATTATTATTATTACAGGACTTCCCTATTTTCATTGGAGAAATGTTCGAGGGTAAGCATGTGGAGGTTCCTATTTTGTTAATCTTACTTTTCCCCAAGCTCAAGCAAACCTTTAAGGCAGGGGTGGAGCACATTTCTCAGCCTGAGGATGGCATTTCCTTCTGGGCGCCCTGCCAGGGGCCACATACGAGTGAAAGGCAGGGCAAGAGTGGAAGTAGACTAGTTTCTACACACACACCCTTCTCTGTCCTCCACTGAGGCAGGCAAGAGGCACTATGAAAGTTCAAGGACTCATTTCAACCAGGCAAAAACACGCAAAGAAGGTACAAAGCAAGGTTGGTGTGAAGCATTGCCTGGGGGAGAAGTGATGTCTTAAGGAGGGCTGCATTTGGCACTTAGGCCTGAGGTCCCCCACCTCTGTTTTATGGCTCTCTGTTTTCAGATTATGCTATTATCCATGACTAATAGCTAACATCATTAGATGCCTCTGGCTCATCATAGATGAATTTGTGGAACCAGTGAGATAAGAGAGATTCCACGCTGCACCCTTTTGTACTTGGGACCCTGTTCTAGACACAACTTTACTGGGATGGCACACAAAGTGCTCTATCCCAGAAAATATGTTTATCCTTATATAACAAAATTTATATACTGCTTAATTAAAAATATATCTCAAAACAATGTACATATAGTGGTATAAAATGTGCATTGAAACAGACTTTAAAAAGTAAACATAATAAAATTATCAAAATATAAAACGATCAGTGCTTTCCCCCCAAATGTTAAAAGTGTGGCACTGTAACAACTTCATTGTGAGTACCGCCACCCTTTTTCCCAAAGAAAAAGGACTGGAAACGAATCTATTTTAAAACAAATGTACATAATAACATTGCATGTTAAATTATATGTCTGGTTATCAGGCATCAAAAACTGTACAATGAAAGAAAAAAATGTGTTATCAATTGTCAGACACTAGATTTCTTTTTATATCTTTTACTTATAGGTTGGCTCTCTGCATTAGCTGGTGCAAGGCTCTGAGCAAAAGTGCTTTTGGAAATAGCTGTAAATTGCCAAAATGATGCCTGATTTGGTAATAATTTCATTACTTCTTTCATTGTACTTTTTATTTCTTTTGTTGCTTATTTTTCTTCTTTGTTTTATTTTTGTTTATTTTTAAAGCCTTTTTTCATGTTGCAACATGTGCAATCATTACATCAGCCACTAGATGTCAGGGTTAACTCACTTGCACAACGAGTTTCATTTCCCTTGGTTAAGTTAAATCATTATGTGAATTTTTTTGATAATCTAACTGTAGATTTACTCTTTCTGCCCATGCCATATTCCCTAAGCCTCCACAATTCCTTTGTGGATCACTACACTTTAAAGTAAAATTACAGGAGTTTCACACTGTTCCTTGAATGGTAGGAAAACGTGAGCAGGGAGCATATACTGGTGACAGAGTATATTTTCGGAGGCAAGGGGACGTTGTACTAGATGCTCGTGGTCCCTTCCAACACGATACAATTCTATTCTATTCTGAACCTACTTTTTCACTACCTGGAAAAATGTGAGAAGCTAGTAAAAATCAAATTATCGGCAATAAAGGAATTCCAGTAACTCTCTCAAGCACCCCAACCACAACCACTATTTTCAAACTGAAGCTCAGACCAAACTGTGGAACAAAATTACATACTCCTTGCCCCTGGAGCTTCCTGATCTCACCAGGAAGCATCCACAACCATCCCCCACCCAATTATATATCTGTATCTATCTATGTACCCAGACTGCAGATGTTGTGTGTGGCTGCCATAGGTTCAGAAGCGCTCAGGAAACGAAACTGTAACTATTTCAACAAACTCCAGGTTAATAATAAGAGTGTTAAGTAAACATTTGCTTGGATACAGCCCAGTATTCTTACTGAGACACTGAGGTGATTATTCTTTAAAAAACCAAATCTCACTATTCAAAGAAAGCTAAGTTCCAGAGATATTCATCTGTCATGCATGTACAAGAAAGGAAAAAAATGGTTCACTAAATTTCTGGTGGCGGGTAAGCAGGGATTCCAACTTGAGGAAAATATTGGGGGGGGGCGCAGGTAAACCCCACCCCACAAGACGTGGCACAAGCACACCATTTTAATGGCAATGCCCATCAACTGGGGTGGGTGAAGAAGGCTCCAAAATTTTATGGGAGGGGGGCGAAGGGACGTCGAAGATAAGAACTTGTATCACAATTCCAAAATCCATTTCATGGGAGGGAAAGGGTCAGTCAGAGAGGGACGATAGCGCTCCAGGCCATGCACCTGCCACACTCGATTTTTATCATAGGGTGGCTCAGTTTAACGACGATCTCCACCTTTGCGGAGAGGGCAGAGATGACATGCAAAGCAGTTCTAAAACAAACCAGGAAGGACGGTGGATTGAGAGCGAAACTGGGAAAGTTGACTGTGTCAGCAGGAGTTGTGTGCGCGTGCATGAGAGGAGAGGGGGCTAGAATCAGACAGGATTGATTCATCCGTCCCCACCCCGCCAAAGCCCTGCCTTAGAATGCTAAAACAACTTGACTCACTTTTTCTTGTCCATTTCCTTTATCTTCCCTTTATCCTTTATTCTCGCCGCCCCGCCCCTCTGTCTCTCTCCTCCAGGTCTCCCCCCCCCCCCCGCAAAAGGCACAGTCCTTCTATTGGCCAATCGCTTCTGCCTTCTCAGAAGCATCGCCAGAATGGGGAAGTAGCTGTGCGTTCTTCGCGCAACAACGATGTTTTTACTTTCACTTCTTACGCCTTCGCCCGCAGGCATTGTTGAGGGGTCTGCGGAGCGTGATCGGGAGCAGGTAGGAGCGTGCACCCGCAGATGAATCTCCTGTGTGAGGGGCTTTTCTTTCCGCCCCCGCCCCCTTTTCCTGCCTCCTCTGTCATGCAGGAGGCTGATCCTTGTGTCATGCATTGTCATACTCAGCTGACGGAGAGAGAGCCTCCCGTCCCTTCTTCCTCGTTCCTCGTGGGCTTCTTTCTTCTTTTGCTTGTGTTTTAAAGATAGATTTAGCCTCCTTGTCTTTCTGCCTTCGTTGCTTGGGAAACTTCGCGTCCTGAAGATCGGGTGGGATTTCAGCTCCACCTTTGACAGCTGCAGGTTTTGTTTTGTTTTCTTCCCCTTGGATGCTTTACGAGCACATTTTGATACGAAGCAGGAGAGAGGATGGCTTGGGGACAGGATTGGGCATAAAAACATCGAAGTGAATGTTTAAGGATCATTTCGGTGTTACTGCAATGTTAAGAAAGCTTCGTGCTGCACTGTTCTCTTTGCCTTACCGCCTAGTCCAGGGTTAGACAACTTGGTGCCTACAATTCCAATAATTCCTGACCAGTAATGTATACTGGCTGGGGCAGATGGGGGTTGTAGTTTAAAATATCTGGAGGGCATGTCAGACATTGGCTATCCTTGCCCTGTTAAGTGTGCTTATAACATTGATGCCTGAGTCTCCAATTCCTTGGTTCAATTTGCCAGAAATGTGTCACTTCTAAAAGTTGCTAAGTTAAGGGGTAAAAAGAGGAAGAGAGCCATTTTCTCACCAAACATACCTTTATAGCCATTCTAATCAGAAATACCTTTACACCAGGGGTGCCAACTTGAATAAAATATTATGGGGGCCCAGGTAAGCCCCGTTCCACATAACTGATCACATGGCACAGTGCACACGCACACACACGCACGCACACACGCACGCACACACACACTATTTGAATGGGAATGCCCACCAACTTTGTGAGGGTCCGGCCCCCTCAAAGATTTTATTGTGGGGGCTGAAGTCCCCACAGCCCCTAGGGGTTGGCTCCTATACTTTGTACCCATTATAGTCAATGAAGGGCTAGCAGAAATGATAAATGGCAACCTTCCCTCCTTAAAATTCTAGTTGTTTTATGTTTTTACTGTAAACTGCCTCGGTAATACATGTATCAATGTTGCTATGGAAATCCAGTGAATAAATGAAGGGTATTATCTCAAGGAAAGGCAGGGCTCACCTTCAAGCACACATTTCTAACTCTAGTCCTGTACAAAATGTATTCTATCAGCCTTTTTGCATAGGAAGGTCAGTATATGGTGTCCTATGCATGTCTTCTGTGTGTCAGTGATCATAGTAGTATCTGTAGAGTTGGAAGGTGCCTCAAGGTACCTTCCCGCAAAATCAGGAATCCTGTTCACATCTATCCCTGGGTGGGCTTGAACCACCAACCTTCTGGTTAAGAGCCAGACACACTGACTCATTGAGGCACGTTGTAAATGCTCACAGACACTGTGGGTTGGATACAAAGAAAGTTCAAGTTACTCTGTAGTCCTGTTGAAATCAGTGGCCATGGCTTGACTTTATATTCCATTGGGACAAAAGTGTAGCTAACAACCTCTGGATCCAGCCTGATGTTCTTGCTTTGGATGCTGTGAGGTTAGGTGCTGGCAGTGAAGGTAAGAGTTCTGGGCTTAACACTTTAGGTGTCCCTGATTCAAATTAAGCTGAAGACTGGGAGGAAGTAGGTGTAGATCCTCTTTCCAAAATTAGAGCTGCTCAGACACATATAGCTTCGCACTAGCGCATTGTTCCATATGCAAAAGACACTTGGCTAGTTCAGTCTCCAGCAGGGCTGGAAAAAATTCCCTGCCAGAGACCTTGGAGAGCTGATGCTGGTTGATATCAATATGAGCTAGATGTATCCATGGTCTAACTTGGTATAATGAAGCTTCCTTGTTTGTTTATATCCTTAAGGGATGAAAATCCTGCTCTTCCTCAGTTATTCCCTTTTCATCACTAAAGAGAATATCCCCATCCCCAAGTAGAGGTTGGTCCCTCCCTCCCTCCATGAAGACAACATCCACCTCCCTGAGTAGAGGTCCATCCCTCCCTTCCTCCTTTCCCAGATAAAGTCTGCTATTTATACCTCCCATACTAACAGAGAGATTAACTCAGCAGCAATGCCCAATAACTTAAAGGCTGCCAACACCCTTTATTGTTGCTACTGAGGTTTAATGACCAGAGCCACTGTAGTGTAGGGGTGTCTGACTAAGACTGTAATTTCAAACCCAGTCACCTGGGGATAACTTGATGGTACAATTCACGGGTTGGATCAGATTGTAAGATACTGAGCTGTATTGCAGGGAGCCAAAATCCCTCAGTCAGAAACTTGCTAGTTGGCTTTAGGCATGTCACTCTCTTTCATCCTTGACCCCTGGTTCTCCTACAATATAACAGTGCAATTATTTGGAGCATACTTTTGGAAGTATGGAGAGTGCTGAGGACCTTCTGTGTAGATTTTGCACCTCTAAGCAGAAAGAGGGAGAGAAACTCTGCATATGTGCAGTGAATGGGTAAAATCATACGATGACTGGCCTGAAAGGACAAATTATTATTATAATAATGTATTTATTTATACCCTGCCATTTCACCTTACAGGACTCAAGGCGGCTTACCAGAAGTGCCAGCTTGGCCCTGTGGCCCTGGGTGCCATGCAGTGTGCATGGCCCTGGCACTGAAATTTGTGGGTGCCCAGCCTATTCATGGGGGATTATGTGGGTGCTTAGGCACCCAGGGCCCCAGGGAGCTGGCACCTATGTGGCTTACAGATAAAAACTATAATCACTTTAAACTCAGGGAAAACGATCATTATAATAATAATAATAATAATAATAATAATAATAAAATTAATTGTATATACAGATATAAAATCTATTTAAAACATTCAAATAATTACAATAAAAAACAGCACAACACCAGCCCTTTCCATAAAAGCTGTCAATTCCCAAAAGCCTGTGGGAACAAAATGGTATTCCAATGTCAGCAGCAGGTCAACAAGGATGGAGCCAGCCTAGCTTGTCCAGGGAGGGAGATCCAAAATCTGGGAGAAGTCACCAAGAAGGTCTCTTCCCATGTCCCCACCAAGCGTGCCAGAGAGGGTGGCAGGACTAAGAAAAAGACTTCCCTTGAAAATCTCTGAAGCCGGGCAGGTTCATATAAGAGAATATGGTCTTTCAGATAGCTTGGATCTAAGCCTTGTACAGCTTTATAGGTCATAACCAGCACTTTGAATTGTGCTTAGAAGCAGACCGCCTTAGCAGGGGAGTCATATGCTCCCTATAATGAGCCCCAGTCAACAAACTGGCTGCAGCTCTTTGAGCCAGTTGAAGTTTCTGAGCATTTTTGAAAGGCAGCCCCACACGGAGTGGGTTACAGTAATACAAACAGGATGTAACTAAGGCGTATGCTGCTGTGGCCAAATCAGACATCTGAAGAAATGGGCACCTCAAGGAACCCTCAAGGAGAAGGTTGCACAAGTCTTGAAGGCCTGCATGATGTACTGTTAGTAAATATCCGCAAGAGAGAGAGAGAGAGCAATTAGGTAATCTGCCAACGTTCTTCCACCTAATGAAGGAAACCACAATAATTTTAAGGAAATTAAAGGGCAAGATCACTGAGTTAATGTGTGTGCAGTGAATTTTCTAACGTTCAATAAAAGTGCCTTTGGTCATTTTTGCACAGGGTTGGAATTTAATTATAAAGTGCCACTTTTGATGGTGCAAACTGATTGCAGGGGCTCCCATGCATGTGTGGAGCTTTCATATTTGAAATGGCTTCCTGGCTCAGTTGGTTAGAGGGTGGTGCTGATAATGCCAAGGTTGCTGGTTTGACAGCTGCATATTCCTGCATTGCAGGGGGTTGGACTAGATGATCCTCAGGGTCCCTTCCAACTCTACAATTCTAGGACAGTCCTCCATGTGCAGGTTTTTGTACAGGGAAGCTGCTCTCTTCACTGGAAGAAAAGGTCACATAACCTGATGCATAAGTGCCTCTGAGCACATGCAGATCTTTACATCCAGCGGCAAAGAGTTTTCTGCATCCTTTGGAGAAGATGCCCGGTATCTTATTTCAGAAGCTGGCAAACTGAGCAGAAGAAACGTTGTGGATTTAAACCACCACCAAGGAGGATTTCCTCTGCCCTCATCTCTTGCCCACTCATACCTGGTTCTCTCAGACATTCATGCAAGCCCAGTTTTGCACCAGGCAGCATTTAAACCAAGAGAACAAAACAAAGAAGTGCCTAGCTTATCTTTGCCATCTGTTTCCTCGCCTCTGACACAGTTTCTCCTCATCTCTTTTTAATGCAGAGGCTTGCATGACTGCTCCATTAGTTCAAGGGCATTTTCAGGTCTTTCCCTATATCTAGGTGGGTCTCTGCAACCTGGTGCCCTCCAGGCAATCTACCCCAATGCTGGTGCTAATGGGAGTTGTACTGCAAAACAAAATATTTGCTATTGTTCAATGCTTATCTCCATTCCACCATTTGGCCAAACAGGCAGGGTTGGTCAAATAAAAGGCACGGAGGCCACATGCAGCCCTTAAGACCCTCAACATTTGAGTGCCCCTTCCCAGCCCTTGCACTGCCTTCCCAAAGCTGGGTAAGTGTGCCTCCTTCAAAAGTGGGCTGGTGGGTTGCAGCATGAGAATGTGCCTTCTCTGTGGTGGCTCCCTGCTTGCTCTGTGGTGGCTCACCCTGCAGGTGAGCCCAAGGGAGGCTCACCTGGCCCCTTTGTTAGATATCTTTAGGTTCCAGGCAAAAGCTTTCCTCTTCTCCCAGGCCTTTGGATAATTAAACAATCTATAGCCTTTAAAACTGTGTTGTTGTTGTTGTTGTTGTTGTTGTTACAGTAGTACAGTCATACCTTGGGATAAATACGCTTCAGGTTGAGTGTGTTACTTCTGGGTTTTGCCACTCGTGCATGCGCAGACGGTCAAAATGACGTCATGTGCATGCGTGGAAGTCGCAAAACGCGACCCGCACACACGCAGACGCACTGTCGTGTCTTGCGTTCCATTCAGGATGCGAACAGGGCTCCAGAACAGATCCCGTTCACATCCCGAGGTACCACTGTACAGTCACACCTTGGTTCTCGAACACATTGGTACTCATACGTATTGGCTCTCAAACGCCTCAAACCCAGAAGTGTTCCAGTCAGGGGTGGAGGAAGGGGGGTGAGGTGGGGGTGGGGGTTCACCCCGGGTGTCACCACTGGGGGGGGGGGTGACAAAATGCCAGGCGGCACTTAGCATGGGGCCTGTAGCGCGACCGAGCCATGTGTCTCTCCTGGGAGTGATGCGGTTGCTTGGGTGCCCGCAGGCTCTGCTCTGCTCCAAACAGTCCAGCTGCAGGGCAGCTGAGTGGGAGGAGGCAGACAGACTCCTTGGAGGCCCCATGGAGCTTTCTGCCCCGGCTCACCCCGCCCTGTGGGTGGCTGCCCCCACCTCTGGGCCCAGGGCACACACACCACCCCAGGTGCCCAATTGGCTTTCTCTGCTGCTTGTTCTGGTTTGCGAATGTTTTTCGGAAGCCAAACATCCAACACAGCTTCCGCTTGAGTGCAGGAAGCTCTTGCAGCCCATTGGAAGCTACGGTTTGGTTTTCGAATGGTTTTGGGACTCCCAGAATGGATTAAGTTCAAGAACCAAGGTACCACTGTATGTATTTTTTCTGTAGATCTCAGGTCGGTTTACAACATAAAATGACAATATAAAAAACAATCATAGAATAGCTTTGGAGTAGATTTTTCTCACTTCTGCTTCTCTGTGTAGGCATGCTTGTCTAGATTAGCCTGATAACTACAGGAAAGGTGCCTCAGTTGGAGCTTCATTACAATCTGACAAGTTTTGGCAATAAGTTAATAATGAATTTGTGAAAAATGGAGTGGATGGGAAGTTATATGTAAAGTAAGAAGATATTCTTTATTTTATTATATTAGGGTTTTTCCCCTTTTAGTTGATTTGCTTTATAATTTTGTATTAATGGATGATGAAGAATCTTTCTTTTGTTTATTTGAATTAAGCAAATAAATTTTTAAAAACGGAAAAAGAAAAAAAAACTACTACAGGAAAGGTGCCTCAGTTGGAGCTTCATTACGACTGAAAAGTTTAAAGTTGGTAGTTTGTGGAGTTGATATCTCTAACCGCCAGCCTGTTGTGAGCAACACCCTTACACTTTCTGTACAGCAGAGACTTCCTGAAACGTTTTTGGCCCACTGGTAGATTATTCAGTCTGGGAGAGCAGCATACACACAAACATTATATCATCAGCTTCAGCCTCCGCCATCCTCCATTTCATTTTATTCAGTTTGTTTCTTTCATGACATTTAAAAAGAAAAAAGAAAATTCTTCCTTTGAGGAGTTCAAGGCAACAGCTGTAGTTCTCCCACCTGCCCATTTTACCCTCACAGCATCTTTGTAAGGTAGGTTGGATGTGATTGGCACTTCACAGATGAGTGGCGATTTGAACGTCGCTCTCCCTGGCCCCATCCTTTAAGTTGCACCTGTATAAATGCCTTCTGTATCCCCAAACACAGAAGTGACTCCATTGGATCCTATGTAACTCCATCGTTTTTAGCTGATGGTTCACACTTTCATACTCGCCGCATGATGACTTACAGGTGTAAGATGATTATAATGATGGCAGGCCAGACATGACAAGTAAATAGGAAAAAATATATGTGGTACCTGCAGCAAAATATTGCAACATAGAGTGCTTTTGTTCAGAATTCTAGTGACTCCAGTCCATTCTCTCTTCCTCTAAATAGTCTGCATGCCATGGCTACTTAGCATTGGGCTGTTTGTGGGGGTTCATCCTCCCCTTTAAGTTTCCCCCCTATTTCTTCTACATTGGCAAACCTTTGGGTTTCCCCAAGTCTCTTACTCCCTTTCTTTTTCATGTGGGTGGTACCCCTCCCCCCCTTCGTGGTGAGTATCTGCACCTTTTTTTCTTAAAAAACAAAAGCACTGGGAAGAGAAGTATGTACACCACTTTGAGTTCCTTGGAGGAAAAGTGGGATAGAAATGTAATAAATGAATAATGAAATAAATATTTATTCCATCCCAAATAAGGTGAAAGAGGGGGATCTCTATGTGATCGCCTATGCACCCTTACCACCTCCTGCTGCTGCTACTTTGTTTCTCTGTTCCTTACATTACACCAGAGGATACTGAGGAAAGGAGGCACTGGCTAACAGTAACATTATCTTTTTGTTCTAGGAGCAGGGAAGGTTATACTGTGGGAGGCTGCCAGCATCATCCTGTCCCCAGGATGGGAAACACAAATACTAAACCGTGAGTTGGCTCTTGTTTAGCTATTCTCCTCACCCACCAACCCTACTAGAAAAGAAGAAGTAGAAGTGTTTGGACTTGATATACCACCTTTTACTCTCCTTAAGGAGTCTCAAAGCAGCTAACATTCTCCTTTCCCTTCCTCCCCCACAACAAACACTCTGTGAGGTGAGTGGGGCTGAGAGACTTCAGAGAAGTGTGACTGGCCCAAGGTCACCCAGCAGCTGCATGTGGAGGAGTGGGGAAGCGAACCCAGTTCATCATATTACAAGTTCACTGCTCTTAACCACTACACCACACTGGCTCTACCAGGAAAGAAAAAGAAATGCATGTCTTAGGAAATGATGTCTGAAAGAAACAGCACAATATCTAGATTTGATTCAACCTTTTTTTTCTTCATGATTATTACTGCCACTGTAGCATAGGAATTAGAGTGTCAGACTGGGACTGGGGAAATCCAGAGTCAAATCCCTAATCATCCTTGTCCTTTGATGGGTGGGCAGCAGACCAATCACCTTCTCTCAGCCTAGGGCAGTGGTTGGGAACCTATGGCACAGGTGCCAGAGTGGGCATGCAGAGCCCTCTCTGTTGGCACGTGCCATCATGCCAGCAGTGCTGTTGTTTGGGGTTTTCAAATAGGGCAGCCACTTCCCCCCACGCCTCCTTGTGAGTAAACCCCCCCCCCCGGGCAGCAGCTTAGAGGCAGTTTACCTCCACAAAGCAGCTGTATTCCTGCCCCACCCCCAGCAATTGGTGGGATTTTTTGCAGCCAGCAGGCTGTAGTTCCTGCAATTGGTGACTTTGTCAAGGGTTTTTGTTGATTGGTTGCTGCCTGCGATCCTTGAGACTATGTGTTGTTTCTGCTCCGCGTGCCATGGGAAGTGTTTATAATGTGTGAGAATGTTTTTCTCCCCCCCAAAAATCAACTGTGTTCCAAGCCCCCCCCCCCAAGCTCAACAACTCAGGGCAGCCCCCCAGCTCATTTTATTATGGTATGTTAATTATTATCCCATATTAAATTGCTGTGTTGGCACTTTGCAATAAATTAGTAGGTTTTGGGTTGCAGTTTGAGCACTCAATCTCCAAAAGGTTTGCCACCACTGGCCTAGGGTATGGTACAGAGTTGTTGAGAGGATAAAAGTGGGTTGAGTTGGGACACCTTGACTTCATTGGAATCATTGGTGAGTTCTAAGTGTAATAATACTATGATGGGCACATCGCTGCGAAGATGTCTTTAGTTCAAGGGACAATACTTTCCTAAGGAGATAAACACTCTGGAGACTTCTTCTTCTTCTTGTGGCTGATTAGCTGCTCTCCCTGTGCAAAGGTCAGAGGGGGCAGGGTTTCTCTTGAGGTAGGTGATTAGCTGTGGGAGGAGCTTATCAGAGCTTGCAGGGCAGCAGCCGAAGAAGGAGCAAAAAGGGTTTTCTTGTGTGTGTTTCTTGTGGCTGATTAGCTGCTCTCCCTGTGCAAAGGTCAGAGGGGGCAGGGTTTCTCTTGAGGTAGGTGATTAGCTGTGGGAGGAGCTTATCAGAGCTTGCAGGGCAGCGGCGCACGCCTAGCGGCGTGCACAGTTTGATCCATCTTTTGGATTTAGGGGAGCTAGTCTCAAACGTTTGTTGGGGGAGACATAGGTTTTTTGGAGGGGATTTATTTGTCCTGTTTTCACGCTTTTTATGATGGAGGACTGTTGTAGCCACCCTCAACGACACGTTCTCAAGATGGAGGGTGAGGGAACAGCTGCAGTCGCCTGCGGTTCCTGCGCAATGTTTGCCATCTTGCCAAAGGTTGCAGGCAGCTTTACCTGCAGCAATTGCATGTTGATTGCCCTCTTAAAAGACAAAGTCCAACAACTGGAGGAACGTGTAGCTACGCTCCAAAGAATTAGAGAGCTGGAGCTCTTCTTGGAAGCAACAGAGCACACCGTCTCCACCAAGGAGGAGACAGGGGACTCCCCTGAGAAGGAGGCTAGTTCACCAACACAGGAGCCAGATATATGGAGAAACGTGACTCAAAAAAGTAGGAGGCCAAGGGTTCGCTCTGATTGTTTAGAAATACACAATCGCTTTGAGGTCCTCTCCCCTAGCATGAAAGACGAAGAGCAGACTCCATTTGAGGATCTCTCCCTCATTACAGTCGATCAGGTATATGAAGATGAGCAGCAAAGTCAGTCCTCAGGGAATGTGCAGGTGACCTTGGAATGGACAGCTCACGGAAGAACCCTGACCAGACCTAAGAGGAGGCGTGTAGTGGTGATAGGGGATTCCCTACTGAGGGGAACAGAAGCAGTGATCTGTGGGCCTGACAAGATGTCTCGGGAAGTGTGCTGTCTCCCCGGGGCTAAGATCCAAGATGTAACTGAACGACTGCAATGAATCATAAAACCCACTGACAAATACCCCTTCCTCTTGGTTCATGTGGGAACCAATGACACTGCAAGCAATAGCCTCCAGAAGATCAAAAGAGATTACGAGGCTCTGGGCAGGAAATTGAAGCAATTAAATGCACAAATTGTCATCTCATCTGTCCTCCCAGTTGAACGACGTGGCCCAGGGAGAGAGGGAAAAATAGTGGAAGTGAACAACTGGCTTCGCAAATGGTGTAAACAGGAACGGTTTGGATTCTTAGATCACGGACTGCAGTTTCTTGAAGATGGACTTCTGGCAAGCGATGGGCTGCACCTCACAACAGTTGGGAGGAATGTTTTTGCAAAAAATCTCAGAAACCTCATCAGGAGGGCTTTAAACTGACTAATGTGGGGGAGGGAGACAGTGCTCCTGAAGGTAGGAGTCTATCAATTGATGAAGATGATCATCCAAATGTCATAGACCAAATGGAGCAAACAGCACGCAGACCTAGTGGTGGGAGGAAAAAATCCTTAAATAAGAGACATGGGGGAATGATTAATGGACTTCAATGTCTGTACACTAATGCGCAAAGCATGGGAAATAAACAAGATGAGCTTGAGCTCTTGGTACAGCAAACTAAATATGACATAATAGGCGTCACTGAAACCTGGTGGGATAAGTCCCACGATTGGAATGTAATAATGGAGGGATACAATCTATTTCAGAGAAACAGACCAGACAAGAAAGGAGGAGGAGTGGCGTTATATGTCAGGGATGTGTATACCTGTGAAGAGATCCAAGATTTAGAACCTCAAAGCCAAAGTGAGAGCATTTGGGTCAAAATTAAGGGAGAGAAGAATAACAGTGACCTCATTGTGGGAGTTTACTATAGATCCCCAAGCCAAACGGAGGACATAGATGATGCCTTCCTGGAACAGATGGCCAAGCATGCAAAAGGAAGGTAGATAGTAGTAATGGGGGACTTCAATTACCCGGATATTTGTTGGATGTCAAACTCAGCCAAGAGCATAAGGTCAAACAGATTCCTCACTGGCCTTGCAGACAACTTCATTGTCCAGAAAGTGGGAGAAGCAACAAGAGGAACAGCCATTTTAGATCTGGTCCTAACCAATGTTGATGACCTGGTTAGTGGGGTAGAAGTGGAAGGATCATTAGGCGCGAGTGATCATGCTCTTCTGAAATTTACTACACAGCGGAAAGGAGCAGCCAAGCATACTAGGACTCAATTTCTTGACTTTAAGAAAGCCGACTTCATAAAACTTAGGGAAGTGCTGGGTAAGATCCCATGGACAGCAATACTAAAAGGAAAGGGAGTTCATGATGGCTGGGAGTTTATTAAGAGGGAGATAGTAAAAGCACAACTTCAGGCAATACCAATGAGACGGAAACATGGAAGGTGCCTAAAGAAGCCAGGGTGGCTATCTAAAGAACTTTTAACTGAGTTAAGATTAAAAAAGGATGTGTACAAAAAATGGAAAAGGGGGGAAACCACCAAAGAGGAATTCAAACAAATAGCCAGCACGTGTAGACACAAAGTCAGAAAAGCTAAAGCACAGAATGAACTCAGGCTTGCTAGAGAGGTTAAAAGCAACAAAAAAGGCTTTTATGGGTATGTTCGTAGCAAAAGGAAGAACAAAGAAACAGTGGGGTCACTCAGAGGAGAAGATGGTGAAATGCAAACAGGGGACACAGAAAGGGCTGAACTCCTCAATGCCTTCTTTGCCTCAGTCTTCTCCGATAAAAAAAACAATGCCCGACCTGAAGAATTTGGAGCAAATGATTCAGCAGAGGAAACACAGCCCAGAATAACTAAGGAGATAGTACAAGAATACTTGGCTAGTCTAGATGTATTCAAGTCTCCAGGGCCAGATGAACTGCATCCAAGAGTATTAAAAGAACTGGCAGATGTGATTTCAGAACCACTGGCAGTCATCTTTGAGAATTCCTGGAGAACAGGCGAAGTCCCGGCAGCCTGGAGGAGGGCAAATGTTGTCCCTATTTTCAAAAAGGGGAAAAGAGAGGACCCAAATAATTACCGCCCAGTCAGTCTGACATCAATACCAGGGAAGATTCTGGAGCAGATCATTAAGCAAACAGTCTGTGAGCACCTAGAAAGGAATGCTGTGATCACCAATAGTCAGCATGGATTTCTGAAAAATAAGTCATGTCAGACTAACCTGATCTCGTTTTTTGACAGAATTACAAGCCTGGTAGATAAAGGGAACGCAGTGGATGTAGCCTACCTTGATTTCAGCAAGGCATTTGACAAGGTGCCCCATGATATTCTTGTAAAGAAGCTGGTAAAATGCGGTCTTGACTATGCTACCACTCAGTGGATTTGTAACTGGCTGACTGACCGAACCCAAAGGGTGCTCATCAATGGTTCCTCTTCATCCTGGAGAAGAGTGACTAGTGGGGTGCCACAGGGTTCTGTCTTGGGCCCGGTCTTATTCAACATCTTTATCAACGACTTGGATGATGGACTCAAGGGCATCCTGATCAAATTTGCAGATGACACCAAACTGGGAGAGGTGGCTAACACCCCAGAGGACAGGATCACACTTCAAAATGACCTTGACAGATTAGAGAACTGGGCCAAAACAAACAAGATGAATTTTAACAGGGAGAAATGTAAAGTATTGCACTTGGGCAAAAAAAATGAGAGGCACAAATACAAGATGGGTGACACCTGGCTTGAGAGCACTACATGTGAAAAGGATCTAGGAGTCTTGGTTGACCACAAACTTGACATGAGCCAACAGTGTGACACGGCAGCTAAAAAAGCCAATGCAATTCTGGGCTGCATCAATAGGAGTATAGCATCTAGATCAAGGGAAGTAACAGTGCCGCTGTATTCTGCTCTGGTCAGACCTCACCTGGAGTACTGTGTCCAGTTCTGGGCACCACAGTTCAAGAAGGACACTGACAAACTGGAACGTGTCCAGAGGAGGGCAACCAAAATGGTCAAAGGCCTGGAAACGATGCCTTATGAGGAACGGCTAAGGGAGCTGGGCATGTTTAGCCTGGAGAAGAGGAGGTTAAGGGGTGATATGATAGCCATGTTCAAATATATAAAAGGATGTCACATAGAGGAGGGAGAAAGGTTGTTTTCTGCTGCTCCAGAGAAGCGGACACAGAGCAATGGATCCAAACTACAAGAAAGAAGATTCCACCTAAACATTAGGAAGAACTTCCTGACAGTAAGAGCTGTTTGACAGTGGAATTTGCTGCCAAGGAGTGTGGTGGAGTCTCCTTCTTTAAGCAGAGGCTTGACAACCATATGTCAGGAGTGCTCTGATGGTGTTTCCTGCTTGGCAGGGGGTTGGACTCTATGGCGCTTGTGGTCTCTTCCAACTCTATGATTCCTCTTCTTCTTCTTCTTCTTCTTCTTCTTCTTCTTCTTCTTCTTCTTCTTCTTCTTCTTCTTCTTCTTTTGCAGAGGGGAGCATTCCCATGTGTCACTGTAGGACTCAAGCCTCCTGAAGTTCATTTTTGTACCCTTGGTGTGTCCACCTTGGTGTGTGCATAAGGAGTTAACTCCAGGAAGCTTTTTCTATGAGTCATCCTCCTCAGACTGCCTGCCCTGCCCAGAGGCAATCTAAGAACAGGTCTGGGGTTTATAGCTCCTTGTCTAAGCAATAAGCCTTAACTGGTGTTTCTCTTTCACTCTCTGTCACAACAAAACTCATAGGCTTCAAAATCTGTAGGGCTGCTAGGTAGAGAAATGTTGACAGGTTTACTCACCTACCCCTTCACTCTTCCCCATATCAGCCTGCATAAATAGAATTCAGGATCATCCAATGTCTTGAGAGAAGGCATCTCTAGGCTGAAAATCAGGTAGTAAGCCACAGCTGGTGTTTCTTCCCCCTTCCCAATCCTGAGGAAACTTCTGGGCCTAAAGATCAGCAGGGTTGCCAGGTGGAAATGAGCAGGTGGATTTGCTCATGTACCCCATCTCTCTTTTCCACAGCAGCTGGCAAAAACAGAATTCAGGGTCCTTCAGAGTCTAAGCAGAAGCCTGATATTCATTGGGAGCACATTGCAAACGGCTTCTTCAACTTTGTTCTTCCAAGAAAGAGCATTCAGCAAGGGGAGGTCACATCCCAGACAATTAACTGAGTGAAATGCGTAAATATGATTACAGTTGGGTTTTAACCGAGGCCTTATTTGTGGACACAGCAGAATGAGGTACTGTCAGAAACCAGAGTTTCACTGTTCAGCTTTGTATTTTATCTGTTTGCTTTTTGCAGGCTGAGCTCACTGGCAAGCCCCACAAAGACGTCTGCAGGAGGCATGATCCAGGACCTGAAAGAGGACATAACTTGTTCCATCTGCCTCGAACCCTTTGAAGACCCTGTATGCATTGACTGTGGGCACAATTTCTGCAGGGTCTGCCTCTCTGCCCACTGGAGTGGAACCTCGTGCTATGGGTACCGCTGCCCCGAATGCCGCCATCCCTGCAGCCGGGAGAGGATGATCCCGGACACTCGGCTGCGGAGCCTGGTGGAAAAAATTGGACAGTTGCCTGTAAAGGAGGTGGTTGAGGAGGAACTGGTAAGACCCAATCTGGGGAGGCTTAAAGTGGCTTATATAAGTAACCATCTTATACCATTTCCACTAGGACACTTGATGTAACATGAAGGAATCACAGCATCAATGCAAGTGCTGGCTGGGGAATCATATTTTGCATTTTCCTAGCTCCTCCTCTGACAATGAGTTTTCCCAATAGAAAACGAATGGTATGAATGCTCACCTCCAAATAGCAATATGCCCTAAAACACCTTAAAATTCTAGCCTGCTGTGGTGAGATTTATTGGTCAAGAAAGGAAGAGCTGTATATACAGTGGGTGGCCAACAGTCGTCATCTGCTAGCAAGATTTTGGTGCACAGACGCTCAGTTGCCAGCCTGATGTAAAACTGATCATGATTATAAATTGATCTGCTGTGCTTTCTTCTGTGTTGACGTCTCTAAGATGCATGGGGTTGCCAGACTGTGGAGCATCTTCAGATCTGGGTGACCTATCCATCTCCCTTCTCTTTCAGGAGATACTGGAGGCAGGAAAGCCAGTGCAGCTGGTGGGCTTGGATGATGATGGAGATCTCTGCCTGGATGAGGAAGCCTTGAGCCGCTGCTTGGAGCAGGGGCAGGTGAAGGACGCCCCTGTCTGCCTGGTCTCCATTCTTGGGGAGCAACGGCGAGGGAAATCCTTCCTGCTGAACTTTCTTCTACGGCGGCTTCAGAACCTGGTGAGAACAAATGCATGGGAACTTCTCTCTGTGTGTGTTGTTAGGGTGGGTCAATAGGTGATGCTTGCAGAATTTCCATTTGAAAAGGGTCTGGCTTGGATGAATGTCCTTCACAGATCATGTTGCCCCATCTCATCTAGGTAATCAGCTGTACAAAATGGGCTTTTGTGCAGTGGATTTTGTGCAAGTGCAAGTCAGAGCTGTAATATTATTTATTTTATTTTGTTTATATCCTGACATTTTAAATGAGGGCAGTGTGCATGTGATCAGCCATCCAGACACAGACCTGCTTAGCTTTAGCAAAGTGGTGACCACATGCACCTTCAAATTATACCCTGGCACACATTTGGGATCCGAGCAGAAGTTAAGCAGCTGTGTGGACATCTAAGGGTAGCAGAGGTATATGAAGATGAGCCCTGCTGGATCAGGGCAAAGTTTCATGTAGTCCATCCTGTTTTCACAGTGGCCACCTAGATACTTATGGGAAGCCTGCAAATAGAACCCAAGTACAACAGTCCTCTCCCCGCTTGCAGTTCTCTACAATTGTTATTCAGAGACATACATTGTATGCAGGGCAGATGCTCGAGGTGGATGGGAAGGGCAACCAGAGACACTCTTACTCTCTTCCACCCTTATGGGTTCTGAATTGGAGAGTGGTATTGTCCTATCTAGCTCAATACCACATAGCTTGCCTTTCTATGCCCTGTCTTCATGAACATTCTGTGGGTTTAACAAGATCACCATCCTCTGCCTTTCTTCCTTGTTGACAGGAGGCTGAGGACGGATCATGGATGGGTCAGGAAGATGAAGCACTGACGGGTTTTGAATGGCGACCAGGACCTAACACCACCACCAAGGGTGTGTGGATATGGAGTCGGCCATTTTGGATCCAGAGTGAACATGAAAAGGTAAGAACAGCACAGCACAGGCTGTGAAGGTAACTAGGGAAAGAACAAGAGGAAGAAAGCTTCTCTCCCTCAGTGGAAATGGGACCTTCTGGTCATCCCAGCCCCCTGGAGATGTCCTCATGAAATACTTCCATTGCACATAATCTCTGCCCCACACTCCTCGCATCCTAACTCAGCCTTTCCCATCCTGCTGTTCTTTAGATGTTGTGGACTACAGTTCCCATAAGCCTCAGCCAGTACTGGAGTTGTGGTCCAAAGTACTAAAATGCCCAGGCAAATGGGAAGGTCTTCTCCTTGCACTGTAAAGCTTATAATGTTAGTACTGGAACTGCAGCCTTGGGGATTGAAGTTGGAGTGTCACCACAGAAAAGGCTCTCTCCTTGCAGAATTACAACCACCCTGTGAAGTCTGTTAGGCTAAGAGACAGTGACTTTTTGTGGTTATCTGGTGAGCTTTGTGGCTGAGTGAACTCTGGCCTTCCAGATCCTAGTTTGATATTCTAACCATTATACTACACTGCACATCCTCTAAGTTCTATGGTGGGCATTTAGATCAGGGCCTCTCTGGAAGATCTCATGACATTGGCTGGCCAGTACGAGAAGAAGAACTTCATGGGGAATTTGGATCCCAAGACATTTAGGATGTTCAAGGCACATACCACCCACTTAGGCTCAGCAATGGACAGGAAGCCATTATGGCTTACCATCACAACAGACACATGCCACCTATAAGCTATAAGTAGGTACTTTGGAGCCCGCCGGCCAAACTAATTCCTTTTCTCTCAGGAAACTTCTCCTATGAGAGTCCGTTAATCTCTTACTGTCCCTTTAGATTGCCATGTTCTTGGTGGACACAGAGGGGTCAATGGATGTGGAAAGAAACGTTGAAGATGGTGTCAAGCTCTCAGCTTTCTCCATGCTGCTCAGCTCCTATCAGGTGGGTTCCTGCCAGATCCCTCCTTTCCAGGTGTGCTTTCTCTTCTTCCTTCCTGCTGCAAAAGTAAGTTCAGCGCATCTTCTGACACCTCTGTTGTTTCTTCCTAGATATTCAATTTGGCCACCATGATGAAGGACCCAGATTTGGAATACCTGGAGGTGAGTAGGATTGTAAAAGGGGAAAGGGGGATTGGGCATTATCCAGGGGAAGGATGAGGAAAATAGTTGGCTGGAATAAAAATAGCTGGTTCTCGCCATGTGGGCTAGAAAGGTGGGTGGGCAAGATCCAGAATTCCTGAGTTCCCCCAAGTTTCAGGGAAGCAGAAGGCTGGATATATAGAACTGGAAGGGACAAAGTTTCTTTTTGTCTAACAGTCCCTGATAGACAAAAGGCAGGTTTCTGCCCAGCAGAACAATCCATGCAGCCAAAACTGCCTCACACTGCAAGCAGAGAATCCGTGCACTGCCAGAAAATGCTGGAAAAGCAGATGCCAAGAGATGGCTTGAGTAAGCCATGCTGCACATTGCAGTGAAAGGCAACAAATCCCTAGGGCACCTTTCCCTGACCTGTAGCCCTCCAGATGTTGTAGACTGAGTTTTTGGACCAGGATTGCTGTGGACTGAGTTTGAATGCATGCAACTAATCATGAACCAGTCAAGACTTCCTCAGCTTTGCCTACCTTCAAGGGATATTATGAGCATAAAATGAGATGACTCCAACTATATTGAGGGGGTGGGGAGGAGTAAGGATATAAATGGTGATGTACATAACTAATACCACAATATAATAAATACCATAGCCATAAATTTATCCAGTGGGGTTTTGGCTCCTTGCTTCTGAAGCCCATGGCCTCTTGAGAGGGGAATAGATCTTGTGGGCTGGGCTAAAGGGATAAGTAAAACAGATTTCTTCATTTCCTGGGTGGCTTTCCCACTTCCTCTGCCCACAGATGTTCATGTATGTAGCTGAGACAGTAGGAGGCTCCTGCAGATTAAAGCCCTTTCAGGTAATGCGGACCGGCTGTTCCACTTCCTTCTCTTTGTCTCATTCTCTTTTCCTTCTCCTACGATTGCCATGATGTTCATGTTCTTTGCCTCGCCGATTTGTCAAAGAGCTCCTTTGTTCCTGGGTTCCCATCGCCTCAGCCACCTCTCCCAGCCTCGTGTTCCTCTGCCTGGCACCCACATCTCTTTTTCTCTCATTTGCAAGCGCCCAATAATTTGCTCTTCCCACTGTTTTTGTTGCTGCTTTTTAAAACACCCCTTTGCATTTTCTTTTCAATCATAAGGAGAGTGTCACAAACCCGAAATAACACCTCTGCATGGAATGAAAAAGGTGAAAACGATATATAATTGGGCAGACATTGATTTGTCTACCCAATTCATATGTAAATCCACTCTGGGCATTTCTGCCTATCCATGGACAGCGGTGAGTCCAAAAGAACCAGTGGCTATGCATTGTCATACGTGTGGAGGAAAAACTTAAATACAATGTAGTTTCCAAAAATAGACCAGAGGCAATTGTACTTCATCCAGCAGAGCTTTACTAGTGCTGAAGGCAAATGAGCATAAATGGTTACAAATCCAGTACAGTGGTACCTTGGGTTATATACGCTTCAGGTTACAGACTCTGCTAACCCAGAAATATTACCTTGGGTTAAGAACTTTGCTTCAGGATGAGAACAGAAATTGTGCTCCGGCGGCATGGCAGCAGCAGGAGGCCCCATTAGCTAAAGTGGTGCTTCAGGTTAAGAACATTTTCAGGTTAAGAACAGACCTCCTGAACGAATTAAGTACTTAACCCGAGGTACCACTGTACATTCAGGATTGGCACAGTCCATAAAATCCAGTTCCAGCACTTAAAAAAACTTATAAACTTAAAACAAGACTAAACTTTAACACTAATCATACTATGTACACACCAGAAGGAAGAGGGATAGAAAGAGAAAGTAGAACCCAGGCTCTTTCTGGCCTATATTTATAGTCAGCATGACCTTAATTGGAAGAGATAAGAGAACCAGTTCAAACCAGCTGTACTCAGCTTCCAGAAGGTATAACCAAAACAATCATGACCCTTCTGCTTGCTTCTCTCACACAGAGAAACTTCTAGTAGCTTCTAGAATCCTCTTGTATTAATCAGAATAGGAAAGATCTCTACACATCAGATCAATACTTTCTGCACTAAGAAATGCAAACTGGTCCTTTAGTGGCAGTTACTCAGTGCAGATCCAGGGAGACCCCACACCTGTCCTGTCTCCCCAGAAACGTCTGTCTTGTTGGGATTCAACCTCAATCTGTTAACCACCATCCACCTTCCAACCACCTCCAGACACTCACACAGGACATTCACAGCTTTCACTGGTTCCAATTTAAATGATATATTGTTTGCATCATTTGGGTTGCACTTTTCTGCACAGTTTTCAGCCTTGCATTATCCTTTTTCAGACTCAGTGCCCGAGCTGGACACAGTAGTCAAAGTGTGGTCATTGAAAGGATTTGTGTAAGAGGAATAGGAGCATATTGTAGCTGTAGGAAAAGCAGTTCACATGCTTCGTCTCTCTGTTGCAGCATCTTGATGTCCTGGTGCGTGACTGGTTCTTCCCACCTCAATTTGGATTCCAGGAGGGACATAATTACCTCCAAAGTACCATACAGGTAAATGTGACAGTGGAAGCATTGGATGGAGAGTCTTTCTCCAGTTTCTCCATTCCAACTACGTGAGTAAGGTGGTTACCAGGAAGAGGGCCTTTTTGTTGGCGGCACCCCATTTTATAGAATGCCTTCCAAAGAAAGACTTGCCTGGTACCCAATCTATGGCCTTTTAAGGTTGAATAGAAGGCCATTTTGTTTATCCAGACCCATTGATTCAGGGATGGGGAATGAGATCCAACTGGTGGGGTGGGTCCTTATTTCATCTACCTTCATGGGCAGCTTGAACTGGTGGGTAGGGTCACTCATCTGTCATCACAGTGATGCAGATAACTCATTTTTGTCCACATACTTTGAAGGGCACAGCTTTGTACTTTTCAGGTGCTGTTGATAGGAGATGCCCTTTGGGCCCAGTCACATATTTACCTACCCCACACCTGGCATCAAATATGATGACAGGTGTAGGGTAAGTGGGCATGGCTTGGCTGAAATGGCCTGGTGGGTGTAACTGGGCCACTGCTTTGATTGCAATAGGCATATTTAAATTCTTGTGCCAAGTACTTTCCCCCTTCCTGATTTTCTGTTCTAATTGCTTTTAGCTTCTGGACTTATGTAGGATTCTGGATTTTTATTCCAACTGCTGTTTGTATTAGTTATCATTTGCTTTGTCGGCTCTATTATTTTTACTGTTGAAGTTATGGCTTGTTGAATGGGTTAGAAAACCATGCAGAGATAAAAGTGAGGTTACAGGGAACCAGGCAGAGGGCCTTCTCGGTGATGGCGCCCACCCTGTGGAATGCCCTCCCATCAGATGTCAAGGAAATAAACAACTATCTGACTTTTAGAAGACATCTGAAGCAGCCTTGCTTAGGGAAGTTTTTAATGTTTGATGTTTCATTCTGTTTTTTATCTTTTGGGAGCTGCCCAGAGTAGCTGGGGAAACCCAGCCGGATGTGTGGGGTATAAATAATAATATGAATATGAATATGAATACGAATATGAATATGAATATATCAATCCAACCCAAGTAGCTGCTTTGGAAGAGTGCTTGAGAAGTCCCATTCACAACAAGCCTGGCTCCGGGTGGTTGTTTTTGGATGGCTACATCTAATTCTCTCTCATTCTTTCTCCTCAGAAACTGGATCCCAAAAGGCACCCACGGGCCCTGGAGGCCCTCAGGAGCACCAGCACCCGCTGCTACCTGATGCCCTTCCCTGGCAAGAGGCTGGTGGTGGGAACTGAGGGCACACTTGCAGGTAAGAACCTCTTCTCTTTCCATCATTCCCACAAGTAGCTCCAAATCCAACTCTTGCTCCTCTAATCTGCATTAGCTCTGTGCAGCATGTGAGCTGTTCACTCATTCATCCACTAAGTGGAGCTTTGGTTCCATAATAAACTCCTTTGTTAATCCATAGTGGCGTTTTCTCCTTGCTAGCCAAAGACTTTAAAGAGGAGAAAACTGCTTAATTCTGCTATCTGCCATCTGGTGGCTGGAATTACTAGTTCCCTTTGATGTCCTCATTGTTTCTTTAGTCTGCCCATAGAAAGCAGTACAGTATGTACTCCTTAACCCCAAAGCAATAGAAAAGCATTTCCCCACTTCTATCATGTAAAAAAAGAGAAGTGACATTTCTTTCATTATTTACCAACCCTTGACTTCAAGGCCCCAGGGTGGGTTGCAAGAACTAATACAAAATGTTAAAAACAGTTTAAAACAACTTGCAATAACTTGGGTCCTTTAGTCCTTCCAGTTTCTCAGGCTTTGGCACCACTTATGTCAAACCTAAATGTGATGCAAACAAATGTTACCTGTCACTTCTTCTCACTTTCTCCCACCCATGTCTAATTGGGCTGCAGCAGCCTGGATCAGGCTGCAGGCGAGTGGAGGCTACAGCTTCTCATTGCCTAGCCCCAAAACATGTGACATGTCATCAACGCTGACCACTGACCATCCTGACTGGGGTTGATGGGAGCTGGAGTTCAAAAACATCTGGCAGACCCCATGTTCCCCATTCCTGGTATTGAATGCAAACCTTTAACTGGAAGGTTGGTGGTTCGAGCCCACCCATGGATGGCAGTGCAGGACGTTGGACTAGATGACCCTCAGGGTCCCTTCCAACTCTACAATTCTGTGGTTCTAAGTTACTGCTCCAAATGCTCTGTTCACGTGCTTTTTGGTTTCTCACTCCTTATATTCAGTGGCATGGTGAAATGTAAAATTGGGGAGGGCTACTGAACCTTCAGCATCATCCTTTGTGGCCACCAGGGGGAGCAGCTGTTCCGAGAGCATCATTTGTTACAGTTTCTTTGCCTGAATTGCCTGCTTTGTTTTTGTTTCCCCTTCCAGACATGGATAAGGATTTTAGGGATTGCCTGAAGGCTTATGGGAACGACATAGCCAGATCAGCTGCAACGCATGTAAAGAGTGACCAGGAGGGAAGAGCCCTTACAGGGGCACAACTTGCAGCCAAGGTGAAGGTGAGAGATGCAGAATCAAGTCTCTAATCTGGACAGAACATGGAGAATTCCACCTGTTGGATTTCTGCCCATCACACTGCTCTGATAGGCACAGAAGATGTGCTATGTGCAAAGAGATGGCTTAGGGTAGGCTTATATAAAAGAGTAGAGGCTTTTGGTTCTGCTCTGCCTTAATGGAGGAAGACCCTGTGACAGCAAGGACGATTGAGGGTAATTATCCTTGCAAATCCTCCCCCCCCCCAGGGATGGGGGTAGTTCATCTTGATACCTGGCTCTCACTCAGGCATGGAATGTGGGGGGTAGGGAGACGCTGAGTGCAAAAGCACTTTGCCTGCTGAAAACCCTCCTATGCCGCCATTAAGAAGTAAAGGTTCTCCTGTTAATTAGAGCTTAATTGGACTAAAGTACAGGTACGTGCTAAAAGAGATTGACCAATAGAAACATTGCCCTAACATGCCTACATATAACAGAAATTTGATCCATTGGCTCTCTTGTTGTCGGACTCCAAGATCCATCAGCCCCAGCCAATGCGGCCAGTGGTCAGAGATGGTGGGAGCTGTAGTCCATAAGTATTGGTGGCGGGGCGGGTGTTCTTCATCCCTGTGTTGCTTTTCAGCAGGTGAAGTTTTTCACAGCTCAGAGCTAAACATTATTGCATGCTAATAGCTGGACACCCTGTGGCTATTAAATGCACAGCTGTAGGGGCTGACTTAAAAGCTGTCCAGTCAAAGTCTAGTTTTTCTCTGAAATGTAACCATTGCAACACAGGGTTGAAGTAAGATTCGGTGTCTGTGTGATGCTCTTTTGGCTATGTGGAGAAAGGCTGCTAGCATGTATGTGTGTAGATGGGTGTACTCTTGGAAAAAGAGATACCCACTGGTTCTAATCTAAAAATAATTTAGACCTGGCTGATATCCAATGGGTGGGTGTAACTCAGTGGTAGAACATCTACCTTGAATGCAGGAGGTCCCAGATTCAGTTCTTGGCATCTCCAGGTAAGGCTGGGAGAGACTCCTGCCTGAAGCCCTGGAGAGGTGCTGCCAGTCAGTGTAGACAGTACTGAGCCCGATGGACCAAGGCTCTGACTTTGCTACATCGTGTATTCATTAGGAGCATCCATAGCTCAGTGTTAGAGCAACACCTTTGCATGCAAAAGGTTTGATCTCTAAATAGGAAATGTTCCTGCCTAAAATCCTGGAGAACCACTGCTGGCCAGCATAGAGTACAGACAGTACAGTGATACCTCGGGTTACAGACACTTCAGGTTACAGATGCTTCAGTTTACAGACTCTGCTAACCCAGAAATAGTACCTTGGGTTAAGAACTTTGCTTCAGGATGAGAACAGAAATCACACAGCAGCGGTGCGGCAGCAGCTGGAGGCCCCATTAGCTAAAGTGGTACCTCAGGTTAAGAACAGTTTCAGGTTAAGAATGGACCTCCAGAACGAATTAAGTTCTTAACTCGAGGTACCACTGTACTGAGCTAGATGGACCCAATGGCCTGACTCAGTATAAAGCAGCTTCCTATGTATTTTGGGACAGGGACCAACTCATTTCCATCCCTACCACTCACCTCACTTGCTAAGCTGTACTTCAGGTCTAGTGTAGCCAGTGCTGCTATTGCTAACTAGGAGAAAGTTTGAGATATGAGACCTCTCCGTCAGGCACACTGCTGCAACTCAGTAGTGCCGTTGACTCCCTTCAGCATGTCCAAGTGTTAGTGTGGGTGTGGCTTGTCCTAGCACACAGGCTGAGCTGCAACTCCTCAGCAGTGGAACTTAGGCCATGCTGCCAAAGTCAAGATTTGTTTATTGTTTTTCTCTTTTCTTTCCCTTTTTGGGATTTGCCAGTTGCCCTGGCTTGAACTCCATTTCTCTTGTGTTTGTCATTGGTTCTGCTTCTTACGTTTGTTTGTTCTAAATCTCATTGCAATCTTGATATTTTTATTATCCCAGTTGTATTAATTAACTGTTAAGGTCTCTTTAACTGTGAAGTTGCCTTATTAGGGCTGAAGGTCAAAACATCGTTTGTAAAAAAGCAAATGAATGTACAAACTCCCAGTGTGGGAAAACAAATGTGATGTATGTGTGGACAGAAGCACTGTGGCTTCTGACAGTATGTGACTGTCTTTTAGTGTGGGGAGGCAGTTGTGAACCCCATCCTCAGATGCCACTCCTTTTCTTCTCTTTCCTTTTCAGAATTTCTCCTCTCTGATGAAGAAGTATAAGTTTGGCTTCTCTTCAGTCACTCAGGTATCAAACTTCACTCTCATCATCTGATGTTCATGATCAGCCCTGCTTCTGTTTCCTTGACCAGGCCCCCATATTGCTTGTCGTTTGGCTTACCTGTTTGATCTATTTAAGCAGAAGCTGCATTTTTGGACACTGCATCCATCAGCCAGGGTATATTTCAATGGCAAATAATACAATAACCTTGCTGAAGCTAAGCAGCTCTGGGTTTGGTTAGTGCTTGGATAGCAGACCACAGGTTTCCATCACCTGATAAATGAAATAAAAACTTTCTTGAGATGGGACTGAGAGGTCAGTGAGTGTGCGTAGGGGTGACAGCTTCTGTTGCTGTGTTATCAATAGGGAAGGGCTGTAACTCAGTGGTAGACTATTCATTATGCATGCAGAAAGTTCAGGGTTCAATCCCTGGCAGCTCCAGGTAAGGCTGGGAGAGACTACTTCCTGAAACCTTGGAGAGCCCCCCCTAGTCAGTGAGTACAACACTGAGCCACTTGGACCAATGGTTTGGCTTGGTGTAAGGCAGTTTCCTCTATTCCTGTCCATCACCACAAGGAAGATGTCATATGCAAACTGAAGAAGATGGCTGGCACAAGCAGGATTGGTACATGAATGAACACTTACCTTCCTTTGCCTCTTCTGGCAATGGGGTTTGAGGGGACTCAACTGAAAAATGAGAATCTTCCATTCTTTCCTTCTACCCTCCCCAGATGGCTGTCATCTTACACAATCTGGACATCCAGGAAAAACTGCAGCAGGAGTTTGCAGATTTCATTAGAGAACAGGTATGAGCAGAACCAAATTAACAGGTGCGGCTGTGGGTTAAGACAAATGTTGGCAAAGAAGATTTTGAGGAATTTCTGAGGGTTGGATTTGGCAGAAGGAAATAAATGTGCCGTGCAGGTTGGACCACTGTTGGTTGCACTTTAGGGATAACAGAATCCATTTGAGAGAACTGTCTGGAAACATTAATATTTTTAGATGCTTTGGATATGATGTGAAACTCCAGGAGTGACTTTACTTTTGTACAGTAGGCTAGTTCCTGCACACACTCACACATCTCTATCTATCCGATATCCAGGCAAGCACCAGGCATTGCCGGAATTCATGGACACATTACAGCAAGGCAAAACAACAACAAACTCGCAAGAAGGGCTTGAAGTAGGAGTGGTGAAGCCTGTGACTAGCAAAGAGGGGATCTAGCTATGCTTGGGGAGAGTCCCCAAGGGCCAGATAGAAAGGCCTGGAGAGTTACATTTAGCCCCCAGGCCTAAGGTTCCCCACGGGTGCCATATGATCCTCTAGGAGAAAGGGCAGGAGAAATACAATTGTATTACTATGAAGTGGGATTGTCTTGGGTCATGAACTGGCATCTCCTTTCTGTTTCCCTCCCCTCCTACCCAGTTCTGTAACCCTGACACATCTTTTCCTTCTTCCACTCAGGACGAGCTCTGTCGTCCCATGATTGCTGGCCTGCAAGTGACTCCCAAGTCCATGACGCGGCGCCTTCTGAGCAAGCAGTGCGAATTAATGCAGCGGTGTGAGGAGTCTCTGCAGGGTGATGAACCGGGCCGGACAGAGTCCATCTTGTCACTGGAGGACCACCTGAAGCACGAAGCTCAAATTTTTAAGGAGCGCTACCACCGTCGCTACAAGTCCCATGCCCTCAAAGCTGGGATGGCAATTGGCGTGGGTGCTGTGGGTTTAGCTGGCGGAGCCATCGGGGCCGGCGTGGCAGCTGCCGTGTTGGCCGCAGAAGCCATTGTGCTGAGCACTGGCACTGCCGCTACGTTTGCCATTGGGACTATGGCTGGTGCAGGCACCTTTGCAGTCATTGGGGGTGGGGTAGGGGCTGGCGTGGGGAGCAGCATTGGGGAGAGGAAGACCCAGGAGGCCAAGAATGTGAGTGAAGACGACCCTGAAGGTGAAGAGGAGACCAGCCTCTCAGACGAAAGGTGCCTCATTAGGCCACAGAACTCACTTTAGGGTTGACAAAGAGGCAGTACTATGACCCACAGCTTCCGCTGCAAACAAGTGGCAGATCACTGTAGCCTGCACACCTCTTCTTTTCTCATTCAGGCATATCTCCAGGGGTGTGGATGGCAGCGGGGGAATGGATCTTACATGCTGTCCTGTAAAACACATTAAGAATTGTTCTCCCTCTCCTTCTCGTGGCTGGTTAAGGGATAGCAAAATAGCATGCCCTTAGTGTTCATCAACATGGAGAGGTGACACACTAGTGATGACTTGAGGCCTAGTAATGCGGCCTTCTGATGCTAGGGTGATTGCATTCTCTCTAGTGGTAGGTAAGGGAGCAGTGCTTTCTTCTGCGTCCATTTCCAGCTTCCTTCAGTGCCCAGGACAGGTAATGCAGAACAAGGGGCCTCTGGAGTTTCATGGACCCTTTTGCAGGTTACTTTTGCCCCAACACCTATGCTGAGATAATAAGCAGAGTGAAGGGGACGGGGAAATCTGACCCTTCCTATTTTTTCCTTGGCCTATCTGCAGCACCAGCAACACAAGCTAGGGAGCAGCCTAGTGGCATCCTAGAAGGGCATCCTGGGAGAAACATTACTGCCACCTCTTTAAAGAGGTACATATTGAAAAGTGAGCCCTCACTTTAGCCTCTAGTGTGAAGTCAGGGAATGGAAAGAAGTTATTTTCTTCTTCATGTAGTTAAGCTGCACCCTCTCCCTGCAATTTATTTCAAGAGGTCAAAACCTTTCAGCTGTTACTATGTTCATGGGGGGTTAATCAGTTTCAGCACCCTGCTGATTGTCTCTCAGGTATGCAATGTCAGGTGAGTGAGGGATGCAGTTCCCGATTCTATTGAACAGCAAAGGCTGCTGGCAAATTTGCACTGGTTCATGGGAACAAAGCCTCTCTCATTATCCTCAGGGAAACCTTCCCATTGATTCTCCATAGTGTATTCTGAAGTGCCCAGAAACTTGACGTTCTGACGCAACACGTTTTAGGAAAGCTAATTCATTGTCAGAAATACTCTATATTCCCGGCATTATATCCAAGTGCCTTGGCTTTGGGGGATGCTTATTACTTTCGCCTGCCCACCCAGCCTCTCTTGGCTCATGTTTCAGGAAATACATTTATTTATTTCACCTGGCTTGGCTTTGTGTGTGGTTTTTCCACCCCCTTCTTGCTCAGACTGCAGCTCAAGACCCAAACCTGTGTGGTAGGTCTTTCCATCACTGTTTCCTCCCCCTCCCATCTCCCCACCCCCGCTACACACACCAAAAACACAACCAGTTTTATGAGAACACAAAAAGAACACCATATATCCTGGTTCCCAGCCATCACAGTGCTGTAGCCTCAGGTGACTTTTGCCTTAATTGCAGGGGACAAAATCCAGATGTGAACAGCCTGGAGTCAAAACAAGCTTATTGGCAGGACACGAGAAGGCTGGGGAAAGCAGTGTTTAGTCTTCATTTCCATCTTCTAAGTTTGCTTTGCAGTTTGGATGGTTACTCAGGCCAGCCAGATGTCAAAAGAAGCACACATTTTGAAGAACTAATGCTCTTTTTCTCAGTGCAGGGAGGTTGACCAGTAAAGAAATAACAAATTACCTAAACCTGGGGAGGGGAACCTGTCACTCTCCAGATGTTGCTGTACTAACTCCCATCAGTATGGCCAACAATCAGGGATGACATCTGGAAGGCTACAGATTTTTCACTCCTGACCTCAAAAAAGCTCTCCCCCCCCCCATAACAGTTGTATCACTGTCTCAGTTTCAGAGAATGTGGCTTTATTTCAAAGTAAAAACCAAAGGGGTACAAAGGATTATAATTATTCTTAAACTTGGAAAACTGGTTGGGTTGCTTTTGCCTGTGTTCTTCCCCTCTTCCCATCATTTTATCACTCTCGGTTTGAATGCTAATCCAGTCATCTGTGCTGCAGACTCTCAATCCTGGCCTCAAACAAAATGAAGATCGTCTCTTCCCCTTAGCAGATTTAGGTATGTTTCTCTTGTGAGTTTCAGAGTAGCTTCACTGTTTCCCAAAGAGCTCTGAGAATCATTTTCTGAGAGTATTAGAAAACCTTCATGGCAGTTAAACAGGTTTGAAACAATGCTGTGCAAAAAAAGAGCTCTTTTTAAAATGATTGTCTGTTTTTTTTTGTAAAAAGAAATTGCATTTGAAAATGATCAGACTTTGGGTGAAATCTTTAATAGTGTGGTGTGGGAGTTTTGTTGCACTCACATGACTTTTGACATGGCCTATTTCTTCCTTTTCTACAAAACATCCCTCTAATAGTCTGCAATCTGTAGTCTGTACTTCCTGAGCATCTCATGACTTCCTTGGGTGAGGTTTCCTGAAAGCACTAGAAATTGTAGAGGTTGTCTACCATGCCCACGATAGCTGCCTGATGGTTGATGTTTTTAAAGTAACATCTTCTTTTATTTTTAAAGTGATCCTTATGTGGATGTTGTGGCATTGTGTTTTGATTTTAAGGTAAAAGGACAGACCAGTTTCATGCAGTTGGTAGCCAAGCTCCTCAGCTTCCTCCAGTTTGACTTAAGCCCAAGGAAAGAAAACATGAGATAACTCCTCCCATGTGGCTTTTTCAGATCAGGAAGCACAGACAGGCAAGAGGGCCACAGAGTGCTGGAGAAATTGAAACCAAAAAACCCCCACCACTACTGGCCACCTTTGCAATGAATGATAGAGTAAGTAAGCTCAACCCCAACTCACCGTAACTGCAAATACTTTCTGAAGTGCACTGAGAAAGAGGCAGAAAAATGCAAGCATCTTTCTCTGAGAAAGAAAATTTTCAAGGAATTAGAAGACAGATTTCAGCACAGTACAAGTTTAAGACAAGGTAAAATTTGTTTGTTTTGGCAATGGCTTTAGTTCCATCACAGCCCTAGTCCCCACCTGCTCAATCCCAGTTCCACAACCTTATCCACAATATAGGGTTTTTTTTTGGTTTTTGTTTCAATGGAAATTCATCTTCGGAAGGCCACTGGAAAGGAGGAATGGGAGAGGCCACCTTGTCTCTCAGACACGGCGTATTTTCATCTCACTTCTCTTGAGGGAATAGTAGAAGCCCTTCCACTGGGCCCAGTTAATGCCACTTGCATAGGAGAGGTGGGCCCCGCCAAGGTAGAAGCCATTCAGGTTGGAAACATGACAGCTCTTGAACCACCAGGCACCCGAAGACAGCGCCGCACAGTTCTGCACAAAAAGGTCTTGGTCCCGGTCGAACGTGGAGAACTTCTGGCCGTTGTGGTAGGTCAATGAGTCACCTGGTGGGAGCACAAAGACAATGGTGTGACAAAAATGTGGATTCCATAAAGCAAGGGTGGGTAATCTGTGGCACCTCAGATATTACTAGACTTCCAGAAGCTCATTGTGAAGGCCAGCAGTCAAGGATGATGGGAGCTGTAGCTCTGCAACATCTGAGGTTAGGTACCTGCCATGAAGCCTGCTACAATAAAAAGCTGGAGTAATGAACTTACTTTAGAGTAGATTCATTTGCAGCTAGGGGGCCTAGCTTGATAGAACTGGCTGTTGGCATGCTTTCCAATGAGTGGACTTTCTTGTGATCTGAGTTTTGGGGCAATTATACTTAACCACACTGATGTATAGAAAATTCCCCCAGGGAGAAACTCCCCTGGGAGGGGAGTTTGATCCAATGCATTGTCCTTACGTGACTCATAACCAGGACTTCTGGATTATGTGGTGTTGGATGGGATTGGAGGTCACATTAGGATTCTCTTCAACAGTAGCAGGGAGTCTGTGACTTCAACTGTTCCTAGACCCCATCAGCTATACTGGCTGGAGCAGATGGAACTTAGGAGTCCAACATATGGAGGCCCACATGTTCCTCAGTGCTGCACTCCAACTCCACATATCCCTGACTATTGTCCATGCTGGCTAAGACTGATGGAATTTGAAATCCAACAACATTTTGAGGGCCTGAAGCTCTCCACCCTTGCTATTGTAGTTGAAGGACCTATTTCAGGGGGTAGAGCCAATGTGTTAGGAGATAGCACCCTACCCATTCCTGGCTGGAGGAATAGTAGAAAGGGATGACTGGTAACTAGGCACCCACAGCCCCTCACCTGCTCCCCCATCAATAAAGCCAGACACATGCAGTGTGTAGCCATCCTCTTCTGCACTGATAGCTTGTGGCGACAGTGAGAAGTCCGTATATCTGGCAAAGACCGTACTGTTCTCAAAGTCCTCCAGCTCCACACGTAGTTCATACTTCTGCTTCAGGGTCAGGAGGTGGATATTTTGCAGCCCTGGACCATAGAGCAGATAAGAAGTATTATTTAGGAACCCAAACTGTATACACACAGAACAAAAGACAGCCACGCAACCACCCACTCTTTTCGTTGGGAGCTATGTATTGTCTGAGCCAGTGTCTTTGGACAGAAAAGTGGTGGGCAGGCAGAAAAATAAAGGGGAACTTGGCTGCATCTCCTGGCTCAGAGTCACTGTAAACATGCTCACATTTTACATTGGAATTGTCTGGGCCCAGGAACATGTTTCAGCTGCATAGGGAAGAAACCCAAACATTTGGTGTTCCAGAATGTCCTGGCAAAGGAAAATGTCTGTGTCAAGAGCTGGGGGGCAGGGGGCAGGGGGCGGGGGGGGGGGAGAACAAAACCCGTGGCCTGCTGAGAAGAGAAAAAGAGTGCTGGAAAAAGGTCTCACGTTATACCCTAGATAACTGGTTGAAGAAATTTATTTTCATCACTATCTCAAAGAAATTGTAATCTTCATGCAACTAAAGGTGATGCTGATCTTTCTGACTCTACCTGTTCTTAGTGGTTATTTATTAACTACGTGACAACACAGTCACTCAGGTGGCAAATCCTTGTCTGTAAATGGGCTGGAACCCTTTCCTCTTATTTGTTTTGTTGTGCAATGTAAGCTGAGTTTTTCCACCCCGCTGACAACTTCGTAATTATGGGCTCATTTAGACTCTCTTTTGTGCCATGTTTCTAGGCACAGGTCCACACTTTAAAGGGTCCAAGAGTGTTTTGTTGGGTTTTTTTGTTTGCCTCAATGCTTTCCCCATGAAAACCTTCTCTTTACCACTAAATCAGAACAAACTGCAACCAACAGAAAACTTGAATTGTGTTAAAAGAGCAGGTTTTCATGGGGAAAGAAAAGTACTCAGCTTTAAAGCATGGATCTGTGCCTAAAAAGTGTAGGGCAAATGGTAAGTGTGGATGAACCCAATATCCATTCCATTTACTCATGATTTTTGACCAATTGGCTTTTGGATTTTATCATCAAAACCTTGTACTGAATTCATGTTACTTTTTGGTTGTCAATGATTCATATTGTCTGTTTTGTTGTTGTTGTTGTTGTTGTTGTTGTTGTTGTTGTTGTTGTTGTTGTTGTTTAAAAGGAGGGGGAGAGAAAGAAGGTATTTCCCGTTACTCATTTCTATTTACCCAGCCAGTATTCACTGTCTGCTCTGCCAAAGCCAAACCGATAGTCATTCCATCCCCGAAAGAAACTGATTGAACCATTGAATCGTTTCTGGAAAACCTGTAAAATGTGGCGGAAGGAAAATGACAGCATTAATCTCTAATGAACTGGTACCCACTCATTCCCCCTGCCGCCGCCACCAACGGCGTTCCTCCCATCACCATAGAAAACAGGAATCCCAAAGTGGTGGTTATATGAAGGAGATGGTGTGCCTTCAAGGTACAAAAACAAAGATTCCTTCTTCCCATAAACATTCACTCCCTCCTGTCTTTTAAAAAGTAAACTTTACTTAAAGCCTGCCTTTCCTGCTGCCAAACACTCATGAAAGTGGAAAAATGTAAACAGTGAAACACAAGAAAATATCAAAAACGAAACATAAGAAAATATCAACTAGGGTATTTTAAAAATCCAAAGGCTAAAAACAGGGAACGTTGTACCTATGCATGGCAGTGTGTGAGTGCAATTATGCATCCATATATGCTCACAAATGAGAAAGACAGACAGAAAGAGAACAAGAGAGAGAGGACAATGGCCAAAAAGAGGAAAGATATGAAATAATTTACCAAAATTCACACACAAAGTTTGTTTCATTGTGGTGTCTTTTAGGGCCACAGTGAAACACCTGGGAAAGCACAGAAACAGCTGAGCTATCTCCATCAATCTGCCCCAGCCCTGTGATCCCTACTGCCAGGTTGAGATGGACCTCCCATCCCACACTTTGCTCTTGTTACCGTCCATTTTCCATCGTCGGTGGTCATATCGCAGTACACAGGCACAGGGATATTGGGGCCCGCGGGATAAATAAGGTACACGCCATCTGTCTCAGAGCCTTGGTCATAAATGTCTTCACAGTCTAATGGGAGGCTATCTTCGCAGTGTTGTGGCTGCCGGGCTGCCGCAGTGGAGGCAAAATATTTTTTCTTTAACAGAAGTTAAATGTATGTGCTCAATGTGGGGATGTTGTGGGAGGGTCATCGCTTCTCTGCTGCATTCATCTAACTCCTCACATGTGGAGTGGAATTGCTGAATAGGGTTTATAAGTTTAAAGCACATTCTTGGAAGGAAATCAAAACTTTCTGTGCTCCCCGGAACCTCACACCAATCCTGGAAGTGGGTATTGTGCAACAGTGTTGTTTCAGTCCCTCAGCTTTTCCAAGCAGTGGGATGTTTCAGGGAGTACCTTTTACAGGATCAATTCCCTTGTAAAGAAAAGAATCCTGGAGACTTGTAAGCTACTCAGAGTAAGACACACCTAAGTCTATGATTGCACTGGATTGTAAGGCCATGATTTGCAAAGTCTGTTTATTTACAAATGTATTACATTAGCTCCGGGAAGCAGGCAAACATCCAACATTTGGGGGGCAGGGAGACTCTAGCTCAGTGGAACAGCATCAGCTTTGCATGGAGAAGGTCCCAAGTTCAATAACCCACATCTTCAGGAAGTCCTGCCTGAAACCCTGAAGACCAACTTCCAGTCACATGCCCTGGAAAAACTGGGACATCCTGGGTTTTTTTCCTGTGAGAGCATGGCATCCATAATTGGCGCCTTGCTCTCTTGTGATTTCGGGCCAAGATCTCACCCCCAAAAAAGCATTTTCTCCAGGTGTATGATCTTGCACTGGTCACGTGACTTGTGCAGGATTTCGAACCCGGAAGATGTCCTGGATTGGGGCCGCACTGCATTGGAGGGTGTGCAGTCAGTGTAGACTATCAGCTAGATGGACCAATGGTCTGACTTAATATAAGGCAGCTGCTTCTTATGTGTCTTGTCGAATTCTGCTAGTCTTTGGTGTACCATTAATGCCCCCCAAAGCAAGAGTGTGCCCTAAGAGATCCCCATTGCAAAAAAACAACCCCAACCCTCTATATCAAAAAGAGCACAAACACAAAATAAACTTCCCTTTTCACTGCTGTATATTTCAGCTGCCCAAATGTTTATGCTCAGCCCCCACTCAAGGATGTGAGTGTGGTCTGGCAAAGAAGGTGATGGATAGGTAGCTGGTTTCCATCAACCAACCATCAGAGGAGATGCCAGGGATTGAAGATGGGATCTTTTTCATGCAAAGGGTCCCTGAGCTACATGGCCCCAATGGGAAGGGATAGGAATGGCAGACAATAAACATGAGGGGCTTGGGCAGGCTCCACATAGCAGAGTCAGCAGGTCTTACCTTCAGGGTTGATGGCCTGTCCTTGTGAGGTGGGCAACTGAACAAGGAGGAGGAGGAACAGCAAGCCTGGCTGGAACAGAGAGGCCTGGGGGAGCCAAGAGGAAAGAGCATGGTATTTTAAAACATGGTGCATACTGGGGACAAAACAGAAAACATGGAGAGGTGCTCTCCAGGGTAGCTGGAGCAATAATCTGACTTGGCATAAGGCAACATCCTATGTAGTAAGGATACAGTGGTTGTGGTGTGTGTGTGTGTAGATTGCCTTGTATTCACTGAAGGAAAGGCAAGATAAAAATGTTATCAATCATCCTCTATTTCCAAGCTGTGAGTGTTATTGCCTATGTATCCAAAAGGCTACCACCCGTTCACAAAAGGGAAGCATCAGCAGGCTTGGAGGAACACTGAAAATTGCAGAACAATTTCACAACAAATTAGTGGGGAGAACTAAGCAGGGGAGGAAGATCCAGAAACAAACCAGCAAGGACAGAGTTTGCTCAGTGGCTACAAGATGCTGGCTGTCTGGTGAGGGGTGGGGACAGAAAAGTTCTTTAAGGTGAATGGGACAGTCACTGGAATCCTGACATTTTGTTGAAGATTTCGCTTGTAACTACTACTAACAAAATTTCAGGGAAAGATTGTCGGCTAGTTTGGTCCTATGCTGAGGATCCTGTGCTGAGATTTCCCTCGAAGAAATCTGAGTGAGAAAGCCACCACTTTGTTTTACTTGGAATTGAACTGAAGTTTTGGCCAACAGCCTGACATCCAGCAAGAACGCACCACAAAGAAATCTGAGTTAGCATTCATGCCAATCTTGCTTGAAACAGCTCCCTCTTCCCTCAGACTGAAACCTAAAATGGACATACATTTTTAATCTTCAAATGCATGGCTTAATCTTTGTTTTATGGCTTGTTCTGAAGCTTTCACGACCCCCCTTGAGCCCCCCCCTTTTTAGGAAGGTAGGGCAAATATTATATGTAATGGAATACCCGCAGTGGCATTAAACTATCCTCCTTTTTCAGATGTTCATTGAATTTGTGATGGGAGGAATAGGGATCATTGCCTTCCATTCTTGCTCCAAATTGCTACCTGTATAACAACGTCTGCACACGCACCGGGACTGGGGAGGCTTTCTCTGTGCAATCTGCAAAAGTTGCAAAGTTTGTACAAACAACCAGATGTACTTTGGGTGATATCCAGTGTTATTCATACTCAGAGCAGACCCAAGGGACTTAAGCAACTTGAGTCTATTTATTTCAGTGGGTCTGCTCTTGGTATGACTTAACTGGATATGACCTCATTAAATCTGTATTTTAAAATTAGCTAATGATGCCACTGCTTTTACAACTTGTGCATCTCTCATTCTTTTTCTCCCCCTAATTTAATTTAACTTTACCTGTTCCTGCTCTCCTTGTCTCCCCACCTTTCCAGTCAAAATTAAAGAGTTGTGCTTCTGCTAATGTGCCAATCTCTACTATGGTTACAATATGTGAATAGTGTCACATATCACCAGCACCATCATTGATTGATGAGTCCTCGATAACTCCATACATCTTGGATACAGATCACTTGCTTGTTTTGGATCAAAGCTCTAGTATTCTGGTGGAATTTCTCCATTTAGAAAGCAGGCACTAGATATTGTTAGACATATGGCTAGTAGAATAAGCATGCCTGTGGCTTGGTGGGGGGAATGTCAATTGTAGAACAAATGACTAGATTTAGGAATGCAAGAAAAGCCCTCCTAGATCAAACACAAAGTCTCTCTAGCCCTGCATTCTGCTTGTCACTGCAGCTAGCCTGAATAATCCATGGTGCAGGAAAGACATGAGTACAGTTGCCCTCATCAGTGTCTGGTTTTCAGAGATATACTATCACTGAAGCTGGAAGCTCCACTAGGTACTACTATGGGTAACAACCATTGTTAGACCTCTCCTCTTTTAAAAACAATTACTCTCAGGCCATTGCAAGTCTTTGATCAGTGAATCCCATGAATTAAATAAATCTTACACTTATGTAGATCATGGCCAAAAGCCACTGATAATAGGGGGGATATTGAAAAGCCCTGTGAAGAAAATTAGACCAAGCTTTCCACACCAGCCACCACCACACACAAGCAAATACCCTCCCCTCAGATACTACATTACCTTCATGTTGTCCTACAGTTCCTCTTCCTTTACTGTTCTTGTTCCTGTATTTATAAGTCTGGTGTGCAGATCTTTTCCCTGCTCCTTTAGAAGCTGTTTATCCCACCCACCTTCCTCTTCTCCTCTTGCCGGGTCTGGCATGCAGCTGCAAACAGGTTGTCTATTTACCCTTTTCCACCCCCAATGCCTGCCCACTAACACCCCCCAAGGCCAGAGATCGGAGACAATATGTAAATCCTGGATTTATAGTCCTGCAAGAATAAGAAGCCAGGAGGGTTGGGAGTGTGTGTGTGTGGAGGGGGGGGGGTTATAAAATAACTGCAAGACAGGAAATGAAAGTTGGGGGAGAGCGGGAGAGAGAGACTAAACAAGCCAAGAGCTTAGACGCTGTCCAGGGCTCTTGGCACAGACAAGTTTTCATTATTCACCCTTCACACGCACGTGCAAGAAGTTGTGTGTGTGTGCGCACAATAAGGGAGGGCTAACTTCAAACTTTGGATGGAGAAAGTAGAATTATTGGCGATCAAGACTCTTCTCCAACAGCCTGTGGGATCCAGTGGTCTGTGGAATCCAGTGGAGTGTTGGAATTATAGGAGCCAACTTTCCTGGGTTCGGTGAGGGAGCTTTAGTGGTTAGAAAGTAAAGAGCCTGGGAACAAAGACCTCTGAAGGAACTTGATGTTCAATGGTAAAAGAGAGAAGCCAGGGAGCCAAGCAGAACTGATGCCTGACTAAGGGAAGGAGCCTTCTGCACACTATTGCTGATGCCCTCCTCAACATCATCTGGTTGGCCACAGCCATGTTGTATTTCTTCTTCTGATGTTGCTATAGATTTTATAGTCCTATAGATTTCAGATGTATATAGGCTTCTTGATGCAAGAATGGGGGTTTGACACAATGGCTCCCTGAGCACTCAGTTCAGTGTTGTGGAAGTCTGAATGGCTTCTTGGTATTTGGGGGGGGTCTTCAGGCTGTGAAGCAAGCAAGAAGAAGTCCAGAAGGCAAGTGAAAGAGGTCTCACTCCAAAGCCAACCAAACACCAAGCAGGGCACTACTTTATTCCCAATGCTATTTAATATCTGCATGAAGCTGCTGTGAGTGGTCATTAGGAGTTTGGGGCAAATTGCCATCAGGACACCGATGACACTGAAATCTACTTCTCCAGAACATGACAATCAGGAGATGCTGTGTAGGCACTAATCTGGTGACTGGACACATCAGTGGGATGAATGAAGGGAAATAAGCTGAGCTTGAAAAGGACACTATCCTATCTATACCAGCTCCCAGGCACGGATGGGGTGGGAAGCTGGGAGTTGGAGCCAGAGGTTTTTTTGGCACTGTCCAAAGAGAATGCAACTTTCTCCTCTGCTTTTAATTATACGACTTTTGCTTCAACAGCAGCTGGCTGGGTCTTTCAGGTTCACCCAGAGCTGGATCCCAACCAGCCAGCATGTCCCCGAGCATCCTTATTCATATGCATGTCAAAGCCAGATGGGCCTGAGTTGCCCTCCACATCCTTTCTGTTCCCACCAACAATTCACCTGAGGCCACATTGGGGTGTTGGCTGAGGGCCATAGGAAGCTGAAACCCCTTCTCTGTTTCCAATTAGCTCTTTCAATTAGAACTGGAGAGTTGGAAAAACAAAGTGTGTGAGAGAGAAGCAAGAAGAAAGAACACTCAGCCTCTGCATGTTCCAGGAAAATCAGATGCCTTCTCTTGGTAGGAGATTCGCTGTAATCTTTTTGTTGTTGCCCAAAAGCATTGTTTTCAGTTAGGATTCATAAGGCACCCCTTTCAAAGTGAGGCCAAAGATTGGAAGGTGGCCCAATGAATGGGTCTCCACCTTTGGATATCCACGTTTTCCATTCATTTATGGAATTCATTTCTTTAAAACGTCGTGATCCCACCTTAGAGTAAATATATAAAACCATGGGGCTATCACAAATTGGCTGCTCTCACTGCAATGACCGCTCCCCACATCAAATGAGAGGCACCTTTTGCATGCTTGAGCGCAGCCCCCCTGGACCTATGTGGCTCCCGGCAGTACAGCCTGGCTCCCCCCCCCAACTGGACACCTGGAGGTTGCGGTGTACCTCTACCAGTTATCCAATCCCAACTGAGGAGGCGTTGCCGGGTGATTTGGCCAGGTAAGGGGAGGGACCGGCCTGCCCACACAATAGAGGGAGATACTTACCTGGGAATCCTCAGTTGGCTCCAGAGCTTCTCCCACCCTGCCCTCCCTCAGTTAAGCTTTCTTTTGCAGGTTAACCTCTTCTCCACAGGTACGCGGGCGCTGCTATGTCATGGTTGCTGTTGAAGGGCCGGAAATCAATTTTCCTGCATTGGCAGGTTTTGCCTTCCCTGTAGCAAAACGTCACAACTTTGGCGGTTTCAGGCCTTGGGCAGAATCCTTTAGCCTGTCTTCCTAAATGGGGGGGGGGGCGTGAAGCAGTGACCCACGCCCCCCTTGCAGCGCTGATCCCAGGGTTTCCCGTTAAAGGGGTCTTGAGGGGAGGCATTGGCCATACGCCGAGAGGTTGTCATTGCTCTCCCCTCCAATGGCGGCGAAACGGGGAGCAGGCTCTCTGCTTGAACATATGTTCTCCAGAGCCAGCCCAATCCCCACACATTCTGGATAACTCTGATGTTCCCCAGATCCCAGGCCAGGGACTGGGAGGCATAAACACCCAATGTCTAAGCCAAGGTCTCCCTACATCTGAAGTTTTAATAAAGTTGTGGCCAATTTTAATCCCATAACACAGTGTCTTGAGTCATTATTCCACCCGGGTCACCTGGGGTTGGGGGGAACTCTGCCTGTCCATGCCAATGCAATTGTTACACCAGTAAATAATATTCTTTTTTTACAGTTGAGGCTGCATTCCTATAGGTTTAAATAGGCGGACAAGCTGAAATTCTCAGGGCTGCCTTTGTAAAGTAACAACCTAGTAAACATTCTGATTTGAAGCAACAGTAGCCAAGTTCAATTACATAATAACCATTCAAGCCAGCAAGACCATCTGTTCTTATTAATTGTTATTCAATAGTAAAATGCAACTTACTTTTTTCCACTTTAAAATAGTGGCTGTGCTGTTTTGTACCACTGCTTCTAATGGGTGGAATGAGGTTTATTGTTGACTGGCAATTTAAATACATGATGGCAAGGGATGGGGAAGATTGAACAAATAAGTAAATTGTGTAAGAATGGAAGGGGTGGGGTAATAGGGGTGGGGGTGTAAATATATACACACATTGGCCTGTCATCATGCTGTGATGACAGTCTGAGCCACTAGAAGGCACAAGAATCATGTGGCTTGAGCTAGGACTTGAAAGCTGGCACTTACAGGAATCCACCACAGAGTTCAAATCATAGAATCATAGAGTTGGAAGAGACCACAAGGGCCATCGAGTCCAACCCCCTGCCAAGCAGGAAACACCATCAGAGCACTCCTGACATATGGTTGTCAAGCCTCTGCTTAAAGACCTCCAAAGAAGGAGACTCCACCACACTCCTTGGGTCACCTTTGGGTCACCTTTGATGGAGGAGGAGCATAGGAAGGGAAGCACAGACCAGATGGGCTCTCCTTCCTCTTTGACACTGTGGGAGGCTTTTAGTCATACGTGTGTGTGTGTGAGAGAGAGAGAGAGAGAGAGAGAGAAAGAGAAACTTGGAAGAGGGAGAAGAGATAATAGTGTTGTCCTTTCTGGGGGACAAGTTGTGGATGGGAGAAAGCTTGGCTGGTGGTAGGGGGGATGTTGTGATCCTTGGGTGGGTTCAGAAGCTGAGAGAGAAAAAGAACACAATGTGATCTTTGGGATAGGAAATGAGGCAGGGTATTGTCATGTTGTAGAACATGGGTAGGCAAACTAAAGCCCGGGGGCCGGATCCAGCCCAACCGCCTTCTAAATCCGGCCCACTGATGGTCCAGAAATCAGTGTGTTTTTTACATGAGTAGAATGTGTCCTTTTATTTAAAATGCACCTCTGGGTTAATTGTGGGGCATAGGAATTCGTTCATTCCCCCCCAAAAAAATATAGTCTGGCCCCCCACAAGGTCTGAGGGACAGTGGACCGGCCCCCTGCTGAAAAAGTTTGCTGACCCCTGAGTAGAAGAAATGCTGGGAAAGGCAGTGAAAAGGGGATTAGTGAGCAGGGGAGCAATGTTTGCATGCATCACACACAGTAATACATCACATTTGGTAGTATCTGATGGTGGTATCACATTTGGTGGAAGTAATAAGTGTCAATCCTTTGCAACTGGTGGAAGTGTAATAGTGCTAGTTTAAACCCTTGGCACTGCTGAACACAGTAATTCTGACATGAGGTTTTATAGGCAAGAAACAACTTTGCCTGATAGATAAAGTGAATAGGTTGGGTGCAAGATGTACACATGGATTGGGGCGGTGGTGGGAAGAAACTCTTCTGCAAGGGGGAGATTGAAAAGATAAAGTGAAGTGACATATGTTGAAACATAGAGATATCATGCATGGATCAATCCACTGAAGTTAACAAGATTCAATCAGCAGATATTAACAAGCCCATAGATGTTGTGATGTTGATAGTCTCAGGCACACCCAGTGTTTTATGACTACATATGTAACGAAGTCCTCATCATTGTTACTGAGGAAAATACCTGATTTCTGGTATCTGTTCCTAGCAAACCAGTGGGTCCTCTTCACCCAAATTTGCCTTTAGAGGGGAGGGGATATTGCAAATGCCTTTAAAATAGTTAGGATGAGCTGGCTTTCCTTCCACTGTACAAGCAACCATTAAAAAGGAAACTCTTAGCAGTTTACTTACACAACCCCTAAGCTAGGCATAGGCAAACTCAGCCCTCAGATGTTTTGGGACTACAATTCCCATCATCCCTAGCTAACAAGACCAGTGGTCAGGGATGATTGGAGTTGTGGTCCCAAAACATCTGGAGGGCCGAGTTTGCCTATGCCTGCCCTAAGTGTACCTTACCTCTGCAGCAGTTGTGACTGAAGCATTCAATCATTACTCACACAGCAGGGTAGGGAGCTTGTAGTCTTCTAGGGACTCAGCTATACAGCTGCAAATAAAACATTTTAAGTGTGTTGTAAAGTGCAGTATACAAATGTGACACTAGATGGTGATGGTAAGCTACGGGAAATTTAATATATTTTTCAAAACTTTTTTTTTAAAAAAAAGCATTTTCACAGTATTTTTTATATGTATGTAGATTCCTCCTTGATCTTACTGGGCTCAAACCCCAATTCCTGTCAGCCTGACCAATTTCTACACAAATCCTTGGCTTTGTGTCCTTTTTCAGGATGGATCCATTTAAATCAAGGCAACTTATGTCATGCATCTGAATTATAATTTAATTCACCCAGAAACAGGGTTGATTTAAATCCAGTTCCCAACTTTATAATTCATCTATTTCTTGAACATGCATGCACGCTAACTGCTTCCTGTAACAATTCAAAGGCATAATATTTTTTACAGCTAAATAGAGCTGTTGTGCTACCCAAGGACATAACCCAAAATCTCTGGCAATGGAATCCATGTCCTTTTTCCACTATGGAATTTGTGCTTAGGGGAACAACTGTGAAATGGAGGTTTTCTGCTTGGCACTATCTGTACACATAATAGAGACGCGAAGTAAAATCAGCTGCCTTGAAGGTTAAGGGCTTGGACTGTTGCACTGGTAGGTGTCAGAAGTTTTGGACACACTGATCTAATACTTTATGAAGTGAAATACATTGCTGGAGTTGGTCATTTGTTTATTGTCTTGAAAATAACACAATATCTAACAGTCTAAGAGAATGTCATTTTTCACACATGACTTTTCCATTTTGGCTTTATCCCTCTTAAATAAATCATGACACAATGTAATTTGTCATGTGTTGTTCTTCATCTGAGGTTGTATTTACCTAATTTTAAGACCTGCTAAGGAACAGATGATTGTTATTATGTCTTCATATGTAAAACCACAGAATTCAAAGAGGGTGCATGTTCTTCTTCCCATGACTATGTATCATAGAGAGTCACACAGCCCAATCAAGAGGTTCTTTGTCACACATTCAGTGACTCCAGCATGCATAGTGAGATTCCCTTCAGTGCAACTAAGGAACCAACTAATATGGCCCATGCAATATAGCATAACATACTTGTGGAGTGGAGTGATTGGGGAGAAAATAAGACATTTATAAAGATTAATTCCAGGGCCTGACAGGGCCTGATTATTTTAGGCCCCCACCCCCTGAAATCTCTGTGTACACTGAACTAGACAATCAACACACACCCATACAAATACACCTCTCAGTACTACTGGAGAAATAATTTAAATCACAACATGGCGTGAAAAAGAAGATTGCAAAAAACAAACAAACCAAGTTCCACTAATTAAATATGATTCTCCACCCACCACACAAACAAACAAACAAAGAAACACAGAACCCTGATTCTTTCAACATCTGGCTTAAGACTTGTCAAATATGCCCAGCTGAAATACAGGTTCAAAATGGAGAAAAAACCTTTAGTATTTCCAGAATTTAAATCCAGTGTTCAGAGTCACATTTGAAAACTTTAAACCAGGATGAAATGCAGTTTGTGTGTGTGTGTGTGTGTGTGTGTGTGTGTATAAAGCAGATAGAAACTTTTGATAACTCCAGAATATGAAAACATATTTTACATACAGGAAGTTGACAGATTAAGGAAATATTCACCACATTTTGTACTGGTAAGTAAGAAACTGCCAGCAAAAATCCTCATTGACCGTGCACAAATATAAAAATAAAGCCCTAATTTCTACCCAACGTAATAATCATCCTTTGCATTTGAAGAACAATGTTTGTTTTAACTGGTTTGCTTGCCTTGCCTAGAAGTTCTTGAAATGTCTCTCACATCAGAGAAAGCAGTAATTCTAATAAAAAAATTCCAACAATAAATAAAAATAATGATCTCCCCACCCCCACCCACCCCTTTGAAAAAGGAGATAATGAAAGCCAGCTTGTTTGGTACAGCTAATGGCGATGCTTCACTGGGGAATAAAGACCACACCTCAGAAAGGTCAGTGAGAAGCCTGATGGCATCCTTCTGTTTCATTAACTTGCTTGTTAGGAAACGCATTCCCCACTGTCTTTTGGTTATATGAGAATCAGTAGACACAGCAAGAACATCAGAAGGTTGGCACTGAGAGAAGAGGCGTGGGAAGGTAAGTGGACTCCGGGATGCTTTTGCCCACTGGTGTCTGACCTCCAGTAATGTATGTCACGCCATTCGCGTAGTCCATGGCTATTTGGGTCTTTGACAAATTGGATGCCTGGGATATGGCTGTGGATCCACTTTTGGTAGTACGTGAGCCGACTATACACACCAGGGCGGTTCTCAATGGCACATCCTTCACCCCAGCTCACAATGCCAGCTAAGACCCATGACTGGCCAACTGGACATACCATGGGGCCCCCAGAATCACCCTGTGAAACAAAGAAACAGAAATGAATAATAGGGGCAATGAATGGCACAGTTGCTATCACCAGCAAGGTCCTCTATTAATTTTAACAGCAGGTGTATTTTAGGAGATATAAAGTGGTGAGTTTAGTTTTGAACATTGAGGGCCCCCTAAATGTTTTTTTTAATGCACATTCATGATGATTTGCACCCATGATGCTGTTGGGGCTGTCACACACAATCCTACTCTCAGTACTGTTTGTGCGTGCAGAAGATTTGGAACAGTCACCTACCACTTCCAGTGAGTGCATATCCCTTGACTTTCAGCTGAAATCCCATAACTTTTTATACCACAAATGTTCTGGTTTATTTCCATTCTATTTTTTGCACCGCAGAACGAACTAAGACTGCATTTAGACAGCAATTTATTTTGTATCCCCAATGTTTTCTTACCCAATGATTGCTGCATTTTATGTACTTTTTCACATGACATAAAAGGCACATGGAAAGCTAGCAGGAGTTCCGTACTTATTCCTATATTAATTGGTTCCAGAACAAAAATGCTTGCAACTGTGTAAACCCTGAAAAGTGCAGGAGTTTTGTGGTGTTTGTGTGGTTCACAGCATGTGATGAAACTTGAGGCAGTGTTCCAGCATACAGTTATTTACCCCACCCGACCCCACCCCCCATTTTCATGAGGCAACATTGCAACATTTCCATTGCAACATTTCCATTGACATCTGCTGTTGTGTCACACCATGCCCACTGTTGTGAATGAAATTTAGCATGCCATGACAGTTGTTATATTTTTTTGAGGGGGAGGGGGACTGGTCAATCTGAATTATATCCGTGGGGTCCCTTCCAGGCCTCTGATCCTGTGTCTGTGAGGTTAGAATCTGAAATAAAAAACCTGGTGAACTGCTCGAACCAGTTGCTTTGCCTTGGCTGGCTTCATCGGCATCTCAAAGAGTAAGATAAGAAGATGTCATAATGAGAAATAAAAAATGCTTGGGGGGGGGGAATAAGCATTTCTACACCCCACCCCTGACCTGGTTTGATACCACTTCATCCTAGGAAGGAGAACAATAGGCCAGGGTGCATTTTGTCTGATGCTGGAAGCTGAAGGAGTAGAGAATTGAGTTGGGGAAATGAAAAATTAACAGAACCAAAACTGAAACACCATCTCTATTCTTGCAGCTATTCTTGTAGCTAACAGCAGCTATGGGGGCCATTGAAATTTAATTGAAACCACAGTGGGAAGGGAGAGCTAATCACTCCTGCATTCTGTGATTCCTCCCCTCTGTAGTTTTTATTTGATTTTTTTTTAAAAAAAAAACATTAAATGCAATCCCACCTTCCTGCCATATCTAGTTTGGCCTTCACACTACTTTCAACTCTCCTAAGACATACACACAAATATCCATTTGTGCTAGCAGCAGAAGTTGCCAAGCAATAATAGAGGATCAGGAGGAGTATTTACACATTTTTAGAAGTGAATGAACAGATAGGCACTCTCACCTTGCATGCATCTTTCCTGCCCTCTGCAAAGCCAGCACAGATCATATCATCCTTGATCACCCGTGGGATCGGGCCATCAGCTATGTTGGTGCGGTAGAGGGCACTGCATGTCTTGGAGTCAATAATGGGCACCTGCAACTTCTGCAGGGTTTGTGGGGATGGAAGGTCAACTGTAATGACAACAACATACACAACTGAAGCACTTTCCCCCCCTTAAATGCACTTTTGGGGAGGGAGTGTGTGTCCTCACATACATACAGTGACATGCATTGAGCCTCTCCGTCCCATCATTTCTCATATTTATCAATCTATTCTCTTTATTTATTTATCACATTAATATCCTACCTCCCTCCAAATAGCCTAGCGTTGTGTACATGGTTCTCCCCTTACTCATTTTATCCTCACTAACAACCTTATGTAGTTGGTTAGACACTGGCGGAGGAACAGGAGTGCGGAGGGAGCAGACCACCCCTGGGACCACTATTCCAGTAGGATGCCATCACAGCGCCCCCCCCCCCCAGACACGTGCCACACCCCCGTGTGCTGGGCACCATGCCCCCAGAACGCGTGCCACACCCCTGGGGGTGCCAGCCGCACCCCTGCCTGCTGTCCATCCCCATGTAGCTTCGCCACTGGGTTAGACTGGGATAAAGTGATTGTCCCACTGCCACCCAGTATGTTTTGTGGCTGAGTGGGGATTTGAACTTGAATATGTCAGGCCCTAGTACAACACTCAAATCACTATACCAAACAGGGTCTCTTAGCCACTCCTCCTTTTCTTTCTCCTTCCTACTGTCACTGGCGGAGGAAGGGGGTGCGAGGGGTGCAGTCTGCTCTGGATGTCATCCCCGAGGGGGGGTGACATCGCCACACCACCCCTCCTACGCTTGCTTTCCTTGGTATAAGGGTATTCATATTCAATTTTAGATTTTAATTTAATATAAAGCAATTTTACTGGGTACCCTGATTTCTATTGTGAAGTTATTACTATATCTTTTTCCTCCACACAAGTTCGTGCCCCTGTCTCCTCCTCCTCCTCCTTCTCTCTCTCTCTCTCTCTCTCTCTCTCTCTCTCTCTCTCTCTCACACACACACACACACACACACACACACACACGAACAAACCTGAATGACGCAGGTTGCCCCAGCCGGTGACCCAGCAAACTTTGCCTGGAGGAAACTTCACAGAAGCATCAGGCAGGCAAATGGGTAGGATAAATTCTGAATAGTGGACCTTCCTGGCCAACTGCACAAGAGCGATGTCCCCGCTGCTGGTCTGTCCTGCGTAAGTTGGGTTTACGATGACCTTCTTCACTCCCAAGCAGCATGACTGGGGGCCAGGATTGGATAGCTGGTTGGCCCCTAGGAGGACCTGGTACTGGGAGAGATCCCTGAACCTGGAAACATGACAGAAAGAGTGGGGCTAGACGAATGAATGGTATTCGGGGCAGGATTTCGGAGCAAATTTTGTTGGAGAACTACACTGCAAAATTTGGATCAGTGAACATTTTGAATGATTGCTCTGTGTCAGTTTGCATCTTGTTTTAGAAAGTGTGAGTTTGATAGTTGACCCTGTGGGTGGAGTGGGGGATGGGTGGGAGAAAAGAAAGCCAGAGCAACTTGTAGTAACTCCTTTGCCTGTCCTTTCCTTCTCCAAAGGCCAGATTGCCATACATCCGGAATTTCCCAGATATACCCGGAATACTGTAGTCAGAAGCAGTGTCCTATCAGAAATGTCTGAATGTCTAAATGTCTGAAAAAATCCGGACATATTGCAACCCGTGTCAGCAATGTTGGTTTCTGATTTGCAAACCCCCCCCCCCCCAATGCTCAACAACCTTTGTGTCCAGATTTTCACTTTTTGAAATATGGCAACTCTGCCAGATCAAGTATTCTGGGATGTGGGATCCAAAGGCATCAGTAACCCAGGTTTGCCATCCCACCCTGTATACTCACTGATAGAAACAGTGTGCTGCGGTTATCACCCACTCGTCGGAGATGAGGGACCCTCCACACACATGCCTTTTGTTCAGCTGTAAGCTGATCTGCCAGGGGAACTCCCCTGGCACTGTGTCCTGTCCCTTCACAATCCGGTTGAGGCTGACATGAGGCCGCCCACAGGCTGCAAGAAAGGACAAAGATTCATTCAAACTGCCATGAGGTTAGGGTGCAGAGGAGACACTGAGATCATATGGATTCTAACTGATAATATAGTGGAGACAGGTTTGACTCAACCTTAGCAGCACATTCACGTAATCATATGGCCATCTTCATCATTATCCCTGGTGAGAAAAAAGCAAGCCAACAGCAGTGACTCTTATATAGGTGCAATGGGCAGAATCTCATGAAGGCGGGGAAATTCCGTCTCTCATAGGAGCCAACTCCTAGGGGCCAAGTTCCCTTCAGCACCCCAATAAAATATTTGAGGAGCTGGGGTCACCAAAGTTGATTTTAATTGCCATTCAAATCATGTGCATGCACCGCATCATGTGCAGGGCAGGGCAGGGCTTATCTGCCTCCCATATTTATTCTAGTTGGCACCCCTGCAGTGTCTCTGCATCAAAAGGTAATTTGTGCTTCACTTGCCCCAAGGCAGAAACGAGAAAAAAATTACTCAGTGCTAGCAAAACAGCTCCTTAGAAGACTTCTCTGTGGATGAACAATCTGGGCTCACGACATGCAAAAAAATATTTAAATTACTTATTCCATGCCTCACATATATGCTCCAATACACAGCTGGGCAATTACTGGACAAAGTAATTGCTGAGCCAAATATTTTCAAATGAAAAAACTGAATTTGGAGGGGAAACACAAACCCTGCATAAAAGCCTTCAACCCCTGGAATCTCAAACCGTTCAAGATTGGGGTGACATGCATCAATACATTTGAAACAGAAGGAAGAGAAATGCAGAAAATGTACACTCACCACTGGTAGCCTGAACTTCTTGCAGACCTGCAACATGACAAGACAGCAGTGAGAGGGTGCCAAGAAATCCGATGAGATTCACTGGATCTAAGACTCATTGGCGTAGCTGCACTGTATCTCCAAACAGCAGCTCTACTTTATTCCAAGCCAATGCTCTTGAGACAAGAAGCATCCTTGAAAAAGACAACATACATTCCCTCCAAGACGTCCCAACGCCAACACAACAATATGTACAACTCTATGGACCATCAGTAGTCATCATCATTCCCTTTCCCAGTGAATGTGCCAAATAAAAGCTCTCTAGGTATGTTTTTGATCTCTCGATGTCCTGACATCAGTCCTGACAAATGAGCAGGTTGCATTAATGTATCAAATTTGCAGATGAATCAGAATTGGGAGGGAGTGCAAACATTTTAGAGGATGGGATTAATTCTTTTTTAATGATCTTAGTAAAATGGTAGACATCAACAGAAACTGGTTCTACCAGAATCAAACCAAAACAAGGAGCTCATTCAGCTGAAATCCCGAATGAAAAGTTTCTCCTGTTGTATACATATTCCTGTCTCCTGGGTGGGACTGCAAATCCCTTCTCTTTTCTTTCTCAGAAATTACAGCACACAGACACGTATTCTGTTTGGCCTTTAACTGGGAGGTGGGCAGCAATTATACAGGATTATGGGGCAGGTCAACAGGGTGGTTGTATGTGGATTGTTGGCTCTAGCTGGGCTTGAGGTGGGGCAGCTAAGCCGACTGCAAGTCTAGCCCATATCTTCATCCCAACAGCCCACATACATCCATGTCTCCAGTTGCAATCGGGAAACAATAGACTGGTATGCTTCATAATTCCTCACTGTCTGGGACATCTATGCTACCTTGTCCATCTTGATCATGCCAGCCTCTCCTTCTGTACTGTGGCATCACAATTTCCGTTCCAGTCAAGAACCTGTGCTCCCAAAGTAACCTCTCTCTCGAACACTAATTTAGCAAAGCCGTAATTTACTTTCCCCCACCTACCTGGCAACACCCTGAAACCCAATTATAACATCATCAAAATCAACTAAAGAAACTATTATGATGTCTCTTTCATCTCAATTAATGGCTCTTCCTTGCAGACACATGTCTGGTGCAGGATCGTTAAGATGGTATCTCTCTGCTTGTTAGTATTTTTTTTCTTTTTTAAAATATAGTTTTATTAAAGGTTTCTTAGTTTACAAAAATACACGTGTTGTCTCTTTTTTCAAGTTGTGTTTTCTGCAGATCAGTTTCATTTGTTGTGAGACATTAGTGTGACATACAGTGTTAGGTTAGGAAAGGGGGGAACGCAAAGTGGGGTGGGGTCAGGTGGTTATGCTTCTATTCTTCTACTTAGTGTATGTGTGAGGTTTTGTATCAGTGTTACTTGTATGGGTTCTCTTACTATTCGCTTGTTGTATTTCCTTGGTGGTGAGAGAGGTTGGGGTGGCTTAGGGTGTGGTTGGTTGTCTTTGGTTGGCTGTAGTGAGATTTGGTTTTTGTGAGTGAGCGGGGTGTGTGTGTATTTTTGAATCAAGTTAGCCAGATTGATTTGTATGCTGTTGGCAGATTGTTGTTGTTGTTTTGTTGGGGTGTGTATGTGATAAAGAAGAACTATACCGGGGTGAAGGCATCTTCTTCTATTTGTCTCCATGTCAGTTTCAGTTTATTAGTTAGTTTTTCTGATAAAGCTGTTTCCCATACTATTTTATACCATTGATCCATGCTTACTCCTGACAGGTCTCTTCAGTGTCTGGCTTTAAAAAGGAGGAGAAGCAACAAAAACTGAGCCACAAATTTTCCCTCAGGTCTTGAGTTCCTCTGAAGTCAGAGGCAGAGAGAGCTTGTTAAGTCTCACAACTGTATTGAGGTAGATAAGCCAGCCCTAGGAGCTGCCTTATGCACTGGGTCTAGAACTTCTCTCTACTCAGAAAAATTGGGTGAGCATAACCATGCATTATTAAGCCAAGGAACAAACATGCCTTGGTTTTCAATCAGTGGATTTCAAGCAGCTGCAGAATAAATGAATGCAGCATACAACAGGTAGAAGAGAGACTTGAGCAACAGTGTAATAATGGATGAGGAAGCATTGGCATTGATGCTTGGCACCACAAGTCACTGGTAGATTAGAATGCATGCTTTGCATGCAAAAGAGCCTTGCTCACATTGTTGGATCTCCAAGCAGGGTCGGGAAAGTCTTCATCTGAAAACTTAAGAGAGCTACTGGCAGGCAGTGTAGACCTAAAGCAGGGAACATTTAATGATTCAAACGTAGCCAACCCTTTCAGGTCAGCATTCCAGCAGCAGACTGGGTCAAAGGTGGAAGTGGGTGAGGAAATGTGGGTATGGCCAAAAATGGACTTGTTTGAAATGAAATCAATTGAAATTATGGTGGGATAAGTTAAAATCTACTTTATATTTTGGAAAGTTGATTGCTCATTATAAGTCATAAGATATAGTAGGCAAAATTTGTATACTGGTTCTTGAGATCAAGGAGCAGATTTTCATACATGTTTGGCTACAACTGGACACCATTTTGAATGAAAGAGTGGTGAGGACCTTTCAAAACTGCATTGATTTTAACCATTGATCTGAAAACTGCAGTAATTTTTTTGGGTTTCTTAGAACTTCCAAGGATGGATGGTTTATAATGGTTTCATCTCTCCACCACCCTCACTAAACTTTAGATTGTGGGCCTGCACCAAGCAATGCTGGATATGAGGCTGCCAGTAAAAAGAGAAGGGCAATGCTGCTGCCATAGACAATACTGAGATGGAGCAATGGTTTCATCTGATATAATGGTAATTCCCATGCCCCCTAACTTGGTATGAGAAAATTGGAGGAGGAGGAGGAATAATAATAATAATAGTAGTAGTAATAATAATAATAATAATAATAATAATAATAATAATAATAATAATATACCCTGCCCATCTGGCTGGGTTTTCTCTGCCACTATTAACAAGTGCATCCTTATTTTGATCTGGAGGGTATGCTGCAGTTATTCAGAGGCACATCAGACATGTTCAGAGATGTTTTCCGATTGCCTCACATGCTACAAGATTCAGCCATTGACTTGAAAACCTCCAGGGGAAATGGCAACTGATTTGCAGTGATGTAAAGGAAAAGGGTTAACCCCAGCAATAGCAAGCAGCAGAATGAGCCACAGAATGAGGTGGCTGGGCCTGCTCAAGCAGCAGATGAGATGGGAATCAAGTGGTCAAGTGCTGAGGTGGTAGAATGGGCTGTAGCACTTCAGACTACAGGTGGGTGGGAATCACATTTTTGAATATTTCCCTGTGTTAAAAATGAAGCCAAGCTCAGCAGGAAGAGGGATAGAGTAGAATCTTTGACCTCAGTGCATGAATTTTCAACTTGCAGGGGGTTGTGACAAGGAGCAGTGTTAAATAAAATGGAGCCCTCACCTGCAGTGTGAAGTAGTGTCATCTATTCTACCACCTCATTCTGCTGTATGTGTAGGCCAGGCCAAAGATCTAGACCCAACTAGGCCCAGTTTCACAACATTGGTTCACCTATCCCAGAAGATGGGAGCAGTAGTGGTTAGAATGTAAGGTAGATCCAGGTTCATATCTTTGCTCAGGCATGAAGTTCACAGTGTAACCTTGGGCTCTGGAAATCTGTGAACTTAATCTACTTTGCAAGGTTGATGGGAGAACCAAAAAGAAAAAAGTTGAGCTGAAGAAGAACTATGGAAAAAGAGTGGGAACTGGATAAAAATTAAGTTTCTCTACAGTTGAAAGGATAGGAGAATGTCTAAGTGCTTTACTTATAATAACAACCAGCTGCAGTTAAGCTATAAGGCAGCACAAAGCAGGTAAGGCAACTATAAGATCGCTGATTAGAATCTCTACAAAACCACAACCACACAGGAATAATCAACAGAGATCAAAGGGTGAAGCAGGAGGGAAAAAAGAGAACTTGGAGGCAGTCAGCAAAAAAGCCAAGCAAAGCCATAATAAGACATAAAGGGAGGCAGAATGATTTAATGTCTGTAAGGGGAAGATGGAATGTTTCTGAAAATATGTCCTGGAGGAGTGTTAAGAAACCGATTAGAGGGAACACTGGCTGACCTGATGCCAATGAAGGACACAAGAACTTGTAAAATTAATAGACCATCAAGCAAATGTTAGAACAATCCAAGTAGGTAGGGAGGTTTACTGAGAGAGATATATATTCTCCTGATGGAGACACAAGGGAAAGTTATTTGCAGCTGAAAATAGATGTTGGTAGGATTTGTGAGTCCACTCATGAGAGGTCTGTGGAGAACTGGAGTAAAAGCAAACTAATAAATGCTTGGCATAACTCTTCCATGAGGCAGAAAGACAAATTCTCTTTACTGTGATTTCAAAATTGGAGCCATCTGGTTGAGATTTCTAAGGATGAGGTAATGTGGATTTCAAGACACAGCTGGTTGAAATTTGTATACAATGTTCACGGGGAACATTCAGAGCTGGTGCTGATGTTTAGAAGCAACCCCCACACTGGATTATATACTACAGTTGGGGTAAAGGCTGTTACAAACAATCAAGACATACCTCCGAAGGAAATTGCCTTGTACTGACTGAGTTGGGCCATCTAGCTCATTCAGTACTGTTTACACAGACTGGCAGCAGCTTGTGAGGATGCCAAACTGGGATTTTTCTTGGCCCTTTCTAGGGTGTTTCTGCACTTAACATTTATAGCAGTATAGTTGCTGTTCGATCAGACATTTTAAATAATAACAACTTGTAGCTGCTCATCTGCCCTTTTGGTCACATGTCACTGTTGTTATGAGTTCTGGGTTCTCCTTTCCACAGTAATGGCAGGTTCTGCCCAAACTGAGAAAAATTCAGTGGCCGTAGTGATACCTCTTGGCATCTCCATGTTCCTCCAGCCAGTAAATATTGGGATTATGAGTATGTGCACAGGTATAACCTTTTGTGTTTTTATTTTATTTTTATGTATTCAATAATTCTAATCTTGTGGGATTAGAAGAGGAGCTATGTGTCTGCCTGAGCTATGGTGAACCTGGTGAATGTGATGAGGCTTTGCCTGCAGCTAATGATTGCTGTCATGAGCAGTACTTTGCTTCAGTACCATTGTCTCTGTCTGCCATGTCCGTCCTCTGAACTAAGCTCTCAGATTGACAGTTCACACCAGAGAAAGGGAGGTGGCATCTCCAAAACCATGCCCATCAACCCCTACCCTCCACAAAGAAACCAGAATGATACTTTTAGACATGCCCAACTAATGAAAATATTCAGGATCCATTCTGGATTGTTCACAAATGTCAGATTTTTGGGGGGTGGTAGAAGCGTTTCCTTGAGTACATTAATTTGGAAAACTAGTTGAATAATGATGGGTACAATAGGTCAGTGCCCAACCAGGGACAGCTGTGTGCAGGATTCCTCCTGCATTGCAGGAGGTTGGACTAGATGACCATCAGGTCCCTTCCAACTCTGCAATTCTATTATTCTATGTTGTTTGGCAGCATGCCAAAAATTGAAGAAGAAGAAGAAGCAGCATCTATACCACTATAAAGAGTAAATGCAGAAAGAACCAGAGTATAGGCAGGGATTGAATTTAGTGCTTTTTGCTTGAAAAACATGTGCTTTGCCACTGAGCTAAAGTCCTCATGTGCTGGTGACACTATTTGTATAGTATTGGCTTCAAAGGGATGTGTTTTTAATATAGTAAACCTAGTGCATGCAAGACCTGCTGGAAGAATTCCAGTTCTGTTTCCCAGTCCTGAGCAGAGGAATTTCATGGAAATTCTGTGGTAAATCTGGGCTGGCAGCTAAACCTCTGGCACGTTCACTCAATATCATCAGAGATTAGCTTTACATAAGTGTCCCAGATGCTTTGGTGAAGGCTGCTAACTCATTACAGAAACCTTGGGTGATTAATTGTGCCGTCTATAGTCAATGAATTAATTCATTGATTAAGCCTACATAAATTTTCACAATTGCTCTATAGAAAAAAAGATGTTATGCTTAAGGCATCTTTGTATTTGCATGTGTTTGTGTGTGTTTGATTAAAAAAATAGGTGCAGCAATACAGCTGGCTGGAGCATGGGAATAAATAATTTCAGACAGGTTGGTAGGAGTTAGATGGTAGAGCCTATAACAGGGGCATTGCTGTAAACACAGATTTGCACGTGCTCATTTATAGGAGAAAGATCTAGGGGTCGAAGTAGACCACAAGCTTAACATGAGTTAACAGTATGCTGCAGAAGCTAAAATAGCTAGTGTTATTCTAGGCTGCATCAAGAGAAGTATAGGATCCCAATCAAGGGAAGTAATAGTACTGCTCTGTTCTGCCTTGGTCAGACTACACCTGGAGTACTGTGTCTAGGAATTTACAAGTTGCCAGCATTCTATGTTTCTAAGGTCCCTAAAAGCATTCAGCTGGAGGAGCAGTTTACATACATCTCTGCAATGCCATTGAATTCTCTGCCCCCTCTGTGGTGGTTGAAAAAGAGGGCTAGATGGACTCTAGAGGATGCTGTTGCGGCACCAGACCAATAGCTTCCTTCCAAAACCATGGTCCATGTGAACTTAACTGTTGTACACTTCCCAAATGAGCACGAAAGCACTCCAAACTGTAATGGGATTCTTGGTGGCTTTGCTCTGCCTCAACTGACAGAGGCAGTAATGCTTTTGAATGCCAGTTGCTAGAAAACCACAGGAGATGCTGTTGTACTCAAGTCCTGCTTGCAAGCTTGTAGTTAGCCACTGTGAGAACAGCATGCTGGATTAGATGGGCCTGAGATGTGGTCCAGTAGATAAGAAACAGGAGCTTCAACATGCTCCTTACAGATGCTACACATTGCAAATGAGCAAAGACATGTGAGAACTCTACACATCCCAAGACAACATTTAGACCTGCCCTTATATTGAGTCAGAAAGCGGGTCCATCTACCCCAAAAAACTTACTCTAGAATTACTTTCCAGCATCTTAACTGAAAGTCTCTCTCATCCTCTGCTACCTGCTCCTTTTAACTGGAGGTGCCAGGGAAGGAACTGGGGGGGGGGTGCTTCTGCAGACAAAGCTTGGGGTCTGCCACTGAGCTATGGCTTTCTCTACTCCTTTGAATAAAGCCTCGGACTTCCCCACACCACTTCTTCAGTGCAGGTATCACTGAGGTAAGGTGGAACAATTTTCCTCAGGTGGCAGATCTGCCCCATCTCTTCCATGCCTCTGCCATTGCCTCACTGACAGCCCCACTGGGACTCTGCCCTCATCGCCTCCACAGCACCATTGCACTTACTGCTGCTGGAGCAGCTTCACAGTTGTGCCAGCTGCAATAAAGAATGAATGCCTAAAGGGGAAAGTAGTCCAGATATAGGCTAATACATATGAAAAAGAAAAGCTTCAGTTGGGTCAGTCCACTGATCCATGTAGCCCAGCATTGTCTTTTCTGATTGGCAGTCTTTGCAATCACAGTTTAGTGGCAGACCACAACTCAATGACAGAGGACATTGTTTGCAAGAAGAGGGTCCCAAGTGCAATACCTGGCATCTCTATTTTAAAAAGATCAGGTAGAGGATGATAGGAAAGACCTCTGTTATGACCCTAGAGAGCTGCTGTTAGTCAGAGTAGAAAATATTGGGCTAGATGGACAAGTAGTCTGATGCGATATGTGGTAACTTTCTGTGTCTGTTGGTTTATTCCTGTCCCTGCTACCTGAGGACATTTAACAAGATGTGCCATGGATTGAAACTGGGTACCTTTAATATGGCAAACATGCCACTGAGCTATGGGCACCTCTTCCTTGCTCTGTATGCATATCTAAAAGGCTGCTAATACAAGGCAGTAAATGGATTTGTTATAAGGTTATTAGAGAATAACAGGACAAAACAATGCTAACAACCTTGAATTCAAAGTTTGAAAAGTGGGCTATTGCTGAGACTCAGACATCCTTCTTGGACTTCATTCTTCTAGATCTGTGTCCATAGCCACTAGCCCTTTCCCATTGCACTACCAAAGGAATACCACTTCTGTCCTAGAGCTAGGAGCAAAACCAAAGAGGCTTCTCATCCTTCTAAGATTCTAAAACTCACTGTTGTTTTTGGTTGTTGTTTAGTCCAATTGGTTTAGCTGTTGGAGGTAGGTAAAAATATGGTGGTTTTTCCTTACCCATCAGTGCTAACAGAAGCATGAGTAGACGAGCTTCCCTGGTCGCCACAAGGCCTTGTCTTTTGATCACTTGCCACTCCAACATGGTGGGTTTTGCTAGTGCCAAAAACCAAAGAGCCAGTCAGGAAGAATCTGTAGCTTTCCAGAAAGTGGACACATAAGTGATAGGAAGCCACTGAAAGATATCCAGCCATCAGCAACGAGAGTCACCTCACTTATATAGCTGTCTGTGGCAGGTAGGTTGTGTCCTGGTCGAGAATGTTGACCAACAAGTTCAGCAGATCTTGGCACACATCTTTGCCTTCATTTCTAGCATCCATCCTGCTGGGGCCAATTGCTGAGGTTGCCAGGAAGAAGTAAATGCAACTGAGAGACCACACCTGAACCTACCATGCCCAGCTGTCTTTTCTCCATGCTCATCCACCCTCAGCTCCATACCAGTCTCCATTATTTGTTTAGCACTTGGGGAGTGGTGACACCCCAGGTAACCTATGCTGAAATCTGAGCTCCAGGAAACAACAACTTGTGAACAGTAGCACTGAAGTGCAATACAATATTTCAGTAAACATGGCAGCACTGTGATGCTCCTGATAAGGTTGCAGAAGGATAATATTGATGATACCGTTGGTGTGGATGGTGCTTTACAAAATATAAGAGAACATGTCCCTGCCTCTGAGGAGCTTATAGGGGAGGAATAGAGGAAAAGGATGGAAATGGAGATAGGGGTAAATAATGTGGGAAAGTATGCAGTTATTTCAATTGCACAGACTTAGACATATTTAGAGTATATTCTTCCCACCATTTATGGAAAGTTTGAGGTTATGGGAACTGAGAAGTTATGCTAAAAGTTTTACATACAAGGTGGGAGATCTTTGAGGAGAGATACGAAGGAAGTGGAGGAGTTTGCATCATATAGGTTTTCTGGAAAATAGCTCAAAGCCTAAGGAGCAGCAAGTGAGAAAGGGTGGGGTTGTAGGATGAAGTGGGATGTCTGATGATAATGGAGCTAAAGGCCATGGGCAAGTGTATATCAGATGTCTTAATTAAGTCTGCAGTTCAGTACCCATTACCTTGGAAGTGGGCATGTCTAGGATTGCACTGTTAAGTCACTTAAAGAGTTCTACTTCAGGAAGATCTCTAAGGTGGTATTACTCTTAAAAGAGGTCCAGTAAGCAACCCTGGCATTGGACATTATTTTCATGATAGGGAGAAATTTTCATGGATAGTGGAGAAATAAAGCATGTTCTACCATATCCTCCATTCATTTTACTGTTTACTACTGACTTCCAGGATGGAGTGTGTAGGAACACTAGTAAAGATACACTGAATGAGTCAGGCAGCAAATCCACACACCAGTATAACATGAGGTCATTGGAATATTTCATGCACTTTGTCCACCACAAGAGAATGTTTTTAGTGAATAGCACAAAATGCTTGTGCATTAGGTAGAACCATGAGGTCCAGACCTTCCATTTGATGTTTCATTTGAGGTTTCCTTTTCTACCACCAAGAATTATCTTTGTATCATCTTTGCTCTTTTTTTAAAAAAAAAGGGATAACATCACTTTTTGAGAGTGACACTGCTTTAAGGACATAGTAGGGATAAAAAGAGAGAGGGATGTTTCTCAAAATGCAAAGAACCTAGACACTGAACTCACTAAGAGATAAACATGAGATCAGGCCTACTGGATCAGGCCAATGGCCTGTCAGATCCAACATCCTGCTCTCATAGTGGCCAAGACTCTCCCCTCCTGCAGTTTTCAGGTATTCAGAAAGATAACTGAGATATCCTCAAATGTTCCTTCCAACAAGGACAACAACAATTTAATTGTAAATGACATCAAGGAGTGGCTGTACACTTCAAAAGCTTAATAAATACCTTTAGAAATATGATAGCTTCTTCTACCAGAACAAAAGACATATTGCTAAAATGGGGTGTGGGGAATCTGATTTGAGTAACTAATTTGGCATTTTGTTAATGTGCTTTGGTAAATTGCATGTTCCAGGCTGCCTAATAGGCCTAAGACTCCAAGGCACTGAATAGGCATGAAAAGTGCATTGTCACTCCAGAGGTTATACATTAGTATATTACTTAAAACTGATGTTTCTGGTCTTTTGTGTAGACATTATTTTTCCCCATCCAAGGGGATATTCTGAATTGTCTGCTTCGTCCCATTAAATTCTTCCCATTTACCTTCTGGAATTTGGTAAAGCTCCAGGATTCAATACCCAACTCAAAAAAACAGTTTTCCTGTTACTGGTTTGGCCCCACTTAGCATCACTGCTCCTGCTTTCCAATAATGAGGCACTCACTCCCTATTTAATTAGAGACTCCTCAGGTGGAAGCTGGTTGGACTTTCCAGGAACCCCTTTATTAAGCATCGGCATAGATGTTATTGGTCACCTGACCAAATGCACAACATGTTCTGTGCTTTACTCCCTCAGCCCTCATACATCTCAGATATTTCCTAGCTGAAATAGTGGTTGAGTAATGGAAGAAATGAAATATGCATGAAATATCCTACTACAAGTGGGCTTTGGCTCTCTAGCAGATTACCTAAAATGCATATTTATGGGGAGGGAGGTGGAGCTATTATTGAGCCATAGTCACAAAGTCTTGGCTCCCTCCAGAATATTCCACCTCTTTTTATTCCCTTAAAGTTCAGATTTCATTTTAAAATATTCTTTGGTCCTGGGTGTTCTGCACTGATCCCTTGGTGTAACTTTAGATATCCTACACACGTACATACAGACACATGCCATAGAATTTCTGACTTATAGACATGGACCACACTCTGCTCTACAGCAAATATTGAATTTGGGGGTGGGGCTGGAATCCCAAATGCAAATTCTCAAAAATACCATTTTTAATGGCTTTGTCCTACCTACTTTGTATCCTGCCTTTGAGTAGGAGAGGTGAAGGAGATGTGTCTTGCTAAGGAATCTTATCAGGCCCCTGGCTTTCCTTTAAAAAAGAAAAAAAGCAACTAGTTTTAAAAGTCTTTGTATTTTGTATGAGAAGGTGTTGGCCGTGACCAAACAAAAACATTCTATAATCTATTACTGTTTCGGACCACCCATGAAGAGGTGTTGAACTATGCGGCAAGATATATTCCTCATTCCATAACCTTCCTGTGTGCTCCACCTTTTCCTGTTTGCAATCTGTTTCCTGGTATTTTCTATTTTGTCCCTATTTTGTTTATGAGGAAAGACAGTAGCTCAGTAGTAGAACATTGCATGCAGAAGGTCTTAGTTAGTGTAGACCAGGGTTTCCCCAACTTGGGTCTCCAGCTGTTTTTGGACTACAATTCCTGGGCCATCTCTGATCACTGGTCCTATTAGCTATGGATGATGGGAGTTGTAGTCCCAAAACAGCTGGATACCCAAGTTGGGGAAACCCTGATGTCAGTGCTTTTTTCTGGGGGATGCAGGGGTACATATACCTCAAAACATTTTGTGAATCTAAGTTTGGCCTCATTGAGGGACAGTATTTCAATATGAGTAGGAAAATGAGAGTACCCCTAAACATTTTTTTGGGGGGGGAAGCACTGCCTGGTGTAGACAATACTGAGCTAGATAGACCAATGGGGCTGATTCAATATAAGGTAGCTTCATAAGTGCTTTATTTTAAGTCTTTGAATACTTTTTATTATTTTGCTGGGTTGAGTTGCAAGAGTCTCTTGCTCAGGGTCTTAAGAACATAGGAATCTGCTGCAATTCCCAGCCGTACTTTAAGATGTCAGGAACTGAACCTGGAATCTTTTTCACACAAAACCACGTGCTGTACCATCAGGTATGCCGACTCTGGAAAGCAATTGGGGGAGCCTGATGTCGCACACAACTTTCAGGAGTTGTGTAGCAGTTCATCTTCCATGACCTGCAGCTCCTCTGCCTCCTTCCGCCACCACGAGCTGTGGGCTGCTTTCCCTCTGTAGCAGGAGGAGAAGGAGGAGGAGCCACTGTGTTTCTGGCTTGCTCAACAGCGTTGCGTCTGGGTGTCATGCATAATGTTGTGACGTCACACATGACGCCCAGACAAACATGAAGGGGACCCAGCCCCCTGCTAACCCCCACACTCCCTGACTACCAGCCATTCTGCTTGGACTGATGGGAGTTGGTATCTGACAACACCAACTCCCCAACTTTGAGGGCCAAGGTTTTCCCGCCCCTGCTGCATACAGATGAAACTACAAAGAACTGCAAGAAAATTGCCCTAATGAAAACCAAGGTCTGGTCTTGAACATCATTCCTTCTACACAGTCTTTCTGCTACTGAAACAGATCATCATTGCTAGTAAACAAAAATACAGATATTATTAGGTATTATGAAACCCTGGCCTAAGATTGATCTCTTTATTTGTGCTAGTATATGCTGACTGTTTTTTGCTGTGAAATGACTCACTGAAGGTGTTACTTCACAACTGGTACGTGCTTGAGGCATAATATTAACACATGCTGATGTATGTATCACTCCTTGTTTTTCATGTACTGAAATTGCTGCAGTAGCAAAGAGATTGAAGAAACTGCAGGGGTTATCTAACTCAGCTGTATGTCCCATTTGCTACCATATACTAAGGATAGCCAGCATGGTGCCTTACAGATGGTCTACAACACCCATCATCCCTGGCCAGCAAGACCAATGGCCAGGGATGATGGGAGTTGCAGTCCAAAACATCTGTAGGGTACTACATAGTCTACAACTACCTTATTTCATAAGATGTTAACTATGGTATATGCAATAGGATTTTGTGGTACTTCTGGACAGAAGAATGGAACACAGAACTAGTTATGGTATAATTTATTGGGTGCATTCTGATCTGCTTTTGCACTGCTCCCATGCTGCCTACTCAGGAGAATAGAGGGAAAGCCACATCAAGGCAAGAATAGGAGTGGTGGACAGCAAATGTTCAGTAATATGCACTAGAAGGTCAGTAGCCCATAGTTTGGACTTGATTTGTACCAAAGAAGCTGCCACCACTAAGCTAGATCCACACTACTCAAACTGCTTTAAAGCCATTCCTTCTTCCTTGGGAACACTGTGAATTGTGGTTCTGTAAGGGAGGGTTGTCTTTGTCCATGGACTTTTCTTGGCAGGGATACTGGAGTGGCTTGCCGGTTCCTGCTCCAGGTGGATCACGTTTGGTCAAAACTCTCCACTATGACCTGTCCATCTTGGGTGGCCCTGCACGGCATAGCTCATAGCTTCTCTGAGTTATTCAAGCCCCTTCGCCACGGCAAGGCAGTGATCCATGAAGGGGACATCACCTTGCCAACAAAGGTCCATATAGTTAAAGCCATGGTTTTCCCAGTAGTGATGTATGGAAGTGAGAGCTGGACCATAAAGAAGGCTGATCGCCAAAGAATTGATGCTTTTGAATTATGGTGCTGGAGGAGACTCTTGAGAGTCCCATGGACTGCAAGAAGATCAAACGTATCCATTCTTAAGGAAATCAGCCCTGAGTGCTCACTGGAAGGACAGATCGTGAAGCTGAGGCTCCAATACTTTGGCCACCTGATGAGAAGAGAAGACTCCCTGGAAAAGACCCTGATGTTGGGAAAGATTGAGGGCACAAGGAGAAGGGGATGACAAAGGACGAGATGGTTGGACAGTGTTCTCGAAGCTACAAACATGAGTCTGACCAAACTGCAGGAAGCAGTGGAAGACAGGAGTGCCTGGCGTGCTCTGGTCCATGGGGTCACGAAGAGTCGGATACGACTAAACGACTAAACAACAACAAGGGAGGGTTAAGGTAAAGGGATCCCTGACCATTAGGTCCAGTCGTGGCCAACTCTGGGATTGCGGAGCTCATCTCGCTTTATTGGCCGAGGGAGCCAGCGTACAGCTCATGTGGCCAGCATACAGGTCATGTGGCCAGCATAACTAAGCTGCTTCTGGCGAACCAGAGCAGCTCACGGAAACACCGTTTACCTTCCCGCTGGAGCGGTACCTATTTATCTACTTGCACTTTGATGTGCTTTCGAACTGCTAGGTTGGCAGGAGCAGGGACCGAGCAACGGGAGCTCACCCCGTCGTGGGGATTCGAACCGCTGACCTTCTGATCAGCAAGTCCTAAGCTCTGTGGTTTAACCCACAGCGCCACCTGCATCCCTAAGGGAGGGTTAGAGATGTCTAAAAGAGAATTATCAGCCTAAATAAATCCAGATTATATAACATGAGAAACACAATTCTAGTTGTGTGGCTGTGTTGAAGAGAAACTATTCATTATCTCTGCAAAACAGATTGCCAGATTTGCACTTGCCATGGTGCAAATACAGGGATTGAAGGCAATTGAAACCCTGGGAAAACCACTGCCAGTCAGTGTAGACAATACTGAGCCGGATGGATGAATGGTATGACTTGGTCCAAGACAGCTAACTATGTTCCAGTAGCCCTCCAGATGTTGTTGAACTCCAGCACTTACCATCCCCTGTTAGGGATGAGGAAAGCTGGAATCCACAACATCTAGAAGGCTATAGGTTTTCCCATCTGTGTCATATATACATTTGCAACCACTTCCTGTTTATGTGAGAACAAACAATGCTTGGTGTCCTTGCTTTGCTTGGGACGATGAGACATTCAGGGTTAAATAAACTGCTTGAGCAATACCAGTGACTTCATTTCAATTACACTAAGACACGATTTGGCCCTGCTTGCCACCTCCATGATTCACCAAGGGTTTGGTCTCCTCTTGAGTTCCCAGTGTGCAAGGTAAAGGCCACAAGAATCCGCACTCAGAATTCTTTCTCTTCCATCCTTCCTTGCCACTGCCAGCCCCCACGATACCTGGTGCCATTCCTGACCTCCTTTTTTGTTATTTTTGTAAGCCCAGTGGCTTGTTTGTGCACAGTTCTGAACAATGGAGCCCTTTATTTTAAATCCATAGGTGCAACTCTTTAATCACCACAAAACAATCATGCAACTAATAGGTAAACCTGTGACAACACCCACCTCCAATTGCCATGTAAGGGCACAAAATGAATTATTCAAGGACCCAATTCACCCCCACATCATTAGCATGTGAATGATGGTTAACAACAACAACAACAACAACAACAATAATAAAAAGTTATTATTTATACCCCACCCATCTGGCTGGGTTTCCCCAGCCACTCTAGGCAGCTCCCAACAGAATAAAAAAGTGATAAAATATCAATAATTAAAAGCTTCCCTAAACAGGGCTGCCTTCAGATGTCTTCTAAAAGTCAGATAGTTGTTTATTTCCTTGACATTTGATGGGAGGGCATGCCACAGGGCAGGTGCCACTACCGAGAAGTCCCTCTGCCTGGTATAAAATAAAAGAATAGAAAATCCAAGAAGAATTGGATTAGGAAGTGGGGCTTTAACTAGGGATGGGGAAGAAATTCAATTCAGTTCACATTTAAAGGTGATTCTACCTTTTTCTCATTTCTTGACTAGAACTAGAACTCAGCCATCCTTCAAAATTTGCACGTCTCTGAATTTTGCAATGCGGTTCACCAGGCAAGTACCATGTACAAAAATGCATATTGCAAAAATGCATGGAAACTCCTCCTCCTCCTCTTCTTCTTCCTCTTTTTCTTCTTCCTTCTTCTTCCTTGATCACCCGTAAAGTAAAATCGTTTTCCATGAATATGGTCTTAATTGTGTGTCTGTAAGTGGAGGCCAGTTCTGGATCTACACGTCCTTCCACAGTGGGGACATAGGTTTCCGGGCAGGAGTTGATCATGGTGAGGATTTGCCAAATGTGCCTTCCTCTTGGCATATTTTTTTCCTTTTGTCCTGAGTTCGTACTTCATATACTAAAGTGAAGTGGGCATAAAGATGCACACATTGGGGGAAATAACATACCTTACAAAACTTTATTACTATACTAGAGAACGTCGATGCAAAATTCAGGGAAGTGTGAATTGGGTAAGCAATCATGGAATCATAAAATTCTAGAGTTGGTAGAGACCCTGAGGATCATCTAGTCCAACCCCCTGCAATGCAGGAATATGCAGCTGTCCCATACAGGGATTGGACCCCCAACCTTGGTGTTATCAGCACCATGCTCTAACCAGCTGAGCATTGTTTCTGCCTTTAAATGCATAGGTCTGCCTTTAAATGGAAACTGAATCAATTTTCTCTCCCACCCGTCATTCAAATACCCTATGTGTTCTCAGTTAACCTTGAATACAGCCAGTTGAAAGTTGAGCCTTCTGAATGTTGTGCCCCCTTGCTTACAAAGCTCCCCTTCAGTGAAACACCTGCTGGTGAGTTCTTTATTTGTTGCACCTCGTCAGGTGGATTGGCTAACGCTGCACCATTTGTTTCCATTTGCCGTGGCATGGAAACAAACTGAGCAGTGCCTGCCAATTCACGTAGCACACTTGTAGGCCAAGAAAACCACTGCAGTCATTAAAATGCTAAAATATTTGGACTCGTTTGGATGGCATTTCTAAATCTAATCTATGCCAGAAGCAAAACAAAATACTAATAATTAAAATCAAATAAGATAAAAACACTGCATTGTGAAGCAATTTAAGGCTGAGCAGCAGGCTGAAGTCATACGTAGCACTTTGTAAATTCTAATCTAGGCATCTCCCTACTTTGTCTGCTGACAAAGCAGTTGTTGAAGGCACTAATTAGGAATTAATTCAAAACTTGAGCTGCGAGGCAGCTTGGATCTGAGGTCTTGCAAGGCTCACACCTGAGCCCAACGTCGTGATCCATTGATTCTCAACTGTGTCTTAGGACCCACTACTAAGGTGGACTTTTTGAAAAATAAGCTACTATGTTGAATTAAGCTATTGCAGACCCTCCAAGAGTTCGTATTTTTCAAGGAGAGTCCCGGATTTACAGAAGCCATCCTGGTTTCTGATTTGATCCTGGAAAATCCTACTTTTCCTTAGGATGTCCCTATTTTCATCAGTGAAATGTTGTAGGGTATGGAGTTATTTGACCCCTGAACTAAGGAGTTAAGTAACTATATAACCTTTAGAATAAATCTGAAGGCCGCCCTGTATAGGGAGACTTTTTAACGTTTAATGCTTTATTATATCTTTTATATATGTTGGAATTTGTCCAGAGTGACCGGAAACCCAGTTAGATGGGTGGGCTAATAATAATAATAATAATAATAATAATAATAATAATAATACAGTGGTACCTCGGGTTGCACACGCTTCAGGTTACATACGCTTAGGTTACATACGCTTCAGGTTACAGACTCCACTAACCCAGAAATAATACCTCAGGTTAAGAACTTTGCTTCAGGATGAGAACAGAAATTGTGTTCCGGAGGCGCGGCAGCAGCAGCAGGAGGCCCCATTAGCTAAAGTGGTGCTTCAGGTTAAGAACAGTTTCAGGTTAAGAACGGACCTCCGGAATCAATTAATTACTTAACCCGAGGTACCACTGTAATAATAATAATAATAGCACACCCCTATATTCATTGGAGAAATGTGGGAGGGTATGCCATTGTTGTATTCTGAGAAAGGAGGCCTCACAAAACATTATCTTCCAATCCGTCTGCCAATATATCAATATATTAATGAGTGCCAGTGTCAATGAGATCATCCTGGGGAGGGAATAAGGACATACACATGGTGAAATGATATTCTCTTGTGCAGGCATGCAAGAATCCTAGAAGCATAATCATTTCCCAGAAAGCACTCAGAAAAACTTGGAGGTGAACCTTGGGAGGTAAAAATAACTGGGCTGAGTTCCAGTCTCAATGAGGTTGCCTGCCCATATGATCAAGAAAATGTGTGTTTGTGTTTATTAATTTATGGTTATATTAATGTATGGATCAGCTTCCACATGAGTCTCAAGGAGATTTGCATAAAAGTTGCTTTGGGTTGTCCCGGGCAAAATAAAGCAACTAACACATTTAAACAACAACAACAACAGCTTTAAAAACATTACAATGACAACAATTTAAAATATGTGTTTATTTTGTATTGTTTTTGAACCTAAGTCGGAGACATTTTCACCCTGTTGAAGAAACTTGTTTAAACAAAAATGTCTTCAGTTGTTTTAGGAAAGTACAAATATTGGGCACCTGTTGTATCTCAGCTGGGCTTCTCTTCCTTGTAACAGGTACAGTCACACTGAAAAGCTTGATTGGAGTTATTGTGGGGTGGGGCTTCTGATATTTGGGGGCTCTCCTCTAGAGTGCAGTGCTCTTCATGCAATGACACGAAGTCAAACCCACTTCCAGAAATACAGTGGGATACAATGCAAAGTTGCTGCTCATTTCTGTGCTATTTGCTTCCAGGAAAAACAAAGTCAAATATAATGTAGAAATTAGTACGAGAATGTCAGCCAAATGGAATAAAGTACCATGTGAATGCAGCCTTAGTGTCCAATTTTAATCCTGCAAAAAACTGTGGTACAGATATCGTAAAGAAGGGAAACACTGTATCTCATTAGCAGAGCACATGCTTTTCATGCAAGAAGTCCCAGGCATCTACAGAATCACTGGATCACAGTGTTGGAATTGATCCCTGTTATCTACAGTTGTGGCTGAGAAAGACCCTGGAATCTTAGGCTGCTGCTGCCAATCAGTGAAGACAACGCTAAGGGAGATGGACCAATAGTCTGACTTGCTATAAGACAGCTTCTTTGTAACCATGACTGCACTCTGGTTCACTTCTACCCCTTATGAGGCAATGCTTCTGAAGGGCAGGAGAGACGTTCATTAAATAAATAAATACATTATGAACTTTGAAGCTGTGAAAGAAGAAGGAGGTGGATATTTGTGACTTTCACTGGTGGATAGACAAATTCAAAGCACCTGTGAATTGTGGGCTTATTTGAAAATCAGATGACTAATAATTGGGTATACCGTGTGTGTGTAAGAGAGATAGAGAGAAAGAGAGAGAGAGAGATTTGGCATTGCTTCAAGGAGTGGCTTTGCTACACTTAGCAGGTCTGACAACGGTCTCTTTGAAATTTGAGATGGGAAACCCCATGGGAATGATGCTCTGCCATGTTGTTCCCATGGGACATTCTTAGGAAGATCTCTCCGCCCCAATTGGCCAATCTTTGGTTTGATCCTTGGTTTGAGATAAGGATGTTACAATTAAACAAAGGTGTCTGTCTTTTTCATCTGTGAAATCTAGGAGGGTGCATATATGCAAAGAAGAAGAAGCTCAATAATAATTCAGGATGCAGATAAATAATTAAAGTGATGACATACAGTATCTAAGCTTCATATCTACATATATTAACCCATCAATGGCCTTCTTTCCTTTATACCCATCTTGGGAGGTGGAGGAACACCAGCCTTGTAAGCCAATAGCCTTAGTTTCAATCCCAATATCTGCAGTTTAAATGATCAGGGAGTAGGGAATGTTGAAAACTTCTATGTAGCACACCAGAGAGTGGCTGCTAGTCAGAACTGTCGAAACCAGGCTAGATTGCTCAATGGTCTGATTTAGTATGACACTACTTCATATGTTTAGATAAGAAAAGAAGACTTAGTAAATTAATGAGAAGAGGCAGGACTCCAAGTGGAATGGGACGTTGTCACATACCTTGTCACACCATAGGTCCATTTAGATCAGTATTATCTACAATGGCTGGCTGACTATCTGGGTTGTTCCCAACACTTCCTGGGGATGCTTGAGGTTGAACCTGGGACCTTTTGCATGGAAAAGATGTGCTCCTTTCCAGAGCTACATCTCTTTGCCAGTTTTCTACAAGGAGAATTTAAAGCAGGAATCAGTAACTGAACTGGAGGTCACTGGACAAACTGAGCCACTGTCTGGCTCCCAAGCTGAATGCTTAGAGGCAAAGAGAATTGTGACGGATTGCCATCTATGGCCATAGGATTTGACATCAGAGTATTTGGAGGAGCCATCATTGAGCCTCTATCCTCCTCCATTTTCTTCTCAAATTAGCCCTTCTGATGAAACTTTTTACCATCCTGCAATCTCTGGGTTACAACAGAAAAGAGTATGAGGAAGAATTCCCCTGTCTTGGTGCAGCAGCAGTGACCCTTTCCCGAATGTCACTGTGTTGAAATGTACCGACACAGCTAAGCTTACTGTCGCCAGAGCACCTCCTGATCCTTAAATGGCACCCAATGTCATGTCATGTTTAATTATCATTAATTAAAACTGATTCTAGAGGGCTGTGTGGGAAAGGTGGAGAGATACATCACAAAAGGGAGAGAAAGAGGAGGCAGCAAATGCCACAGGGAAGGGATTTTGCAATGGGACATTGCAATCAAAGCTTAGCTAAAGTTCCAGGAGATAGAACCCCAAGGAACTAATGTATGACTACCAGATTTTTTCCAATGAATCCAGGGACCCCCCCTTTTTTTTGAAGCTGCATAGCAACAGGGAGTCAGTAGTGGGGATGGTGAGGCAAAAGACCCTGGGCCCAAGCACACATGCATATTGTATAAAGGTGCAAAGCCCTTCTTTCACACCCTGTGAAACATAAATGCGCAGTTTTTTAAAAACTGGGCAACGGCTGGCCAGCCATGACTCCCGAGCCTCCCCCGATCAGTCAAAACAAAGGGGAAGGGGGCAGGAGATCGGGGAAGGCTTGGGAGTCATGGGCGGGTGGTGCACCGTTGCCCAGGTTTTTTTTAATTCTGAGCATTTATGTTTCACAGGGTGCGAAAGAAGGGCTTTGCACCTTGCCCGGCAGAGAAACTATGTGCCTTGCGCCCCTTCTGGGCAATGGCGCGCTGCCCGCCCGGGACTCCTGAACCTCCCCTGATCCGTCAAAACAAAGGGCAGGAGATGTGTACCACTGGACATCCCTGGTTCCCCTTTGGCAGTGGTAGCGGCAGCAGCAGCAGCAGTGACAGTCAGCAGCCCGGAGCCAGCCTGGTAGCGCAGTTGGCTCTGGCTGGCTTCAGGAGCTGCTCGCTGGCGCCTGCCATTTTTCCTCACCAGAAGTCCCCATATGATGTGTTGCACACAAGAAACATCATATGGGGACTTCCGGCGAGAAAAAATGGCGGGCGCCACAGCAGCAAGCAGCTCCTGAAGCCAGCCAGAGCCAACAGCGCTACCAGGCTGGCTCCGAGCTGTTGAGGCTGCTGGTGCCATGTTTCCTGGGGACAGATTTGCAAATCCGGGGACTGTCCCTGGAAACCAGGGACATCTGGTAACGCTAAACTAATGCACAGAATGAACTGTACTATTAGAAACAATTAATGCAAGGAAATAGCCATTGCCTTTCCCACTCTGAATTTTACTGGGCAGACATAACCTGTAATAATGTGCTCCAGCTCCCACCACCCATGAGCATTAGGTTTGCTGACTGACTTCGCACTCCACCACCATCACCTTTCACTGGTATGAGCCTTACCCTCCATCTTGGAGCTCTCCCCCAGCCACAACCCCTCTGCAGTTGCACCCCTCCCTCCAGGCGCACTCATCAGCTCTACCTCATCACACACAGAGAGAGATGATTCATAAATAATAATAACAATACCCTTGGAAATTTTTGGCTGGTTGAGATAAATGTTGTAGGGGCAAAAACTGAGGGTATGGTTGGTACAGCTAATACCCCATGGACGACCTGAGGAGGACTGACTTCCCTCACCTCTTACACAGATCCCTTCTGTGTGTGTCTTTGCAGCATCTTAATTTTTACCTGTCAGCAGGTCCAGTCATACCATTCAGCATAGTGATGCAACCACCTAAGGCAGTAGATTCTGGGAGGCAGCAGTGACAACCCCTTGCCTTTTTCTTCTAAGCCCCCTGGCCATTCCTTCAGTTGGATGACAGATCTACGGATGTCACATAGCTTGTCCTATCCTGGCCTCTACCTAAACTGGCCTGCTGTCTCAGGTGCAGTGGTGGAATATGGTGTCCTGTCCTGAGCAAGTTGTATGTGCCAGCTTCTGTGTGTGGAAGAGGGAGGGGAGTCATCTTGCCCTTTGCCTAAGGCCAGAAAACTCCTTGAAGACATGGAGAAGAAAAACATTCTGGGTCTTGTAGATCTTAGTTTCCATTCCTTTCCAAGTCTTATACAGGAGAAGCTCAACAGCACCTCCAGTTATAATTATGCATTCCCCTGTTTTCACTTGATACACTGAGGGTCATTTGCACCCCACTTATTACAGTTAGCCCTCACCCAATAAAACTGCCCCCAAAGATGTAATCACAAAGTGTCTAAGCACATCCCACACCCTGCACTAATCCTGATACAGCTGTGAAAGATGGACTGAGTGACCTTGCAGGAACCTTCCCTGCCCTCAGTAATGTGTTTGTGTGATTGGCCTCTTGTTAGTGTGTCTCAGAGATAATAACCCTCCCTGACACTCTAGCGTTACACGGATGTCATAAAGATAATTTTCATCAGCACCTGCCAAGTTATGAGTGACACAGGAGTGAAGGGCGTCCATGAGACGCCTGCAAGGAAATTAATTTCTGCTTAATATGGGGCCCGGCAGGTATGTGGGTGATGAGGCCTCTCTCTATCCAGCCACAGGGCAAGGAGGAGAAAGAGGTAAAACTGGAAGGCTAATGAGCCATTTCAAATTTAAAGCAAATTGAAGTTGGGAGGGTGTTGCAATTGACACAGGAAGGGCACCGGAAACCTCAGTGGAGAACGCTGCAAGTTGTACTGTTTGAGGCAATCTTTTTCATGCTCTGGTGCTATTTAGTTTCTCTCACCCAAAGTTTCATTGTTTATTGACCAGATGCAAATGTGCAAAAAGGAGGCAATTTTATTGTTCACCTTAGATTATCTTGTTGATAGGGCTTCATTAGAGCATGTTTGCAGCACTAGTAAACAGTTTTTAAATATATGATAGGCTGCACCTCCTAGCAAATTAAGAACCACCTTCTACTGCTGCATGAACTGCCCAGAGATAAAGGACAGGACCTTCTGGGAGTGGGGCATAGGGAGTAGAATGCCTCCTTGCCTGAGACTCCTATGTCCTACATCGGAGTGGGGAAACTTTGGCTCTCCATACATTATTGGACTCAAGTCCCATTAGCCTTGACCATCGGCCATGCTGATTGGGGCTGATGGGAGTTATAGTCCAACAACATCTGGAGGGATATATATTCTCTACACCTGTCCTAAAAAGAAATGCACTTTATTTCACCAGGCTTTTGTGTTGATTTGTTGGTTTATTATTTTTGTATTTATTTATTTTTAATTTGAGGCTATTTTTCTGCTGCTCTGTGCTAACACACACACACACACAATTTTAGTTTGGAATTTTACCTCCAGTCCTACTGGGAGTTATGGAGGATTGAACCTGAGACTGTTTGCATGCAAGCTGTGAGATATAGATTTGAAAAGGGTAAGCTTGTTGGCAGGATGGAGGGAAGCCATAAGCTCGGCAGAGCGGTAGGGAATGAGAGTTGTAGACAAATATTTGGAATTACTGTTTATTGTTTAAAGTGAAAATTTAATAAAAATTGTATTCAAAAAGAGAGAGAGAGAGAGACTGTTTGCATGCAAAACATGTGTTCTCCATTGACCTAAAACTTTTCATTGTGCAAGCTGTAATGAGATTTTGGTTGAATCAAATGGGGTTTGGGTCTCCTCTGCCTTCTTTCCAAGGAAACCAAATTTAAGGTATGTGTGTAACTTATTGCAGCAGAAATAGTGGCAAGGAATAGGGAAGGCAGTTAAGAATTGCACACACCTGAGACCCATAGCTGTCAACGTTTTCCTTTTTTTAAGGGAAATTTCCTTATTCTGAATAGGATTCCTTGCAAGAAAAGGGAAAAGTTGACAGCTATGCTGAGACCTGTCACCAATGCACCTGTTCCTTGCTGTAGCTGCCTGCTTATATTCTCTGAGTTAGCAAACAGCCAGGGAAGGACTTCTGGTCATTTTGCCCTCAGTCCCTGGGCTGTGGTGTGGATTTTAGGGTGCCTCCAGACCATCACTGTTTTGTGGGAGGGAGTAAAGTGTGCATAGCAGGCAGGAATTTAGGTTTGCACAATGTGGATTAAAGCACTCTGTTGCAAAAGCACAAGAAACATATTTTCTGCGGTTAGCAAAATGTAATGCGGAAATACATTGAAAAGTGTAGGAAGAATGAATGATTAACAGGAAGATGTGCAACCATGCCACAAGCAAATTAGAAAGAATGAAGGAGGACAATGATCATTGTCATAGAACAATTCCACAAACAAATCAGTCTAACCTGTATCTAAGATTTGTGCAAACAAATCAGGATGAATGCTCAATAAACCAGTCATCCAGAGCTGTCCTTTCTTAGCAGGAGTGATCAAATGGACAGCAGCAATAGTAGAGAGGAATAGGGAAGGCAGTTAAGAATTGCCAAAGGGGGAAAGAGGAGCACACTAAAGTCACCTTTCCAGGGACCCCTAACAATCTTGGAGACAGCAGTGTTGGTGGGCATAAACTCTGTAAACTTCTTCAATCTACTATTTACTGTCTTATGGTGATTAATAAGCCTGAGTTCTGATGATGCAACTATCCCTTCCTCGCTGTAGATTAATAATGCAGGAACATTACAATGGAACATGATGCTCATGTTTGACACTAGTTTCATCTCATAAAGGGAAGATTTAAGTAAACACAGACAGAATCTGAGTTACACAGTCAGCCTAAAGCAAGGTGGGGGAACCTCCAAACTGTGAAGTGGATCAGGTCCATGGGGCTTCCCCATCTAATCCACAGATTCCTGTTCCCACATCTCTCTGCTTCCCATGCAGTAATTAGTTTTGGAACCAGTGCTAAATCTTTATATTTCTGATCCATGAAACTGCAAACTTATATATTCCATTCCTCTCAAAGTTTTTCTGTGAGAGAGAACAATGGACGCAGACTAGTTTGCTAGCCAGATTAAGTTAAACTGTGTCAATGGGAACATTGGTCGTAGCCAGAATATTCAGAGTAAATCCATTGATGTTAATGGAAATGCCTGACTTAGATCCATTCATATCCGTAGGTCTACTCTGAGCTTAACTTAGATGCAACATGGTATTTCCAAGAAGCTCAGAACAGTGGATTCACATTCCCATGGCTGTGCAAATTATTCTTGCTACATCAGAATCCATGGATCTCTTCCCATGAAAAGTAACCCCCATGGGATTTTCACAAGCCAAATCATGAAGAACTCTGTTATAACTTGTGATGAAACGAGCCTTGTAGGTGTTATCATTCCCTCCACTAACCATTCATCTGAGTTGCCAACTCCGCCAGCCCCAGATATCAGCAAGGCGTTGACATCTTCAAAGGCAGCTTTAAAGGGTAGGGGTAAGTGTGGTGTGGGAAGAGAGGCACATAGCACAGGCAGTTAGTGACTGTGCCATGTGCCAGCCCCTCCTCCAACCTGGGGAATTGTGGTTGTCATATCAGCCAGCCCTTGGGTTTGTGACAGCTGCTGTTGAATTCCAGGTTGGCCCAGAATATAATCTCCCTCATCCATGATCTGATTGTGGATGAAGAGGCTGATCTGGCATGTATCACTGAAACCTGGGTGGGTGAACAGGGTGAAATGAATGAGAGCCAACAAACTGAAACTGAATCCAGATAAGACTGAGGCACTGTTAGTGGGTGGCTCCTAGACTGGATGGGTGGGAGATTACCTGCTCTTGATGGGGTTACACTTCCTCTGAAGGAGCAGGCTCATAACTTGGGGGCACTCCTGGATCCTTTGCTGTCGCTCGAGGCTCAGGTGGGCTCAGTGGCCTGGAGTGCCTTCCATCAGCTTCAGCTGGTCACCCAGCTATACCCTTATCTGGACAGGGATAGCCTAACTATTGTTGTCTATGCTCTGATAACTTCAAGGTTAGATTACTGCAATGTGTTATACATAGGGCTGCCTCTGAAGATGGTTCGGAAACTTCAGCTAGTGCAGAATTCAGCAGCCAGGTTGCTCACCAGAGCAAGATGGTTTGAGCATATTACACCAATCCTGGTTCGAATGCCCTGGCTACCAATTAGTTTCCAGGCCCATTTCAAAGTTCTGGTTTTGACCTTTAAAGCCTTAACCGGCTCAGGACTGCAATACCTCAAGGACTGCCTCTTTCCATATGAAACCACCGGGACCCTGAGATCATCTTCTGAGGCCCTTCTCCTTGTGCCTTCTCCTTGAGAGGTCCGGAGGGTGGTAACACAAGAACGGGCCTTCTCTGCAGTGGCTCCCCATCTGGGGATTCTCTCCCAAGTGCCTGGCACCTTCATTATATACCTTTAGCAAAAATGTTCCTTTTTATCCAAGCCTTTGGTTGATTTGATTGACATCCTATTCCCTTTTAAAATGTGGGTTTTTTTGGGGGGGGGGGTTATTGGGTTGTTGTTTTTATTTTGATTGTGTATTTTGTGGTTTTATATTTTGATTTTATTCTGGGTTTTATTCTGAACCACCCAGTGACCTCCAGGTAAAGGGCGGTATATCAATTCAATAAATAATAATTTTTCAATAATAATAATTTTTCCACGCTCCATTAACAGCTGATTAAGCTGCTCTCCATGAAGCTGATAAAAGAGACACACCTCAGTTCACCCACAACAGCCGCATCTGATAGCACAGCTCCCATCCAACCGGTACCACAGGCCCTGGAAGCCTAGAGCTTTAAGGACTGCTGGTATCAGCAAGCTATCACTAGAGCACTCAACTGAAGTGGGTGGGCCACATGATCCAGAAATGATGCCTGGGAAGATGCAATCAGGAATGCCTTCTTCAGACACATGACAATTGACTAGGGTAGATGTGAAGAAGTTGATGGGGCCTTTAGGTAATTTCGTGGTTTCCAAGAGCAGGCCGAGTGCAGGGATGCTCGATGCATATGCTTTTCACTGAGGAGAAGATGTTAAACATCGGCAGACATGGTTAGTGTCCACAATGCATGTCCTCACTCACATTTGAGAGTCCCACAAGATCTTACAGAGACCTCTAGAGGCCAAAAGGAATTATGGGGAAAACAAGAAATATTTGGTGGCTTCTTGTTATTGTTTTGCTAAATGTTTTCCTTGTTCAGGGTGCTATATTACCAAAAACCATCCCTGGATGTGATTATCTATCTCTTTCAGAATCCATTTCTCCCTGCCCCTGTCTTGCTATCTAAAAATAAATGTGTCTTCTACCTTCAGCAGGGATAAACCAAGGAAAGGCTTCTTTCTGGGAATTTGGACACTGACATGAACCCTGGCACTTGAGACTGTTCTCTTATGTGTACCTTTTTATAAAAACGTCATTTGCTAGCAATCAGTATTGAAAATTGCAATTTTAAAATTTGCCATGTAAAAATTTTAGATTCATCTATCAAAAAAACCTTCCAATCTTGTTTCCACTCTAGTCTTAGATGCTTGGAAATTCACAAGCTCCAAGGTACCAACACCTGTTCACCTTACCTTAGAAAATGGGCCATGTGAGGAACTGATCGATCATGGGTGATGTATGGAGAAAGGATGGACATTAATGTGTCAAATTCTTCAAATCCCATGTCATATAATCCCACCTTTTCCATGCTCTGCTTCCTGAATTTCTAAAGCTCCAAACATTCACTCAGGAGCTTCTTGTGTGGACCTGCCTTCAGTCTATCATTGTCTCTTTGGCTGATGTCAAATAGAAGAGGTGTGTGTTGTTCTGATCATGTCACCTTGATGTCAAATATCTCCTTTCTGAATAGAGACAATAGACCTATTGAAAACTTTCCGCCCTAACTCGTTCCTTTGTGTAGGTGGCATTATTTAACCCTTTTGGTGTGTGTAGGCAAGAGGAAAAAAAATTAGCTTCTGTGTGATTGAATTTGATGTGGGCTGATTTACTGGTAGCATAAGCATTGTGAGTCAGTAATGGGATTTCTCAGGGTGGGGCGGATGTAAAATACCAGTTTGTTTTTTTTAAAAGGGTGCAATCAAATAGCAACTTCTCTTCCTATATGCTCTTGTAGGATGTCCTATCAATTCCAGAACATTTTGTTCCCCACCACCACATCAGTAATGGGCTGGGACCGGATACAGCCTTCAAATCATTGTTTAGAAAAGTTGATGAAGTGATTTCTCACTGGTCCAGGGTAGCAATTCACCAACAAGGTGCTGCAAAAGGGCTTTAGGTCTGCTTTGAAAAACTAAGGCACCATGCAGTGATGCTGTCAGAGCAGGATTTGGGGCAGAAGTCCAGGACACCATTCAACGGAATAGGCAAGAGGGCCTCCCAAAACAGCAGGACTATCTTACCATATTTGGAAGCATTAGCTATTATAATCTAAGGGGATTGATTGACAGGATTCCTGAATGAGTATTACATCCAGAGCCAAAAATTACCTAAGTGCACCACTGACAACATGTTGCATTCATCTACCATAGGGCTGCCATATATCCTGGGTTTGCCCATCGAAAACAGCATCCGGGTGTAATTTCTGAAAAGCAGGAAAATGTCTGGGAAAGCCAGAGCATACTGCAGCCCTATATGAATGCAACATGTAGTCAGTGGTTTTTAGTTTTTTGGGGTTTTTTGTGGGTTTCTTTTTGGAGATTTTGCAAAGCAAGCAAGCAAGCAAACAAACAAACAAACCCTCTACATGCTACAGAGAGCCAGTGTGGTGTAGTGGTTAAGAGCGGTAGTCTCGTAATCTGGTGAACTGGGTTCGATTCCCCGCTCCTCCACATGCAGCTGCTGGGTGACCTTGGGCCAGTCACACTTCTTTGAAGTCTCTCAGCCCCACTCACCTCACAGAGTGTTTGTTGTGGGGGAGGAAGAGAAAGGAGAATGTTAGCAGCTTTGAGACTCCCTAGGGTAGTGATAAAGCGGGATATCAAATCCAAACTCTTCTTCTTCTACAGAACCAGGTTATATAATGCCCTGTTCTTTATAAGCAGCCTTTCCCTGTAAGCATGAACAGATCATGCTAGAGGTATATGATAGAAATGTTTATTTTTGTTTGTTTATTAATTGACTTATATCCCACTCTTCCTCAGTGGCAAACTTCAAAAAGTTAAAACAATACAATTTAAAATAAAAATTTTTAAAAAACCCATTTGAAAATGAACCAAAAACATTTTAAAACAATTTTGAAACATTTAAAAACATCTAGAAACATTTAAAACAATCAAATACCTCAGTTACTTATTTCAAGGTTTCCATGTACAATATTTTAAGAGCATAAAATATGAAATTAGATATGTAATTAAGTACATAGTTAAATGTACAAATGTGCATTTTATCTTACCATTCACATTTCTAAATGTATTTTATCCTAAACTATTTTTTCCTCAACTAGAAAAATATATCAAAATGCATTAAATGTATTGCAAAATCAGGAGAAAATTGTACGGGAGATGCAGATCAGGTTAGTTTGCATCAAGATTTGTTCAAATTACATTCGTCAAACACTTTAACAGGCACCCAAGGTTACTTAGGAAAAGCTAAAATTACTCCTTTTTGTAATGTACCTTGAAAACTCAGTGGATATCATTAACAACATTATAATCATCAACACCAATTAAAAAGAAAAAAAATGATATTATGATTAAACAAAGAAATGGGGGGGATATTCTGTATGGTTGGGAGAGAGCTCTAAGGTTATCAAGTTTAACCACTGTGCTGCCTTTGCATTACCTACAGAGCAGGCAATAACATCCTGACACACCTAGAATCCTCCAATTTAGACCTCAGGGCCTCACCTCACCTCTCATCACATTAAGGTCAGCTAAAGGGCAGTAAAGTTTAAATTGTATTTCCTGATATTGGAGCCTGTAAACAAGTCTCCTGATTGTCAAAAGTGTCCTGGATGATCTGATCACGCTGCTATGATTACTCACAGTGGTGCCTCCAACCTATGGGGGGAAAGGATTGGGGCTGAAAGACCAAGAGAACGTGTTGCTCCACTGAGCCTAAGTTATAACTAGCACAAAATGCCAGATCATAGTCTTTATATTCCTAATGTCCTTTTCTTATTACATTTATATCCCACATTTCCTACATAGAGCTCAAGGTGGCGTACACGGCTCTCCGTCTCCCAATTTTACCCTCACCACAACCCTGTTATGTAGGTTAGGCTGAGAGACTGTGGCTTGCCTCAGCTTACCCAGTGAACTCTACTAGAGAGTGCATATTTGAACTCTCATCTCCCAAGTCCTAATTAGGAATGTGGAACCTTTTGGCTCTGGCGCCAGATCTCTATCTGACCCCACCTGATGGGCCAACTTTGACTGGTGGGTGGGACAACCCAGCAGTCACTTCTAGCACCCTTTTCTTGCTGAGGATTATTCCACAAGTCTCCATTTCTACCAAAGAAAGCAACAGTCAACATGTCTGTTCAGATGTGACAAACATGTTTTCTTCAGCAATTCCACAGGGAATCCCTGGATTTGAGCTGGTGATTACCTTCCTCTAAATTATTAAAAACATGTAACTGAGCCTGCTGCTCACCCAGTCCTCCTTGAACTTTCAGCAACCATGAGAAAAAATTACAGCATATTATAAATAAACCCAGCAGCATTTAGAGTTAGGGAGAGTGACTGGGTCTGATACTATGATCTCCAATAGTCTACATTACATACTTCAAGACATATCTGTGAGAAAGTACCATTTAAGTTGATGGTTTTCATCAGGACAACTCTAACAATAGTGCTGTAGAAAAGCAAAGGATCGTCTATGTACAGGCAAGATTTCCTTCATTCTGAATATGATAGTTTTAGTGGTCTTAATGCTGGCAATGATTCCTCACAATGTATGCCAGGCTCAAACTGTGAAATGTAGGGTTTCCCATCCACATCGCCCACAACACATATACCATCAGCAAGGAAACCTCATCATTGGTGGAATTGCAACTCATGGTGGCTTCATGAAACCTTTAACAGCTTTTACTGAAGAACCACCACTAGCATTGCTTGAAGATTACATGTAAGAAGTTTATTTCATTTCCATGTCCTTCCCTCTGAAAAGACCAGTGCTAGTGCTACAACGTATATGCAGTGGTAGATCAATTTAGCCTATAGAAAAAAAGAATGATTGAATTAAGGTAAAGCTGAAGGTAAAGGTTTCAATTTTTCTAGAGGCCGAAGACTTCTGTGGAAAACATTTAAGCTTCCTAAAATAAAAGTCTTTCTTTCAACTCCATTTTCTTTTACCTTCTTATATCTTTTTTCTCCTGACTGTTACAAAAAGTTCCCCTCCTGCTTCTTTGGCTCACATTTCACTTCTGCTTACATTCTTACACCACTCATTTTTTCTTCAGCTCATTCTAATGGTATATATGTTAATGTAAAGATTGTTAAACAATACTGATTTTTGGATGATGTCTGGAAACATCATTCAGAGGCAATTGCTTCTGGTATATCTGCATTTTGTCTTAATTTGCTTATTTCATGTGATGTAAAATACTAGAATCTTTTGACTCATGAGAGCTGCCATCAACTCAGTTCCTTCCTCTGACTTGATATGAAAACATATATATTCCTACTTGCTTAGTTAAATTCCATTTTCTCATATAATTCTTTTTCATAGAAAGTAACTTCATAAGAGAGTCGGTAATAAAGGCCTATATTGAAAAACGTATATTTGTACCTTGGAATTACATTTGGATGAAGTTTATGATATAATTCACAGGTGACTCACAAAATGTTTAGTGTTCTAAGTTCTGAAATTGTTGGGTTCTGTTATCTTAGCCCAAAGCAGTTTAACTCATGTTACCAAGGAGCTCAGCCTTGCTGTTTATTAAATATAGCTGCTTTGACTGAGGAATTTCTGTCTACTGGAGGGTGTTTAGCAATGGCTTATACAAGCACAAGAAGGGAAGTGTGCTATATTGTACATTCGCTCTCCATTATCCTCATCCATAGGAAGTGATAGAAGGACTCTGGGTGTATGCAAATGCCTTGCTGTAGATCCGATTCCATTTACACACTATCGCCACAAGCTTACTCTTCTGCTTGGACAATAAACAGCTCTGCCGTAAATAATATACCGGTACCGTGTGAGATTGTCAGAAAGCAAAATCCACACGAAATTTCAGCAATAATTCAGATAGATGGCACTGTTGTTCTAGATTCTGTAATCCACACACGGCAACATCCAAAAGGTATGTTGTGATATCAGGCACAAGCTCTCATAAAATACTCATGTTGATAACACATCTCTGCGACATGAACGCATGATTGAAAATTTAACCTAACCCTAATGAGAGTCTCAAGAAATACAATTCATTAAGAACATTATTCTAAGTGCAGTGAGGTGGGCTTCCACCAACCAAGGCTGTAGCTTTGAGTGTGTTGACTAACACCCTTCCCACATGTAGCTGCCTTTTTTTAAGCCTCCCCATTCTGCAGTTATTCCCCATAAATGCAGTTATTCCAGTTCCTGACTGCTCTTAAGGAGGGGCCCAATCCTGAATTGGCTCTTTGAAGATAAAGGTGCCTGGGAACCACAGGAGGCATGGATTTGCTCTGAAGCCTAAAATTGGCAACTGCTTGTGGAACAGCTCTTGTATGCATCCATGTCCACAGAGTTCTTCACGAGCATAGCATAGGTGTTTGTCACAGGTGAGTTCTTCTCTGCTATTGGAGGACCACGTCCTCGTAACCCTAACCTTCTCCAGCCAGAGAATCTTGACTTTAGGATTTCTCTGGAATACTGCAATCAACCATTATCAACATGAAAATGCAGATAGTGGTGTTGGTTTTTCAAAAAGTGTGAAATATAATTCTGATACAGAATGCAATTTTAATTCTAGTGTAGTGTCAAAGAATTATCAGCATATTTTGGCCTTGGCATTTGCAGTAAAGGAGGTCAATGACAACCCTCAGATCTTACCCAATATCACCTTGGGCTTCCACATATATGACAGCTATTTTAATGAAAAGTTGACCTACCATGCCACAATGCTACTTTTATCTTCGTTAGAGAGGTTTTCCCCCAACTACGTCTGTGGCATCCAGCATAATCTGACAGCGGTCATCGGGGGACTGGATTCTGAAATCTCTGTTGTTGTGGCAAATATCCTGGATATCTATAAGATTCCACAGGTAGGGATTATATGCCTTTGTGTATATTGAAAGTATGGGAATGCAATAATTTTTCATGCGGCTTTCATTCTTCTTGATTTTATTTTGCAATAAATGGAGAGAGGGAGGGTTAATTGTGTTAGAGCCACTTCCAACCTCGGGAGGAGACGGTGTTTCGGGCTTCATGCCCCCAACACGCGCACGGGGGCTGGGTCTCAGACCCCGCACGATTAGGGGAATCCTTGGCTGCGTCATCCCCTGGCCAGCCATCAGCTGTCCTATGGGTTGTGACCTGCCCCTATTCAAGGCAGGCGCAGCCGGGAATCTCCCTCTTTGGCTGCAAATCATCACAACTTGGTACTGGTGGTTAGGCATTGGTAGGGGTATTGTTATGTAGATGGACGGGGGGGAGGAAACGGCATCACCTCCCCCAGATATTGAAGGGTAGTCTGATAAAGGATGTGGCCCTGGTAAAGGATAAAGGATAAAGGGGTGTGGCCCTGTCTGAAACCTATGGAGGTGATGGCCTCAGGCAAGCCCCAAATCGGTGACCCTGGCCAAGTTCCTAGTTGATGTGCCTCAGCAGGGCTCCCCCTGCTGGTGTTAACCATTCCCAGTCTGCAAGCACACAGGCTGAAGCCTGATAGTCGGTTAGGCCCAATACCTAAGCCAATACCGCTCATCACCTGTAACCAATAAAGTTGTGTCCAATTTTAGCCCATTAACCTAAAATAATGGTGTCATGTGTCTTTATTCCTACTGGGGGGAGGCGGGAACTTGCCACGCAAACCCGTATTTATGACTTATGACAAAAATAGCATTATAGACAGCAAAATACCCAAACAATGATAAAGCAAAGTAAACTTAGAAAGGCAGGACAAAGAAAGTTAGGGCTTGTTTTTTTTTCCAGTTTTTGTATAAATTCGTATGTGTGTTTCATTTTACTCTTTGCTCCTGCCCCTGTAGTTAAGAAGAAACATCTTTTTACATTATTGTTGTTGTTGTTGTTGTTGTTGTTTGAATAAAGAGCATTGAATCCTTCCTTGCATGAAAAAGACCTTCATACTGAGAAGGAGGTGCATGAGAGTTGTGGTAAGGAGCGTCTTCCTAGGAAAGGAATTCCATCAAATAGACATCCATGTCCCAGAAAAACACATCTCACAATATGCATATGTCATATTATAGTATAGTATAAGCAATTTTGCAGATAGCCACATAAGGTACCACTGCAGTAGGGCGGAACCATCCTCCCAGGACCAGTATCACTGTGCCTTATTTGGACAGGCCTGGGTGGTGGTGATATCAGGACTGTGCAGATGCATCAGAAGCCCTTTACACTGATGTGTCCATTCTGCCTTGAGTTTGCTTGCACCTTGACCCACCTCAGCACCATCCAGAGATGCTGCAGCAACAACAGTCCAACTACACTCCAACAAAGAATTAACAATGGAAACCATTTACTTAATTTTGAAAATTTTTAGTTCTACCTGTTGATGTAATGTACCTGTGAAAGAGATGTCCTTAGAGAAAGAACTAATCTCTCAGGACTAGCCCGCTATCATGATAAGAGGCAATAATATCCACTTACCTTACCACTTGCTATAAACCTTGTGTCTTAATGTATTGAGTGATCAGAGCACATGAAACTACATCTTAAAAATGACTATAACTGTCTCTTTTTCCCTTCCTACTTTTTCTTTTAGCTGGTATATGGTTCGAATCCAGTGATGAATGATAAAACTCCAGGGCTTGATTTTTACCAGATGACCCCTCAGGAAACCTTTCAGTATACAGGGATACTCTCTTTGCTTCTTCATTTTAGATGGGTGTGGATTGGAGTTATAGTCACAGATATTGACATTGGAGGAAGATGTTTGCAAATTATCATTCCACTCTTTTCTCGGAGTGGCGTCTGTTTTGCCTTCATAGAAAGAATCCCCATGTTTATTTCTTTCAATGAAATTGATGAAAACCTGGAAAGAGGAAGTAAATTACATAATGAAATCATGACTAGTAAAGCCAACATAGTGGTTTTTTATGGAGAATCAAATGCCATGATGTATTTGAGATGGTTTCCATATCTGTCAAAACAAGAATGTGAGACAAGCATACCAAGAGGGAAAGTTTGGATTCTTACAGCCCAGGTGGAGCTTACATCAACAGTCTATCAAAGGAATTTTGTTACAGAAATAATCCACGGTACGCTAGCCTTCAAAATTCACTCCAACGATGTACCAGGATTCCAGTCTTTTATTGAGAGCAGAAATCCTTCCATCCCTAAAGGAGATGGGTTCATCAGGGACTTCTGGCAGCAGGCCTTTGGTTGCACATTGTCAAAAACGGATGTAGGTAACGTGGATGGATACATTTGCACTACAGAGGAGAAGCTACATAACCTTCCAAAACCCTTCTTTGAAATGAGCATGACGGGCCACAGCTACAACATCTACAATGCTGTCTATGCTGTGGCCCATGCTTTACATGCAATGTCCTCATCTGGAGTCAAGCACAGTGCAAATCTGGATGGAGCGAGAATGAAACTACAGAATCAAGAGATATCGCAGGTAGTGGCCTGAACATTTTGACATGAAAATGCATAATATCTACAGTATTATAACATTATTTCCCATTAAATGGTGGGGTAGGGTTAGGGTAAGCTGTGTGTATTCTTATCAGTGTACTTAATAACATAGTGATCCTTCCTATTGTCTCTCAGTTATAAAGGGTTAGCAGATATTTCACCAGTTGCCTCCTGCTCAAAACTCTTCAGGAAAGCATTCTTGCTGCCATTAGACATTAGTCTGAAAACCCTACTCCTTTTTATTCCATCCAGCTCCATCACTACTTGAGACATGTTTCATTTAACAACAGTGCTGGGGACAAGATCTCCTTTGATGATAATGGGCAGTTACTAGCTGGATTCGATGTCATCAACTGGGTGGTTTCATCCAACCAATCCTTTCACAGAATAAAAATTGGGAGGATGGATCTGCAAGTTCCTCCAGATGAAGCATTCACCATCAATGAAGAGGCCATAATATGGCATTACTGGTTTAACCAGGTAGTATCCAATCAGAGATTTAGGGTGAAAGTGTTTTAGAGAATAGTGTCAGTAACTGCATCTCTTCAAAACTGTCATCAAACATATAAGAGACCAGACGAAAGATTAGTGTCAGTATTCTCTCAAAGTACAACCTAGTTCTTTAACGAACAATCATGTTAATTCTGCATCTGTTTCCAGGGTTGCTGTTAGCCTCACACCTAAGCCTATCATACAAAGCTGCCAGGAGGTCTTTAAAGCCTTCCTTCTGTGTGTCTATGATGGAATGGAATTTGTATTTTAATTTGCATGTAAGGCATATGTGCTTGAAATTCCTTAACATTGCAAAAAGAAGTGGAATGCCCATGAAATGTAAAGATTCCAAGCTCATTATTTTGCTTTCTCATTTATGGATTAGGCCCAGCCACTTTCTACATGCAGTGAGAGCTGCCATCCTGGTTCTAGCAAGAAAGTGAAAGAAGGGAAACCATTTTGCTGCTACAATTGCATCCCATGTCCAGAAGGGAAAATATCAGACAAGGAGGGTAAGTAAGTATAACTGATGCTACTGGGTGTTTTGTGTTCTCGGTATTCCAATTTGATTTGTGTAGGGACACATTTTTACAAACAGGCTACACCAAGCTTTATGTTTTCCCCCCTGTAAATTCAGGTTTACCTGATGTGGGATTAATCCGATACATTAGGGAAAATCAGGCTCCAAACTGCTTCACTTGGGTCACAGACTATTCATTTTCATGGTTTGGTGATGAGTGGATAAATTGTCACTTTCTGTTACCCCTCTTTCCACACCCATTATTCCTTAGTGCTTTCATTTCATTTCTAGTCATGCTCATAACTATTTCTGGTGTGCTTCTGAATGGAACTAGTGGTGTACATTTTTTGTTGGTCCCTCAGATTTACACAGAACCAGAAAACTGCACAGGCAATCCACAAAAAAATCCTCTACAGTCTATTACACAGCATGCTAAAATTAAAAGTGTAAGCTGACAATTTAAAACTGATTTCTTTTCTATTCCTGCTGTGCTCCTATTTCCAGTGTTCCTGAATATATTGACTATGAGCTCCCATATTTGTGAAAAACCAGAAATCTCCAGAAACAAACTACAGTTAAATATCTGTTTTAATGTGGTATACTTGTGCAGGTTTCTGGTTTTGTTCAATTCTGAGGGAATTTTTTTTTTTTAACCAATACAACTATTTGTGCACATGCCCTGTTGGTACTGATTTACCATAAGTAACTCAATGAATTGGAAAGTTGGGACAAACTTAAGAGGAACAGCTACTGGTATGAGTAGGAAAAACCTAAATTTTTCACATAGTAAATCACAGGTGTAGGTGTCAACTTATACCACTGTGAAAGGAACCGTTTAGGCATATTATTAAGGTTTTATGTAAGATCAATACCATAGCCCTTTTCACATATTACTGGTGTGTGAGGTTCTATTTCACACATGAATTCTAAATCATGCTATGATCAACATAGTGGGAGCAAAAGACAGTGTTACTTTGCAGCTGTGGCTATATATACAGCCCTGCATATATATTTTTTACATTAGACCTCAACACTCAGGTAATGCAGAAAGAAGGCTTATGTCTTTTCCTGTTTCAGATATGAATGACTGTATTAAATGCACAGATGAGAAGTACCCAAGTAAGAATCAGGATACATGCATTCCCAAGATTGTAACCTTCTTGTCTTATGAAGAACCTTTGGGGCTCAGTTTAGGCTGCATTGCTCTTTCCTTTTCTTTGATCACAGCTCTGGTGCTGGGGACATTTATGAAGCACCATGGCACTCCCATCGTCGTTGCCAACAACAGGGACCTCACCTACACTCTCCTCATATCCCTCCTGCTCTGCTTCCTTTCCGCATTGTTGTTCATTGGCCAACCTCAGGAGTTGACGTGTCTCCTCCAACAAGCTGTTTTTGGCATCATCTTCTCAGTGGCTGTTTCTTGTGTATTGGCAAAAACCATCACCGTAGTTCTAGCTTTCATGGCAACCAAGCCAGGATCAAGAATGAGGAGGTGGGTGGGGAAAAAGCTGGCCACCTGCATTGTTCTTTCCTTTTCCCTTATTCAAACTGGCATTTGTACTGTGTGGCTGGTGACCTCTCCCCCATTCCAAGACGTAGACATGCACTCAATGGTTGAAGAAATTGTACTGAAATGTAATGAAGGGTCTGTGACCATGTTTTACATTGTCCTGGGCTATATGGTCTTCCTGGCAATTGCCAGCTTCACAGTGGCTTTCTTTGCCAGGAAACTACCTGATAGTTTTAATGAAGCCAAGTTCATCACTTTCAGCATGTTGGTCTTCTGCAGTGTGTGGCTATCCTTTGTGCCAACTTACCTCAGCACAAAGGGGAAATACATGGTTATTGTGGAGATCTTCTCTATCTTAGCTTCCTGTGCTGGCCTTCTGGGCTGCATCTTTTCCCACAAATTTTACATTATTGTGTTTAAACCTGAGTTGAACAGCAGGGAACAGCTCATAAGGGTTAAACATGGAAGAATTTAATAAATCTCTTTCCTTAACTGTAATTTGCAATCTGGATTTATCTTTGTTTGTTCAAGTATTTGTTTTTGTTTTTGTTGTTACTCAGATCTTGTAGTGATGACATGGTGGTTATTATTATGTTGTACACAGCCTTGGTAGTTTATGGTATTGTATGTGGCATGCTTAAGTGGTTATAATAATTGAAAAATCAATCCTGAGCAGTTAATCTGGAAGTCCTGGGCTGTCCAGATGACAAGATCCCCTCTTGGCCTTGCTGAGGTATTACAAAGGAAAGCAAAACAGTACTTTTGGCACCAGTTTGGCTGCAGGAATTGCCAGAAGTAAATGTCTTCCCTCCCTCAAATGTAATGTGGAGCCAGGGCTTTTTTGGCTGTGGCTCCAACCTGGTGGAACACTCTGTCACAAGAGACAAGGGCCCTGCAGGACTTGACATCTTTCTGCAGGGCCTGCAAGACAGAGCTGTTCCACCAGGCCTTTGGTCAGGGTGCAGCCTGACTCCCTCCTTTGGCAATCTTTACAAAACTTTAGTTTATGGTTGCCATCAATTTTGATTTTAATTAATTTTTATAATGTTTTTATAATGTTGCACTGTTTTAGTGTTGTTAGCCGTCCTGAGCCCGGCTTCGGCTGGGGAGGGTGGGATATAAATAAAATTATTATTATTATTATTATTATTATTATTATTATTATTATTATTATTATTATTATTATTGTGTTGAAGCCTGAGTTGAACAGCCAGAAACAGTTCATTAAGTAAAAGGATGGGAGAATTTGAATACCCCTGTCCTTTATGATAATTTGTAAACTGGAAATGTATTTGCTCTGCAATATATTTGTAAATGTTTTCTTACATAAAATTTTAAAACAAACCTGTCAAACTATTCTTTGCTGAAAACTCTTGCAAAAGGTGAACAGACATTTCATCAGTCTTCACCTCCTTGAACACTGCCCATGTCATCATTCTGTTATTTTCATGACACCTTAGTCCAAAGAATCCTTCTTGCGTTATGAAGATCCTGTGGTGTTCTGTTTAGCCAGCCTTGCCTTTACCATTTCTTTGATCACAGCCTTGGTGCTATGGATATTTATGAGGAATCATGACATTCCCATCATTGTTGCCAATAACTGGGATGTCACCTACACTCTCCTTGTCTCCTTCCTGCTCTGCTTACTTTCTGCTTTGCTGTTCATTGGCAAACCTCAGAGGTTAGCGTGTCTCCTCCTACTAACAGCTTTTGGCAATATTTTTTCAGTGGCTGTCTCTTGTATATTGGCAAAAGCTATTACGGTAGTTTAAACTGGCACTTTACTGTTTGGCTGATGACCTCTCCCCCATTCCAAGATGTAGACATGCACTCAGTGACTGAAGAAATTGTAATGCAATGTAATGAAGGCTCTGTGACCATGTTTTACATTGTCCTGGGCTATATAGGCTTTCTGGCAATTGCCAGATTCACAGTGGCTTTCTTTGTCAGGAAGCTACCTGATAGTTTCAATGAAGCCAAGTTCATCATTTTTAGCATGTTGGTCTTCTGCGGTGTGTGGCTATCCTTATATGAGCTCTAAGGGCAAATACATGGTAGCTGTGGAGGTCTTTTCTATTTTAGCTTCCAATGCTGGGTTGCTGGGTTGCATCTTTGCATCCAAATGTTACATCCTTTTGTTGAGGCTTGAGCTGAACAACAGGAAACAGCTCAGAAGGAGAAAAGACTGAAGAACCTAAAAATCTATATAATTTGCATTAGTTATTCATCTGCATATGTTTGTGTTTGTGCATCTGAGTGTTCGTGTTTGTTTTATATTGTTGAGATGACCTTGTATTTATTCAATTAAGTTATGTTGCACACCACCTTGGTAATTTCTGTTTTTTAACTGGAAATATAAATTATTCTAGTAATAGAATAATAAATCCAGAAGCTGCTTTTTAAATTTTTGAAGAGTATAGGCTTTTTCTGAATTTGTAGCAGCTGATAAGGAAATTCTTGTAGAAACCATTGTCAATAAACTTTGCAATTAGTAGACCCCACAGATATTTTTATCATCAAAGCAATAATAATGCTATGCCTATGTCATTCTTAATATATTCTATTTTCTATTATTATGTGCGTAATGCCAGGGGTTCCTTCCTGAAACAAGCAGCTCTCAAGTGATATATATGCATGATTCTTGGCCCTATTCTTCTTGAACCAGCAGAACTTCAGGCCTGCTCCCCTCATTATCACATTCTACCCCGTTCTCTCCTTGTGGCTCCGCAACTACAGCTCTAGAAATGCCATCAAAACCTACCCCAAAGGCCACCCATTGCCACACAGCCAGCTTCCATACTTTTTAGGAATTTCCACAGTATTCTGTCATTGCTAAAGTCTTTGAGGGCAGGAACTGGCAAATGCTGGAAGATTCTAGAAGGTTCATTTCTGTTGGAAATATTGTTTTGACTATCTCAAGGTTACACTGAGACAGGAGAGATAAATTTGTGTGCTCAGCGAGCTGTTAATTCTCTCTCTCTCTCTCTCTCTCTCTCTCTCTCTCTCTCTCTCTCTCTTTTACTTTTATTTGTACCTCACATGTCTGAAGTTTTTATTCCCCTGAAGTTTTTTGTAATAAAGCCTTTACCTTTAGTAAAAGATTTCCTTTTACTGATGGACCTCTGACTCTGTGATTTTATTTACTACACGCCACAATTCATCATTGTCATACATATTCTTTTCTCTCCCAAGCAATTTCCACCTCAGCATTGACTTTTGGGCCCCCTGAGCACATAGGCAGGACCCAATGTGGAATTTCTGCCAGTGGAGCCACACAACCCATACCCCAGTCAACAAGTCTGTTCAGATGCAGCAAACATGTTTTCTTCAGCAATTCCACAGGGAATCCCTGGATCTGAGCTGGTGATTACCTTCCTCTAAATTATTAAAAACATGTAATTGAGTCTGCTGCTCACCCAGTCCTCCTTGAACTTTCAGCAACCACGAGAAAAAATAACAGCAAAGACGGTATATTATAAATAAATCCAGCAACATTTAGAGCTAGGATGAGTGACTGGTTCTGATACTATGATTTCCAGTATTCTACATTTCATATTTCAAGGCTTATATCTGTGAGAAAGTACCATTTAAGTCAATGGTTTTTATCAGGACAACTCTAACAATAGTGCTGTAGAAAAGCAAAGGATCGTCTATGTACAGGCAATATTTCCTTCATTCTGAATATGATAGTTTTAGTGGTCTTAATGCTGGCAATGATTCCGCACAAGGTATGCCAGGCTCAAACTGTGAAATGTAGGGTTTCCCATCCACATCGCCCACAACACATATACCATCAGCAAGGAAACCTCATCATTGGTGGCATTGCAACTCATGGTGGCTTCATGAAAACCTTAACAGCCTTTACTGAAGAACCACCACTGGCATTGCTTGAAGAGTTTATGTAAGATGTTTTTTGTTGTGTTTTTTTATTTCCATGTTTTTCCCTCTGAAAAGACCAGTGCTAGTGCTACAACATATATGCAGAGGTATATCAGCTTGGCCTGTAGGGAAAAAATGATGGAATTAAGGTAAAGCTGAAGGGAGGGTTTCAATTTCTTCAAAGGAAGAAGACTTATGTGGAATACATTTAAGCTTCCTGAAATAATAGTCTTTCTTTCAACTCCATTTTCTTTTACCTATTTTTAATTCTTTCTCCTGTCAGATACAAAAAGTTTCCCTTCTGTTTCTTTGACTCACATTTCACTTCTGCTTACATTCTTACAGCACCCATTTTTTCTTCAGCACATTCTAATGGTATATATGTTAATGTAAAGATTGTTAAACAATACTGAATTTTGGATGTTTCTGGAAAAATCACTCAGTGGTAATTGCTTCTGGTATATTTGCATTTTATCTTAATTTACTTATTTCATGTGATGTAAAATACTAGAATCTTTTGACTCATGAGAGGTTCCATCAACTCAGTTCCTTCCTCTGTCTTGATATGAAAACAGATATATCCCTGCTTGCTTTGTTAAATTCCATTTTCTCATATAATTCTTTCTCATAGAAAATAACTTCTTAAAAAAGTAGGTAAATAAAGGCCTATATTGAAAAATGTATATTTGTACCTTGGAATTACATTTGGGTGAAGTTTATGATATAACTCACAGGTGACTCACAAAATGTTTAGTGTTCTAAGTTCTGAAATTGTTGGGCTCTGTTATCTTAGCCCAAAGCAGTTTAACTCACGTTACCATGCTGTTTATTAAATATAGCTGCTTTGATTGAGGAATTTCACTCTACTGGGGGCTGTTTAGTAATGGCTTATACAAGCACAAGAAGGGAAGTGTGCTATATTGTACATTCCCTCTCCATTTTCTTCATCCATAGGAAGTGATAGAAGGACTCTAGGTGTATGCATAGGCCTTACTCTAGATTCAATTTACACATAGTCGATTCCATTTACACATAGTCGCCACAAGGTTACTCTTCTGCTTGGACAATAAACAGCTCTGCCGTAAATAATATACTGTGTGAGATTGTCAGAAAGCAAAATCCACACAAACCTTCAGCAATAATTCAGATAGATGGCACTGAGGTTCTAGATTCTGTAATCCACACACGGCAACATCCACATGGTATGCTGTGTTGTCAGGCACAAGCTCTCATAAAATACTCGTGTTGATAACACGTCTCTGCGACATGCATGCGTGATTGAAAATTTAACCTAACCCTAATGTGAGTCTCAAGAAATAAAATTCATTAAGTACATTATTCTAAGTGCAGTGAGGTGGGCTTCCACCAACCAAGGCTGTAGCTTTGTATGTGTTGATTAACATCCTTCCCACATGTAGTTTCCTTTTTTAAGCCTCCCCATTCCAATCAGCATAAATGCAGTTATTCCAGCTCCTGACTGCTCTCAAGGAGGGGCCCAATCCTGAATTGGCTCTTTGAAGATAAAGGTGCCTGGGAACCACGGGAGGCATAGATTTGCTCTGAAGCCTAAAATTGGCAACTGCTTGTGGAACAGCTGTTGTATGCATCCATGTCCACAGAGTTCTTCATGCGCATAGCATAGGTGTTTGTCACAGATGAGTTCTTCTCTGCTATTGGAGGACCACGTTCTCGTAACCCTAACCTTCTCCAGCCAGAGAATCTTGACTTTAGGATTTCTCTGGAATACTGCAATCAACCATCATCAACATGAAAATGCAGATAGTGGTGTTGGTTTTTCAAAAAGTGTGAAATATAATTCTGATACAGAATGCAATTTTAATTCTAGTGTAGTGTCAAAGAATTATCAGCATATTTTGGCCTTGGCATTTGCAGTAAAGGAGGTCAATGACAACCCTCAGATCTTACCCAATATCACCTTGGGCTTCCACATATATGACAGCTATTTTAATGAAAAGTTGACCTACCATGCCACAATGCTACTTTTATCTTCGTTAGAGAGGTTTTTCCCCAACTACGTCTGTGACATCCAGCATAATCTGACAGCGGTCATCGGGGGACTGGATTCTGAAATCTCTGTTGTTGTGGCAAATATTCTGGATATCTATAAGATTCCACAGGTAGGGATAATCTGCCCTTGTGTATATTGAAAGTATGGGAATGCAATACTTTTTCATGCGGCTTTTGTCCTTCCAGATTTATTTTGCAAGTCGGAGAGAGGGAGGTTGATATTCTATTAAACCCATATTTATGACTTATGACATGGTAAACCAATGAAAGAAGTATTAGAGACAGCAAAATACCCAAGCAATGATAAAGCAAAGTAAACATAGAATCGCAGGACAAAGAAAGTTAGGTCTTGTGGTTTTTTGTTGTTCTTTTTTGTATAAATTTGTATGTGTGTTTCATTTTACTCTTTGCTCCTGCCCTTGTAGTTAAGAAGAAACATCTTTTTACATTATTATTATTATTAGCATTAGCATTGAATCCTTCCTTGCATAGAAAAAACTTCATACTGAGAAGGAGGTACATGAGAGCTGTTGTAAGGCAAGCCTTCCTAGGAAAGGAATTCCATCAAATAGACATCCATGTCCCAGAAAAACACATCTCACAATATTCATATGTCATAGTATAGTATAAGTAATTTTGCAGATAGCAACCACTGCAGTAGGGCGGAACCATCCTCCCAGGACCAGTATTACTGTGCCTTATTTGGACAGGCCTGGGTGGTGGTGATGTCAAGACTGTGCAGATGCATAAGAAGCCCTTTACACTGATGTGTCCATTCTGCCTTGAGTTTGCTTGCACCTTGACCCACCTCAGCACCATCCAGAGATAGTGCAGCAACAACAGTCCAACTACACTCCAACAAAGAATTAACAAAGGAAACCATTTACTTAATTTTGAAATTTTTTAGTTCTACCTGCTGATGTAATGTACCTGTGAAAAGACTAGTCCCCTATCATGATAAGAGGCAATAGTATCCACTTACCTTACCACTTGCTGTAAACCTTGTGTCTTAGCCACTGTATTGAGTGATCAGAGCACATGAAACTACATCTTGAAAATGACTATAACTGTCTGTTTTTCCCTTCCTACTTTTTCCTTTAGCTGGTATATGGTTCGAATCCAGTGATGAATGATAAAACTCCAGGGCTTGATTTTTACCAGATGACCCCTCAGGAAACCCTTCAGTATACAGGGATACTCTCTTTGCTTCTTCATTTTAGATGGGTGTGGATTGGGGTTGTAGTCGCAGATACTGACAATGGAGAAAGATGTTTGCGAATTATCATTCCACTGTTCTCTCAGAGTGGTGTCTGTTTTGCTTTCATAGAAAGAATCCCCATGTTAATTTCTTTCGATGAAATTGATGAAAACCTGGAAAGAGGAGGTAAATTACATAATGAAATCATGAATAGTAAAGCCAACATAGTGGTTTTTTATGGAGAATCAAATGCCATGATGTATTTGAGATGGTTTCCATATCTGTCAAAACAAGAATGTGAGACAAGCATACCAAGAGGGAAAGTTTGGATTCTTACAGCCCAGGTGGAGCTTACATCAACAGTCCATCAAAGGAATTTTGTTACAGAAATAATCCATGGTACGCTAGCCTTCAAGATTCACTCCAACGATGTACCAGGATTCCAGTCTTTTATTGAGAGCAGAAATCCTTCCATCCCTAAAGGAGATGGGTTCATCAGGGACTTCTGGCAGCAGGCCTTTGGTTGCACATTGTCAAAAACGGATGTAGGTAACGTGGATGGATACATTTGCACTACAGAGGAGAAGCTACATAACCTTCCAAAACCCTTCTTTGAAATGAGCATGACGGGCCACAGCTACAACATCTACAATGCTGTCTATGCTGTGGCCCATGCTTTACATGCAATGTCCTCATCTAGAGTCAAGCACAGTGCAAATCTGGATGGAGCGAGAATGAAACTACAGAATCAAGAGAAATGGCAGGTAGTGGCCTGAACATCTTGACGTGACAATGCATAATTTCTTACTGTTATATTTTTACTCCCACAGAAAGGTACTCCTAGAGTATTCTGCCTCAGGTACCAAATTCATTTGACCAAACTTGGGGCCTTGGGAATTGGTGGATGTTGTTGTGATAGGTGTCATGCACTGTTTGACCTGACTTGCACCAGCCTGCTAGCTCCAGATTTTGTTCGGCGTTTTATCTGAAAAATTCATGTAGGCATGGAAGGCAGGTTTTGCACAGGCATCTAGTTGACCACTGTGAGAAGAGGATGCTGGGCTAGATGGGCCACTGGCCTGATCCAGCAGGCTCTTCTTATGTCTTTATGTCGTTACCTTCTCTCTTGCCACTGTTGCGGTTGTGACTGGTGATTCCCTGCACTTTGTGGATATAATGGGGTGGATTACAGTCAAATAGATATAAGGTAATGCTCATAGGGAAAGAAGGGTTAATGTTGATTCCTAGAAGGTATAGGGCCTATTCATGGGGCAGAATATGGCTAACCATACAGGTGAGGTGCAGCTAAAAAAGCAACAGAAATGTTGTGTGGTGAGTTATTTATGCTTGAACAGATTGTAGAGCTCTTTGGGCATACATTTTGAAAGCTATATTTTCTAAATTTTTGAGAAGAAAAACTGATTTGAAATATGGGAGGAGGATGTTTTGCTAAAAAATACCATAAAATGATCTGTTTGAGATTTTTTTTATCTTATTATATGAGCAGCGTGTATTCTTATCAGTTTACTTAATAACATAGTGATCCTTACTATTGTCTCTCAGTGATAAAGGGTTAGCAGATATTTCACCAGTTGCCTCCTGCTCAAAACCCTTCAGGAAAGCATTCTTGCTACCATTAGACATTAGCCTGAAAACCCTACTCCTTTTTATTCCATCCAGTTCCATCACTACTTGAGACATGTTTCATTCAACAACAGTGCTGGGGACAAGATCTCCTTTGATAATAATGGGCAGTTACTAGCTGGATTCGATGTCATCAACTGGGTGGTTTCATCCAACCAATCTTTTCACAGAATAAAAATTGGGAGGATGGATCTGCAAGCTCCTCCAGATGAAGCATTCACTATCAATGAAGAGGCCATAACATGGCATTACTGGTTTAACCAGGTAGGATCCAATCAGAGATTTAGGGTGGAAGTGTTTTAGAGAATAGTGTCAGTAACTGTATCCTTTCAAAACTGTCACCAAACATATAAGAGCCCAGACTAAAGATTAATGTTAGTATTCTCTCAAAGTACAACCTAGTTCTTTAACGAACAATCATGTTAATTCTGCATCTGTTTCCAGTGTTGCTGTTAGCCTCACACCTAAGCCTATCATACAAAGCTACCAGGAGGTCTTTAAAGCCTTCCTTCTGTGTGTCTATGATGGAATGGAATTTGTACTTTAATTTGCATGTAAGGTGCGGTGCATATGTGCTTGAAATTCCTTAACATGGCAAAAAGAAGTGGAAAAGCCCATGAAATTTAAAGATTCCAAGCTCCTTATTTTGCTTTCTTATTTATGGATTAGGCCCAGCCACTTTCTACATGCAGTGAGAGCTGCCATCCTGGTTCTAGCAAGAAAGTGAAAGAAGGAAAACCATTTTGCTGCTACAATTGCATCCCATGTCCAGAAGGGAAAATATCAGACAAGGAGGGTAAGTAAGTATACCTGATGCTACTGGGTGTTTTCTGTTCTCAGTATTCCAATTTGATTTGTGTAGGGACACATTTTTACAATGAGGCTACTCCAAGCTTGATGTTTTCCCCTTGTGAATTCCGGTTTAATTTATATGGGATTGATACGGTGAGGAAAATCAGGCTCCAAACTGCTTCACTTGGGTCACAGACTATTTGTTTTCATGGTTTGGTGATGAGTGGATATGTTGTCACTTTCTGTTACTCCTCTTTTCACACCCATTATTCCTTAGTGCTTTCATTTGGTTTCTAGTCATGCTCAAAACTATTTCTGGTGTGCTTCTGAATGGAACTAGTGGTGTATTTTTTTTGTTGGTCCCTCAGATTTACACAGAACCAGAAAACTGCACAGGCAAACCACACAAAAAAAAATCCTCTACACTCTATTACATAGCATGTTAAAATTAAAAATGTAAGCTGATAATTTAAAAATTTAAAAATTCTTTTCTATTTTGGCTGTGCTCCTATTTCCAGTGTTCCTGAATATATTGACTATGAGCTCCCATATTTGTGAAAAACCAGAAATCTCCAGAAACAAACTACAGTTAAATATCTGTTTTAATGTGGTATACTTGTGCAGGTTTCTGGTTTTGTTCAATTCTGAGGGATTTTTTTTAAAAAAAAAACAAAACAAAAAACCAATAGAACTATTTGTGCACATGCCCTGTTGGTACTGATTTAACATAAGTAACTTAACGGATTGGAAAGTTGGGATAAACATAAGAGGAACACCTACTGGTATGAATAGGAAAATCACAGATGTAGGGGTCAACTTATACAATTGTGAAAGGAAACATTTAGGTATATTATTAAGGTTTCATGTAAGATCAATACCATAGCCCTTTTCACATATTACTGGTGTGTGAGGTTCTATTTCACGCATGAATTCTAAATCATGCTATGATCAACATTGTGGTATCAAAAACAGTGTTACTTTGCAGCTGTGATTATATGTACAGGCCTGCATATATATTTTTTACATTAGACCTCAACACTCAGTTAATGCAGAAAGAAGGCTTATGTCTTTTCCTGTTTCAGATATGAATGACTGTATTAAATGCACAGATGAGAAGTACCCAAGTAAGAATCAGGATACATGCATTCCCAAGATTGTAACCTTCTTGTCTTATGAAGAACCTTTGGGGCTCAGTTTAGGCTGCATTGCTCTTTCCTTTTCTTTGATCACAGCTCTGGTGCTGGGGACATTTATGAAGCACCATGACACTCCCATTGTCGTTGCCAACAACAGGGACCTCACCTACACTCTCCTCATCTCCCTCCTGCTCTGCTTCCTTACCGCATTGTTGTTCATTGGCCAACCTCAGAAGTTGACGTGTCTCCTCCAACAAGCTGTTTTTGGCATCATCTTCTCAGTGGCTGTTTCTTGTGTATTGGCAAAAACCATCACCGTAGTTCTAGCTTTCATGGCAACCAAGCCAGGATCAAGAATGAGGAGGTGGGTGGGGAAAAAGCTGGCCACCTGCATTGTTCTTTCCTTTTCCCTTATTCAAACTGGCATTTGTACTGTGTGGCTGGTGACCTCTCCCCCATTCCAAGACGTAGACATGAACTCAATGTTTGAAGAAATTGTACTGAAATGTAATGAAGGGTCTGTGACCATGTTTTACATTGTCCTGGGCTATATGGTCTTCCTAGCAATTGCCAGCTTCACAGTGGCTTTCTTTGCCAGGAAACTACCTGATAGTTTTAATGAAGCCAAGTTCATCACTTTCAGCATGTTGGTCTTCTGCAGTGTGTGGCTATCCTTTGTGCCAACTTACCTCAGCACAAAGGGGAAATACATGGTTATTGTGGAGATCTTCTCTATCTTAGCTTCCTGTGCTGGCCTTCTGGGCTGCATCTTTTCCCACAAATGTTACATTATTGTGTTTAAACCTGAGTTGAACAACAGAGAACAGCTCATAAGGAATAAACACTGAATAATTTAATAAATATCTTTCCTTAACTGTAATTTGCAATCTGGACTTATCTTTGTTTGTTCAAGTATTTGTTTTTGTTTTTGTTGTTACTCAGATATTGTAGTGATGGCATGGTGGTTATTATTATGTTGTACACAGCCTTGGTAGTTTATGGTATTGTATGTGGCATGCTTAAATGGTTATAATAATAGAAAATCAATCTTGAGCAGTTAATGTGGAAGTCCTGGGCTGTCCAGATGATAAGACCCCCTCTTGGCCTTGCTGAGGTATTACAAAGGAAAGCAAAACAGTACATTTGGCACCAGTTTGGCTGCAGGAATTGCCAGAAGTAAATGTCTTCCCTCCCCCAAATGTAATGTTATTGTGTTGAAGCCTGAGCTGAACAGCCAGAAACAGTTCATTAAGTAAAAAGATGGGAGAATTTGAATACCCCTGTCTTTTATGATGATTTGAAAGCTGGACATGTGTGTTTGATCTGCAATATATTTGTAAATATTTTCCCCACATAAAGTTTTTTATACAACTCCCCCTTGCTGAAAACTTGAATTGGAAATTTGAGTCAATATTTCCCTAAAGGCAGGCTCAGCACTTGTCACTAGCAAGTTCTGGATCTGCCTGCAGGTCTCAGTGACTTTGTGACATCAGCACCCTTTTTGTTGGTCACCTGTGCAGCTGTTTAGGCACTGGAAATACTGCAATTCTGCTTTTGAACAGGAACCAACCTCAGCTCCCATGTAAGTATACTCTTGGCAACTAGGAGGGAATAGCATTGCAGACCATTCAGGAGTGCAAGTGGGAGCCAGTGGTGGGAGAGAGAATGTCACGTAATACAATTCACACCAAGTAGAAGCATAAGGCACTGAACTGTTTTTGATTGACAATCCTGTGCTTTTAATTGTTTCACATTAGTTTATGATGCAACATGTGCATGTTATTGAGCATTTTCATATAAATATAGTTACAGGTAATAGGGTTTATTGGGAACCCTGCAAGACAGAAAAACTATGAGCACATTAGTGTTGCAGAAGCACAGCAAGAATATTAGGCAATAAAACCTATATCAGAGAACTGAATGGGGCTGGGATTCCATGTGGACATATTGGGCTGCTTTAGTGCTAGCGAATAATGCAATACCTATAGGAAGATATGTGCAGTCAGTCCCTGTTTGCCTCTCTCACCCCCCCCCCCCCGCCGCAACATCAGCACTGTGATATATGTCAAAGTGTGCTTAACTGGGAGAGGGGATTTTACCCTCCCTTTCCAATAATTTAAAAAGAGGTGGTTTGCTCCCTTCCCTTCTTTGTAGGGACAGGAGGGGACAGGGAGACATAAGCAAGTAATTGCTGCGATATGTGGTGATGTACCAACAGTGGGTGGGGAATGAGTTCATGTCTCTCTGCACAGACTACAACACTCAATGTTGTTTTTTCAAGGAGGCCTGCATTGTCATCAAGCTTCTATAATTTGTTTTATTGTTCCAGATTGCAGCCTAATATTTCTGGCGTCCCCCTTCTTTGTTATTCATTCCAAACATAATCATCAATTTCTTCCAAGCTAATCATGAGTGAAAACTTTTGTTCAGCTGTGAAAAACATGTTTTCTTCAGCATTCCATAGGGAATCCTCATATCTGAATGTCTGATTTCCTTCTTCTTCAGTTATCGGAAGCATTGCAATATTAATCTCTGGTGGAGTTTCAGTGGCCACAAGTAAAATAAACTTCAATGATTAAGAAGAATGTTATAAATATGCCTGGTACTATTTAGAGATAAGAGTAGGAACTGGAATAAGGCCAGGATCTAAAGGTTTATTCTCTGATACTTTTGCATTCAAGATTTAGATCTGTGAACAAACTACCATTAGAGGAATCTCTAAGCATAGACACTCTGAGTTTAGAAAATCTGCATTTAGAGGGGGAAGTTGCCCTTCTACTGAAGAAGATGGTTGTTTTAGTGGTCTTGTTCATAGTATTCTTTTCTCAGATGCTATGCAAAGCTCATACTGTGAAATGTAAGGTTCGTGATCCACATTATCCACAACACATGTACCATCAGCCAGGAGACTTTATCATTGGTGGCATTGCAACTTATGGTGCTTTCATGAATGATTTATTATCTTTCACTGAAGATCCCACACCAGGACTGCTTGATAGCTTTGTGTAAGGACGGGAAAATTTGCTTATATTTTTATCCTTGTGTTTTGTACCTGGCAAGACAAACTCTAACAGTTTATTCTGAAAACAATGGGCGATGATGATTTATTATCCACCCTTCCCCATAAGGTCCCAGGGCAGGTCACAATAATCCAAAAACACATTCTTAAAAACAACTAAAACAGATCATGATCATGAGTGAAAGTAGAAGGAAATAAACACTTATTTTCTGCACAGGAGAAGGTCAGGGTGAAATGTATTTAAGCCTTTATATTTTATTTCACTTCTACATTTTCTTTCTCCTCATTTCAGTTATTTCTTCTACTGATTCTGTGTTGCTCAGAGGTCGTCTGTGGTTTCTCTTAAGGCTCTGAATTCTTGCAAGATTTGTTTCTTTGTACATAGGACGTGCATTTTAACATTATGGGAATCATTCCAACCACAAGTTTCACAACCACCTTCATATATTCCTGATTCTTGGTCTTAAAACATATCCTCTATTGCTGGCTATATTACATTTCCTTTTCTGGTATAATTCTGTTTCCCCAAAAATGTCTTCGTAAGAAAGTAGGTGATAGAGACATATAATGTAAAATGAGAATGTGGAATACATGTATGTGTGTATTAATATTTGAATGTTCCTGGCTCCTATTGGTAAACTCAAATTTATATTCTCACTCATATTAGCATACATTCCCTACGTACCAATCAGTTGTGTTCTTAAGCTGAGCTCTGAAAATGTTAGGCTGTGTCTCTGCTGAGTTCAGCCTTGTAGCCATTTGAAGGATACTCGTCAGCTCTCTGAGTTGAAGAACATTCATTCTTCAAGTGACACTGGAAAACAGATGAGCTTAATTTCTCCAGATAGATACAGCATATGCCTTAGTCTGTGCCTGGTTCATTTTGCATAGGCACCACAAGCACACCCATCAATTTGGACTGTTAGCAGCTGCAGTAAGAATAAATCACCAGAACATAAAACAATGTCCTGTTGATTGTTAAATTGTTTTTTATTTTATTTTATTTTATTTTATTTTATTTTATTTTACTATCGTTATTATATCATTCCCACTCTGAGATTGCTCTTGGTAATGAAGGGGGGGGATGCAAATGGAACTTCAAACGCTATGTCTATCTGTGGCGCAGCCTCATAAATAACTTTGTCCTAGGTAAAACCATCCCCTCTGGAGGCAGAACCTATAAGTTCCCTCTCATGGATCCTTGTTCAGGTGGATAGGTATAAAAGGTCTCCATTGCTAATCTTTAACTACTAGCTGTCGGGAATAGAAGTTCTATGATGAATAATATAATGAAGAAGGTGCAGGACACAGTGGAATTAGCTTTATTTTTTGATGCAGAATGCAACTATTTTTATAGTGTAGTGACAAAGAATTACCAGCACATCTTGGCCTTGGCGTATGCAGTAAAGGAGATAAATGAAAACCCTCAGATACTACCGAATGTCACTTTGGGCTTCCACATCTATGACAGCTATTTCAATTCTAAGAAGACCTATCATGCCACAATGCTACTTATGTCCACACCAGAGAGGTTTGTTCCCAACTACATATGTGGCATCCAAAGTAATCTAACAGCAGTGATCGGGGGACTGGACTACCGAATTTCTGGTCTTGTGGCAGATATCTTGCATATATATAAGGTTCCACAGGTAGGGATTATGTGCCTATATGGATGTGCAGATGATGGGATTTAATCCTTTTAAATGCCCCTCAGATCCTTGAATTTCAAATAATATGATGGGTGAGATACATAAGCCTTATAGCATGTCTACAAAAAAGTAACATTTATGTCTTTATTGATGTTCAAATAATTTTTATCCATTTATCTCCCTTTTATGAATGGGAGCTTATTCCATAAGGCCAATGGTATCCTAACACAATTAAAATAATGGTAAAGACCCAAACCATTCTTCTTCTTCTTCTTTATTGAATTTATATACTGCCCTATACCCAGGGGTCTCATATAAAACATATTTTAAAAGTTCAGATTAAAATATCAGTACAATCAAACATATGTAATTGTGTGTGTGTTTATTGTGTGTGTCTGCATGCATACACATGGATGCACATATATGTTTATTTTATTTGTGGCTTAGGTCATTGTAACTATAACATATTTCCTGGGTTATATCCAACACTAGTCATAGTCAGAGCAAAGTAACTGAAATCAATGGTTTTAAGCTGATTTCAACATGGCTTATCAATGGTTATCACACCTTCTCAATTTTAAATTTACTATTATTCTTTTAGAAAATATAGAAAATAATATATTATAGAAAATGAATCAAATGCTTTAACTGGTGCATAATTTAGTTACTGCATAAGTAACTAAGTGTAAAGCTATGTGATTGAAAAAGCAGAGTCTCTGTGCAATGTCAATATGAATATCCCATTCAGTGTTTGAAGCCTTTAACATTCTTAATCTATGGGCATAAAACACTGAAAGAATAGGAAGGTGGGCTTTAAGACTTATATAGCCATAGTACTTAATATAGACGTTCATTGTACAAGTAAATCACAATGTATGTCTGACTTTAGCTCAATCACCTTTAGGCACTTGGACCATAGACACACACACACACACACAATTAAAAAGGGAGTAGAAAGGGGCTGGGGTTCTGGGGAAAATGACTTTTGCATTGCCACTTGCCACAGACCCCAATGTGTTTTAACTATGCACATTTTTGGCTTTATAAGCATGACCCATTATGTAACCCGCGTGTAAGATAAATAAAATAAAACAAAGGTACATAAGGAGAGTCTTGCTAGATCAGACCATGGACCTCTCTCACACACAGAAGAGCACAAGCATGACTGCAATATCTTGTGTTATAGGAGATCTAGTATACCTGGAAGAAGTATTTCTTTACTGATCTTCTAATTCAAAACGTAATGTGAGAAGACATTTGAATATCCTCTCTTCTGAGTTTACACCACACATCATCAAACAACGAAGGAAGCTCTAGATATGACCCAAACTGAAATTTAGTTCATTTTAAAGTGTACATCGTTACACCCATACACATCTAATCTTTCTTGAAAATGTTTTGCCTCTGACTGCTAAGGTCAAATATTTGTGACAGAGAGGAAGTTTGGAGAGAAACAGTCCCCACTGATGTTTCTACCCCCAATATAAACCAACTTGTCAACCTTAGCATAAAAATGAAGCTTCCCATCTTTAACATATTGTAATAATATTCCCATGTCTGTTGCAAACAATGTATCTTAATGCATTTTGTAATCTGAGTTCTTCAATATACTGTTTAAACGTGACTACTAGTGTTACTCTTCTCAAATTTCCCCTTAGCTTCTCTATGGCTCTGCTCCAGAGATGGAAGATAAAACCACAGGAGCTTCCTTCTACAAAATGACCCCTGAGGAAACCCTTCAGTACACAGGGATTCTTTCTTTATTACTGCATTTCAGGTGGACGTGGATTGGAATTGCTGCAATGGATAATGATAATGGAGAAAGGTTTCTGCAAATTGCAGTTCCACTGTTTTCCCAGAATGGTATATGTTTTGCCTCCATTGAAAGAGTTCCTATGAAAATTGCACTCACTGAACTTAATGACCTGCTAACATGGGGAGCAAAAATACGTGACAAACTCATGGATAGTAAAACCAATGTAATAGTGTTCTATGGAGAGTGTAACTCCATGGTATATTTAAGATGGCTCCCATATTTATCGGAACAGAAAAATGCAACAAATTTACTAAGTGGTAAAGTGTGGATTATGACAGCCCAGATGGAACTCACATCATTTCTCTATCAAAGAGACTGGGACACAGGAATAATCCATGGTTCTCTCGCCTTCACAATTCACAGCAGTGAACTACCAGAATTCAAGCCATATATTGAGAGCAAAAATCCTTCTAGCACAGAAGGTGATGGTTTTATCAGGGACTTCTGGCGGCAGGCCTTTGCCTGTGTATTCCCAAACACTGAGGCAGATGGGAATATTTGCACAGGGGAAGAGAATATTGACAGTCTTCCGGCACCATTTTTTGAAACAAGCATAACTGGCCACAGCTACAACATCTACAATGCTGTCCATGCTGTGGCCCATGCTTTACATGCCATGACCTCATACAGAGTCAAATACAGCAAAAGTGCACAGGAGGGACGACTGAAGCCTCAGAAACAACAGGTGTGGCAGGTACTGTCTTCCTGAATATGCTCCTATGGCAATGTATAATATTTTAGATATTGAAATAGGGCCTACCCAGTATAATAATTTATCTCCCAAACTTTTCTTGTGCACACATTTACTTTCTCCCTCATCTCCAAACACTCAAGAAACTCCTCTCTTTTCACCCCTCACGTGATTCCCTTGTTGAAACTCTGTCCTTCAGCCACTCCCCATACTGCCCCTACCCCATACTTTCCTTCAGTCTTTTAATGTATTAGTTCAGGGGTCAGCAAACTTTTTCAGCAGGGGGCCAGTCCACTGTCCCTCAGACCTTGTAGGGGGCTGGACTATACTTTTTCGGGGGGAATGAACAGATTCCTATGACCCAGAGATGCATTTTAAATAAAAGCACACATTTGACTCATGTAAAAACATGCTGAATCGCAGACCATCCGTGGGCTGGATTGAGAAGGCGATTGGGCCGGATCCGGCCCCTGGGCCTTAGTTTGCCTACCCATGTATTAGTTGAATGTAAAAAGACTTTTGCATGGCTGGCATGTTGCCTAATGTACAAAGTTACCCTGCCCACTTTTGACTCTCACCCTGCCTGCTTTGTCCTTAGTCTCACTCACCACTGGCTTGCGGCCCTAGTAAAGTTGCCCATGAGACTGAAAATGCTTACCTATTCCTGCTGTATAGTATGTGGGGGGGGGGTTAGTTAGCTTCTCTGATTGCATGTCGAGTTATTAGCAGCCGACTGTTGATGTCAGCTGTGGGTTATAAGTCAAATCAGAACCCTTCCTTGAGACCCGTGGATTGTAAATAACAATCTGTAGCTGGGATGGCAGCCGCCCTTTCTTTAGTTCCCATTCCTCTTCCTGCCTTTGGACCTACCGTTTCAGCCAACCACTTTAAAATCTTTCTGGGTTCTTCTTCCCAGTGCATTCTCTTTAGTTAACATGCTGAGAAATCAAATCCTAAGTTTAAGCTCACTGGTTATGTCATCAAACATCCCCTATTCAAAACTGTTCAGGAAACCTTTAGTCTGCTGCCGTTAGACCTTCGTCTGAAAATCCCAAACTCTTTCCTTTTCCATCTAGCTCCATCATTTTTTGAGACGTGTTTCATTTAACAACAGTGCTGGTGACAAAATTGCTTTTGATCATAATGGGCAGTTGCTAGCTGGATTTGATTTTATCAACTGGATTGTTTCCTCAAACCAAACCTTTCACAGGGTGCAAGTGGGGAGTGTGGATCCAGAGGCTGTTCCAGACAAAGCCTTCACCATCAATGAAGATGCCATAATGTGGAACAACTGGTTTAACCAAGTATGATCCATTTTGGGGGGCAGTTTTGGGAATGTCCCATTGTTGAATGAGCCCTGATTCTCTGCATGGGTGTATAAAGTAAATGTCATGGTGAACGCAAGTAAGAATGTTCTTGAATCAAAGTGCAACATTGTATGAATTGATGAATTCTTGGAGTTACAAAACATTCTGTTCTTGATATTCTGCTGTTTCTTTCAATAACTGAAATATAGATTTTTATAAGGATTAAAAATAATAATTTTACAAGTTGTGTGTCGCATCAGCTCCATTCAACTTGGCCAGTGGTTAGGGAAGATAGGAGCTGTTCCCCAACAACTCTTGGAGTGTGGCACTTTGGATACCTCTGGTGCAGAAGACCTTCTAGGACTTAAAATGAAGAATGCCTTATAATCAGCAAGTCAACTTTGTGCAACAAAGTTTTAATATATAGATAGATAATGGAGTACTATCTTCATTCTTTTAACAAATGCCAGAAACGTTGACTCCATTCATACATGGCTACACAGTCTCTTCTGTAGTTCACAGTGTATAGACAGGTGGAAAGCCCCCAGAAGTGCAAGCATTTGAAGCTGTTTCTCCTCCTCCTCCTCCTCCTTCTTCTTCCTCCTCCTCATCCTCTATGGATTAGGCACAGCCACTTTCTGTATGTTGTGAGAGTTGCCACCCTGGTTCAAGCAAGAAAGTGAAGGAGGGAGGGCCATTTTGCTGCTATGATTGCATACCTTGTCCAGAAGGGAAGATTTCAGACCAAGAGGGTAAGATATATATGTAGATAGATGTTAGATAGATAGAGATGATAGATAGAGATATATAGATAATGGATTGATAGATGATAGATAGATTAGATGATAGATAGATAGATGATAGATTAGGCTTCATATGCCATGACCCAAGGTTCTTTGGGGGACTGTATGCTTTAAAATTATGCTGTGGATGTGAAAGCCATCCTTAGATGGGACAAAAGTAAAAAGAAAAGAAAAGAGAGAAATTATTAATGCTATTGATGTTTTCTGTGATGAGCTCACAAGTTCATGGCCATAGACCTCTCCTCATATGTAAAGACCAGTTGTGGGTTTAAGCTCATGCAGGGAGCCCCAACATATACAGAAAGTTCCTTGCTGCAGACAATATGATCGTATTGAAGAGGGAAAGAGATGGTTTCACAGTTTTAAAATGGAAAAAAGAGAATACACTGTGACGTCACTTGGGTCTTCCTTTGAACACTGCTTTGATGCTACTGCTGATGCAGGGAATTGTGACTTCACCTTGCTGCTTTACATCTAACACGTTCTAAATAATATTTGAAATTTTTTTCAAAGAATTTATTCTATAATTTACATAAACAAATTTTACCACTACGAAAGAAATCATCAATTCTTATGATTTATAGTCCATGGTATGTTTATGAGTTCCTGAGTTCTTCACCAACTAGTCATGTGGGAAGGCTGGACATGCCTTCAAAATTATGCAGAGAGCCTCCACACTTATAGAAAGCTCCCTGCTGCAGATGGTATGATCAGTACAGTAGTGGTGATGGTTGGGTCATGCAGGACTAAACTGACCACAACAAAACCCCTTTTCAGCAGTTTTGCCCTCTATATGTGAGCAGAGTAAGGTGTGAAGAGGTCTTGTTTCTTTCTGTTTCAGATATGAATGACTGTAATAAATGCACAGATGAAAAGTACCCAAGCAAGAATCAAGATAAATGCATTCCCAAGATTGTAACTTTCTTGTCTTATGAAGAACCTTTGGGGCTCAGTCTAGCCTGCATTGCTCTTTCCTTTTCTTTGATAACAGCTCTGGTGCTGGGGACATTTATGAAGCACCATGGCACTCCCATCGTCATTGCCAACAACAGGGACCTCACCTACACTCTCCTCATCTCCCTCCTGCTCTGCTTCCTTTCTGCATTCCTATTCATTGGTCAGCCTCAGAAGCTGACGTGTCTCCTCCAACAAGCTGTTTTTGGCATCATCTTCTCGGTGGCTGTTTCTTGTGTGCTGGCCAAAACTGTCACAGTGGTATTGGCTTTCATGGCCACCAAACCAGGTTCCAGAATGAGAAAGTGGGTGAGGAAAAGTCTGAGCAACTCTATTGTTCTTTTTTGTTCCCTTATGCAGGCTGGAATCTCTACCACATGGTTGGCAACCTCTCCCCCCTTCCCAGATGTGGACATGCACTCTGTGACTGAAGAAGTTGTCCTGGAATGTAATGCAGGGTCTGTAACCATGTTTTACAGTGTCCTGGGCTACATGGGCTTCCTGGCAATTGCCAGCTTCACTGTGGCTTTCTTTGCCAGGAAACTACCTGATAGTTTCAATGAAGCCAAGTTCATCACTTTCAGCATGTTGGTCTTCTGCAGTGTGTGGCTATCCTTTATTCCAGCTTATATAAGCTCTAAGGGCAAATACATGGTTGCTGTGGAGATCTTCGCTATCTTAGCCTCCAGTGGTGGTCTTCTGGGTTGCATCTATCTTCCAAAATGCTATCTTATTGTGTTGAGGCCTGAGCTGAACAACAGGGAACATCTAATAAGGAGAAAATTGTGAAGATTCTTATGAAGAGGAAAGTGGTGTCCATTGAGCTTTTAGCAGCTTTTCTTGAAATTCAGAAGCCCTTATATAGAGTTTGGAATTCTGTGCTCACCATAGATGGACAAATCTTCCCGTTTTTTGAAGGACAGCCATTCATAAATATATGTTCCATGTCATTCTTTCTAAATGCAATATTTTTTCTCAATCTCTGTGATTATGTTCACTCATTAGTTATATTTTTTAAATAGAAACTTCATCGCTGGTGAGGGTTCTTATTTGCACTACAACAAAGCTGGAGTAAATTAGTTTCCAAGCACTATATCCCTAGTTTTTATTGCTCCAATCCCACTCAGGTTTCATGCAACATGGAGGAATTTAGAGGTGCTCTGCTGCATGTTTCCCCTCTTTGGTCAGGTATCAATAAATTCAGTAAACAGCACTGAAGAAAACAAAGCAGTAGACTGCAATGTGTAAATGTGGGATATACGTTCCTTTTCACCCCGCCACTGTTCTACCAAATCTATAGAAACCCATTTCCACCCGCCCCCCCCTCCACCATATATTTTAACTTGAATGAATGAATCTTTATTTGTGTCAGCCATCAGCCATCAGCCATAACAATAAAACAACAATAAGATATACAAAGAATAGAAATACAAATAGAAAGTTGATTATATAAAATACATTTTAGGGTTTTGAATCAATAGTCAAGTAGCGGATCTTATTCTAATTGCCCCAGTTAAAAACCTTGCAACCTTTTCTGTCACCTGCTCATCTTAATCTGCCGAGAGAAAGGATAGTGTGGCAGTGGCTGGGCAACCCAGAATGGACAATAAAGAGGGGTGATAACCTCATTCCTCAAGTCTTTATAAAGAGTGCAAGCCAGAAGGACATGTGTCACTGATTCAGTACTGCCATCTCCACAGGAACATAAGCGTTTTTCGTGTGGAAACTGTTGAAATTGTCCCTCAAGTACAGCCACGGGCAATACATTCAATCTTGTGAGAGTAAAAGCGCATCTATGTTTTACAGTTGCTAGGTTATGCAGATAGGGTGCCAGAGAATCAAATGGGAAGGTTGAAAATAGTCATACCACGGGCAAAATTTCCATATTGTGGCCAAGTTTTTCTGGTGCTCGATATCATTTAGGCACAGACAAATTAGACTGTTTGCTTTACTAAAACCCGAAGTGAGTAGCTGTTGTGGTGATAACCCACAAGAGTGAAGTTTTTGATAGACAATTTTAGACCAGGCACACTTGTGACAATCTTGCAGCACTAGGGATATTAGACCAGAGGGATTTGAGTTTAGGCAAAGCCAATAGTTAAGTGTCCTGTGCCAGATCCGTGATTCTACCAAGGGAAGATTAGCCTCTAGGTGTAATGATGCGTTTGGGACATAGGGTGGTACTTGATACTGAAAATCTTATTTTAATCCACCAGTACCTGTGGTAATTTAAGTGTGGTTCCAAAAGAGCATAGACACCTCTTTTTGAAAGTGAATTAATCAAATATTTATTTCAATTTTACAAAACAATTATTTAAAAATGGATGGTTATGTTTAATGAAAAGGATACAATGTAAAAACAACAGCTCTCAATTCAGTTATTATAATTCAGAATGTTTAATAGGCTGCTGTTTCTTTAACAAAAAGGGGGATAGCTTTGACAGTATCATTCCCCACCATTCAGATCAATAGCCAATTACACTGACTCAATTCCATTTAACACCGTGTTCACTAGGTCCTGATAACCTCACTTGCAAGTCTTCTCATAAAAAAACTTAATTTAAATATTTATTCTAATAAACATCATTTTGTATGCAGTTTTTACTAATATACTTTTGGGGGGGAATCCCCTAATTTTTTTGTTATTTTTGCTAACATGTATTTTTAAACAGCTTTCGGTTCATTCTATACAAGAAAGTGTTTTCTGAAGTGTTTTCTGAAGGTATCAATAAAAGAGCTGCTCAATTGAGGCAGCAAGGGTAAAAACAAGCTAACATCCAGCTGGTGGCAGCAGTGAAATTTGGAAGGCACGGTTCTGTTGCCTCCATTCCCTCTGAGAGTACAGGCTGCATCCCAAACTACCCCAACTCCTGGTGTTGTGGAAAGTCCATTTTAATTATGCTTGCAGCTTACAATGGAAGAGCAATGACTGGGTAGTGCTAGGAACAACCCATGTGGCTCATCAATCCATGTAATTCTGAAAAGAAGACTACTCCTACCATGAAAGAAGTTAATTTTGTCTCTAGCCCCAGAGCACAACATTATTTCTGGTGCCATTTTTTTTTCTTGTATACCGGTAGCATTCCAAACACATTTTCATATGTGAGACAAACATAATTTATTTAACAATTCCATTAGGAACCCCAAGAGTGGAACCCATTATTACCTCCCTCTTTAATTACTATCAAATGTCCAACTCCCTGTAGAATTCATGGGCCACAAACAAGATTAACAGCAAACACTGTTAAGCAAAGGCAACCAAGACTGTTCTAAATATACCCAGCACCATGTGGGGCAGGGGAAAGGGACTGGGAGCAGAAACAGTCCTCCAGTGAGATCGCTAATAGTTTCTATTAGTCACTCCAAGGCTCAAGTAAAGAAGGCTGTTAGTCATCAAGACACTATATATAGTGTGGTAAAAGAAAATAGCAGAATTTCTGTGTAAAAAATAAAATAAGCCTTGCAGCGAGGATGGTGGTTCTAGTGGTCTTCCTGCTGGCACTGCTTCCTCACAAGTTATGGACATCTCATGCTGTGAAATGTAGGGTTTGTGGTCCACGTTACCCACAACACATGTACCATCAGTCAGGAGACCTCATCATTGGTGGCATTGCAACTCATGGTAGCTTTTTCGACAGTTCAATAGCTTTCACTGAAGAGCCTCCACCAGCATTGCTTGAAGATTTCTTGTAAGCACTTATTCTTTATTTGTTTTAATCTCTTTGTATTTTGTCACTGAAATGAGCAGTTGTAGAACTACAGTCTATAAACAGTGGCTTCTTGTCTTAGATGTATAAAAAGGTAATACATTAATAGAATGCTGAAGTGGAAATCCCCCCCCCCCGGGAGGATACATTTAAGCCTTCAGAAGCTATTTTATTTCTCTTCACTATATCTTTCATTGGCTGTGTTACCAAAATTCTGCTGTGATTTCTTTGTTCCATCATATCTCTCACTTCTTTCTATACTTACACTTTTGTTCTGCTATCTTAGCATAGGGCATATTAGACTCATGTTATCAAGAAACCCTACTTTAAAGTGTATCCCTTAGTGTTTGATGCTCAGAAACACCATTCTGCACATGATTGTGCAGTGCAAGGGTTTATGGAAGCATGGCAGAAGAAGTGAACAATAACACTAGATAGTCTCATGAACAGAAGGTGTAAGCGTGAAAAAGTGGGAAGGGTAGCAGAGCCTACTTAATGTTGGTTCAAGGAAAAAAGTACAAAGAGGGAGAATTTCCTTTGATGCCAAGAGCCAAGTTTGAGGCAAGTACTATTTGGTGAGAGAACCTCATAAGAGATTTTAATTCACAAAATAGGCAGCAAAGTAAAGAGTGGAAATATAGGCTTTAAATTGTTTAAGATACACCTTTCCAAGGGAGTTCCAAAATTGCCCTTTATAAAAGTTCCTTCCAAAGGTTCCCTCTTCCCCAGCATAGGAAAAGACCACAAGTGGAAAGTTGTTTTTTTTAATAAAAAAATGCTTACTTAACAATCTCTCCACAGGTCAAATTAATGTGCTGTTGCATATATGAGTCAGAAATGCTGCACAGGGAGTAAAACATGGCTTTATTACCAAATGATCAAAGTTCATAAATTATTGGTATAAGAACATGAAAATGGCTGGTGAGAGCTGTGTGGCTGAGCTAGAGCAAGCAGCTCAGATGGCCTTGCATGTTGAATTCTCAGGTAGACTTGGGGGAGGAACAAAGGCTTGATTACCTATTTCCTCCTCAGGCAAGGGGAAGTGACAAAGTTACTTACCCCCAAGGTAAGGGGAAGTGACTCACATGTTAGCTAGGAGAACAATAATCAGTTACTTATCAACTAGTTAAAGTTCAGAGATGGTTCTTCCTGCTTCTCTAAAGTTTCCGTGGAATCTTCCAGTTAAACCCTTTCACCATTACACAGGCATTCCCATTTTCAGTGTTAATTAAACCAATTTTACTTAAAAAGGGCTTCATCTATTGTTAGGCTCTCTGCTTTCTGTCCTAGCAGTCCCAATGGGCAGCAGGTACCACTGCTCCTGGGGAACAGAAGCAAACCACAGCTTGCTTTTGAATATGCAGGCTGGGCACAAATCACAATTTGTCATCTCTCTATAGCCACAAGATGCACTCTTGGATCACCATAAGCACCCTGTACCTTCATAACTTCCATCTTCTCTGAAATGGGGAAATAACTGGAATTCAGCATTTCTTTCTCTGTCTTTTGTTTCCTTTATCTCTTCTCTTGGCTCTCTGTCCTACCCCTTGTGCTGTTGAAACACTGACACATTTTGAGTTTGTTCCATTGTATTCAGGACTCCTGACAGATCCCTAGTACCACCCCATTTTCTTATGTGGAATCAGGAATCTTTCTCTCTCTTTCCCATAGCTGTAATTGAATTGTTGATTCAATGGCTTACAGCATTTCTAAAAACATCAAGCATTAAAAACCTTCCAATACAGGGCTGCCTTCAGATGTTTTCTAACAGTCCGATAGTTGTTTATTTTCTTGACATCTGAAGGGAGGGTGTTCCACAGGGCGGGTGCCAAAACCGAGAAAGCCCTCTGCCTGGTTCCCTGTAACCTCACTTCTTGCAGTGAGGGAAGCAGCAGAAGACCCTCAGAGGAGGACTTCAGTGTCCACGCTGAACGATGGGGGTGAAGATGCCAGTTGGGGCTTTAAAGGGCAGCAACAACACTTTGAATTGTGTGCAGAAACGTACTAGGAGCCAGTGAAGATCCTTTAGGACTGGTGTTATATGCACTAGCAGAGGAAGAGGGGGGCAGGGGGAGCGCACCGCCTCCTGCAGTGCGATCCTGGTGGGGTTCCACCATGTCTGCTCCCCCACCCACGCTGGGCGCCCCGCTGCCAGAACACATGCCCCACCCCTTTGGGCGGTGCACCACACCCCCGAGGCGCGCACCAGCCCTGCCCCCACCTGCTCTCTGCCCCCGGTGCTGGAGCATGAAGCTCCGCCACTGGTTATATGGTCCCGGCGACCACTCCCAGTCACCAGTCTAGCTGTCACATTCTGGATTAGTTGTAGTTTCTGAGTCAACTTCAAAAGTGGCCCCATGCAGAGCACATTGCAGTAGTTCAAGCAGGAGACAACCAGGGCATGCAACACTCTGGTGAGAGAGTCTGCGGGCAGGTAGAGGCTCAGCCTATGTACCAGATGGAGCTGGTAGACAGCTGACCTGGACATAGAATTGACCTGCACTTCCATGGACAGCTGTGAGTCCAAAATGACTCCAAGGCTGTGCACTTGGTTACCCCGTTCAGGACACTCCACACCCACCCTCCCCCTGTCCTCCAAAAACAGAACTTCTGTCTTGATAAGATTCAACCTCAATCTGTTAGCTGCCATCCATCTGCCAACCACCATAAAACGGTAGCAAAATAATAATAATGCTGAGGAAGATGCAGAATATAGTGGGTTTATTATTATTATTATTTAGATGTGGAATAGTTTGATACAGAATGCAACTTTCATTCTAGTGCAGTGCCAAAGAATTACCAACACATTCTGGCCCTGGAATTTGCAGTGAATGAGATAAATGAAGACCCTCTGATCCTGCCCAATATCACCTTAGGCTTCAACATCTATGACAGCTATTTCAAGGCAAAGCAGACCTACTATTCTACAATGCTACTTTTATCTACATTGGAGAGATTTGTTCCGAACTACAAATGTGACATCCAGAATAAGCTGACTGCAGTGATTGGAGGACTAGACTCCAAAATCTCTATTGCAATGGCAAATATCCTCGATATCTATAAGATTCCACAAGTAGGTAAGGCACACATGCTCATTTGCATGTGGGAATAGTGCAGAATTAATATCTATCTATCTATCTATCATCTATCTGTCAGGAGTTCAGCCTACACTCGAGTAGGACTCTGGCAGAGACACATGCTCGACTGGCATGTTCCCTCCCTCCTGGTATTTCTTTCGGGAGCTTCAAAAGCTTTCTTCAGCCCAAACACCACAGCGACCGATGCCAACCAACACCGGCACACTTAGGGATCCGCAGAGTTTGCGCAACTTGCGTGACAGACCTCAGCAACTCAGTATTTTGGCTAATCTACTTTATTTATATATAAACACACAGAGAGCACTGCAACATGGCTCCCTCTCTAGCATCAGACAGCAAAAAGGAAAAAAGACAATAGTACCACTTCACAGAACACAGTAACACAAACATCCTGCCTCCGTCACATCCCACTCTGTGGAGTCAAAACATACACCGTCATGTGAAAGACAGCAATCCCATGACTGCAATCATGGAGCAGGAATTGTAACACTATCTATCTATCTATATCAGATATGTATATAGTGCTTAATGTTTGGATATTTAATTGATGTACATAAATAATAATTAGAATTAGAACTCATCATAGAACCAAAAGCATTGCTTTTTCATGCTTTTGGATGTTTTGTGGACTAGAAAAGATTTCAATGTGCAAAGGAAGCACATCAGGGACAGAGCAAGAAGGGAGGTCCACTACCCAAGTGTTGGGGAAATATTGGGGTTCAAAGCCAATGCCTTTGGCTGCCTGGAACAGTCAACAGAATCCAGACACCAATTTTTCATAAAATGGGACATTTGTTTAGGCAATGAGACATATGTGGATACAATTGTGCAAGGTCTCCTGTTTGTAGGCATTGTACACCATAATACATTGCAGTAAACTCTGGGTTGGACCACCAATGTACACATACATATTTATTTCTTTTTTAAAATATTTGTTTCTGACTGCTTGTGAAAGAGCATGAGTTCTGAGGAAAGAAGTTCTTTCCCCAACCATAAAAGGAATTTGGTTAGACTATATTGCCTCATGGTCAGCCCTGTATCTTTAGCATGGGATAATAACCACTAACTTTATGAGGTTGACATACACTTTGTGTCTTAATGTCAGGGCTGGAGAACCTTTTTCAGCCAAAGGGCCTTATCTTCTTGTAGGCAACATTCTGAGGGCCACATGGTGGTGGTGGGCTGGGAAAGAATAAGAAGTCGGTGGGGCAATGAATATAAAATTTAACTTTGTGTTGTAGACTAGGTTCGAGACAAACTCACATACCCTTCTCTATTCTCCATTCAGGAAGATAAGAGGCATAATCATGGATTAAGGACTCACTCTAGCTTGGAAAAACACTCATTGTAAGAAGCAGGACCAGTGACAGGTGCATATGCGCCACTGAGGTGCAAAAATCCACCCAGTGCCCCCATACTAACTTTTATGGAGTTTTTGGTGGGAGGGGGTTGACTTTTGTAAAGGAGGAACTCGCTCACCTGTAACAACGATGCAGTGGGGAAAAATTGCTTTGACAAGAATATTTGACACTATGGAGTAACAGAGCGACAGAGGCAGGGGGCGGGGATTTTTGTTTCATTGCTTTTAACTGCCAAGCGATCGAGAGGGACAGGTACATAGTGGATATATATTTGGCGCCCCCCAGAATTTGGTGCCCGGGTACCCCTTGCACCCCTGGGTAAAGACAGCCCTGTACTGGTATGGCCTGGGGAGAGTTCTGAGGAACAGATAAAGAGGCCTAGAAAGCTGCATTTGGTCTCTAGGCCTGAGGTTCCAGACCACAGATTTAATTGACCACTACACATGAAACTACAGCTTAGAAATTACTATACTTATCTCTCCTTCTTAAATCTTTGTCTCTGTTCAGCTCGTGTATGGTTCTGCTCCAGTGATGAATGATAAAGCCCCAGGACTTTCTTTCTTCCAGATGACCCCTAAGGAAACCCTTCAGTATTCAGGGATACTCTCTTTATTACTGCATTTTGGTTGGATATGGATTGGGGTCATTGTTATAGACACAGACAATGGAGAGAGATTTCTGCAAATTGCAGTTCCACTGTTCTCCCAGAAAGGTATTTGTTTTGCCTTCATGGAAGAGCTCCCCTTTGTAACTTCTTTAACTGAATTTGATGATAATTTGGAACATGGGTCAAAAATACACGCTAAAGCCATGAACAGCAAAGCCAATGTAATAGTGTTTTATGGAGAATCTAATGCTATGATGTATCTGAGATGGTTTCCATATCTGTCAAAAGAGGAACATGAGACAAATATATCAAGAGGGAAAGTGTGGATACTGACAGCCCAGATGGAGCTCACTTCATTGGCCTTTCAAAAGAATTGGGATACAGATATAATCTTTGGTGCTCTCTCTTTCACAATTCACACCACTGACCTACCAGCGTTCAAGCCATTTGTTGAGAGCATCAGTCCTTCCAGGACAAAAGGAGACAGTTTTATCAGAGACTTCTGGCAGCAGGCTTTTGGCTGTGTATTCCCAAATTCTGTTTTGGAGAGGGGAGATGGATACATTTGTACTGGCGATGAGAAACTGCAGAACCTTCCTGGAACGTTTTTTGAAGTGAGCATGACTGGTCACAGTTACAACATCTACAATGCTGTCTATGCTGTGGCCCATGCTTTGCATGCCATGGCCTTGTCTAGAGTGAAACACTCTGCAATAGTGGATGGAAGGGTTTTGAAATTTCAGAATCTCCAGATGTGGCAGGTAGGGGCATGAACATCATCATATAACTTTGCATGGTATCTTAGATCTTACAAAAGGCCCCCAAACAGTGTAGAAACCTATTCCTCATATTCTTCCTGTGCTCACATTATCATCACTCTTTCTCTCCAAATCATATTAAAGCTATAGAAAAGTAAAAGTATAGGGTGTTTATAAACATGTGCAATTTATGAAGCACAAATACTTGGGGAGGTTTTTGGAGCTGCAAATGGAATAACAACTTTGCTGCAGAGCGTGGCAATCCAAATGACATTCTGTAACTAGGCTAGGAGTAACCTTTCTGTAGCCGTGAGAAAAAGCTGTAAAAATTTATGCCATAACATGACTTTCTCGGATAGTTGGTGATGGTGCTATCAAATTATTATAATTTACTATTTATTAAATTTGTATACTTTCCTGTACCTGTAGATCTCAGGACAGTTCATGACATAAAATTACAATATAAAAAAACCCCATAAAATAGATCCCCACATAAAAGATTTAAAAAGGCATTGGGTGTCAATCAGCCAAAGGTCTGGTTGAAGAGGAATGTTTTTGCCTGGCACCTAAAGATATATAATGAAGGCACCAGCCAAACCTCCCTGGCAAGCGCATTCCACAAACAGGGAACCACTGCAGCAAAAGCCTATTCTCATGTTGCCATCTTCTGGACCTCTTGTGGAGGAGGAACACAAAGAAGGGCCTCAGATGATGTTCTCAGGGTTCATATTGGATGCAGGTGGTTCTGTGTTCTAAGCCACTGAGCCTCTTGGGCTTGCCAGTCAAAAGGTTGGTGGTTCGAATCCCCGCAATGGAGTGAGCTCCTGTTGTTCGGTCCTAGCTCCTGCCAACCTAGCAGTTTGAAAGCACACTAAAAAGTGCAAGTACATAAATAGTTACAGCTCCGGTGGGAAGGTAAACGGCGTTTCCGTACACTGCTCTGCTTTCAGTGTTCTGTTGCACAAAAAGCGGCTTAGTCGTGCTGGCCACATGACCCAGAACGCTGTCTATGGAGAAACACCGGCTCCCTTGGCCTGAAAGCAAGATTAGTGCCACAACATCATAGTCACCTTTGACTGGACTTAACCATCCAGGGGTCCTTTACCTTTACCTTTTTACCTATAGAGAGAAGTGGTTGTTGAGGTATTGCGATCCTGAACAATTAAACAGACTTTGAATCGGAACTGGAAACTAATTGGCAGCCTGTGCAATCAGGCCATATGCTCAAACCATCTTGCTCCACTGAGCAACCTGGCCACTGATTTCTGCACTAGCTGAAATTTCTGAACCATCTTCAGGCTGTCTTTCTTCTTTGTGGTCTCTAAACTTACAGCATGAGCAGCCTACATTCAAGTAATTTTGTGGATTCAAATAGCGATTCCCCCACCCCATTCCATGGCAGCATTCTGATGCCACAATTAGACCTTAATTTGCAAAATCCATCTCTAGACATTATTAAATTGTTGCCTTTTCTTTTCCAATCCAGCTCCATCAATTTTTGAGAAGTGTCTCATTTAACAACAGTGCTGGGAACAGGATTTCTTTTGACCATAATTTGGAATTATTAGCAGAATTTGATGTTATCAATTGGATAGTTTCCTCAAATCAAACCTTTCACAGAGTGAAAATTGGGACTGTGGATCCTGACAGACCTTCAGACCGAGTGCTGGCCATAAATGAAGATGCCATCACATGGCACAAGTGGTTTAATCAGGTAGGATCTGACTGTTGGCAGCTTTGGAAATCTCCCATTTTTGAATAGTACTGCCTCTCTGTGTGGAAGAGTGAAGCAAATTTCTGTGAACAATCGTGATCTCTCTTTTAACAATTATGTTAGAAACTAGCCTTCTGTACTGCACAATAAATTTAAGCAAATTGGGTATCACCCAATCAGTTTTCCAAAATCTGTAAAATATCCGAGAAGTGAATGTGGATAAAAATAACAGAGTAATATTATTATTATTATTATTATTATTATTATTATTATTATTATTATTATTATAAAATGTTATAGAAAACAATGAACTTGTAAAGGAAAAAATAATATGATGCATTGGAGTATATTGAATATTATGTTAAACAGAAGGTTCTTAATCCTATTTGTAAAATACATTGTGTTTTAAATAAATATATTTTGAATTCTGAAATACTGTTCAAGGGGCAGACAGGGGTAATTTATGCTTATGTTTACATGTATACCTTAATCAATATTACTTTTGTTATACAGTTTGGCATGAAAAATAAACAGCAACAAAATAAACAAATAATGTGTTATAAATATAGGCATAGTACTACAAAATATACAAGCTTTGAATTGCAACTTGTAAGATCAGACCGATTCATACATGAATGAAATGCCTTCTTGCTATAGAGAGTCTTGGGGTGGGCGGACGGGGACTAAATACGGTTAATAATTTCAAACTATGTATTCTCATTAGGCACAGCCTCTTTCTGTCTGTACAGAGAGTTGCCATCCTGGTTTTAGGAAGAAAGGGAGGGAGTCGGAGGCATCTTGCTGCTATGATTGCATCCCTTGCCCAGAAGGAGAGATTTCCAACCAGGAGGGTATGAAATATATTATTTAGGTTTATCAAAAGAATGGGTGTCATTCAGAGGAATATGCTTATAACCGTGAATGCTTCAAGGTTACTTTTTTGTTCTTTGAGTGATAGGTTTTGTTAAATGTTTTGGTGAATTGGATCTAAGAAGAAGTTGCTGCTTAGGGAGAATCTGGTCCATGTGGTATCATTTGGACCTGGTGATTGTAAAGAAATTAATTCAACTAAAATTGCAATGCATTTTTACTAGTGCTGCTCTGCCGATATCTAACTAAAGAAAGCACCATTCAAAGATGTTATTGAGGTACACCTCAAAATCGGGATTCTCAAATTAGTGTTGCTCCTTGGCTATAAACTACAAATTGCCTGTTTTTTTGTTATGTTATGTTTTGTTTTTAAAAAGAAAAGCCCATAAACAGAGAAATTTGCAGCTATATTTTGCTTTAGCAGCTATCATTCATGTTTTGTGAATGGCACTGCAACAGGCTTTTACTTCAGTCTTCCTTTAAACTGTTCTTGGATTCTGCAGGGGATGAACTAAAGTTCCCCCTTTAATGATCATGGGTCTTCTGCCACATTTAGGTTGGCACTGTAATCTCAAACTGCTTAAAAAAATCATTGTTTTTAGTACTAACAATGCTGCTTAATATCACTGAGGCTCTAAACCACATTTGAGAGTACCAGCACTGAACATATATGAATTTGACTGCATGAAAGAAACATTTTTATGCATCGTCTTGAAATGTTATGGCGTATTTGTAAAATAAAGATCTTGGCTTTTCTATTTCAGACATGAATGACTGCATTAAATGTGCTGATGAAAAGTATCCAAGCAAAATTCAGGATTTATGTATTCCTAAATCCGTAACCTATTTGTCATATGGGGGACTCTTAGGACTTGGCTTAACCTGTTTTGCTCTAGCCTTTTCTTTCACCACTGCTCTGGTGCTAGCAATATTTATAAAACACCATGACACTCCCATCGTCAAAGCCAACAACCAGAACCTCACCTATACTCTCCTAATCTCTCTCCTTCTCTGCTTCCTTTGTGCACTGCTATTCATTGGGAAACCGCAGAAGATTATGTGTCTCCTCCGACAAACTGCTTTTAGCATCATCTTCTCCGTGGCTGTTTCTTGTGTGTTGGCCAAAACCACCACAGTGGTCCTGGCTTTCTTAGCCACCAAACCTGGATCTAGGATGAGAAAATGGGTAGGGAAGAGGCTAGCCAACTCCATTGTGCTTTTCTGCTCTATTATTCAAACTGGTATCTGTGCTGTGTGGTTGGCAACCTCTCCCCCCTTCCCAGAAGTAGACATGTACTCAGTGACTAAAGAAGTTGTATTGGAATGTAATGAAGGGTCTGTGGCTATGTTTTATAGTGTCCTGGGCTACATGGGCTTCCTGGCAATTGCCAGCTTCACTGTGGCCTTTTTTGCCAGGAAGTTACCTGACAGTTTCAATGAAGCAAAGTTCATCACTTTCAGCATGTTGGTCTTTTGCAGTGTGTGGCTTTCCTTTATTCCAGCTTATATGAGCTCTAAGGGCAAATACATGGTTGCTGTGGAGATCTTCGCTATCTTAGCCTCCAGTGGTGGTCTTCTGGGTTGCATCTATCTTCCAAAATGTTATCTTATTGTGTTGAGGCCTGAGCTGAACAACAGGGAACATTTAATAAGGAGAAAATTGTGAAGATTCTGATGGAGGGGAAAGTGGTGTCCATTGAGCTTTCAGCAGCTTTTCTTGAAATTCAGAAGCCCTTATATAGAGTTTGGAATTCTGTGCTCACCATAGATGGACAAATCTTTCATTTCTCGTTGTTTAACCTTCCAGTTTTTTGAGGGACAGCCATTCATATGTATATGTTCCATGTGATTCTTTCCAAATGCAATATTTCTTCTCAATGTCTGTGATTCTGTTCACTCATTAGTTATATTTTTTAAATAAAAACTTCATCGCTGGAGAGGGTTCTTATTTGCACTACAACAAATCTGGAGTAAATTAGTTTCAAAGCACTATATCCCTAGTTTTTATTATTCCAATCCCAATTAGGTTTCATGCAACATGGAGGAATTTAAAGGTGCTCTGCTGCATCTTTTCCCTGTTCGGTCAGATATCAGTAAATTCAGTAAACAGCACTAAAGAAAACAAAGCAGTAGACTGCAATGTGTAAATGTGGGATATAAGTTCCTTTTCACCCCACCACTGTTCTACCAAATCTATAGAAACCCATTTCCACCCCACCCCCACCACCATATATTTTAACTTGAATGAATGAATGAATGAATGAATGAATCTTTATTTGCCTCAGCCATCAGCCATAGCAATAAAACAATAATACAATATACAGAGAATAGAAATACAAATAAAAAGTTGATTATATAAAATACATTTTAGGGTTTTGAATCAATAGTCAAGTAGCGGATCTTAGTCTAATTGCCCCAGCTAAAAACCTTGCAACCTTTTGTGTCACCTGCTCATCTTGATCTGCCGAGAGAAAGGATAGTGTGGCAGTGGCTGGGCAACCCGGAATGGACAATAAAGAGGGGTGATAACCTCATTCCTCAAGTCTTTATAAAGAGTGCAAGCCAGAAGGACATGTGTCACTGATTCAGTACTGCCATCTCCACAGGGACATAAGTATTTTTCGTGTGGAAACTGTTGGAATCGTCCTTCAAGTACAGCCGAGGGCAATATATTCAATCTTGTGAGAGTAAAAGCGCATCTATGTTTTACAATTGCTAGGTTATGCAGATAGGGTGCCAGAGAGTTTAATGGGAAGGTGGAAAATAGTCATGCTATGGGCAAAATTTCCTTATTGTGGCCAAGTTGTTCTGGCACTCGATATCCTTTAGTCACAGACAAATTAGACTGTTTGCTTTACTAAAACCCAAAGTGAGTAGCTGTTGTGGTGACTGCACTTGGTAGTCTTCTCATAAAAAACTTACTTTGAATATTTATACTAATAAACATCATTTTGTATGCAGTTTTTACTAATATACCCATGGGGGAGAATCCCCTAATTTTTTTTTATATTTTCGCTAACATGTATTTTTAAGCAGCGTTCAGTTCATTTTCTACAACAAAGGGTTTTCTGAAGGGTTCCTTCCTGCAGGCTTCTTCCTCTGAAGGTTGATTTCTTGAGACCCTTTTTGATTTCCTGTACAGTCATACCTCGGGTTACAAACGCTTCAGGTTGCGTCATTTTGGGTTGCGCACCGTGCCAAACCTGGAAGTACTGGAACGGGTTACTTCCAGGTTTCAGAGCTCATGCATGCACAGAAGTGCTAAATTGAACTTTGTGCATGTGCAGAAGTGCCGAATCGTGACCCTTGCATGCGCAGAGGCGGCGCTGTGGGTTGCGAATGCTGTGGGTTGCAAATCTGCCTCCCACACGGATCACATTCGCAACCCAAGCGTCCATTGTATTACAGATGTTTTTAATTCTTCTTTTTCATGTTTTCAAAAATTGTTTAACAGGAGGCATTACTAAAACCTTAAGTAAAAGCTTGGCTGTTGGTGGTTGAGAGGCATTTGTCTGATATCTTGCTATTTTTCTAATACCTAAATGCCATAGTATTCTATACAGTATAAGGAGTAGATTAGTAAAGTTAAATATCAATAAAAGAGCTGCTCAACTGAAGCAGCAAGAAGGCTACTTCTATCATGAAAGAAATTTATTTTGTCTCTATCTCCAGAGCACAGCATTATTTCTGGTGTGGTTTTTTTCTGTTGTATACCATTCCAAACACATTTTCAGATGTGGCAAGCATAATTTATTTAACAATTCCGTTAGGAACCCCAAGACTGGAACCAGTGACTACCTCCCTCTTTAATTACTATCAAATGCCTAGTAATTCATTCTTCTTGTCCAGCTCCCTGTGGGATTCATGAGCCACAAACAAGATTTACAGGAAACACTGTTAAGCAAAGGCAACCAAGACTGTTATAAATATACCCAGCACCATGTGGGGCAGGGTTAGGGTTAGGGTTAGGCAGGGGAAAGGGACTGGGAACAGAAACAGTCCTCCAGTGTGATCGCTAATAGTTTCTATTATTCACTCCAAGAAGTGCATAAGAAGTAAAGAAGTAAAGAAGGCTGTTAGTCATCAAGACACTATATATAGTGTGGTAAAAGAAAATAGCAGAATTTCTGTGTAAAAAATAAAATAAGCCTTGCAGCGAGGATGGTGGTTCTAGTGGTCTTCCTGCTGGCACTGCTTCCTCACAAGTTATGGACATCTCATGCTGTGAAATGTAGGGTTTGTGGTCCACGTTACCCACAACACATGTACCATCAGTCAGGAGACCTCATCATTGGCGGCATTGCAACTCATGGTAGCTTTTTCGACAGTTCAATAGTTTTCACTGAAGAGCCTCCACCACCATTGCTTGAAGATTTCTTGTAAACACTTATTCTTTATTTGTTTTAATCTCTGTGTATTTTGTCTTCTCTTGGCTCTATGTCCTACCCCTTGTGTTATTGAATCACTGGCTTGTTTTGAGATTGTTCCATTGTAGTCAGGACTCCTGATTCTGGAAACTGACAGATCCCTAGTACCACCCTTATTTGGAATCAGGAATCTTTCTATCTCTTTCCCGTAGCTGTAATTGAACTGTTGATCCAACGGTTTATATATATACAGAGATCACTTTCTCATATCCATTTGTACCTGTTGTACATATTAATTAACATCCTCATATTTTGTAATAAAATATAGAGGCCTTCTTTTTATCTAAATCTCAGTCTGCGGTCTGTTGCTAATCTCCCATTAGTGGAAGTACAACATCCTCATAGCACTCTGTTATTCCATTCACAAGATCCCCCCACCGTCCCAAAAAAATGATGACATGTGTATACGTTTGTAGAAGTCTGTATGTGTTATTGAGGACAAGGATTGACTTAAAATAACATCTTAAGAAAAATAGTGCATTAGTTGTGCAATCCTAGCTTGGAAAGGTGAATGTGCACCAGCAAGAGAAGTAGATACGGTGGTCTTTATTTCTCCTACCCATGGTTGTGTTATTTATTCTGCCCAACCCCGAAAAAATGGTTCTAACACAGTGGAACTAACTTATGAAAACTCCTGACTGGTAGAGATGGTGATAGCAATCCCACAGGAGAAAAGGGATTTAGGGTTTGCTGTGTTTTCCATGGGCGTCTGCAACTTTTATCTGTCAGCTGAAAAGCTCTTATGTGCAATCCTCACTGCATTTAGTCTGTTGATTTGAGGGTTAGTACCGGTAATTCTTCTTCCTCCTCCTCCTCCTCCTCCTCTTCTTCTTCTTCTTCTTCTTCTTCTTCTTCATTATACCCTGCCCATTTGGCTGGGTTTCCCCGGCCACTCTGAGCAGCTTATAGTATTTATAAAAAAGATAATAAAACATAATAATAGACAGCTGCCCTAGACACAGAATTGACCTGCACCTCAATGTACAGCTGTGAGTCCAAAATGACTCCTAGGCTATGCACCTGGTCCTTCAGGGGCACGGTTCCCCCGTTCAGGATCAGGGAGTCCCCCACATCCACCCTCTCCCTGTCCTCCAAGAACAGTACTTCTGTCTTAGGATTCAACCTCAATCTGTTAGCTGCCATCCATCTGCCAACCGCCACAAAACGGTAGCAAAATAATAATAATGCTGAGGAAGATGCAGAATATAGTGGGTTTATTATTATTATTATTTAGATGTGGAATAGTTTGATACAGAATGCAACTTTCATTCTAGTGCAGTGCCAAAGAATTACCAACACATTCTGGCCCTGGAATTTGCAGTGAATGAGATAAATGAAGACCCTCTGATCCTGCCCAATATCACCTTAGGCTTCAACATCTATGACAGCTATTTCAAGGCAAAGCAGACCTACTATTCTACAATGCTACTTGTATCTACATTGGAGAGATTTGTTCCGAACTACAAATGTGCCATCCAGAATAAGCTGACTGCAGTGATTGGAGGACTAGACTCCAAAATCTCTGTTGCAATTGCAAATATCCTTGATATGTATAAGATTCCACAGGTAGGTAAGGCACACATGCTCATTTGTATGTGAGAATAGTGCAGAATTAATATTTATTATTTGTTTGTTTGTTTGTTTGTTTGTTTCAGATATGTATATAATGGTTAATGCTTGGATTTTTTATGGATGTACATAAATAATAATTAGAATTAGAATTCATCATAGAACCAAAAACATTGCTTTTCATGCTTTTGAATGTTTTGTGGAATAGAAAAGATTTCAATGTGCAAAGGAAGCACATCAGGGACAGAGCAAGAAGGGAGGTCCACTACCCAAGTGTTGGGGAAATTTTGGGGTTCAAGCCCAATGTCTTTGGCTGCCTGGAACAGTCAACAGAATCCAGACACCAATTTTTCATAAAATGGGACATTTGTTTCGGCAATGAGACATATGTGGATATAATTGTGCAAGGTCTCCTGTTTGTAGGCATTGCACACCATAATACATTGCAGTAAACACTGGGTTGGACCACCAATGTACACATACATATTTATATCTTTGTGAAAAGATATAACTTTTGCTTGTGAAAGAGCATGAGTTCTGAGGAAATACAGTAAGTTCTTTCCCCAACCATAGAAGGACTTTGCTTAGACCCTATTGTCTCTTGGTCAGCCCTGTATCTTTAGTATGGGATAATAACCACTGACTTTATGAGGTTGAAGTACAATTTGTGTCTTAATGTCAGGGCTGGAGAACCTTTTTCAGCCAAAGGGCCTTATCTTCTTGTAGGCAACATTCTGAGGGCCACATGGTGGTGGTGGGCTGGGAAAGAATTGTCAGTGGGTCAATGAATGTAAAGTTTAACTTTGTAGTGTAGGCTAGTTTCGAGACAAAGAGGCATTATCATAGATTAAGGACTCACTCTAGCTAGGCAAAAACACTCATTGTAAGAAGCAGGGCCAGTGGCAGGTGTGGCCTGGGGAGAGTTCTGAGACACAGATAAAGAGGCCTAGAAAGCTGCTTTTGGTGCCTAGGCCTGAGTTTCCAGACCACAGAATTAATTGACGCGGGTGGCGCTGTGGTCTAAACCACAGAGCCTAGGGCTTGCTAATCAGAAGGTCGGTGGTTTGAATCCCTGCGATGGCGTGAGCTCCCATTGTTCAGTCCCAGCTCCTACCAACCTAGCAGTTCTAAAGCACGTCAAAGTGCAAGTCGATAAATAGGTACCACTCTGGCGGGAAGGTAAACAGCATTTCCGTGTGCTGCTCTGGTTTGCCAGAAGAAGCTTCGTCATGCTGGCCCCATGACAAGGAAGCTGTACACCGGCTCCCTCAGCCAATAAAGCGAGATGATCGCCGCAACCCTAGAGTCGGTCACGACTGGACCTAATGGTCAGGGGTCCCTTTACCTTTACACATGAAACTACAGGTTATAAATTGCTATACTTATCTCTCCTTCTTAAATCTTTGTCTCTGTTCAGCTCGTGTACGGTTCTGCTCCAGTGATGAATTATAAAGCCCCAGGACTTTCTTTCTTCCAGATGACCCCTAAGGAAACCCTTCAGTATTCAGGGATACTCTCTTTATTACTGCTTTTTGGTTGGATATGGATTGGGGTCATTGTTATGGACACAGACAATGGAGAGAGATTTCTGCAAATTGCAGTTCCACTGTTCTCCCAGAATGGTATTTGTTTTGCCTTCATGGAAGTACTCCCCTTTTCAATTTCCTTCACTGAATTTGATGATAAGTTAGAACATGGGTCAAAAATACACGCTAAAGCCATGAACAGCAAAGCCAATGTAATAGTGTTTTATGGAGAATCTAATGCTATGATGTATCTGAGATGGTTTCCATATTTGTCAAAAGAGGAACATGAGACAAATATATCAAGAGGGAAAGTGTGGATACTGACAGCCCAGATGGAGCTCACTTCATTGGCCTTTCAAAAGAATTGGGATACAGATATAATCTTTGGTGCTCTCTCTTTCACAATTCACACCACTGACCTACCAGCGTTCAAGCCATTTGTTGAGAGCATCAGTCCTTCCAGGACAAAAGGAGACAGTTTTATCAGAGACTTCTGGCAGCAGGCTTTTGGCTGTGTATTCCCAAATTCTGTTTTGGAGAGGGGAGATGGATACATTTGTACTGGCGATGAGAAACTGCAGAACCTTCCTGGAACGTTTTTTGAAGTGAGCATGACTGGTCACAGTTACAACATCTACAATGCTGTCTATGCTGTGGCCCATGCTTTGCATGCTATGGCCTTGTCTAGAGCGAAACACAGTGCAATAGGGGATGGAAGGGTTTTGAAGCTTCAGAATCTCCAGATGTGGCAGGTAGGGGCATGAACATCATCATATAACTTTGCATGGTATCTTAGATCTTACAAAAGGCCCCCAAACAGTGTAGAAACCTATTCCTCATATTCTTCCTGTGCTCACATTATCATCACTCTTTCTCTCCAAATCATATTAAAGCTATAGAAAAGTAAAAGTATAGGGTGTTTATAAACATGTGCAATTTATGAAGCAAAAATACTTGGGGAGGTTTTTGGAGCTGCAAATGGAATAGCAACTTTGCTGCAGAGCGTGGCAATCCAAATGACATTCTGTAACTAGGCTAGGAGTAACCTTTCTGTAGCCATGAGAAAAAGCTGTAAAAATTTATGGCATAACATGACTTTCTCAGATAGTTGTTGTTGGCTGCTATCAAATTATTATAATTTATTATTTATTAAATTTGTATACTTTCCTGTACCTGTAGATCTCAGGGCAGTTCACAACATAAAATTACAATATTAAAAAAAACGTAAAATACATCCCCACATAAAAGATTTAAAAAGTCATCGGGTGTCAATCAGCCAAAGGTCTGGTTGAAGAGGAATGTTTTTGCCTGGCATCTAAAGGTATATAAGCCAAACCTCCCTGGCAAGAGCATTTCAAAAACAGGGAACCACTGCAGCAAAGGCCCATTCTCATGTTGCCATCTTCTGGACCTCTCGTGGAGGAGGAACACAAAGAAGGGCCCCAAAAAGTGCAAGTAGATAAATAGGTACCGCTCCAGCGGGAAGGTAAACGGCATTACCGTGCTCTGCTCTGGTTTGCCAGAAGCAGCATGGTCATGCTGGCCACATGACCTGGAAAGCTGCCTGTTTACAAACGCCGGCTCACTTGGCCTAAAAGTGAGATGGGTGCCACAGCCCCATAGTTGCCTTTGATTGGACTTAACCATCCAGAGGTCCTTTGCCTTTACCTTTTTACCTATGGAGAGAAGGGGTTGTTGAGGTATTGCAATCCTGAGAAATTAAACAGACTTTGAATTGGACCTGGAAACTAATTGGCAGCCAGTACAGTCAGGCCAGGATTGGCGTAATATGCGCAAACTGTCTTGCTCCACTGAGCAACCTGGCCACTGATTTCTGCACTAGCTGAAATTTCAGAACCATCTTCAGACTGTCTTTCCTCTTTGTGGTCTCTAAACTTACAGCATGCTCAGCCTACATTCATGTAATTTTGTGGAATCAAATAGCGATTCCTCAATTAGACCTTAATTTGCAAAATCCATCTCTAGACTTTCTAAAATTATTGCCTTTTCCTTTGCAATCCAGCTCCATCAATTTTTGAGAAGTTGCTCATTTAACAACAGTGCTGGGAACAGGATTTCTTTTGACCATAATTTGGAATTATTAGCAGAATTTGATGTTATCAATTGGATAGTTTCCTCAAATCAAACCTTTCACAGAGTGAAAATTGGGACTGTGGATCCTGACAGACCTTCAGACCGAGTGCTGGCCATAAATGAAGATGCCATCACATGGCACAAGTGGTTTAATCAGGTAGGATCTGACTGTTGGCAGCTTTGGAGATCTCCCATTTTTGAATAGTACTGCCTCTCTGTGTGGAAGAGTGAAGCAAATTTCTGTGAACAATTGTGATCTCTCTTTTAACACTTATGTTAGAAACTAGCCTTGTGTACTGCACAATAAATTTAAGCAAATTGGGTATCACCCAATCAGTTTCCCAAAATCTGTCAAATATCCGAGAAGTGAATGTGGATAAAAATAACAGAGTAATTATTATTATTATTATTATTATTATTATTATTATTATTATTATTAATTTATTTAAAAATGTTATAGAAAACAATGAACTTGTAAAGGAAAAAATAATGTGATGCATTGCAGTATATTGAATATGTTAAACAGAAGGTTCTTAATCCTATTTGTAAAATACATTGTGTTTTAAATGAATATAATTTGAATTCTGAAATACTGTTCATGGGCAGACAGGGGTAATTACTTTTGTTATACAGTTTGGCATGGAAAAATGAACAGCAACAAAAATAAACAAATAATGTGTTATAAATATAGGCATAATACTACAGTATATACAAGGTTTGAATTGCAATTTGTAAGATCGGACCGATTCATACATGAATTAAATGCCTTCCTGCTATAGAGAGTCTTGTGGGGGGAAACTGAATATGGTTAATAATTTCAAGCTATTTATTCCCATTAGGCACAGCCTCTTTCTGTCTGTACAGAGAGTTGCCATCCTGGTTTTAGGAAGAAAGGGAGGGAGTCGGAGGCATCTTGCTGCTATGATTGCATCCCTTGCCCAGAAGGAGAGATTTCTAACCAGGAAGGTATGAAATATATTATTTAGGTTTATCAAAAGAAGGGGTGTCATTCAGAGGAGTATGCTTATAACTGTGAATGCTTCAAGGTTAGTTTTTTGTTCTTTGAGTGATAGGTTTTGTTAAATGGTTTGGTGAGCTGGATCTAAGAAGCAGCTGCTCCCTAGGGAGAATCTGGTCCATGTGGAATCATTTGGACCTGGTGATTGTAAAGAAATTAATTCAATTAAAATCGCAATGCATTATTAGTAATGCTGCTCTGCTGATATCTAACTAAAGAAAGCACCATTCAAAGATGTTATTGAGGTACACATTTAAAAATAATCGCACTAAATTAGAGCCCTCTTATCTTGATGAAAAAAGACAATATCATTACATTCTGGCCGAAAAGAAACAGAAATATGCAACCCAAAAATGGCTACAATTACTTGACTCAATTCAGAGCAAAAATAACAAAGCGTTCTGGAACCTAGTGTACGGAGGATTGAAAGCCGAAAATCAACTAACTCTACCACCAATTGCAGAATCCAAATGGTCCCAATATTTTACATCTGTATTTAACAATCTACACAGTGAACTTAAAGGAAATGAAACCACTAAAAATAAAATCAATAAACTCCAGGAGTGGCCAAGGGTAGAAGAAGAGGAAATTAGAGAGATAGTTAAAAATTTCAAATCGGGGAAATCTCCTGGGCCAGACGGTCTACCAATAGAATTATTTAAGACCTATATAGATTGGTGGGCAGAACCCTTAGCTCAATTGTTTACTCTCATAGATAAATATGGGATCATACCTGAGATATGGTTAAGATCAATAATTATCCCAATCTTTAAAAATGGCGACCCAAAAGAACCAAGGAATTATAGACCGATAAGCCTATTATCAGTGATAGGGAAAATCTACGCTAAGCACCTTTTATCTAAACTCCTTACCTGGATGAAAAATCTAAATTTACCAGGGAAAGAACAAATAGGTTTCTCCAAAGGTTGCTCTACATTAGACCACTGCCTTATACTTATGCATTTGGTTGAAAAATATAGATCTCAAAGGCAATCTAAGATATTTGCTGCTTTTGTAGATTTTCGTGGTGCATTTGACTCAATTGACCGCCCAAAGCTGTGGAGGAAACTCGCAGAATTAAAAATTGATCAGCGCTTATTGATCCTAATAAAAAATTTATACTCTTCCAATATCTGTCAAGTCAAACTTAACACCAAAGGTCACCTTTCATCAGACATCCCAAACTCGAAAGGGGTAAAACAAGGGTGTATTCTTGCCCCCTTCCTATTTAATTTATTTTTATCAGACTTGCCAGATCACCTTCAAAAAATAGAATCACATGCCCCTAAACTTAATCAGAAACCAGTTTCTCTGTTATTATACGCAGACGATGCTGTTCTACTATCATTAACGAGCTTGGGTCTGAAACGTCTTATATCTTCTCTGATCCTTTACTGCGAATGTAACAAGCTCTCTATAAATTACGAGAAGACAAAAATTTTGGTCTTCTCGAATGGTTGGAAATTAGAGAAATGGAAAATAAGAGGGCAGGAAATCCAACAAGTGAAAATCTATAGGTATCTGGGAATCTTATTCCAGAGCAATTTAGGGTGGACAAATCATCGCACAAATGCCATAAAACAGGCAAAGTGCACCTCATCAGCAGTTACCCGTTTTTATTATCAGAAAGGCAATCAATTTATTCCTGCGGCCAATCAGATATTCCAAACAAAAGTGCAATCCCAGATATTCTATGGAATACCGCTATGGGTCCAAGCATATAATAGTGATTTAAAAAAGATTCACTCCAGCTTTCTGAGACGTATTCTTGGACTCCCAGCTGTGATCAAATATGAAACAATGTGTGCAGAAATAGGCATACACACAATGGAATATTGGGCCTGGTCCTCCTCAATAAAGTACTGGTTACGCTGCCATTTTCGCTGCCCTCCATCAAGTCTGCTCGCTGATTTGCTCAAAGACTCCTACAAATCAAGATGGTATCAGTACCTCGAAAAAAAGATTGAATCTTTAGGCATCGAGCTGGAGCCCCTGTACAATTCTAATGAGCAATACATTTTCCATAATATCCTAACTAGACTAAAGGATGTCGAGAGGCAAAATATTATGGCAGCTGCAAACAAAATTTGTTCGCCCATATTCTATGATTTAAATATCTTAGATAGCAGAGCCAATTACGTCACCAAATTAATAATTCCAGCCCAACGTAGGGCTTTTATGCTGGCCCGTTTGAATGTTTTTCCCTCAGCATTTGTCAGGGGAAGATATCAAAACATCCCTAGAAACAAGAGATTCTGCAGATGTTTTATGAATGTCCCGGACACGGTAGAGCACATTCTCTTTCAGTGCCCATTGTACAGTACGCTCCGTCAACGCGTGCTGTCCCCTCTTTTGGGTGGTCTGGAGCCCCAACAAGGTGAATGTGTGGGATTCTGCCTATCCGACGTTGACCAAAGGGTAACGGCGGGGGTAGCCGAGTTTTTGGTAGCAGTCCTCCAAGGAGCAGGTTAACAAGGAAAACCACTGATTTTATATGTATATAAATATATATGTATGTAGCCAACTGCTGCCTTTCTGTATATATCTCAAGGCTTTTATATGTTACTTTTTCTTTTATCGTTTTGTTTGTATAATGCCTAATAAAGGTTTGAATAAGTAATAAGTAGATATCTCACCAAAGAAAGCACCATTCAAAGATGTTATTGAGGTAGACCTCAAAATCGGGATTCTTAAATTAGTGTTGCTCCTTGGCTGTAAACTACAAATTGTCTGTTTTTTGTTGTTTTGTTTTAGAATAGAAAATCCCATAAATAGAGAAATTTGCAGCTATATTTTGCTTTAGCAGCTATCATTCATGTTTTGTGAATGGCACTGCAACAGGCTTTTACTTTGGTCTTTCTTTAAACTGTGCTTGGATGCTGCAGGGAATGAACAAAAGTTCCCCCTTTAATGATCATGGGTCTTCTGCCACATTTAGGTTGGCACTGTAATCTCAAACTGCTTTAAAAAAATCATTGTTTTTAGTACTAACAATGCTGCTTAATATCACTGAGGCTCTAAACCACATTTGAGAGTACCAGCACTGAACATATATGAATTTGACTTCATGAAAGAAACATTTTTATGCATCGTCTTGAAATGTTATGGCGTATTTGTAAAATAAATATCTTGGCTTTTCTATTTCAGACATGAATGACTGCATTAAATGTGCTGATGAAAAGTATCCAAACAAAAATCAGGATTTATGTATTCCTAAGTCTGTAACCTATTTGTTATATGGGGAACTGTTAGGACTTGGCTTAACCTGTTTTGCTCTAGCCTTTTCTTTCACCACTGCTCTGGTGCTAGCAATATTTATAAAACACCATGACACTCCCATCGTCAAAGCCAACAACCAGAACCTCACCTATACTCTCCTAATCTCTCTCCTGCTCTGCTTCCTTTGTGCACTGCTATTCATTGGGAAACCGCAGAAGATTATGTGTCTCCTCCGACAAACTGCTTTTAGCATCATCTTCTCCGTGGCTGTTTCTTGTGTGTTGGCCAAAACCACCACAGTGGTCCTGGCTTTCTTAGCCACCAAACCTGGATCTAGGATGAGGAAATGGGTAGGGAAGAGGCTAGCCAACTCCATTGTGCTTTTCTGCTCTGTTATTCAAACTGGTATCTGTGCTTTGTGGTTGGCAACCTCTCCCCCCTTCCCAGATGTGGACATGCACTCAGTGAGTAAAGAAGTTGTATTGGAATGTAATGAAGGGTCTGTGGCTATGTTTTACAGTGTCCTGAGCTACATGGGTTTCCTGGCAATTGCCAGCTTCACTGTGGCCTTTTTTGCCAGGAAACTACCTGATAGTTTCAATGAAGCCAAGTTCATCACTTTCAGCATGTTGGTCTTTTGCAGTGTTTGGTTATCCTTTGTTCCAGCTTATATGAGCTCTAAGGGCAAATATATGGTTGCTGTGGAGATCTTCGCTATCTTAGCCTCCAGTGCTGGATTGCTAGGCTGCATCTTTTTTCCAAAATGTTACATTATTCTGTTGAGGCCTGAGCTGAACAACAAGGAACATCTTATGAAGAGGAAAGGCAGAATGATTTGAATATAGATTAAAATATAACACAGAAGCTGCTATGTTTGTGTGCCTCTTATACATTGTGTCTACACTGCAGAACATTTCTAAGAGGGTTTTTCCTAAAATGTGACCTAGACAAATATTCACTCAAATCCCATCAATTTCCTCTAATTAAAAAATTCCAATGGAAAAGTGGAAACCTCCTAAATGGATACCATGTACCGAGTAAAGTACATTACATCAACTTATATTCACTTACATACTATGCCCACCAAACCTTGTGGAAGGTTGGAAATGCCAAAAAGGAAAAGCTAATCATACGAGGCAAAGAACCACCACATCACCTGCAGCCACATCACTAGTATAAACAAAAAAAAACTACCCTGTTAAGGGGATTAAGTGTTTGGGAAGAAAAAGGCTGTGATGAACACCAAATTAAAATATAATATTTATTTGATCTTACCAAAATACCAGATGTTACAAGTGTATTTTTATACTGTAAACCACTCTGTGATAGTCTGATGAAGGTATATAAATTTAATAAATATATAAAAGTAAGATTCACCCATTTTCTGTGTTTTCAAATTCAACCATTTTGCAAAATAATTTGTGAAATAAGTGTGTACACGAGAATGAAAGCTATCCAAATGTTAAATTATTAGACCTTTAACAGTCAGGCAGTGTTCACATGTTCCATGTTCACTATCTGAGGACAGGTGGGGAGGATTATAGCCATTTGCATCTGTAATCAATAAAGTTGCGGCCTATTTCAACCAAATTATAAGTTGCTGTCTTGGGAGCGACAGGGTCACGGGGCCTTGGCATGCAATTCTTAATACACTAAGTCAGTACAAGATGTATGGAAATAAATCCCTTTTGTCAAAAGTGTATCAATTGTAGAAGGATAGCTTCAGTGGTTTCCCTGCAATGGGATGAAGTGTATGAAAAAAATAAAATAAGGATTCACCAGCTACAGCCATCCCTGCATCTGGAAAGCTTGACTTCAGTTGTTCGTGCTGTGGTGGCCTCCTGTCTCATCTACTGCAATGTGCTTATGTGGGACCTACCTTGAGGATGATCCAGAGACCTCAACTATTACAGAATGCATCTGCTAGGCTGGTAAATGGGAAGCCTGATGGGATAATGTGTCACTGGTCCTGAAAGCAGTGCATTGGCAGCCAATGAGCTATTGGGCTTAATTCATGGCGTTAGTACTAGCATATGAAGTCCTAAATGGCCTGGGATCTAAGTACTTAAAAATGTGCCTTCCCCAGTATCAACCATTTTGCACTCTACAATCAGAAGGTACAGCAATGGTTGGCATTGACCCATGATAGTCTTTTCAATGGGGGCACCCCATCTGTGGAATACCCTCCTTGATGGAGGTATTTCCTACTTCTCTCAAGTTGAATTTCAAGAGGGGGGGGATCCTGTTTAATCTTTCCAAATCACATTGATTCAGCCTGGCATTTGTGATTCCTGTGAATCCTGTGTTATACCCTTACTTCATGCATATATTATAAAGAATGGATACAAGATGAAACCAACTGTTCAAACATGAGCAGACCCTGTGGCTAGGAGTGGAAACACAATATCCCCGACTCCTGCATCTCAGAGTCAATTCAGTTGGATGCCATGGTCTGTGGTGTCAAAAGTTCTTGAGTGAATTGGGAGAATCAACAGGGTTACACTTTCTAATAACTAAGAAGGGAAATGTTTAAACATGTAGGTAACATGCCAATCCTCTACCAAAGCACTGTGTCCACATCCAGAAGCTTCATTATCTGAAAAATGATCTCCCACAAAATGATTAGATGTTGCTCTGGATATCTACACAGGACTTGAATCAAGAGTGGTTCAGTATGAACAAGAGCAGCTTTACCCACAAAATGCCTTGCCAATTTGTCAGAGCAGGCTCCTGAGTTTTTGTTTTAATCACTGTAAAGATCCAGACACTCAAAGGAGAAGTATCAGTCCAGTTACTTTGTAGTGAGTGCAGCCTCCCTCCCACCCCAAGGTCTCAGTGTTTTGCTGACAATGCTGGGAGCAATCATGTGGGATGCACTGGAAGTTTCCCAGGATGTGCTGGTGGGAGGTTGGAGGGCAATCTGACCATAAGGCTGCCATACGTCCAGATTTTCCTGGACATTACTGGAATTTCAAAGGTGGAAATGACGTTCAGGAGGATTTCCAGGAAGCAGAGGTTTGTCCTGGATCTTCAGCAAGCTCAACAATTTTGGGGTGTCCTGGTTTTTACTTTTTGAAATATGGGAGCCCTCCTTGACCATGACTCTTAATAGTTGCTACAGGGCCTGGCTACTGACCCCACATTTTTTCTTTTCCCTTTCCAGCCGTCACCACCTTTTTGAAGCCAGTTGACACACTGGAATTTTTTTAAAAGTTCTGTGAGCACCATTCACTAAATGGCTGACATGGTATATCACAAAATGGCCATATTGGGGACATCATATAATACAAAATAGCCATTGTGGGGAGGGGGAGAATAATGACTTCAATGTAGGAGAGGCTGAGCTAATGCCAACAGGAAACATTGTTGTGGTTGTGGTTGTGGTGGTTGTTTTGAAAATAGCGTCGTCGTCTTTCTCATTTCAAACTTTTTTGCCCCTTCCTTTCCTAACTGAACGAGAAAATCTGTGTCACAAGAGACTTCCGGGTTGGTGCCATTGTTTAATGGCGGATTCCCTCCGAGCTCCGGAGGGAATCGGCTCCGTAGCGTCTGGGTCTGGCCGCTGCGGCGAAGCGGAGACCCTTAAAATCACAGGCGCGGATGCCTGTGAACACAGAGACTCGGCGGGCACCATTTGCGCCCCCCCAATCCGCGACGGAGCCTTTTTAAAGGCTTCGGAACGGAGGCAGGGTGGGGTGTGGGGCTGAGAGTACTCCCTCGCCTACGGAGTGAAGCCGCAAGCCATTGACAGAGAGCGCCAACTTCTTCCAAGACCGATTGGACTCTAAAACATAAACCCGTGAGTAATACGGAGATTGGAACCTTAAAAAAATCTTTTAATTTTGGATTTGGAACGAGCGGGAAGGGGCTAAAAAGGAAGTCCACCCCCCCCCTCTTGTAAACAATTTAAAGCAAAGGACTGGGCAGCTAAGGTCGAGAGAATTTGTTTTTGTTTTTTAATGAAAAATCTTGACTTCACGGTTTTGACACGATAAGAAGATCTACTGGAGGATAAAAAGAATTTTGGGAGTTGAAATTTCACACCCCCCCCAGACCCGGGAACGTCCCATGAGAAAGCCTGTTGCATTGAAGATTTTGACAGCTGTCAAGTGAGCTGCTAGTCAGCTAGTTGTCAGCTGGAAAAAGAGAACATTGTTTCTGCTGTTCTTGCTGGTTTATTTGGTATAATTTGTTGAAAATAAGGAGGACTGTTACAAAATAACTGGACTTTTGGTTTCGAGCTGAAAGGAATACTAAGGAACTAAAATCCCCCTAGAGGGGTAATAGGGACACTACATCATAAAAATGGCTGGAGTACGTAAATTTCAAGCAGAATTGGACAGAGCACTTATTCTCTTGGGAAACTTGCAAGAGGAATACAATGCTTTGTCTACAGAGGTATCATTACTACACTTGACAGTAAACAACATTTTTGAGTCTGATAAGGACTTGAAACAGGAAGCTTATTCTACTGAACAAATAAATGAAACTGAAAGTGTAGATACGATGGAGCAATATGTGGCTTTTGAAGAAAATGAAGGAGGAGCAGGAGATTTGCAGGAGTTAAAGGAGAGTTACATTATGAGGCCTGACATGATGACAAAAAAGGACAATAAAAATTGGATGTGGAAAGCCTGGTCTGAATGGGAGTCTGGAAAATGGAGAGACCCTCTTTGGAGGAGATCTGAAGACCTGAGGATTACAAATTTGTTGAAGGGGAAAGCTGGAGCTTTGGGGACATTTGGATCTGAAAGAAACTTGAAACAAGAGTTGGAGCACCCCATAGGCTTTGCTTTTAAGGATGGACGACCGGCTGGAAGTAACATGGATTCTGTTGGGCCGGAGCCCCTCCGAGACTTGGGGCCTAATATCAAAGACTATCAAAGAGACCGGCAGAAAGGAACTGAGAGAGATATAAGGGCCTCGGACGTGAGATCTCCAGGCTAAATAAATAACATAAAGACTGACGGTTATTGGTTGGGGACTGGAACCGGGAAAAGGGTGGGTGGAGATTGGGAATCCAAAGGGTATATAAGGATAATTTGCTTTTTATATTTTGTTAGTGGTAAGGAATTTGGGTAAATCGTGGAAGGGAAATTTTGGTCGACTTTAGGAAAAAGGTCTAAGAATAAATAATGAGGTATAAGTATTGATCTATAATTTTAAAAAAGGTAAAATTGGTTTTTTTCTTTTTAAATTAATTGAAAATAAGGTTGCTAAAAATAAATTGAGGAAATGGAAAAAAGAAGTAAAATAAAATAATAGTATGTCAGAATAGATGTTTAAGCTAAGGTAAAGAAATAAGTTAAGGACTTGCTGAATTGACAATTTAAATTGGAATATAAGAAGGGGAGGTGTGAGGAGGTCTGAGAAATAAGGTTAAGAATTACAAGTAACAGAAACTTTATGTGTTTTTTCTATTTTTTTCTTTTTTGTGTTTAGTTTTGAGTATTATGTATTTTTGTGTTTTTTGTTTTGTTTATTTTTTGGTTTTTTGCTTGTTATGTGTTTTTTGAAAATCCTAATAAATATTTTATATATATAAAAAAAAGAAAATCTGTGTCACAAAAGAACTTTCCAGAGTATGAGACAAACAACTTTGTTCATTTGCACAGGGACTTTCCAATTTTAACTCAACAATTACATTTAATTTAACAACTGACTTCTCAATTAAAGGACAGTAATTAGTTCTGATAGTCATCCAAACCTCTGTGGAATTTGCATGGCCATTACCAAAACAAAGAGCAAAGACTGTGAAGGATGTCATAAATATACCCAATACAATTCAGAGCTGGGGAGAAGGACTGGGAACAGGGGGAGGTTCACAGCTCTGATCTTGGATATTCCACACTTCAGGCTTATCAGGAAAATGTAAAATGTTCAAATCATGAAGTTTTAACCACAGAAGCTGTAGTTATTGTGCTATAAAAGTAGGGGGACTTTATGTGCAGAGGAAAGATTTGTACTGTATTGAGGATGGTAGTTTTAGTGCTCTTGCTGCTGGCACTGTTTCCTCACATGGTATGCAAGGCTCACACTGTTCAGTGCAGTATGGTTTATCCACACTCTCCACTTCACACATATCATCAGTCAGGAGACCTCATCATCGGTGGTGTGGCTTATCATGCTGGCATCGTCACCAGTTTACTACCTTTCGAAGAAGAACCTTTGCCTGTGCTGATGGAACCAATTGTGTAAGGTCTTAATAACTGTTTGCTTTTCTTGTCTTTTTCAGACACTGGGATAACTACAGCCTTGAAACATTGGCGTCTTGAGTTGAGTTGTAGGATAAAGCTAAGGTGTTTAAGGCAAGGGTTGAGGGTCTGGTGAGAAAAGGTAGCTTTATAAAATAAGTTACAGTCATTGCACACACAGAATATAAAAGCATAAAAATAAAGAAAGCATAGAATAACAAAAAAACCCCCACCCCAATTCCATTTAGATAAAGAGCAATATCCTCCTGATCTTTAAACAGTATTCCTTTTACAATTCTGAATAAAAACATTGTAGGTTCTAGCCTCAGTCTTTCTGCTAAGATAACATTAATAACTTGCTATCTTAGTTTCCAAAAGCCATTAACAGATTTACAGATTCATGTACAATAGATAAAATCTCACTCATCATATTTAAAATTATCACCAGGGGTTGATACCATATCTATCACCTTTAAACAATTTTCCTGCAGTAGAGAAGCTACAATAAAGTTACTGAGCTTCCCCCATAAACAATCATTCCTAGGATTTTCTTTTAGTAAATTTGCTGCTTATTTTTCCAAATATGATAGGCTAATTTTGCTAATGCAATGCCTGGCGGTATATTTTGGAAACTGCTTTCTTTGGGTTATTAAACAAAATATTTTCAAACCATGATAACTCTTGATAAGTTGTCATTATCCTCACCACCCTCCTAATTTAAAATGTATAATTTCTGAGTATTCAAATAGTGATGGTGCTCATTGACATGTTGAAAAGTTTTTTTTGTGCTTTTATCCAGTCTCTTTGCATACTGTACACCATGATACATCTATTGGTCAAAATATGCTAATTGTCCATTGTTGAAATTTCAATGTAAACACTGGTGTTGTTTATCTTATATATATATATATATATATATATATATATATATATACCTTATAAATGCTGTAATACTTGCTTTTTGAGAAAAGTAGGTACAGAAGACCGTGACATTGCTTTTTTTTTTAAAGTGTGGAATAACTTTCTGAAACAGAATCTCACTTTCATTTCAGTGTAGTCTCTAAGCATTACCAACACATCCTGGCTTTGGCTTTTGCAGTAAAGGAGATAAATGAAAACTCTCTGATCTTACCCAATGTCACTCTGGGCTTCCACATCTATGACAGTTATAACAACGCAAGGAGGACTTATCATGCCACAATGCTGCTTCTATCAGCACTGGAGAGATTTATCCCTAACTACCTATGTGACAAGCAAAAAAATCTAATAGCAGTTGTTGGAGGACTGGATGCCCAAATTTCCATTCACGTGGCAACTATCTTGAGTAACTATAAGGTTCCACAGGTAGGAATCTCTCTGTCTGTAGGTGAGTGGGTGTAACATGGGGAGTTAACACATATATTCTTAGACATACTGCATTTCATATTCTATGATTCAAAGACGTTAATGTGTGCCTTGCAAAAAAAAAGAGACAGACTTATTTTTTCCATGTATCTCAGAGCCAAACTTGAAAAACAAGAAGTTTAGTCCGATGTTGCTGATAGAGTTTTTATGATGCTGCCAGTTCTGCTGTTTCTTTTGTTTTATTGTTTCGATTGTATTAAATTCAGGAGGTTAAAAGAGGGCTTAAACTGTAGAAGAAAATATTCTTCATAGTACATTCACCATTGCGGAAAAAATTAAGTGCAAATAGGACTACATAAAAACCATCAGTGTATGGAAGAACCACACCTTGCCAGGTGAACTCTGCATGTAATTTAAAGAAAATCAAGTGCTCAGAACTTGAGTAACTAATATCAAGGCAACAAGGAGAGTTCAAGGGAGATAAGCATTCACTATTTATGTGGACATCCAGGTAGACACAATTAGGAGGAAACACAGTTAGCGGCAAGGGAAAGCTATGTGTAGTTGGACATGCACTCTGGATTGTAAGAATGCTGATTTCAAAAAAGCTTAAAGAACTGCTAGGTGAGATCTCATGGTCAGAAATACTCAGAGAGAAGGGAGCCCAAGATGGATGGGAGTTTCTTAAAGGTGAAATACGGAAGGCACAAATGCAGATGATTCCAACAAGAAAGAAATGGGGGAGGCACCTAGAAACCAGTGTAGCTGCATAAGGAGCTTACAGATGAGCTGAGTTTTGTTTTTGGTTTGTTTTTTAAAAAATCCTCTTGTCCCCTTTAGCCCCCATACTCCACAAATAACTGTTCTATGTTTAGGGAGCAGTGCTTTCCCTTGAGGTGAGCGGGAATCAACAAAATGTAATTCCCTATCTTGTTGACATATGGCTTTCATCTGAAAAGGGAACAACCTACATGGATATGTTTTAAAACCTTCAATATACCTACATGGATATGTTTTAAAACCTTCAATATACTATATATATCTGATTATTATTGCCTTCTTCATCTCTTCAGCTCATATATGGCTCTGTCCCATTGTTGAATGATAGAAACCTAGGACTTTCTTTCTACCAGATGGTACCCCATGAAGCCCTTCAGTACAAAGGGATTCTTTCTTTGCTTCTGCATTTCAGGTGGACATGGATTGGGGTTCTTGTAATGGATAATGAAAATGGTGAAAGATTTTTGCAAGCTGTTTTGCCAGTATTTAACCAGAGAGGTGTCTGCTTTGACTTTAAAATAAGAGTCCCTATGTTAACTTCTGGCTCTGAACTGGATGAAATGTTAGAAGATGGGACAAGGATACACAATATAATAATGAAAAGTACAACCAATGTAGTTGTGTTTTATGGTGAATCTAATTCCATGGTGTTTTTGAGATGGCTTCCCTATTATTCGAGAACTCCACCAAGCCTACCAAAGGGCTTAGTGTGGATATCAACAGCTGAAATGGAGCTCACTTCCTTGGGTTACCAAAAGAATTGGGAAACAGAAATATTCCATGGTGTCCTGTCCTTCACAATTCATTCCAGTTACGTCCCCAATTTCAAACCATTTATTGAGAGCCGAAATCCTTCCATTACAAAAGAAGATGGTTTTATCAAGGACTTCTGGCAACAGACATTTAGTTGTGTATTCTCAGATCCAGATGTGGAAGATGTGGAAGGGGATATTTGCACTGGGGAGGAGAAACTGGAGAGCCTTCCAGCACCATTCTTTGAGATGGGAATGAATGGCCACAGCTACAGCATCTACAATGCTGTCTATGCTGTAGCCCATGCTTTACATGACAAGTCTTCACTTAGATTCAGAGCAAAGGAAGGCAAAGGAGGCCAGAAGTATCAGAATCAACAGTTTGGGCAGGTAATAGGCTCAAGTGACAGATCATTGCAACTGTATAATCTATCTCTGAATTCTAAAGAGTTAGCACATTTATCATGAATATTTTCTCACTCAGAATGTTGTACCCAACATTCAATTTTGTTATGAAAGCCCCAGCTGTGTCCGCTTCTAAATTCTGGCCTTTTCCTTATTCAAACTAGATCCATCACTTTCTCAGAAGTGTGTCCTTTAACAACAGTGGAGGAGACAAGATTTATTTTGACCAAAATGGGGAGTTAGTGGCTGGATTTGATATAATCAACTGGATTGTTTCTTCAAACCAATCATTTCACAGAGTGAAAGTTGGGAGTGTAGATGCCAACCAAGTGTTCAGTATCAATGCGAATGCTATTACATGGTATGACTGGTTTAACCAGGTAGGCCCCAATTGTTAGCCATTTGAGTAGCATTGCCACTCATCTTCCAAGCCCCTGTACAGGGAAGCTAAGTGAACAGCAACACTTTGAAGTGCACCCCAACTCCCACTGAATTCTGGGAGACTCGGGTTATTCCTGCACACAATTTTGTCAATTGACCTCTCCCACAGGGAAAATGATCAGCAACACTTTGAGGAGCACCCTGGTTCCCATCAATTTATGTGAGAGCCAGGACATGGTGGAGGGGCCATCAGGCAGCAATTCCTGTTTTGCCTCAGGTGGTAAAATAGGATGAGCTGCCTCTGACTCCATTCAGAGATGGAGTCTCTTGAAAAGAGGTATGACTTTAGTAACAAATGAAATGTTCACACAAAGGAAAGGATTCTAATCTCATCATTCTGAACATTATTTTTCTGCTCTCTCTTTTATGGATTAGTCCCAGCCTCTTTCATTATGTACTGAGAGGTGCCACCCAGGTTTTAGGAAGAAAGTGAAAGAGGGAAAGCCATTTTGCTGCTATGATTGCATCCCATGTCCAGAAGGGAAGATTTCAGATCAGGAGGGTAAGTATCTGATATATGAGATCACTTGAATCAGGGTATTAAAGACAGATCCAGTCAATAAAAATGACGGTGCCTTCTGTGTATCTATATAATGGGTAGTTCTGGTGATATCTTAGCAGAGAAGAAAACTTTCAAAGGTAGTGTTTAGTATCACCTACACATTGAGGTTTCAAACACATTACCTGTTTGTTTGCTTTTTTAAAATTGAAGTTTGTGATTCCCCTCCCCCCCCCCAACTTAGCTATTCTGGTTCATGCATTTGTGAAATGGACACTTAACTTTTGTAATGTAGCTTAAGGGGCCCTGCCTTCAAAGAATTTCACTTCCTTCAATGGATGTGAAATAAGGAGATCACTCTGTGATCATCCAGGACCACATCATTTTCATCATTTTATTTTCTACATGTCTGTTTGTCTGTGCATTTACCGTATATATATTTAATTTACTTTTCTCTCCCCCACCTCATCTCCTCTCTTTCCCATGCCTGAACTTTTTTGTAACCCCTAGAGGGCTATGAAGAACAACCACCATTGACTTGTTGGTGTGGCTGGAAACCGTAAATGCTCAAAAATTAATTAATGAAGGAAGAAGGGGGAAATAAACAGAATACAAGAACCAATCAAAATGTATCAATTACCAAATATATGGTTCTTACATATTTTATGGTCATGACCTAAGATTAGATCATATTGTGACCAGGTATTAACTGAAATAAATGTCACAATGTGGTATGAAGTGTCAAGAGATGCTCAGCGTAGCTTTAGAGCTACAAAAACACTGACATTGCTATAGCATATGAACATAGAATCTTATCTGTCAGGAAAGAGCAATTTCAGCATGTTGCTGAGACTAAGGCTACATGTTTTCTTTTATAGACATGAATGACTGTAATAAATGTTCAGATGAAGAATATCCAAACAAGAACCAGGACATGTGTATTCCCAAGGATATAAGCTTCTTGTCTTATGAAGAACCTTTGGGCATTAGCTTAGCTTGCTTTGCTCTTTCATTTTCTTTGATCACTGCTCTGGTTCTGGGAACATTTATGAAGCACCACAACACAGCCCTTGTCAAAGCCAACAACCGAGACCTCACCTACACTCTCCTCATCTCACTCCTACTCTGCTTTCTTTGTGCATTGCTATTTATTGGCCGACGTGACAAGACGACCTGTCTCCTTCGACAAACTGCTTTTGGCATCATCTTCTCAGTAGCTGTTTCCTGTGTGTTGGCAAAAACCATCACAGTGGTTCTGGCTTTCATGGCTACTAAACCAGGATCCAGGATGAGGATGTGGGTGGGAAAGAGACTGACCAATTCCGTTGTTATTTCCTGTTTTCTTATTCAAGCAGGCATCTGTATTGTGTGGCTGGGATCCTCACCCCCCTTCCCAGATGTTGATATGCACTCAATGGCTAAGGAAGTTGTTCTAGAGTGTAATGAGGGATCTGTGACTATGTTTTACTGTGTTCTGTGCTACATGGGCTTCCTGGCTCTTGTCAGCTTCACTGTGGCGTTCTTTGCCAGGAAGTTACCTGACAGTTTCAATGAAGCAAAATTCATCACTTTCAGTATGCTGGTCTTTTGCAGTGTCTGGGTATCTTTTGTTCCAACCTACCTCAGCACAAAGGGAAAACACATGGTAGCTGTGGAGATCTTCTCTATCTTAGCCTCTGGTGCTGGTCTTCTGGCTTGCATCTTTGCTCCCAAATGCTACATTATTTTGTTGCGACCTGAGTTGAACAACAAGGAACATCTAATAAGAAATAGGGCCTGAAGAATTTGCATCTCTTCATCATACTTTTTAGTTTTTAATTCTATAGTTGCTCTATGTAGATTTTCCAACAGACTTCCACATTCTTCTAATATGAAATTTTAATTTGGGAAACTGAATTAAGATTTGTAAGGGGAAAGGATTGTGTCTGTATCCCATCCCTCCATTGTACTGTCTTTTTTTGCTTTTCAGCAATTTTTGCTGTTGCCGCCTGCCCCACCCCCGGCAAGGTGCTTTTTGAATGTTAAGAAGTCAGCTGAAAACAATCTCACTCTCAAAGTGTCCTGAATCATGTTGTCTCCAAACTTTTGATGGTGGTGTGTAATGCTTGTCACGTTGTTAAAAACAATCCTCTATACTTTCCAGAGAATGTTAATATGTAGCTAAAGTGTGAGAGAAAACCTTTCTTTAGAATATAACAAACAACCATTCCTTTTTTTCTGGGGGTACTCATGGGTTATGAGCTACAGGCACATGTTTTTCTAAGAAGAAAAGTGCTGCAAATGTTTCTTAATTCCAAAAGGACTCCAAATCCTTCGCTTAAGAATTGCCTTTGATGTAATAATTAACTACACAATTACCTAGTCAGAAGGACAGTAATTAGTTACTATGTTCAACCAAACCCCTGTGGAGTTTCAGTTGCCACTAGGAAAACAAAGAACAAAAGCTGTGAAGGTCATCCTAAATATCCCAGTACAATTCAGAGATAAAGAGAGGGATTGGGAACAGGCCAAAGCCTACAGTGGTGATCTTTGTTATTCCAGGCTTCAGACCTCTCAGGAAAATGCTAAATGTTCAACGTGGGCAGTTTTAATGGCAAAAGTTTAATGCTTCTACTGTAGAAGAAAATATAGGTTTTTATATAGAGAGGGAAGATTTGCCCTTGTACCGAGGATGGCGATTTTAATCATTTTCCTGCTGGTCCTGTTTCCTTGCATGACATGCAAGGCACATATTGTTCAATGTAATATCTATTATCCACAGCCTCCTCTTCACGCATTTCACCATCCAGGAGATGTCATCATTGGTGGGGTTGCTTATCACGCTGGATTCATCATCAGTGAAATACACTTCATGGAAGAACCCCGGCAAAAACTGGGAGAACAATTTGTGTATGGCCTTACTGACTTTTTACTTTTCCTCCTATGTATTTTATTCACTTATTTTATTTAACAAACTATTGTCACAGGGTGAATGGGTGCTATTGCTGCAGCCTTAGAAATCTGGCTGCTTGGCTTGGGCTGTAGGGAAAACATCACTGCACTTCCTGCAGCAGTAGGCAATATTGTGCTCATGAGATGTTGCTGAACTGAACTAGAAGTTCTTATCAGCCCCAGTCAGGATGTACAATGGGCAGGTATTTGGGAGTTGTGGTACAAAAAGCATTTGGAGGAGGGCAGCACATTGGCTACCCCCGAGTTAGTGGGCGGGTATATTATATATACCTACAGATGTATTACAATATATGAGTATGTGTGTTGGTGTGTGTATATACAGTCATACCTCTGTTTACATATCCCTTTGGATATGTAATCTTCAGGTTACAGCTGCGGCAAACCTGGAAGTGTATGCTTCTGGGTTCTACCATGTGCAAAGAAGCGCTCAATCATGCTGCACATATGCACAGAGTACACCTCTATTTATGTAATTTTCAGGGTGCGAACAGACCCCCAGAACAAATTAAGTTTGTATCCGGAGGGTCCACTGTACATCTGTATTTGCCATTGATAGCTTAGGCACATTTCCCTCCATAGTTACTCTCCTCTCTACTTGTGTCTTCCTGTTCATCTCCACTCTTACCTCAGTTGGCTGGCTTTCTTTCTTTTAATAAATTTTCTTCCTTAACAAAATTGGACTTCTCAAAAAGTTTGCTTGAGGCTTATTTAGTCCTTTTTACTCTATTGGTTATTTATTTAAAACTTCTTTTATGGAGACTTGCATGCTAATACAAAACTAATGGAGCAATCCTATGTGCAAGAACCTGGTGTAAAGCAAACTGGTATAAATTAAAGCAGCATAAAGTTACACCAGATCCAAACCTAATGCAGCAGAAAAGCAGCTACTAATGCCCTGCAAGGAGAGGGAAAACAAAGAATTTAAAAATGGTATTCTATGCCAGGTTGCCAGGTAATGCAACTAAGCAGAACATGCTTATGATCCAGTTTAATGCCCTCCCTCTGTGGTCCCACGCCGCCATGCCCCCAGTATGTCCACGTTTCAGATTTAAACTGTTCATGCAGCTCAAGCTCAGGTGGCTCAATATGGGCATCTTGAAACCCTATAAAGAACAACCATGCAAAGAAAACACAGTAAATAAAATTTCAAGGGAAAAGAAAACATTATGTTCACCAGCATGTTTAGCAAAGATTTCTTAAGCCTATGGTGAATATTCACCCCTTGCCTCTGTTCAGCTACGCTTTTAGTTTCATTTTGAATTTTCAAAAAAAGAAAAAGCTAATGATGAAATATTATAAGGCGTGTGATCTTCTAAATGTGACCACTCCTATACTTCAGCCTTTATATTTATGTAGGCCAACATAGAAATATTATATATAAATACTGTAATGGTTAATTATTGATAAAGGAGACCCAGAACACAGCAGCAATAACTAAACTAAGGTTAGAATAGCCTTCTGATACAGAATCTCACTCTTATTCCAGCACAGTCAGTAAGCATTACCAGCACATCCTGGCTTTGGCATTTGCAGTAAAAGAGATCAACGAAAACCCTCAGATTTTACCCAATCTCACATTGGGCTTCCACATCTATGACAGCTATAACAATGCAAGGAAGACTTATGATGCCACAATGCGACTTCTATCATCATTGGAAAGAGTCATCCCTAACTACCTATGTGACAGCCAGAAAAATCTAATAGCAGTTGTTGGGGGACTGGATGTCCAAATTTCCATTAATGTGGGAACTCTCTTGAATAACTATAAAATTCCACAGGTAGGACAGCTCTGCCTGCTTGTGTGTATGTGTTGGGAATTTAACACTCATATTCTTAGTCCCACCATTTTTCCTATTCTATTGTGCCAAGACATTACAGTGGTACCTTGGTTTGCAAACAGTCTGGTTTGCATACATTTTGGATTACAAACATGTCAAACCCGGAAGTGTGTGTCCCGGTTTGCAAACTTTTTTTGGATTACAACTCTTTTGGGGGGGATTACGAACAAATTTTTTTGGGAGGCCCCATTGGCAAAAGCGCGCCTTGGGTTACAATCTGTTTTGGTTTACAAACGGACCTCCAGAACAGATTATGGTTGTAAACCAAGGTACCACTGTACTGCGCACCTTGAAAGCAATGAATTAAGCTTCATATTTTTAGAAATCACACTTCCAAACTGGAAAAATGGGATTCGTACCAATTTTTTATGCTCTGAGTACTGCTGCTTCTTTTGTTTTATTGGTAGGATTATATTTAAGTAAAGATGAGTTAACTGATGAGATGAAAAACAAAAGAAAATACACTATGATTCATTCATAATTCAGAAAAAGTGTAAATACAGTTCAGAACTATATAAAAATAGCCTATATAAAAAGGGACCCCACGCTGCCAAGTGAATGCTGAATAAAATTTGAAGCAAAGCTATAGTGCTCTGAACTTTGGTAACTGATATCCAAGCAACAGGGAAAGTTTAAAGGGGATAAAGGGGATATTGCATGTGTACACCCAGATACGGGCAAGAGGAAGATTGGCCTCTCCTGAAACCTGGGATAATTCTTTTGTGCACCTATAGCATGTTATGTAGAATTTTTGAACGGTTCCAGGAGTCGAACAGACTTCCGGAATGGATTAAGTTTGACAACCAAGGCATCACTGTACAAGAAGTAAGTAGTACAATCAATGTCCTTAGGTCAATCTATTCTCTTTCAGTCACCACTCCCTATCTGGAGAATGAGAATAATAAAAGTTCTCCTACGTTCTACTTGTAAAGGTTCCTAATGTGATTATGGGGGATCCAATTATACCACCCTGTATTAACAAAAAGCATACACCAGTGGAACATGGAGAGGACCCATTTTTGGCTATTCTTCTTGCACCCTGTAGCTCCCACATGCCACAAATTCCTTCTCTGGAACATTACTCAATGCTCTCAGAAAGATTTAAGGAGTGGTGGTTGCTTGGGGGAGGGAGGAGGGAAATGGCCAAAATTAATTCCCTGTTTTGCTGACAGAAAAAGGGAACAACACTAGATTCTAGCCTACCTTAATTGTTTGGAAACCTTTAAGATGCAACATACATTCTATTTTTACTATCTTTTTTCTTCTCCCTCAATCTCTCTCCAGCTTACATATGGCTCTGTCCCATTGATGAACGATAGAAACCTCGGACTTTCTTTCTACCAGATGGTACCCCATGAAGCCCTTCAGTACAAAGGGATTCTCTCTTTGCTTCTTCATTTCAGATGGATATGGATTGGCATCCTTGTAATAGATAATGATAGTGGTGAAAGATTGTTACAAACTGTTTTGCCAATGTTTTCCCAGAGAGGTGTCTGTTTTAACTTCATAAAAAGAGTCCCTTTGATAAGATCTGTCTCTAAGCTGAACAAAATGCTAGAAGATGGGTCAGAAATACATAATGCAGTAATGAGCAGTACAACCAATGTAGTTGTGTTTTATGGTGAATCAAATTCCATGGTGTTTTTAAGATGGATTCCATATTTTGCAGAATATCCACCAAAGCTACCCAAAAGTATAGTGTGGATAACGACAGCCCAAATGGAACTCACTTCACAATTTTATCAAAGGGACTGGGAAACAGAAATATTCCATGGTGTCCTCTCCTTCACAATTCACTCTAATGATGTACCAAATTTCAAACAATTTATTAAGAGTCAAAATCCTTTCAGAACAAAAGAAGATGGTTTTATCAGGGACTTCTGGCAACAAGCCTTTGGCTGTGTATTCCCAAACACTACTGTGGTAGACGTGGAGGGGAATATATGCACCGGGGAGGAGAAACTGGAGAGCCTTCCAGCACCATTCTTTGAGATGGGCATGAATGGCCACAGCTACAGCATCTACAATGCTCTATATGCTGTAGCCTATGCTTTGCACGATATGTCCTTACAAGCAATGGAGGACAGAAGAGGACAGAAGTATCCGTTGTGGCAGGTAATAGGCTCAATATTGTCAAGTGGCAGAGCATTACAACTCTGCTACAATAGACCCAAATATATGTAATAAAACTGTCTCCCCAAACTCTGACCATCCTCATATTTTCAACTCCCCTTCATTTCCCATCCCAGACCACCAGCCTTCTCTCATTTTGAGCACATTAACAGTATGCATTTTTATTATGTTCCTGATCTATGTAGGCTATCTTTAAGTGTTCTTTAGGTTATTGAAATGGTATGCAGTTATCACTTTAGGAACTCTTCTTCTCATCCTTCCTTATCTTCTTGAGTGGTTTCCATCTGACTGTTTGATCCTTTTAATCAGCCAGGTCCAGCCAATGGACAGTGTCCTCCAGATATTGTTAAACTACAGTTCCCATCAACCCAGACTATTGTCCATGCTGTTTAGGGCTGACATCTATTCTAATAAAAAGACATATGTTGAGTTCCACATTGGCTAGTTCTATTCTATATTGTGCATTATGGTTGCCATCTGATTAAGACTTTAATACATCTGACTAATTTATGATCCCAAGGACAGCCTTTCTGGGAGTGGATATACATGAGCATGCATACCTCTGAAATCACTTTTCTAAAAAACAAAACAAAAACCACATTACGTGGTGTAAGAAGTAGGCTTTTTCACACTGTGTAAACCCAAAGTACAAGCACATTGAGTTTGGGTGGTGGTGGAGTGGAGGGCAGCACCTGAGAGATGTGGGGAGCCAGAATGCTAGCTTCCCAGTAGGTGTGTCACTGGCAAATGGGGGCAAGCTACTACTGCCAACAAAACACAAATGAGGGGTATTTTAACTACCACCTCTGCTTTTCCTTTATGGTCCAAGAACTTTCTATATGAAAATGAATAAAAATATTTTATCAGCCTTTGTACTGGTATGAAAATATTTTGTTTGTATATTGAATTTTGGAAATCACTTTGAAATCTCTAGGAATTGCAGCTAATAATTTCTCCTGTCCCTGAATCACACAGCACATCTGTAATGAATACAACACCATAAATAATATCAGACCTTAATACAGAAGATCCAACTGCAGACTTTTCTTAACTTTTGCCTTTTCCTTTCTTATTGAGCTCCATCACTTTCTCAGAAGTGTCTCCTTTAACAACAGTGGTGGGGACAAGATTTCCTTTGACCAGAATGGGATGTTAAAGGCTGGATTTGATGTGATCAACTGGATTGTTTCCCCAAACCAATCATTTCATAGAGTGAAGGTTGGGAATGTTGATCCCAACCAATGGTTGACCATCAATGGGGATGCCATAACATGGCCCAACCATTTTAGCCAAGTAAGCCTCAGTGGTCACTGTCTATCTGTCTTGATGTCAGAAATCAATTTCATTAGACAATGAGGATGTCCAATAAATACAACATAAAAAAATTGTAAGAAGCACAATAAATGGATTGAAAAAATAGGATTCTTTTGGTTGCTATATTCTTGTCTATACAGTGGTACCTCAGGTTAAGAACCTAATTCATTCTGGAGATCCTTTCTTAACCTGAAACTGTTCTTAACCTGAGGTACCACTTTAGCTAATAGGGCCTCCCGCTGCCGCAGTGCCGACAGAGCACGATTTCTGTTCTCATCCCGAAGCAAAGTTCTTAACCCGAGGTACTATTTCTGGGTTAGCGGAGTCTGTAACCTGAAGCATCTGTAACCTGAAGCGTCTGTAACCCGAGGTACCACTGTATTAATTTAGAAGTTGTTTGGAGGGGGGAAGTACAATTAATTATATTGACACTAGTTTAAGTATACATGAAATCACAATCAATGTCATTTAACATTCAACCAAGCTCCATTCATTCAAGTAGATGGTTTCTTAAAAGTCTGTGGTACCACAGTTGTGCTAATATAGGGAATGAACACTTGCTCGTAGCATTGATCATACCTTACTGGATGGAGGCGTTACTTAGGAAAATAAGAAAAATTTCCCCAAATATTCTAATCTCATTATTCTCAATTTTATCTCACTTGTGGATTAGTCTCGGCCTGTTTCTTTATGTACTGAGCAATGCCATCCTGGCTCTAGGAAGAAAGTGAAAGAGGGAAGGCCATTTTGCTGCTATGATTGTATCCCATGCTCAGAAGGAGAGATTTCAGTCCAGGAGGGTAAGAATACATACACATATACCATACAGAGCAAAGGCTGAAAGTCAGAGGAGTGAGTGATATCAGAATTAATTTTCTTGCATGTTTGAAATGTGATACAAACATTTCTCTGTCTTGGGGGACAATAGAGGAGTGTGCCTTTGGGAGTGGAGTCCAACTGTTGGAAGGTTACAGTGCCTGCTATGACTGTAGCGACCAATATGGAAGAGACATGTTTTGTTGCAGCTGGGGCAGCTGAAGGCATCCAGTTGTGCTGCTGCAAATGCACCATTGCGTGCTCCTCCCAGCAGTCCTTCCTCCTTTGGTTACTGCTACGGATGGGCAATCTGACTGCTGGTTTCCAGGCACTGCAGTTGATTGAAAGGGATACAACATATATTATAATATGAATATCAGAACATGTTTTTTAAAGCCATTAAAATACAGGATTTCTGCACAATATGTGTATTGTTGTTTTTTTCAAAATCAGACACACACACCCCCCGACATGAATGACTGTAAAAAATTGCCCAGAAAAAGGCTATCAAAACAATAATCACAATATGTGTATTCCCAAGAAAATAAGCTTTTTGTCCTGTGAGGACATCAGTCCTGGGCATCAGTTTAGCCTTAACTCCTAGCCTTATTTTGCTTACAGATTATTCTAACACACAATGTTCCTCACAGATGTCAGTTAGAACTCCAAACACCACTTAATAGGGTTTCACCAGACAAGACAGAAAACTTTTGTAATCAAACATCATTAAATATTAAACAATAGCCATTAAAACATAATACAGATAAAAATTATTTCTACGGAATATGTGTTCACTTTCCCTGATTAAGACCAAGTATTTTCTTTTTCAGATGTGAACGAGTGTAATATATGCTCAGAAGAAAAATATCCAAATAATAATCAGGATATGTGTATTCCCAAGGAAACAACCTTTTTGTCCTATGAGGAACCTCTGGGCATCAGTTTAGCCTGCTTTGCTTTTACTTTTTCTGTGATCACAGGTTTGGTCCTGGGAACATTTTTGAAGCACCACCACACACCCATTGTCAAAGCAAACAACAAAGACCTCACTTATATGCTGCTAATTTCTCTCCTGCTCTGCTTCCTTTCTGCATTGCTATTCATTGGACAACCTGAAATTGTGGCGTGCCTCCTCCGACAGACGGCTTTTGGCATTATCTTCTCAGTGGCTGTTTCTTGTGTGCTAGCAAAAACCATGACAGTGGTTTTGGCTTTCATGGCCACCAGGCCAGGATCCAGGATGAGGAAGTGGGTGGGGAAGAGACTGGCTATTGCCATTGTGGTTTCCTGTTCTTTTATTCAAGGAGGCATCTGTACTGTGTGGCTGGCATCTTCACCCCCATTTCCAGATGTCGACTTACACTCAATCACTAAAGAAATTGTACTGGAATGTAATGAGGGCTCCGTGACTATGTTTTACACTGTCTTGAGCTACATGGGCTTCCTGGCTCTTGTCAGCTTCACTGTAGCTTTCTTTGCCAGGAAGTTACCTGACAGTTTCAATGAAGCGAAGTTCATCACTTTCAGCATGTTGGTCTTTTGCAGTGTTTGGGTATCTTTTGTTCCAACCTACCTCAGTACCAAGGGAAAATACATGGTTGCTGTGGAGATCTTTTCTATCTTAGCATCTGGTGCTGGTCTGCTGGGTTGCATCTTTGCACCAAAATGCTACATTATTGTGCTGCGGCCTGAGTTGAATGAAAGGGAAAATCTAATAAGAAATAAGACCTGAAGAATTTGAGTGCATAGAATGCATACATAGAGTTCACAAGACAAGGGGTTAAAAATTTCTTTTTCTTCTATGTTATCGTCTTTCCTTTACTATATTGCGAGCTTCTGTGTTAAATAAAATTGTTTAATTGTACACTGAAATGGAAAATAAATCTGTAATGTGTTGGTATTTACATTGTGAAGCATAGCATGGAAACTTCTATTGAAGCTAAAGAAGAGCCGAGAGAAGAGTCTAGCAGTTAATGATTAAGTGGGGCTAAATCTCATCTGGGTCCATCACATGGTGTTTAGCTTAGAATCACATGGAAGGTCTAGTATTACAAGTCTATGCATATGCTTATCTCTCTCCAAGAAAAGAGCCTCAGGCTAATGGAGACTGGAATGGAGGAAAGACAAAACTTGGAATTTTAGCACTCGAGGATATATATATTGGAATCCAAGTGTGCTATGCTTGGACAAGTATAAGACATTCTTCAACTATCTGAATGTAACTTTATTTGTTTCAAGTTGCTTCAGAGTAAAGTTCTGCAGTAAATCTTTTGAACCATATTTTTGCACTAAATAATTTTTATTTCAAAGAGTCAGCTTTTATTCACATTATTTGCCTCCATATGTATGTTGCACTGTTAATGGCCTCAATAGCCCGGGTTTTGAGATCTTTGGGGGAAGTCCTTTTCTTGTTCTTGCCACCCTCACAGGTTCACTTGGTAGCGAAGCAGGAGAGGGCCTTCTCAGTGGCTACACACAGACTTGGGAACTTCCTCCATAGAGAATTTCTCTCTCCTGGTTGTCCTTCCTTCAGCAGGTGTCAGCAGGTGACAGCAGGCAGAATACATATGGAGTCTGTCAGTGCCTATAGCTTGATGCATCACAGGTCAATATTACTAAGCGTCTCACAATTGGCGTTCAAACTCATAACTCTCTGGTAAAAGGGGTGCTTTGAGGGAGTTAATGCTTCTCAAGTGCCCCCCCCCAATATCCTGACCAACATCCTCTTGTTTAATGTGGATTTATGAGGGAACATTTATTGAGACTGCTCATAGTGCAATAAGAAGGAGACGCAGGCATAAGGTATCCATGAATAAAAGTAAAGGTAAAGGTACCCCTGCCCGTACGGGCCAGTCGTGTCCGACTCTAGGGTTGTGCGCCCATCTCACTTAAGAGGCCGGGTGCCAGCGCTGTCCGGAGACACTTCCGGGTCACGTGGCCAGTGTGACGAAGCTGCTCTGGTGAGCCTGCACCAGCGCAGCACACAGAAACGCCATTTACCTTTCCGCTATAAAGCGGTACCTATTTATCTACTTGCACTTAAGGGTGCTTTCGAACTGCTAGGTGGGCAGGAGCTGGGACCGAACGACGGGAGCTCACCCCGCTGCGGGGATTCGAACCGCCGACCATACGATTGGCAAGTCCTAGGCGCTGAGGTTTTACCCACAGCGCCACCCGCATCCCTGAATACCTTGTTGCTAACCCCTACCACAAAGATTTGAATCCAATGTCCTCTTCATGCTGCGGGTCATTCCAAACTTTACCATGCCTTCCTACCTAACTAAAGCGTGAGGGAAATCTTCTCTCCAGAATACGTGACAAACAACTTTTCTTAATTCCTAAAGGACTCCACACCCTCCATTTAGGAATTGTTGTTAATGTAATAATTAACTACACAATTAGCTAGTCAGAAGGGCTGTCATTTGTTATGATATTCAGCCAAACCCCTGAGGAACTTCTTTGGCTGTTAGCAGAACAGAGAGCAAAGAGTGTGAAGGTTGTCATAAATATATCCAGTGAAAGTCAGGGATATGGAGTGGCACTGGAAACGGACAGGGGTTCACAGCTCTGCTCTTGGATATTCCAGGCTTCAGACTTCTGTACCGAGGATGGTGGTTGTAGTCATTTTGCTGCTGGCTCTGCTTCCTCCAATGGGATGCCAGACTCACGCTGTGCAGTGCAATATCTGTTACCCACAGCCTCCACTTCACAAATATCATCAACAAGGAGATTTCATAATTGGTGGAATTGCTTATGATGCTGGTGTCATGCTCAGTGAACTAGCCTTCAGGGAAGAACCCCTGCCAACATTGACAGAACCATTAGTGTAAATCTTTTCTTTCCAAGTATTGTATTAATTTATTTTATATAATAATAAGATTCCACTAGGACAATTTGTGCTAGAGCTGCAGCTAAAGAACACAAAATGGAGGCATAAATCCTATCCACCAAAAGCTAGTGTGACGTGAGATGCTGCAAATTAATGCAGCATAAAGTTACACCAGATCTAAACCCTGTTCGGCAGCAGGGCTCCTGCTGCTACTCTGTCCATGCCTGGCTGAGGGGGGAAAGCGTACTATGCTAGATTGCCAGGTCACATGACCAACTGAATATGCTTAGGATCTAGCAAAAGTTCTGCTCTCTGGTTCTACCTCTGCCTTGCCCCTGGCATGCTCCTTTTTTCAGTCTTAGACCAGCTTGGCTCAACCAGCTTCATCACAGCCATCTGAACCCTCCATTTTCTATGATGACTAAGTTATGCTCATGTATGCTAAGCTGAACTGGGGTTGAGGAATTAATACCAACTGAGCCAGAGATCCAGTGAATTCTAAAATGCTCATCCTAGTAGATCTTGCCATAGGATTGCCTCCCCAATCTGCTCCATTGGGGAAAAACAAAAAAACAAAAACCCACCATCCCATCTGTTTTGTTGAAATATAATAAAACAGATGGGATGGTGGGGTTTTGTTTTGGGTTTTTTTTGCTTATTTTCAAAAAAGCTTTATAATAAAATAAATGATAAAAATCTAAAAACTTATTTTAATCAGAATGGAGAGTTTTATATTGTAAATGTGACTGCTTACATAGTTAATTTTTTTATATTTATGTAGGCCACCTTATAATTATATCCAACTTATATATAAATACTGTAATAATTGATTGTTAGTAAAAGAGACACAGAAAACATTGGTAATAACTAAACTAAGTATGGAATATCCTTCTGAAAAAGAATCTCACACTTCTTTCAGCATAGTCCCTAAGCATTACCAGCACATCCTGGCTTTGGCATTCACAGTCAAAGAGATCAATGAAAACCCTCACCTCTTACCCAATCTCACTTTGGGCTTCCACATCTATGACAGCTATTGCAATGCAAGGAGGACTTACCATGCTACAATGCTACTTTTATCCACAGAGGAGAGATTTATCCCTAACTACATATGTGAGCAACAGAAAAATCTAATAGCAGTCGTTGGAGGAGTGGATGCCCCAATTTCCATTAATGTGGCGACGCTCTTGAAAAACTATAAAGTTCCACAGGTAGGAGAGCTCTGCCTTTCTCTTTCTCTTTCCCTCCCTCCCTCTATGTGTCCTCCCACATTTCCTATTCTATTATTTCCAGACATTAATGTGAGTCTTAAAAATACGGAAACTTCCTTTTTTATGAATCTCACATGCAAACTGAGTTTTAGGATCCTGTTTCTGATATGGTTTTTAAGATGCTGTGAGTGCTGCTGTTTCTTTGTGTTACTTTATTTACTTCAGGAGTTTAAATGTACAATTTTGGGTTGCTAGTTGACATGGCTGGAAATGATTTTTTCCTCTCAACCTGATTGACATTTGGTTGGGGTTTGTTTCATATTTCCTTATTTCACTGCTGTCATTTGTCAAATAACGTGCCTAACAGGGCAATAAGAATTTTCTTTTGTGTTACTGTATTTATTTCAGGAGGAGTTTAAAATGCAATTTGGGGTTACTAGGTGACAGGACTGGAAATGAATTTTTTTCTCTCAACTTGATTGGCATTTGGTTGGGGTTTGTTTCATGTTTCCTTAGTAAAATTGTGTCCTTTTTTGTTAGGTGAAAGAAAATTGTTTGTATGTTTGTATGAAGGGGGAAATGGCATCAGGCAGGATCAACATAGTATAGGGAGCCCCCATAAGGGGCCATGAGATGGGCTTGGGCTGGTACAAATCCAGCAGATCCGTTCCATCGTCATGGAGCTTGTGGAATATGAACTGATCCTGTCGCTAATGGCATGCCAAATATTACCCTTCCTGCTGATGTTAATCAAAATTTGGTCTGATTTTATCCGATAACCGTTGTACAGTCTGATTATTTCGCTTCTCTCATTGGTCAAAAAATGTGTCTTTAAGAATTTTGCTCTGAGAATGTTGCTATAATCAAGCAATTATAGATGCAAACTTTGAGCAAGAAAATCCACAGTGCATTTCCTCTCAGTGCATAAATCCGCTTGATGGCTATTGATCATTGTATATTCTTTCAGCCATGAATGCCTAACTCAAGCATTTGAATAGTCAAATTCAGTACCCGACGTTGTATTTCTAAGGGTTGCTAATATAATATATGTGTGGAATTCACTGGCAAAATCCATTTATCAGTGGAAATTGGAGCGGGGTGGGGTGGTGTTGGTGTTTTGGGTTGGTTTTTTTTGCAATTTTCTTGCTTCCTTTTGCCCTCAAACTTGAAAATATCTGCTGGGGTGCGGTCCCCAATCCTCTATAACAGATATATTTCATTCTTCATAGAGATGGAATTGTGAGAATTCATTCTCTGATGGATGGCTATCTATCCTGGGTGCCTTAGTAGAGATTCTTGCTTTGTAAGGGCTTGGACTAAATGACTCTTGGGGTCCCTTCCAACTCTACAGTTCTATGAGATTCTATAGTTGGCTTCCATCAGCAGAGGTGAAAGCACTGGTTTCCAATTTCCATGAATGGATTTGAAAACTTTAATATGCAATATGCATTCTATTATTATCGCCTTTCTTTTTCTCCACTAAAATTCCTTTAGCTCATATATGGCTCTGCTCCACTGAAGACAGATGGAACCCCAGTAATTTCTTTCTACCAGATGGTACCTAATCAAGCACTTCAATACAAAGGAATTCTCTCTTTGCTTCTTTATTTCAAATGGATATGGATTGGAGTACTAGTAATGGATAATGAAAATGGTGAAATTTTTTTACAAACTGCTTTACCAAAATTTTCCCAGAGAGGTGTCTGCTTTGACTTTATAAAAACAATGCCTATCTTTATGTCCACCTCTGAATTGGCTGGAATTCTTGAAGATGGATTAAAAATACATAATGAACTTATGAATAGTACAGCCAGTGTGGTTGTGTTTTATGGTGAATCTTATTCCATGTTGATTTTGAGATGGATTCCGTATTTTGCAGAACATCCACCAAGTCTACCAAAGGGATTAGTGTGGATAACAACAGCTGAAATGGAACTCACTTCCTCAGTTTATCAAAGGGATTGGGAAACAGAAATATTCCATGGTGTCCTGTCCTTCTCAATCCATTCCAATGACCTATTAGCATTCCAAACATTTGTTGAGAACCGAAATCCTTTAAACACAAAAGGAGATGGTTTCATCAGGGACTTCTGGGAACAAGCCTTTAACTGTGTATTCTCAGATCCAAATGTGGAAGATGTAAAAGGGAATATTTGCACTGGGGAGGAGAAACTAGAGAGCCTTCCTGCTCCATTCTTTGAGAAGACCATGAATGGCCACAGCTACAGCATCTACAATGCTGTCTGCGCTGTAGCCCATGCTTTGCATTACATGTTTTCAACTAGATTCAAATATGAAGCAATGGAAAGAAGAGGTGGATGGAAGTATCATAATCAACAGTTGTGGCAGGTAATATACTAAACATTGTCAAGAGGCAGATCAACATAAGTGTGCTACAATAGTTATTAATTTGCATCAATTTCTTCACATCCTAATGTATTTAAATATCACTTTAGTACCCTTTCCCCCTTTCTGTCCTTAAATTCCTAGAAGGTTTCCAAATTACTATTTGATTTCCTCAATCAGCCAAGTTCACCCAACTGGTTGCGCCCTCCATATGTTGTTGGACTTCAATTCCCATCTTCCAGGCCATTTTCCATGCTGACTGGTGCTAATGGCATTTGTAGTGAAAGCCCTGTTATATATTTTGTGATAGGTAGCCGTTCTGTTATGAATTTTGCTCATCTGATTCATTTTGTTAAATTACTGAGCCTGACCCAAGCCTTCTGGGAGCAGATCTACATGAATATGTATGTCCCTTGAAGTCACATATTTTATTTAAAAATAATAACATATTATGGTGTCAGAAGTAGGCTTGTTTGCTGACTCAGTTAGCCCAAACTGAAATGATGTTGGCATTAGAGACTATTAAAATACTAACCGTATAGTTCAACACCCTTGAAAGCATAGAAACAGAAGCTTTAGAACCTAAAGTGCTTTAAAGTCAATTTATTATAATTTCCTCTGCCTTCTTTATTAAAATTTATTACCCTTGGTATAGGTTTTTATATTCTCATCTTGTATTTTGTGTTGTATTTTGCAATGCTACCTTCCAAGTGGCTGCATATGCATGAATAAGTATGGCACTTGAATCACATATTAATTTTTTTAAGAAATACTGCATGGTGTCCAAAGCAAGCTTGTTTTCGCACTGAGTCAACACAAACTAAAATGGTGTTGGCCTTATTGACTATTAAAACATTGTGCTTCAACACTCTCAAAAATGTAGAAACGGAAGCTTCAGAACCTAACGTGCTTTAAATTGAATTTATTAGAATTTCCTCCTCCTTTTCTGAATTATAAAGAGTGAGCTTCTTTATCATGAATACTTTCTCACTCAAAAACCATAAACAAGGAATGACTTTACTATCAACAATCCAACTGCAGGCTTTTCTCAACTCTTCCCTTCTCCTCTTCAAACCAGCTACATAATTTTCTCAGACGTGTCTCTTTTAACAACAGCGGTGGGGACAAGATTTCCTTTGATGAGAATGGGGAGTTAGTGGCTGGATTTGATGTGATCAACTGGATTGTTTCCCCAAACCAATCATTTCATAGAGTGAAGGTTGGGAATGTTGATCCCAACCAAGGGTTGACCATCAGTGGGGATGCCATAACTTGGCCCAACCATTTTAACCAGGTAACCATTTTAACCAGGTAAGCCTCAATGGTCACCCATTTGAGAAGACACCTGGTTCTCAGTAAGCACTTGCACTCTGCCCTGATGTGTAAATTTAGTAAAATCAGACAATAAGGAAATGCAATAAAATACTGAGGGTCTGATTTGGAACTTTTTAGAACATGGAAAAATTACATTGGATGGATGAGGAAGTTGTTTGGAGCTAGTATTAAAAAAAAAGATCCACATCTTGACCGGTTTATGTATACATGAAATCACAATCTATGCCATTAACCAAGCTCCATCCTTTCCAGAAGATGGTTTCTTAAAAATCTGTAGTACTATAATTATCATGTTAATTAAAAAAGGTGCACTTGCTAGCAGCATTTGTGACACATTACTGAAAGGAAGTATCACTTAAGTACACCTAAAAGTTGGCTTCAATATTCTAATCTCATAATTCTCAAAATTACTATTCTGGGCTCTCATGTATGGATTAGTCTCAGCCTCTTTCCTTATGTACTGAGCGGTGCCATCCCGGAACTAGGAAAAGAGTAAAAGATGGGGAGCCATTTTGCTGTTATGATTGTATCCCATGTCCAGAAGGGAAGATTTCGGCTCAGGAGGGTGAGTATTCTGCACAAACTGTACAGTTGAAAAGTGAATGGCTTTAGCTGGAATTCAGAGGAATGTGCCTATTCATTAACAACTTTATACCAGGTTTAGCATGTGATTGAAATGTTTGTTAAGCCTGTAGGTAGTTGCTGAAAAAGAAACTGGTTTGTCTCTGTGATTATTTGCCTCAGAGTCCCCGTCAGAGAAGAAGGTGGGGTATTAAGTACAGTGGCTTTTGTACAGTAGCTAGATAATGGGCAGTACTAGTAACAGTTTATCAGAGAAGATAACTTCCAAATATTTGATCAAGCTTCAAACAAATACACACACACACACACACACAGAGAGAGAGAGAGAGAGAGAGAGAGAGAGAGAGAGAGAGAGATAAAAAATGGTTTTCTGACTTATCATCAGTGGCAATAAACCTGAAAGAAAATGTTTTAGGAATGAACTTAACTTGGTCCAGTCTTTGAAGAATGTTTAGATCCTTCAATTGTTGCAAAAGCAGGAGACCAATTCTTTATGATAGGTAGACTCCACAATCTATCCATCTGACACAACACACAATGCTACAGATACATTTCCATGATAAAATGGAAATTTACAAAGATGGAAGGAAGAAATGAAGAATGAGCAGAATACATGATCAACCTAAACAGAGCAGTACAGACGAAAATAATTGGAAATTCATAAAAAGAAAAAATTAGGGCTTTTTTTAATTCATTAAATTTTAATGGATTTTTAATCCATTAAATTTAAAAGGGATTGCAACTTTTTGTTCCAGTAGAGGAGGACTTTCAAAATTACTATGCTTTGCATTTTTCTATGTGAATAATTTTTAGCATTTTAATAAGGTGAAAATAATATCTATCTAGTCTAGTGGTTAAAACGTGAGGTTTTTATCTGTGACACCAAGGTTTAAAGAACGCTTTCAATACCACACAAAATAGGCATAACTCCTAGCCTTATTTTGCTTACAGATGATTCTAACATACAATGTTCCTCGCAGATGTCAGTTAAAACTCCAAACACCACTTAATAGGGCTTTCGCCAGACAAGACAGAAAACTTTTGTATATCAAATGTATGACATTGTACATTAGAAAAAAATTGTACATGAAAAAAATAGCCGTTACAAAAATAGCCGTTACAAATGTGATCCTTCTAAATCGAGGATCCTAGTTGTGCTTGGGACCCTTAAGCCACCCCCACGGGGTATGTTGTTGCTAGGTGTGGCGATCACACAGGGCCCCCGGACGTTTCACGGTCTATTGACCCTGTGCCACCACTGCGGTTGCTTTCTTCGCTGCTACCACCCCCTTTCTCACGGGGACACACGGAGTCCAGACAGTTGTTAACATAAACAAATAATCAAGTTTATTTTTAAATGCAGGAACAAGCGTATGGTTACAGTTTATTTTTCTCGTGTTAGTTTCCTAATCTTAGTTCCTAACAACTCCAAACTCATTATTCAAACTATCTATCTGACTCAACCTAACCATTCCTTTCACTCTCTCACAATACAACTCTACCAACCCTCTGCCTATTCCACCCTCTTCCTTCTCCAACACCCAAGCTTCAACTCCCAACTCCCAAACCTCAACTGACTTTCAAAATCTCCCACTCTATCTTTTACTCCCCCCTTGCATTCTCACTGGCCAATCACATCACACCCAATTTAACCCTTTACTTGACCCATCCTAGGAGGCAAACGCCACACTAGGCGTGGCCCAAGCCGTGTCTGTTGGGCCCCAGGATCGCGCTTGGCTGTTTGGGCCAATTGGGGCGAGTGGCGTGATCCCAGGGACCTATAAATGTGGCAGCACAATGGGGGTGGGGCACTTGCTTCGCGCTGCTGAACACCCACCCTCCCTCCCTATTTTAGGTGATACTGTTTTGGCCTTGCTTTAGATTGGGTCGCCTGCTTTGGAGCAGGGGCTGGGTAGGAATTTCTCCATTTGGCAGATTGGCTTTAGCCACTTGGTTTTCACCTATCCCCTTAGCAATCATCACAACTTTGTAAGGTTTGGCGGTTAGGCATTGGTTTATAGAAATGTGTGGGAAGGAAGGTGTGGCCATCACCTGCCCCTCCAGAAATAGGGTATTCCGGTAAAGGAATCTGGGGGTCCTGGATCTCATCCGAAGTCCGCTTGAGGGGCTAGGGCCATGCCAGGAACACAGGAACACCGGGATGAGCTTCAATCGATCTTCACCAATGTTGCTCCCTCATTTGGTGTTTACCCTTACAGACTGCCAGCCAGAGAGGCAGGAGTCAGTTATAGTCCCTGACCAATGCCTAGGACAATACCACTTAATAAAGTTGTGGCCTAAATTTTGCACAAAAACTTAAAACTAAAATGATGTGTCCGTTTAAAGTTATTTACTGGGAAAGGGCTTGGGGGCCTTGGCCGCAACATAACTCAGGTAGACATGATTTCTACAGAATATGTGTTCATTTCTCTGTTTAAGACCACGTATTTTCATTTTCAGACGTGAACGAGTGTAATATATGCTCAGAAGAAAAATATCCAAATAATAATCAGGATATGTGTATTCCCAAGGAAACAACCTTTTTGTCCTATGAGGAACCTCTGGGCATCAGTTTAGCCTGCTTTGCTTTTACTTTTTCTGTGATCACAATTCTGGTCCTGGGAATATTTTTTAAGCACCACCACACACCCATTGTCAAAGCAAACAACAAAGACCTCACTTATATGCTGCTAATTTCTCTCCTGCTCTGCTTCCTTTCTGCATTGCTATTCATTGGACAACCTGAAATTGTGGCGTGCCTCCTCCGACAGACGGCTTTTGGTATTATCTTCTCAGTGGCTGTTTCTTGTGTGCTAGCAAAAACCATGACAGTGGTTTTGGCTTTCATGGCCACCAGGCCAGGATCCAGGATGAGGAAGTGGGTGGGGAAGAGACTGGCTATTGCCATTGTGGTTTCCTGTTCCTTTATTCAAGGAGGCATCTGTACTGTGTGGCTGGCATCTTCACCACCATTTCCAGATGTCGACTTACACTCAATCACTAAAGAAATTGTACTGGAATGTAATGAGGGCTCCGTGGCTATGTTTTACTCTGTCTTGAGCTACATGGGCTTCCTGGCTCTTGTCAGCTTCACTGTAGCTTTCTTTGCCAGGAAGTTACCTGACAGTTTCAATGAAGCCAAGTTCATCACTTTCAGCATGTTGGTCTTTTGCAGTGTTTGGGTATCTTTTGTTCCAACCTACCTCAGTACCAAGGGAAAATACATGGTTGCTGTGGAGATCTTTTCTATCTTAGCATCCGGTGCTGGCCTACTGGGTTGCATCTTTGCACCAAAATGCTACGTTATTGTGTTGCGGCCTGAGTTGAATGAAAGGGAGCATCTAACAAGAAATAAGACCTGAAGAATTTGAGTGCATAGAATGCATACATAGAGTTCACAAGACAAGAGGTTAAAATTTTCTTGTTCTGCTAGTTTATCTTCTTTCCTTTATCATATTGTGAGCTCCTGTGTTAAATAAAAATGTTTAATTGTACACCGCAATGGAAAATAAATCTGTAATGTGTCTGTATTTAGATTGTGAAGCATTGCATGGAAGCTTCTATTGACCCTAAAGAAGAGCTGAGAGAAGAATTTAACAGTTAATGATTAAGTGGGGCTAAAACTCATCTGGGTCCATCACAAGGTGTTTAGCTTAGAATCACATGAAACCTCTAGTGTTACAAGTCCATTTGCTTATCTCTCTCCAAGAAAAGAGGCTCAGGCTAATGGAGACTGGAATGGAGGAAGAACAAAGTTTGGAATTTTAGCACTCGAAGACATATATATTGGAATCCAAGTGTGCTACGCTTGGACAAGTATAAGACATTATTCAACTATCTGAATATAAATTTATTTGTTTCAAGTTGCTTCAGAGTAAAGCAGGAGAGGAGAGGGCCTTCTCAGTGGCTACACACAGACTTGGGAACTCCCTCAAGTCTGTGTGAATTTAGAGAATTTAGATAGACTCTCTCCTAGTTCTCCTTCCTTCAGCAAGTGACAACAGGTGACAGTAGGTGACAGCAGGCAGAATACATATGGAGTCTGTCAGTGCCTATAGCTTGATGGATCACAGGTCAATCTTACTAAGCGTCTCACAGTTGGCATTTAAACTCATAACTCTCTGGTAAAAGGGGTGTTTTGAGGGAGTTAATGCTTCTCAAGTGCCCCCCCCCATATCCTGACCAACATCCTCTTGTTTAATGTGGATTTATGAGGGAACATTTATTGAGACTGCTCATGATGCAATAGGAAGGAGGCGCAGGCATAAGGCATCCATGAATACCTTGTTGCTAAGCCCCACCACAAAGATTTGAATCCAGTGTCCTCTTCATGCTGCGGGTCATTCCAAACTTTACCATGCCTTCCTACCTAACTAAAGCGTGATGGAAATATTCTCTCCAGAATATGTGACAAACAACTTTTCTTAATTCCTAAAGGAGTCCACATCCTTCATTTAGGAATTGTTGTTAATGTAATAATTAACTACACAATTAGCTAGTCAGAAGGGCTGTCATTTGTTATGATATTCAGCCAAACCCCTGTGGAACTTCTTTGGCTGTTAGCAGAACAGAAGAGTGTGAATGTTGTCATAAATATATCCAGTGAAAGTCAGGGATATGGAGTGGCACTGGAAACAGAGAGGGGTTCACAGCTCTGCTCTTGGATATTCCAGGTTTCAGACTTCTGTACCGAGGATGGTGGCTGTAGTCATTTTGTTGCTGGTTCTGCTTCTTCCAATGGGATGCCAGACTCACGCTGTTCAGTGCAATATCTGTTACCCACAGCCTCCACTTCACAAATATCATCAACAAGGAGACTTCATAATTGGTGGAATTGTGTATCATGCTGGGGCCATCGTCAGTGAACTAGCCTTCAAGGAAGAACCCCTGCCAACACTGACAGAACCATTTGCGTAAAGCCTAAAAGATAGTTTTGTTTTCTTTCCAAATATTTATTAATATGTTTTATATAATAAAAATTGCCACTTAGATAATTTGTGCTAGAGCTGCAGCTAAAGAACAAAAAACGTAGGGAGAAATCCTATCCACCAAAAGCTAGTGGGAATTAAGATACAGCAAATTAATGCAGCATAAAGTTACTCCAGATCTAAACCATGTTCGGCAGCAAGGCTCCTCCTGCTACTCTGTCCATGCCTGGCTGAGGGAAAGCAATAGTGCTTTAAAGTCAATTTAAAATAGTGTACTATGCCAGGTTACCAGGTCACATGACTAAGATGGGCATGCTTAGGATCTAGCAAAGGCTCTGCTCTCTGGTTCCATCTCTGCCTTGCCCCTGGTATGCTCCTTTTTTCTTAGACCAACTTGGCTCAACCAGCTTCATTACAGCCAGCTTGGTTGAGATGACCAAGTTATGCTGATATATGTTCAGCTGAACTGGGGTTGGGGACTTAATGCTAACTGAGCATGGTTGATCCAGAGATCCAGTGCATCCTAAAATGCTCCTCCTCATGGATCTTGCCATAGGATTGCCTCACCAATCTGCTCCATCTTCACCATGACAGCTTTAAAAAATAAACACCATCCCATCTGTTTTGTTATATTTTAACTCTATTTTTAAATAAGCTTTATAATAAAATAAATCTTTAAAATCTAAAAACTTATCTGAACCAGAATGGAAAGTTTCTGGAGAGCCTCGGCCCAGTATACCTCAAGGAGGGTCTCCACCCCCATCCTTCAGCCCGGACACTGAGGTTCAGCTCTGAGGGCCTTCTGGAGGTTCCCTCAATGTGAAAAGTGAAGCTACAGAGGGCCTTCTCTGTAGCAGCGCCCATCCTGTGTAATGCCCTCCCATCTGATGTTAAGGAAGTAAACAACTATCTGACTTTTAGAAGACATCTGAAGGCAGCCTTGTTTAGGGAAGTTTTTAATGTTTGATGTTTTATTGTGCTTTTAATACAGTGGTACCTTGAGTTACAAATGCCTCGGGTTACAAACGCTTCAGGTTACAAACTCCACTAACCTGGAAGAGTTACCTAGAGTTGAGAACTCTGCCCCAGGATGAGAATGGAAATCATGTGCTCACACTGCAGTGGCAGCAAGCACCCCATTAGTGAAAGCATGCCTCCAATTAAGAACAGTTTCAGGTTAAGAACTAACCTCTGGAATGAATTAAGATCCCTCCCATCAGATGTCAAATAAATAAACAATTATCTGACTTTTAGAAGACATCTGAAGGTAGCCCTGTTTAGGAAAGGTTTTTAATGTTTGATGTTTTATTGTGCTTTTAATATTTTGTTGGGAGCGGCCCAGAGTGGCTGGGGAAACCTGGCCAGATGGGCGGGCTATGAATAATAAATTGTTGTTGTTGTTGTTGATGATGTTGTTGTGGTAAATGCCACTTCTGACATAGTTAATATTTTATATTTATGTAGGCCACCTTATCAATATACCCACCTTATATATAAATACAGTAATAATTGATTGTTAATAAAGGAGACACAGAACACCGTGGTAATAACTAAACTAAGTATGGAATATCCTTCTGAAAAAGAATCTCACACTTCTTTCAGCATAGTCCCTAAGCATTACCAGCACATCCTGGCTTTGGCTTTCACAGTCAAAGAGATCAATGAAAACCCTCACCTCTTACCCAATCTCACTTTGGGCTTCCACATCTATGACAGCTATTTCAATGCAAGGAGGACTTACCATGCTACAATGCTACTTTTATCCACAGAGGAGAGATTTATCCCTAACTACCTATGTGAGCAACAGAAAAATCTAATAGCAGTCATTGGGGGAGTGGATGCCCCAATTTCCATGAATGTGGCGACGCTCTTGAAAAACTATAAGGTTCCACAGGTAGGTCAACTCTGCTTTCTCTTTCTCTCCCTCCCTCTATGTGACACTTCACATTTCCTATTCTATTATTTCAAAACGACATTAATGTGCGTCTTAAAAATACTGAGACTTCCTTTTTTATGAATCTCACATGCAAACTGAGTTTTACGATCCTGTTTCTGATAAGGTTTTTAAGATGCTGTGAGTGCTGCTGTTTCTTTGTGTTACTTTATTTATTTCAGGAGTTTAAATATGAAATTTTGGGTTGCTAGTTGACATGGATGGAAATGATTTTTTTCTCTCAACCTGATTGGCCTTTGGTTGGGGTTTGTTTCATATTTCCTTATTTCACTGCTGTCTTTTGTCAAATAACGTGCCTAACTGGGCATTAAGAATTTTGCTCTGAGATGTTGCTGTAATCTAGCAATTATAGATGCAAAGTTTGAGCCAGGAAAACCTCAGTGCATTTTCCTCTCAGTCATAAATCCACTTGATGGATTTATTCTTTCAGCCTTGAATCCCTAACTTGAGCATTGGAATAGTCAAATTTAGTTTCCTGACGTTGTATTTCTAAGGGCTGCTAATATAATATTTGGGTGGAATTCACTGACAAAATCCATTCATCAGTGGAAATTAGAGGGGAATGTTTGTGGGGGTTTTTGGCATTTTCTTCTTCCTTATGCCCCCAAACTAGAAAATATCTGCTAGGGGGTGGTCCCCAATCCCCTGCAACAGATATATTTCATTCTTCATAGAGATGGAATTGTGAGAATTCATGCTCTGGTGGATGGCTATCTGTCCTTAGCAGAGGTTCTTGCTTTGCAAGGGCTTGGACTAGATGACTCTTGGGGTCCCTTCCAGCTCTACAATTCTATGAGATTCTATAGTTGGCTTCCATCAGCAGAGGTGAAAGCACTGGTTTCCAATTTCCATGAATGGTTTTGAAAACTTCAATATGCAACATGCATTCTATTTTTACAACCTTTCTTTCTCTCCCCTAAAATCCCTTTAGCTCATATATGGCTCTGCTCCATTGAAGACAGATGGAATCCCAGGAATTTCTTTCTACCAGATGGTTCCTCATCAAGCACTTCAATACACAGGAATTCTCTCTTTGCTTCTTTATTTCAAATGGATATGGATTGGAGTACTAGTAATGGATAATGAAAATGGTGAAATGTTTTTGCAAACTGTTTTGCCGAAATTTTCCCAAAGGGGTATCTGCTTTGACTTTATAAAAAGAATCCCTATGTTTAGGTCCACTTCTGAATTGGATAAAATTCTTGAAGATGGATTAAAAATACATAATGAACTTATGAATAGTACAGCCAGTGTGGTTGTGTTTTATGGTGACTCTTATTCCATGATGACTTTGAGATGGATTCCATATTTTGCAGAACATCCACCAAGTCTACCAAAAGGTATAGTGTGGATAACAACAGCTGCAATGGAGCTCACTTCACAGCTATATCAAAAGAATTGGGAAACAGAAATATTCCATGGTGTCCTGTCCTTCACAGTCCATTCCAATGACATGCCAGCATTCAAAGCATTTGTTGAGAGCCAAAATCCTTTAAGCACAAAAGGAGATGGTTTCATCAGAGACTTCTGGCAACAGGCCTTTGACTGTGTATTTGCAGATCCAAATGTGGAAGATGTGATGGGGAATATTTGTACTGGGGAGGAGAAACTAGAGAGCCTTCCTGCTCCATTCTTTGAGATGAGCATGAATGGCCACAGCTACAGCATCTACAATGCTGTCTGTGCTGTAGCCTATGCTTTACATTACATGTCTTCAACTAGATTCAAATATCAAGCAATGGAAAGAAGAGGTGGATGGAAGTACCAGAATCAACAATTGTGGCAGGTAACATGCTCAACATTATCAAGAGGCAGAGCACCATAAGTGTGCTACAATAGTCCTTAATTTGCATAAATACTGTGTCCCCAATTCCTTCCCAACCTAAGGTATGTAACATAAATCTCTTTAATAACTCTTCTTCCTTTCCATCCTTAAATTCCTGGACGTTTTCCAAATTACTGTTTGATTCTCTCAATTCACCAAGTCCACCCAACTGGTCATGCCCTCCAGATGTTTTTGGACTACAATTCCCATCATCCCAGAACTCTTTCTACATTGACTGGGGCTAATGGCAGTTTTAGTGAAAGCCCTGCTCCATATTTTGTGATAGGTAGAAATTCTGTTTTGAATTTGGTGCGTCTAATACATTCTGTTGAATAATTCATCCTGAACCAGGCCTTCAGGGAGCAGATATATATGAATAAGTTTGTCGTTTGAAGTCACATATTTTATTTAAAAATAATAATACATAGAAAAAGAAGTTTCAGAAACTAACATGTTTTAAAGTCAGTTTCTAAGAATTCCCCCTACCTTCTTCATTATCAGCTTTATTAAAATTTACTACCCTTGGTATAGGTTTCTATATGTTCATCTTATATTTTGTGTTGTATTTTGCAATCCTACCTTCCGAATGGTTTCATATACATGAAGAAGTTAGGCACTTGAATCACATTTTTATTTATTTTTTAAAAAATACATTCTGGTGTCTGAAGTTGGCTCATTTTCTGAGTCAACCCATACTAAAATGGTGTTGGCCTTATTGACTATTAAAACAATAGTCATTGACTATTAAAACAATATTGACTATTAAAACAATATTAAAAATTATTGACTAGGGAGAAAGGTTGTTTTCTGCTGCTCCAGAGAAGCGGACACGGAGCAATGGATCCAAACTACAGGAAAGAAGATTCCACCTAAACATTAGGAAGAACTTCCTGACAGTAAGAGCTGTTTGACAGTGGAATTTGCTGCCAAGGAGTGTGGTGGAGTCTCCTTCTTTGGAGGTCTTTAAGCAGAGGCTTGACAACCATATGTCAGGAGTGCTCTGATGGTGTTTCCTGCTTGGCAAGGGGTTGGACTCGATGGCCCTTGTGGGCTCTTCCAACTCTATGATTCTATGAAAACATTAACCGTGTTTCAACACTCTCTAAAAATAGAAACAGAAGCTTCAGGACCTAACGCGCTTTAAATTCAATTCATTAGAATTTGCTTCTCCTTTTCTGAATTATAAAGAGTGAGCTTCTTTATCATGAATACTTTCTCACTCAGAAACCATAAACAACGTATGACTTTACTATCAATGATCCAACTGCAGCCTTTCTCAACTCTTCCCTTCTCCTCTTCAAACCAGCTACATAATTTTCTCAGACGTGTCTCTTTTAACAACAGTTGTGGGGACAAGATTTCCTTTGATGAGAATGGAGAGTTAGTGGCTGGATTTGATGTGATCAACTGGATTGTTTCCTCAAACCAATCATTTCATAGAGTGAAGGTTGGGAATGTTGATCCCAACCAACAGCTGACCATCAATGGGGATGCCATAACTTGGCCCAACCATTTTTACCAGGTAAGCCTCAATGGTCTGGTTTTTAACTTTTTAGAAAATAGAAAAATTACAATGAATGGATGGGGGGAAAGGGGGCCGCTAGGAAAGGGGGGCCGCTACGGGTGCCTTGGAAGATGGCCGACAATACCATCCATCCAGCTTGCATGAGGTAATTAGAGGCTGATTATGGGGAGTAAATCAGTCTCCCTCGTCTTCCCAGGGGTTTGGGAAGATGCTGCCTTGCCCGCGGTTGCCATAAATGACCCCCGAGTTCGGAACAAGGAGGGGGTGAGAGGCACTGGGCGGAAAGCCCTCAGGCAGGCTTTGGAACTTTCTGACGCTGCTTCCAAGAGCAAAACTGGTTGTGTTGCTTAAGAGAGAGAAAAATTGGAGAAGTAAACGCACATGCTTCGAGTGAGGTCAGGAGTATTTTATCTGCTAAATAATTCCACCACTGAAACGATGAAAAATGGGACGGAAGGAACAGAGGACAGCATCAAAGATCACAGACATATTGGTATGTGGAACGGAACAGAAAGGGGGGGGGACTTTCTTCTTTTTCAATATGATTTCCCTAACAACCCTCCCCCTTAGAAGAACCGTCACTACAACTAATTGCAAGTGGGATAAAAAATAAACTGGGGGGGGGGAATACGAATTAAGGTTTTATTCTGTGAAAGATTTGGAAAGAAGAAAGGCTCTCTTTGTGACGCACTTACAAAAGTGATCCGACACCAAGAGGCAGACCTTTGCTGCAAGATCGGTAGTCTTAGGGAGGGTGAGCCGTCGTTCTGTTATCAGGTTTGGATCGTAAATTCAAAAGGGCGATAACTCTCCTAGACAGACTAATTTATGATGCAGCGGGTCTGGGAAAATTAATGAGTGGACATTTAGACTGTATTTCATCGGAATAGAACAAGATGGCGATGCCTGCTCGAACGGGACTCTTGGGCTATTGGATCTATGTGAGTGAATTACGAGAGAGCATTACAAAGTTCACACAGAAATATAAACAAGACTGTTTCTTTCAACTCACTTGTGGAGATAATTTGGAGGTGACTGAGAAGAAAAAGGGTAATGACAAGGAAGAAGACAGGATTGTGACTATATTGTAAACATCAAAGCAGCAGGAATATAAGATGATTGGACTCCTACTGATCTCAAAGCATGGGTACCCCACACAAAAGTTTAAAATTAGGCAAAATATTTGGATTTTATGATTTGTATTGTTATAATTTGGAATAATTTGTATGATGTGATATGATTTGGTAAATGGAAATTTAATAAAAATTAATTTAAAAAAAAAGAATGGATGGGGGAAAATATTCCTGTCTATATTAATTGAAAAGTTGTTTGGAGGAAGTATGAAGAGCAAATCTCTTGACTGGTTTATATATACATGAAATCACAATCTATACTGTTAACCAGGCTCCATTCTTTCCAGAAGATGATTTTTTAACAATCTGTAGTACTATGATGATCATGTTAATATAAAAAAGATTCTAGCAGCATTGGTGATACATTACTGAAAGGAGGTATCACTTAAGAACACCTAAAAGTTGCATTCAATATTCTAATCTCATAATTCTCAAAATTACTATTCTGGGTTCTCATGTTTGGATTAGTCTCAGCCTCTTTCCTTATGTACTGAGCGGTGCCATCCCGGAACTAGGAAAAGAGTAAAAGATGGGGAACCATTTTGCTGTTATGATTGCATCCCATGTCCAGAAGGGAAGATTTCGGCTCAGGAGGTGAGTATTCTGTACACAAACTGTACAGTTTAAAAGCAAATGGCTTTAGCTGCAATTCAGAGGAATGTCCCTACAAATTAATGACTCTATACGAGGTTTAGCATGCGATTGAAATGTTTGTTAAGGTGGAGCCTGTTGTTGTTGTTGTTGTTTAGTCGTTTAGTCATGACTGACTCTTTGTGACCCCATGGACCAAAGCACGCCAGGCACTCCTGTCTTCCACTGCCTCCCGCAGTTTGGTCAAACTCATGTTCGTAGCTTCGAGAACACTGTCCAACCATCTCGTCCTCTGTCGTCACCTTCTCCTTGTGCCCTCCATCTTTCCCAACATCAGGGTCTTTTCCAGGGAGTCTTCTCTTCTCATGAGGAGTCCAAAATATTGGAGCCTCAGCTTCATGATCTGTCCTTCCAGTGAGCACTCAGGGCTGAGTTCCTTAAGAATGGATAGGTTGGATCTTCTTGCAGTCCATGGAACTCTCAAGAGTCTCCTCCAGCACCATAATTCAAAAGCATCAATTCTTCGGCGATCAGCCTTCTTTGTGGTCCAGCTTTCACTTCCATACATCACTACTGGGAAAACCATGGCTTTAACTATATGAACCTTTGTTGGGAAGGTGATGTCTCTGCTTTTTAAGATGCTGTCTAGGTTTGTCATTGCTTTTCTCCCAAGAAGCAGGCGTCTTTTAATTTCGTGACTGCTGTCACCATCTGCAGTGATCATGGAGCCAAGAAAGTAAAATCTCTCACTGCTTCCATTTCTTCCCCTTCTATTTGCCAGGAGGTGATGGGCCCAGTGGCCATAATCTTCGTTTTTTTGATGTTGAACTTCAGACAATATTTTTGTGCTCTCCTCTTTCACCCTTATTAAAAGTTTCTTTCATTCCTCCTCACTTTCTGCCATCAAGGTTGTGTTATTTGCATATCTGAGGTTGTTGATATTTCTTCCGGCAATATTAATTCCAGCTTGAGATTCATCCTGCCCAGCCTTTCGCATGATGAATTCTGCATATAATTTTGAACCAATCAGTTGTTCCATATCCAGTTCTAACTGTAGCTTCTTGTCCCACATAGAGATTTCTCAGGAGACAGATGAGGTGATCAGGCACTCCCATTTCTTTAAGAACTTGCCATAGTTTGCTGCGGTCGACATAGTCAAAGGCTTTTGCCTAGTCAATGAAGCAGAAGTAGATGTCTAATCCAGCACATGTTTGCAATTTGGTCTCTGGTTCCTCTGCCCCTTCAAAATCCAGGTTGCACTTCTGGGAATTCTCGGTCCACATGCTGCTTAAGCCTGCCTTGTAGAATTTTAAGCATAACCTTGCTAGCATGTGAAATGAGTGCAATTGTGCTGTAGATGGAGCATTCTTTGGCACTGCCCTTCTTTGGGATTGGGATGTAGACTGATCTTCTCCAATCCTCTGGCCACTGCTGAGTTTTCCAAACTTGCAGGCATATTGAGTGTAGCACCTTAACAGCATCATCTTTTAAAATTTTAAATAGTTCAGCTGGAATATCATTACTTCCACTAGCCTTGTTATTAGCAGTGCTTTCTAAGGCCCATTTGACTTCACTCTCTAGGATGTCTGGCTCAAAGTCAGCAACCACACTACCTGAGGTGTACAAACCATCCATAGCTTTCTGGTATAATTCTTCTGTGTATTCTTGCCACCTCTTCTTGATGTCTTCTGCTTCTGTTAGGTCCTTTCCACTTTTGTCCATTATTATAGTAATCTTTGTACAAAATGTTCCTTTCATATCTCCAATTTTCTTGAACAGATCTCTGGTTTTCCCCATTCTATTGTTTTCCTCTATTTCTTTTCATTGCTCATTTAAGAAGGCCTTCTTGTCTCTCCTTGCTATTTTTTGGAAATCTGCATTCAATTTCCTGTATCTTTCACTATCTCCCTCACATTTTGCTTGCCTTCTCTCCCCCACTATTTGTAAGGCCTCATTGGACAGCCACTTTGCTTTCTTGCATTTCCTTTTCATTGGGATGGTTTTCGTTTCTGCCTCCTGTATAATGTCCATAGTTCTTCAGGCACTCTGTCCACCAAATCTAAATCCTTAAACCTGTTCCTCACTTCCACTGTGTATTCATAAGGGATTTGATTTAGATTGTATCTTACCGGCCCAGTGGTTTTTCCTACTTTCTTCAGTTTAAGCTTGAATTTTGCTATAAGAAGCTGATGATCTGAGCCACAGTCAGCTCCAGGTCTTGTTTTTGCTGACTGTATAGAGCTTCTCCTTCTTTGGCTGCAAAGAATATAATCAATTTGATTTTGATCCTGCCCATCTGGAGACGTCCATATGTAGAGTCATCTCTTTTGTTGTTGGAAAAGAGTGTTTGTGATGACCAGCATGTTTTCTTGGCAGAACTCTATTAGCCTTTGCCCTGCTTTGTTTTGAACTCCAAGGCCAAACTTGCCAGTTGTTCCTTTTATCTCTTGACTCCCTACTTTAGCATTCCAATTCCCAATAATGAGAACATCCTTCTTTGGTGTCAATTCTAGAAGGTGTTATAAGTCATGATAGAACTGGTCAATTTCAGTTTCTTCAGCACCAGTGGTTGGTGCATAAACTTGGATTACTGTGATGTTAATAGGTCTGCCTTGGATTTGTATTGAGATCATTCTATCATTTTTGAGATTGCATCCCAGTACAGCTTTCGCCACTCTTTTGTTGACTATGAGGGCCACTCCATTTCTTTTATGGGCTTCTTGCCCACAGTAGTAGATATGATGGTCATCCAATCTGAATTCGCCCATTCCCATCCATTTTAGTTCACTGATGCCCAGGATGTCAATATTTATTCTTGCCATCTCATTTTTGACGACATCCAACTTACCAAGGTTCATGGTTCTTACATTCCAGGGTCCTATGCAATATTTTTCTTTACAGCATTGGACTTTCCTTTCGCTTCCAGGCATATCCGCAACTGAGCGTCCTTTCGGCTTTGGCCCAGCCGCTTCATCAGCTCTGGATATACATGTACTTGTCCTCCGCTCTTCCCCAGTAGCATGTTGGACGCCTTCCGACCTGAGGGGCTCATCTTCCAGCGTCATAACTTTTATATTCCTGTTGTCTTTGTCCGTGGAGTTTTCTTGGCAGGCATACTGGAGTGGCTTGCCGGTTCCTGCTCCCGGTGGATCAGGTTTGGTCAAAACTCTCCACTATGACCTGTCCATCTTGGGTGGCCCTGCACAGCATAGCTCATAGCTTCTCTGAGTTATTCAAGCCCCTTTACCGCAGCAAGGCAGTGATCCATGAAGGAGGTGGATGTTGTAGGTAGTTGCTAAAGAAGAAAATGGTGTGTGTCTGTAATTATTTGCTACAGAGTCCCTGTCAGGGGAAAAGGTGGGGTATTAAGTACAGCGGCTTTTGTACAGCAGCTAGATAATGGGCAGTACTAGTAACAGTTTATCAGACAAGATAATGTATGATCAAGCTTCACACACACACGCACACACACACACACACAAATGAAGCTCTCAAAAATGGTTTTCTGACTTATTAATGACAATAAGCCTGGGGGAAAAAGTTTTAGGAAGGTTAAGAGGAATGTACTTAACTTGGTCCAGTGTTTAGATCCTTCAATTGTTGCAAAAGCAGGAGACCAATTCTTTATGATAGGTGAACTCCACAATCTATACATCTGACACAACACACACTGATACAGATACATTTACATGATAAAATGGAAATTTACAAAGAATGAAGGAAGAAATGAAGAATCTACAAAATACATGACCAACCTAAGTAGAACAGCACAGACGAAAATAATTGGAAATTCATAACAAGAAAAGTTTAGGGTTTTTGCTCTATTTTTTAATCCATTAACTTTAAAAGGGATGCAACTTTTTGTTCTAGTAGAGGAGGACTTTCAAAATTACTTTGCTCTGCATTTTTCTATTTGAATAATTTTTAGCATTTTAATAATATGAAAATAATATCTATCTACTCTAGTGGTTAAAATGTGAGGTTTTTATCTAGGACAGCAAGGTTTAAAAAATGCTTTAAACACCATAACTCCTAGCATTATTTTGCTTACAGATTATGCTAACACACAATGTTCCTGTCAGGGGCTCAGGAGCAGGAGCACAGGGGAGAGAGGAAATGGAGAGCGAAGGGGAAGAATCCGAGGGCAGAGTAGGGGAGTATGACAGTGGCCCGAGAGATTCCATGAGCTTCTCCAGCGAATCAGAATTTTCCCAGAAGGGGGCGCCGATGGTCAGGGCAAGGGGGGCCCCAGGGGGGACGCACCAGAAACAAGGAGCCAGCGGGGAACCCCAAAGCAGCAGCGGGGGATCAGGACCAGTTTCCCCACCAGAGCGTAGTGGGGGGGAAGAGTCACATGTGTCAGGGCCAGCGTCTCCTCCAGCGGGGAGAGAAGGTGAGTCAGGGCTGACCACGCCTCCAACGGAGGGGAGGTCAGTTGCAGCTAGCCTCCTCGAAGGGGGAAGCAGTGATAGCAGCAGTGAAACGGTCAGGAGGAAAGTTGCTGGCTGGGCACGCGCGCCAAGTTCAAATGTACAGGCGTGGGGGACAGCAGGAGACCCGGATGGGGAACCAGCTCCTAAAGCCCGCCGGAGGGAGGGGGAAGGCTCAGGGGATTCAGCGTCAGAAGAGTCTAGAAAGGGCGAGACCCCAACGGACAGGCGGAACCAGAGGCGGAAAGAACAGAGGAAGAGGTGGAGTAAGGCTAGAGTCTTAAACTGGTGTCTGGGGGGAGGAGACTCAGACGGAGCATCAGCGGTCTAAATGTTGAGACGTAGAGCTGCACGCTGCGGCTCTGGAAGTGAAACTGAACTTCAATAAAGACTTTCGTATTTAACAACGAAGTGGCGTTGGTCCTTTGTGAGCTGGGACCTCGGGCAGCTCTGACAGTTCCTCACAGAGGTTATTAAAAGTCCAAACACCATTTAATATGGTATTTTCATAATCAAATGTATTACATTGTACAATAGAATTTAAATATAATTACACATGAAAAAATAGCCATTAAAACATAAATCAGGTAGACATGATTGATACGGAATATGTGTTCACTTTGTCTGATTAAGACCACATATTTTCATTTTCGGACGTGAACGAGTGTAATATATGCTCAGAAGAAAAATATCCAAATAATAATCAGGATATGTGTGTTCCCAAGGAAACAACCTTTTTGTCCTATGAGGAACCTCTGGGCATCAGTTTAGCCTGCTTTGCTTTTACTTTTTCTGTGCTCACAGTTTTGGTCCTGGGAACATTTTTGAAGCACCACCACACACCCATTGTCAAAGCAAACAACAAAGACCTCACTTATATGCTGCTAATTTCTCTCCTGCTCTGCTTCCTTTCTGCATTGCTATTCATTGGACAACCTGAAATTGTGGCGTGCCTCCTCCGACAGACGGCTTTTGGCATTATCTTCTCAGTGGCTGTTTCTTGTGTGCTAGCAAAAACCATGACAGTGGTTTTGGCTTTCATGGCCACCAGGCCAGGATCCAGGATGAGGAAGTGGGTGGGGAAGAGACTGGCTATTGCCATTGTGGTTTCCTGTTCTTTTATTCAAGGAGGCATCTGTACTGTGTGGCTGGCATCTTCACCACCATTTCCAGATGTCGACTTACACTCAATCCCTAAAGAAATTGTACTGGAATGTAATGAGGGCTCCGTGACTATGTTTTACTCTGTCTTGAGCTACATGGGCTTCCTGGCTCTTGTCAGCTTCACTGTAGCTTTCTTTGCCAGGAAGTTACCTGACAGTTTCAATGAAGCCAAGTTCATCACTTTCAGCATGTTGGTCTTTTGCAGTGTTTGGGTATCTTTTGTTCCAACCTACCTCAGTACCAAGGGAAAATACATGGTTGCTGTGGAGATATTTTCTATCTTAGCATCCGGTGCTGGTCTGCTGGGTTGCATCTTTGCACCAAAATGCTACATTATTGTGCTGCGGCCTGAGTTGAATGAAAGGGAAAATCTAATAAGAAATAAGACCTGAAGAATTCGAGTGCATAGAATGCATAGAATGCACAGAGTTCACAAGACAAGGGGTTAAAAATTTCTTTTTCTTCTATGTTATCGTCTTTCCTTTATTATATTGCGAGATTCTGTGTTAAATAAAATTGTTGAATTGTACACTGAAATGGAAAATAAATCTGTAATGTGTTGGTATTTAGATTGTGAAGCATAGCATGGAAACTTCTATTGGAGCTAAAGAAGAGCCGAGAGAAGAGTCTAGCAGTTTATGATTAAGTGGGGCTAAATCTCATCTGGGTCCATCACATGGTGTTTAGCTTAGAATCACATGGAAGGTCTAGTATTACAAGTCTATGCATATGCTTATCTCTCTCCAAGAAAAGAGGCTCAGGCTAATGGAGACTGGAATGGAGGAAAGACAAAACTTGGAATTTTAGCACTCGAAGATATGTATATTGGAATCCAAGTAAAGTGAGCTATGCTTGGACAAGTGTAGGCCAAGTTTCTGGCCCCATATTTATCGAGAATAGCTGATAGACCTCAGGAAGCCCAAATAATATACTTATTAAACGACGAAGATACAAGTAGATCCCTTGCAGTCGCTAGATACCTGATTAATGTTTTATTTCAAAAGAGGAGAAATGGATCTCTGTATGACTCTGACAGCTTAGCTAAACTTAAGTACCATCAATAAGTGCCAGAACTAAGACGCATACCCCCCAAAATCTAATGGATTTGAATTGCAGTTTACATAGAGGGAGCTTATTGTGTATAGTGTTTACTTAACTGAAGTAAAATTGGTTTTATATGGGTGTTTTAATTTTGGAACTGTTTAAATTGTATTGTTTATGGATAAATTTTGATGTATTGTTTCTGATATGGGCCAATGGCCGCAATAAATCAATCTATCTATCTATCTGGACAAGTGTAGGGTATTATGCAGGTATCTGAAAGTAACTTTGTTTCAAGTTGTTTTGGAATGAAATTCTGCAGTAAATCTTTTGAACCATATTTTTGCACTGAAGAATTTTTATTTCAAAGAGTCAGATTTTATTCATATGATTTGCCCCCATATGTGCACTGTTAATTGCATCAATAGCCCGGGTTCTGAGATCTTTGGGGAAGTCCTTTTCTTGTTCTTGCCACCCTCACAGGTTCACTTGGTAGGGAAGCAGGAGAGGGCCTTCTCAGTGGCTACACACAGACTTGGGAACTTCCTCCATAGAGAATTTCCCGGTTTTCCTCCCTTCAGCAAGTGACAACAGGTAACAGCAAGTGAAAGCAGGCAGCCAGACGAGAATACATATAGGGGTCTGTCAGTGCCTATAGCTTGATGGATCACAGGTCCATCGTACAAAGTGTCTCATAGCTGGCATTCAAACTCATAACTCTCTGGTAAAAGGGGTGCTTTGAGGGAGTCAATGCTTCTCAAGTGCCCCCCCCCTATATTCTGACCAACATCCTTTTGTTTAATGTGGATTTATGAGGGAGCATTTATTGAGACCGCTCATGATGCAATAGGAAGGAGGCACAGGAATAATGCATCTATGACTACTTTGTTGCTAACCCCTACCACAAAGATTTGAATCCAGTGTTCTCTTCTTGCTGTGGGTCATTCCAAACTTTACCATGCCTTCCTATCTAACTAAAGTCTGAGGGAAATTTTCTCTCCAGAATACGTGACAAACAACTTTTCTTAATTCCTAAAGGACTCCACATCCTTCATTTAGGAATTGTTGTTAATGTAATAATTAACTACACAATTAGCTAGTCAGAAGGACTGTCATTTGTTATTATGTTCAACCAAATCCCTGTGGAACTTCTTTGGCTGTTAGCAGAACAGAAAGCAAAGAGTGTGAAGGTTGTCATAAATATATCCAGTGCAAATCAGAGATATGGAGTGGCACTGGAAACGGACAGGGGTTCACAGATCTGGTCTTGGATACTCCAGCCTTCAGACTTCTGTACCGACGATGGTGGTTGTAATCATTTTGCTGCTGGCTCTGCTTCCTTCAATGGGATGCCAGACTCACACTGTTCAGTACAATATCTATTACCCACAGCCTCCACTTCACAAATATCATGAACAAGGAGACTTCATAATTGGTGGAATTGCTTATCATGCTGGTGTCGTCGTCAGTGAACCAGCCTTCAGGGAAGAACCCCTGCCAATATTGACAGAACCATTTGTGTAAAGCCTGAATGATTATTTGCTTTTCTTTCCAAATATTGATTTGTTTTATATAATAAAAAAATTCCACTGGGATAATTTGTGCAAGAGCTGCAGCCACTGAATACAAACCTTAGGGAGAAATCCTTATCACCAAAAGCTAGTGTAAAGTAAGATGCTATAAATTAATGCAGCATAAAGTTGCACTACATCTAAACTTGTTCAGTAGAAAGGCCCCTGCTTCTACGCCTGACTGAGGGAAAACAAGCCTTTAAAATATGTACTATGCCAGGTTGCCAGGTCACACGACCAAGCTGGACATGCTTAGGATCTAGCAAAGTCTCCACTCTCTGATTCCACCCCTGCCTTGCTCCTGGAATTCTCCCTTTTCCAGTCTTAGACCAGCTTGGCTCAACCAGTTTCATCACAGTCACCTTGGTAGAGATGACCAAGTTATGCTGATATATGCTCAGCTGAACTGGGATTGGGGACTTAATGCCAACTGAGCATAACTGAGCCAGAGATACTGTGCATCCTAAAATGCTCATCCTGGGGGATCTTGCCATAGGATTGCCTCCCCAATCTGCTCCATCTTCACCATGACAGTTTAAAAAAAATAAACACCATCCCATCTGTTTTGTTATATTTTAACTTTATTTTCAAATAATCTTTATAATGAAATAAATTATAAAAATCTAAAAACTTACTTAAATCAGAATGGAGAGTTTCTGGAGCGCCTCGAGTCAGTATACCTGAAGGAGATTCTCCACCCCCATCATTCAGCCAGGACAATGAGGTCCAGCTCCGAGGGCCTTCTGGAGGTTTCTCCCTACGAGAAATGAGATTACGGGGAACCAGGCAGAGGGCCTTGTCGGTAGTGGCGTAACAGCGTCTGCCCTGTGGAACGCCTTCCCTCTAGATGTCAAAGAAATAAACAACTATCTGACTTTTAGATGACATCCGAAGGCAGCCCTATTTAGGGAAGTTTATAATGTTTGATGTTTTATTGTGCTTTTAATATTCTGTTAGAAGCCGCCCAGAGTGGCTGGGGAAACCCAGCCAGATGGGTGGGATATAAATAATAAATAATTGTTATTGTTGCTGTTGTAGTAAATGTGACTTGTGACATAGTTAATCTTTTATATTTATGTAGGCCACCTTATAAATATTCTCACCTTATATATAAATACTGTAATAATTGATTGTTAATAGAGGAGACACAGAACACATTGGTAATAACTAAACTAAGTATGGAATATCCTTCTGAAAAAGAATCTCACACTTCTTTCAGCATAGTTCCTAAGCATTACCAGCACATCCTGGCTTTGGCTTTCACAGTCAAAGAGATCAATGAAAACCCTCACCTCTTACCCAATCTCACTTTGGGCTTCCACATCTATGACAGCTATTTCAATGCAAGGAGGACATATCATGCTACCATGCTACTTTTATCCACAGAGGAGAGATTTATCCCTAACTACATATGTGAGCAACAGAAAAATCTAATAGCAGTCATTGGAGGAGTGGATGCCCAAATTTCCATCAATGTGGCAACAGTCTTGAATAACTATAAGGTTCCACAGGTAGGTCAACTCTGCTTTCTCTTTCCCTCCCTCCCTCTGTGTGATCCCCCACATTTCCTATTCTATTATTTCAAGACATTAATATGTGCTTTGAAAATAATGTGGCTTCCTTTTTTATGAATCCCTCATGCAAACCGAGTTTTAGGCTCCTGTTCCTGATATGGTTTTTAAGATGCTGTACAGTAAGTGCTGCTGTTTCTTTTGTGTTACTGTATTTATTTTAGGAGGAGTTTAAAATGCAATTTGGGGGTGCTGGTTGACAGGGCTGGAAATGAATTTTATTCTCTCAACTTAATTCGCATTTGGTTGGGGTTTGTTTCATCTTTCCTTAGTGAAACTGTCCTTTTTTGTTAGGCAGAAGAACATTGTTTGTATGAAGGAGGAAATGGCATCAGGCAGGATCAACATAGTATAGGGGAACCCCCATAAGGGGCCTGAGAGCAGGATTGACCACAGCACGCCCAAACTTGGGTTGTGTATCTGCCTGGGTGGAAACTCCACCCTGGTTACCTAGTGAGACCTTGATTGCTTGGCTTGCACCACAGCAAGGTTGAACCCTGGCCAACACCCATGGGATGGGCTTGGGCTGGTCCAAATCCAGCGGATCCGTTCCATCATCATGGGGCTTTTGAAATATGAACTGATCCTGTTGCTAATGGCATGCCAAATATTACCCTTCCTGCTGGTGTTAATCAAAATTTGGTCTGATTTTATCCTATAACCGTTGTACAGTCTGATTATTTCGCTGCTCTCATTGGTCAAATAATGTGTCAATAAGAATTTTGCTCTGAGAATGTTGTTGTAATCAAGCAATTATAGATGCAAACTTTGAGCAAGGAAATCCTCAGTGCATTTCCTCTCAGTGCATAAATCCACTTGATGGCTATTGATCATTGTATATTATTTCAGCCATGAATGCCTAACTCGAGCATTGGAATAGTCAAATTCAGTACCTGACAGTGTATTTCTAAGAGTTGCTAATATAATGTATGGGTGGAATTCACTGACAAAATCCATTCATCAGTGGAAATTGGAGCGGGGTGGGGTGGTGTTGGTGTTTTGGTTTTTTTTGCAATTTTCTTGCTTCCTTTTGCCCCCAAGGTTGAATATATTTGCTGGGGGGTGATCCCCAATCCTCTGTAACAGATATATTTCATTCTTCATAAAGATGGAATTGTGAGAATTCATGCTCTGGTGGATGGCTATCTGTCCTAGGTGCCTTAGCAGATGTTCATGTTTTGCAAGGGCTTGGACTAGATGACTCTTGGGGTCCCTTCCAACTCTTCAATTCTATGAGATTCTATAGTTGGCTTCCATCAGCAGAGGTGAAAGCACTGGTTTCCAATTTCCATGAATGGTTTTGAAAACTTCAATATGCAACATGCATTTTATTTTTACAACTTTTCTTTCTCTCCCCTAAAATCCCTTTAGCTCATATATGGCTCTGCTCCATTGAAAACAGATGGAAACCCAGGAATTTCTTTCTACCAGATGGTTCCTCATCAAGCACTTCAGTACAAAGGAATTCTCTCTTTGCTTCTTTATTTCAAATGGATATGGACTGGAGTACTAGTAATGGATAATGAAAATGGTGAAATGTTTTTGCAAACTGTTTTGCCAAAATTTTCCCAGAGAGGTGTCTGTTTTGACTTTATAAAAAGAATCCCTATGGTTATGTCCGCCTCTGAATTTGATGAAATTCTTGAAGATGGATTAAAAATACATAATGAACTTCTGAATAGTACAGCCAGTGTGGTTGTGTTTTATGGTGACTCTTATTCCATGGTGATTTTGAGATGGATTCCATATTTTGCAGAACATCCACCAAGTCTACCAAAAGGTATAGTGTGGATAACAACAGCTGCAATGGAGCTCACTTCACAGCTCTATCAAAAGAATTGGGACACAGAAATATTCCATGGTGTCCTGTCCTTCACAGTCCATTCCAATGACATACCAGCATTCAAAGCATTTGTTGAGAGCCAAAATCCTTTAAGCACAAAAGGAGATGGTTTCATCAGAGACTTCTGGCAACAGGCCTTTGATTGTGTATTTGCAGATCCAAATGTGGAAGATGTGATGGGGAATATTTGTACTGGGGAGGAGAAACTAGAGAGCCTTCCTGCTCCATTCTTTGAGATGAGCATGAATGGCCACAGTTACAGCATCTACAATGCTGTCTGTGCTGTAGCCCATGCTTTGCATTACATGTCTTCAACTAGATTCAAATATCAAGCAATGGAAAGAAGAGGTCAATGGAAGTACCAAAATCAACAATTGTGGCAGGTAACATGCTCAACATTGTCAAGAGGCAGAGCACCATAAATGTACTATAGTAGTCTTTAATTTGCATAAATACTGTGTCCCCAATTCCTTCCCAACCTAAGGTATATAACATATATCGCTTTAATAACACTTCTTCCTTTCCGTTTCCTAAATTACTGGATGATTTCTAAATTACTATTTGATTCTCTCAATCAGCCAGGTTAACACAACCGGTTGCACCCTCCAGATTTTGTTTGACTACATTTCCCATCACCCCAGACCACTTTGTACACAGACTGGGGCTAATGGCAGTTTTAGTGAAAGCCCAGCTCCATATTTTGTGATAGGTAGAAATTCTGTTATGAATTTGGTGCATCTAATTCATTCTGTTAAATTATTGAGCCTGAACCAGGCCTTCTGGGAGCAGATCTACATGAATATGTATGCCCCTTGAAGTCACATATTTTATTTAAAAATAATAATAAATAGAAACAGAAGTTTCAGAAACTAACATGCTTTAAAGTCAATTTATTAGAAACTGCTGCTCCTTTTCTGAATTACAAAGAGTGAGGTTTCTATATGTTCATCTTATATTTTTTTTGTTGTATTTTGCAATGCTACCTTCTGAGTGGGTGCATATACATTAATGAGTTAGGCACTTGAATCACTTTTTTAAAAAAATAAAACAAAATGCTTTCTGGTGTCAGAAGTTGGTCATTTTCTCACTGAGTCAACACAAACTAAAATGGTGTTGGCCTAATTGACTATTGAAACATTAACCATGTTTCAACACTCTGAAAAATATAGAAGCAGAAGCTTCAGAACCTAACGTGCTTTAAAGTCAATTTATTAGAATCTGCTGCTCCTTTTCTGAATTACAAAGAGTGAGCTTCTTTATCATAATGACCGCTCCCCGCTTAAAACGGGGGGTGCCCTTTGCGTGTTTGCGCGCAGCCCTAGATCTGGAGCGGCCCCATCAGCATAGTCTTGGCTTTGCCTTCCCTCAGGTGGGATACCTGGAGGTCTCCACCCACCTCAGTCAGTTGTCCAATCCCACCTGGGGGAAGCGTTGCCAAGGAGACCAGGCCAGGGAGGGGAGGGATTACCTGCCCACACAATAGAGGGAGGATCTTACCTGGGAATCCTCACTTGGCTCCAGAGCTTCTCCCACCCTACCCACCCTCAGTTAATGTCTTCTTTTGCAGGTTAACTTTTCTTCATAGGTTTTGCAGGTTAACTTATCTTCACAGGTATGCGGGCGCTGCTACGTTAAGGTCGCTGTTAAAGGGCCGGAAAGGAATTTCCCTGCATTGGCAGGTTTCGCCTTTCCCATAGCAAAACGTCACAACTTTGGCGGTATCAGGCCTTGGGCGGAATCCTTTAGTCCATCTTCCTCTTTACGGTGGCGATACCAGGGTTCCCCGTTAAAGGGGTTTCTGAAGGGAGGCTTTGACCGTACGCCGAAAGGTCGTCATTGCTCTCCCCTGCGGCGGCGGTGTAACGGGGGCGGCTATCTCTGCTTGAACATATGTTCTCCAGAGCCGGCCCATCCCCCCCACACACACACTGAATAACCCTGAAGCTCCCTAGGTCCCCGGCTGGGGACTGGGGAGGGAGAACGCCCAATGCCTGAGCCAAGGTCTACCCACATTTGAAATTTAATAAAGTTGTGGCCAATTTAATCCCATAGCACGTTGTCTTGAGTCGTTATACCACATGACGGGGGGGGGAGACCGCTCGGGATCTGGGGACTCCGCCTGTCCACGCAAATACCTTCTCACCCAAAAACCATAAACAGGTTATGACTTTACTATCAACGATCCAACTGCAGCCTTTTCTCAACTCTTCCCTTCTCCTCCTCAAACCAGCTACATATTTTTCTCAGACGTGTCTTGTTTAACAACAGCGGTGGGGACAAGATTTCCTTTGATGAGAATGGAGAGTTAGTGGCTGGATTTGATGTGATCAACTGGATTGTTTCCTCAAACCAATCATTTCAAAGAGTGAAGGTTGGGAATGTTGATCCCAACCAACAGTTGACCATCAATGGGGATTCCATAACTTGGCCCAGCCATTTTAACCAGGTAAGTCTCAATGGTCACCCATTTGAGTAAGACACCTGGTTCTGAGTAAGCACTTGCACTCTGCCCTGATGTCTAAAATTAGATTAATTATAAATAAGGAAATCCAATAAAATACTGAGAGTCTCGTTTGGAACTTTTTAGAAAATGGAAAAATTACAATGGATGGATGGATAAGATATTCCTGTCTATATTAATTGAGAAGTTGTTTGGAAAAAGTATAAAAATGAAATCTCTTGACTGGTTTATATATAAAAGGAATCACAATCTATGCCCTTAATCAAGCTCCATCCTTCCCAGAAGATAGTTTCTTAACAGTCTGTTGTACTATAATTCTCATGTTGATTAAAAAATATTGCACTTGCTAGCAAAATTGGTTATACTTTACTGAAAGGAAGTGTCACTTAAGAATACCTAAAAGTTGGCTTCAATATTCTAATCTCAAAATTCTCAAAATTACTATTCTGGGTTCTCATGTTTGGATTAGTCTCAGCCTCTTTCCTTATGTACTGAGCGGTGCCATCCCGGAACTAGGAAAAGAGTGAAAGATGGGGAGCCATTTTGCTGTTATGATTGCATCCCATGTCCAGAAGGGAAGATTTCAGTTCAGGAGGGTGAGTATTCTGCACAAACTGTACAGTTTAAAAGTGAATGGCTTTAGCTGGAATTCAGAGGAATGTGCCTACAAATTAACGACTATATACCAGGTTTAGCATGTGATTGAAATGTTTGTTAATCCTGTAGGTAGTTGCTGAAGAAGAAACTGGTTTGTGTCTGTAATTATTTGCCTCAGAGTCCCTGTCAGGGGAAAAGGTGGGGCATTAAGTACAGTGGCTTTTGTACAGAAGCTAGATAATGGGCAGTACTAGTAACAGTTTATCAGAGAAGATAACTTCCAAATGTATGATCAAGCTTCAAACACACACACACGCACACACAGAGAGAGAGAGAGATCAAAAATGGTTTTCTGACTTATCATCAGTGGCAATAAGCCTGAAAGAAAAAGTTTTAGGAATGAACTTAACTTGGTCCAGTCTTTGAAGTGTGTTTATATCCTTCAATTGTTTCAAAAGCAGGAGACCAATTCTTTATGATAGTTGGATCCCACAATCTATTCATCTAACACAACACACAATGCTACAGATACATTTCCATAATAAAATGGAAATTTACAAAGATGGAAGGAAGAAATGAAGAATGAGCAGAATACGTGACCAACCAAAACAGAGCAGTACAGACGAAAATAATTGAAAATTCATAAAAAGAAAAGTTTAGGGTTTTTGCTCTATTTTTTAATCCATTAACTTTAAAAGGGATTGCAACTTTTTATTCCAGTAGAGGAGGACTTTCAAAATTACTATGCTTTGCATTTTTCTATGTGAATATTTTTTAGCATTTTAATAAAGTGAAAATAATATCTATCTAGTCTAGTGGTAAAAATGTGAGACAGCAATCTGGGACAGCAAGGTTTAAAGAACACTTTCAATACCACACAAAATAGGCATAACTCCTAGCCTTGTTTTGCTTACAGATTACAATGTTCCTCGCAGATGTCAGTTAAAACTCCAAACACCACTTAATAGGGCTTTCACCAGACAAGACAGAAATCTTTTGTAATCAAATGTATGACATTGTACATTAGAATACAAATATCATTACACGTGAAAAAAATAGCCATTACAAATGTAATCCTCCTAAATCAAGGATCCTGGTTTTGCTTGGGACCCTTAAGCCACCCCCATGGGGTGTGTTGTTGCTAGGCGTGGCCCAAGCCTTGTCTGTTGGGCCCCAGGATCGCGCTTGGCTGTTTGGGCCAACTGGGGCGAGTGGCATGATCCCAGGGACCTATAAATGTGGCAGCACAATGGGGGTGGGGCACTTGCTTCGCGCTGCCGAACACCCACCTTCCCTCCCTATTTTAGGTGCTACTGTTTTGGCCTTGCTTTGGATTGGGTCGCCTGCTTTGGAGCAGGGGCTGGGTAGGAATTTTTCCATTTGGCAGATTGGCTTTAGCCATTTGGTTTTTGCCTACCCTAATAATAATAATAATAATAATAATAATAATAATAATAATAATAATTTTTATTTATACCCCGCCCTCCCCAGCCAAGGCCGGGCTCAGGGCGGCTAACAAGCAATAATAAAAACAAGTTGAATGATTACAACTTAAAAACAAAGTTAAAATACAACATTAAAATATTGAAACATTAAAATGTAGCCTCATCGCAGGAGGAGAAAGGAAAAGAGAAAAGAAAGAGAGGGAGGGAATCAAATTGGCTCTAAGCCAAAGACCAGGTGGAACAACTCTGTCTTACAGGCCCTGCGGAAAGAAATCAGATCTTGCAGGGCCCTGGTCTCATGAGGCGGAGCATTCCACCAAGCCGGAGCCAGAGTTGAAAAGGCCCTGGCTCTGGTTGAAGCCAATCTAACTTCCTTAGGGCCCGGGACCACTAGGGTGTTGCTCTTTATGGACCTTGAGGCTCTCTGTGGGGCATACCGGGTAAGGCAGTCCCATAGGTATGAGGGTCCTAGGCCGTGAAGGGCTTAGGATCTTAGATCTTCACCAATGTTGCTCCCTCGTTTGGTGTTTACCCTTACAGACTGACAGCCAGAGAGGCAGGAGTCAGTTATAGTCCCTGACAAATGCCTAGAACAATACCACTCAATAAAGTTGTGGCCTAAATTTTGCAATCGTCACAACTTTGTAAGGTTTGGTGGTTAGGCATTGGTTTATAGAAATGTGTGGGAGGGGAGGTGTGGCCATCACCTGCCCCTCCAGAAATAGGGTATTCCAGTAAAGGAATCTGGGGGTCCTGGATCTCATCCGAAGTCCGCTTGAGGGGCTAGGGCCATGTCAGGAACACAGGAACACTGGGATGAGCTTCAATCGATCTTCACCATTGTTGCATCCTCGTTTGGTGTTTATCCTTACAGACAGACAGCCAGAGAGGCAGGGGTCAGTTATAGTCCCTGACCAATGCCTAGAACAATACCACTCAATAAAGTTGTGGCCTAAATTTTGCCCAAAAACTGTGTCTGTTTGAAGTTATTAACTGGGAAAGAGCTTAGGGGCCTTGGGGCGCAACATAATTCAGGTAGACATGATTGATACGGAATATGTGTTCACTTTGTCTGATTAAGACCACATATTTTCATTTTCAGACGTGAACGAGTGTAATATATGCTCAGAAGAAAAATATCCAAATAATAATCAGGATATGTGTATTCCCAAGGAAACAAACTTTTTGTCCTATGAGGAACCTCTGGGCATCAGTTTAGCCTGCTTTGCTTTTACTTTTTCTGTGCTCACAGTTTTGGTCCTGGGAACATTTTTGAAGCACCACCACACACCCATTGTCAAAGCAAACAACAAAGACCTCACTTATATGCTGCTAATTTCTCTCCTGCTCTGCTTCCTTTCTGCATTGCTATTCATTGGACAACCTGAAATTGTGGCGTGCCTCCTCCGACAGACGGCTTTTGGCATTATCTTCTCAGTGGCTGTTTCTTGTGTGCTAGCAAAAACCATGACAGTGGTTTTGGCTTTCATGGCCACCAGGCCAGGATCCAGGATGAGGAAGTGGGTGGGGAAGAGACTGGCTATTGCCATTGTGGTTTCCTGTTCTTTTATTCAAGCAGGCATCTGTACTGTGTGGCTGGCATCTTCACCCCCATTTCCAGATGTCGACTTACACTCAATCCCTAAAGAAATTGTACTGGAATGTAATGAGGGCTCCGTGACTATGTTTTACTCTGTCTTGAGCTACATGGGCTTCCTGGCTCTTGTCAGCTTCACTGTAGCTTTCTTTGCCAGGAAGTTACCTGACAGTTTCAATGAAGCCAAGTTCATCACTTTCAGCATGTTGGTCTTTTGCAGTGTTTGGGTATCTTTTGTTCCAACCTACCTCAGTACCAAGGGAAAATACATGGTTGCTGTGGAGATCTTTTCTATCTTAGCATCTGGTGCTGGTCTGCTGGGTTGCATCTTTGCACCAAAATGCTACATTATTGTGCTGCGGCCTGAGTTGAATGAAAGGGAACATCTAATAAGAAATAAGACCTGAAGAATTCGAGTGCATAGAATGCATACATAGAGTTCACAAGACAAGGGGTTAAAAATTTCTGTTTCTTCTATGTTATGGTCTTTCCTTTATTATATTGCGAGCTTCTGTGTTAAATAAAATTGTTGAATTGTACACTGAAATGGAAAATAAATCTGTAATGTGTTGGTATTTAGATTGTGAAGCATAGCATGGAAACTTCTATTGAAGCTAAAGAAGAGTTGAGAGAAGAGTCTAGCAGTTAATGATTAAGTGGGGCTAAATCTCATCTGGGTCCATCACATGGTGTTTAGCTTAGAATCACATGGAAGGTCTAGTATTACAAGTCTATGCATATGCTTATCTCTCTCCAAGAAAAGAGCCTCAGGCTAATGGAGACTGGAATGGAGGAAAGACAAAACTTGGAATTTTAGCACTTGAAGATATATATATTGGAATCCAAGTGTGCTATGCTTGGACAAGTATAAGACATTCTTCAACTATCTGAATGTAACTTTATTTGTTTCACGTTGCTTCAGAGTAAAGTTGTGTAGTAAATCTTTTGAACCATATTTTTGCACTGAAGAATTTTTATTTCAAAGAGTCAGCTTTTATTCACATTATTTGCCTCCATATGTGCACTGTTAATGACCTCCATAGTTTTGAGATCTTTGGGGGAAGTCCTTTTCTTGTTCTTGCCACCCTCATAGGTTCACTTGGTAAGGAAGCAGGAGAGGGCCTTCTCAGTGGCTACACACAGACTTGGGAACTCCCTCAATAGAGAATTAAGACAGGCTCCCTCCTGGTTGTCCTTCCTTTAGCAAGTGACAGCAGGTGACAGCAGGCTGCCAGGCCAGAATTCAAATAGGGGTTTCTCCACCCTCCCATTTTGACTCTCTGGCACCGTATCTGCATAACCCAGAAATTCTAAAACATAGACGCGCTTTTACTCTTCTAAGATTGAATGCATTGCCCTCGGCTGTACTTGAGGGACGATTCCAACAGATTTCCCCATGAAAAACGCTTCTATCCCTGAGGAGATGGCAGTACCGAATCGTTGGCGCATGTCCTTCTGGCTTGCACTCTTTATAAAGACTTGAGAAATGAGATTATCACCCCTCTTTTATTGTCCATTCTGAGTTGCCCAACCACTACCACAGTGTTCTTTCTCTTGGCAGGTCAAGATGAGCAGGTGACAGCAAAGGTTGCAAGGTTTTTAGCTGGGGCAATCAGAATAAGATCCACTATTTGACTATTGATCCCAAACCCTAAAATGTGTTTTATGTAATTGACTTTTTATTTCTGTTCTTTGTATATTGTATACAGTGGTACCTCTGGATATGAACGGGATCCGTTCTGGAGCCCCATTCGCATCCTGTAGTGAATGCAACCTGCGCCCACGCATCTGCGCATATGCGGATTGTAAATCACTGCTTCCGGGGGCCACCAGGGCGCGTTGGAAGATGGCCGACAATAACATCTCTCTGACCCACACGAGGTAATTAAGAGGCTGTGATGGGAGTATGCAGCCTCCCTTGCCCCCCCAAGGGAATGGGGGGACTGCCTTGCCAGCGGTGTCCATAATTTACCCCCAGATTCGAAAGAAGGGGGTGAGGACACTTGGCACAAAGCCCTCGGGTGACGTTGGCACTGGTTCGCATTAGCACGAAATATATAATTGGAAATATATAATTGGAAAGAAGCTAATGCACATACATCAAGTGAAGATCGGGAGTAAAGACTGCTGATTAATGGGATCTCTGCGAGCGGAGCAACGGGTTGGATAAATAAATCAAGGGAAGAATCATCATTAAAAGACTGGTATGTTTGGAGCGAAACGGAAAGGGGGGGAGGAAAAAACTTTTCTTATTTTGTCTTATGTGAGTACCAATAACCCTCCCCCCCAAAGAAAAGAATCGTTGCTAATTACTAATCACAAGCAGGAGCTAAGAACTGTGTGGAAATGAATTATTGATCAAAGAGAGGACTGGTGGAAACATCGGGGATGGAAAAAAAGTTTTATGACGCAGTTAAAAATGGACTTTCGTTAAGACAGGCTTTCCTATAGGAGGACGAGGGGAGGAGGACCAGGGTCATCGGAATGTGAATGTATGGTTATCGGAATGTGATCTTGACCTGGCAGGTCCCCCTGAGATATAGAGGCAAGCCTGTGGAAATCAACGGACAGACTGTGGGAATGTTTTTTACGGAGGTGTGGAAATGGCGGCTGTCCTTATGTGATACGACTTTTGGAGAGTGTAAAACCCACACAGAATATGTTTGTTTGCAACCCGCTTGTGAAGATTATCAGAGATCACAAAGAAAGGAATATATGATAACAACAACAAGATGAGGAAAATAACAAATAGACTATCTGGACAGAACTGGATAGAACTGTTCAATTAAAGCAGCTGCAGCAAGAGTGAAGTTTGGATCCCTTTCGGAGCTTGAAGTATGGGTACCCCCAACAAAAATTTTAAAAATTTGGCTGTATAATTTGGAACTAATGTGATTTGGAATTAATGTGATTTGATTGGCCTGTTAATAAAAATTATATTTTTTTAAAAAAGAATCACTGCTTCCGCGCATGCGTGTGATGTCATTTTAACTGCCTGCTCATGCGCGAGTGGCAAAACCTGGAAGTAACGTGGTGTGCAACGCAAAAGCATTCAACCTGAAGCAACTTCAACCTGAGGTATGACTGTAGTTGTTTTATTGCTATGGCCGATGACTGACGCATATTAAGGTTCATTCATTCATTCATATATATAGGGGTGACTCAGTGCCTATAACTTGATGGATCACAAGTGGCATAGATCTTACTTAGTGTCTCATAACTGACATTCAAACTCTTAGCTGTCAGATAAAAGGGGTGCATTAAGGGGATTAATGCCTCTCAGCTGCCCCCCCTTATATTCTGACCAACATCCTCTTGTTTAATGTGGATTTACGAGGGAGCATTTGTTGAGACTGTTCATGATGCAATTGGAAGGTGACACAGGCATAAGGCATTCATGACTACCTTGTTGCTAACCCCTGTCACAAAGATTTGAATCCAGTGTACTCTTCATGCTGCGGATCATTCCAAACTTCACCATGCCTTCCTATCTAACTAAAGCGTGAGGGAAATCTTCTTTCCAGAATATGTGACAAACAACTTTTCTTAATTCCTAAAGGACTCCACATCCTCCATTTAGGAATTGCTGTTAATGTAATAATTAACTATACAATTAGCTACTCAGAAGGACAGTCATTAGTTATGATGTTCAGCCAAACCCCTGTGGGATTTCTTTGGCTGTTAGCAGAAGAGAGAGCAAAGAGTGTGAAGGTTGTCATAAATATATCCAGTGAAAGTCAGGGATATGGAGTGGCACTGGAAACGGACAGGGGTTCACAGCTCTGCTCTTGGATATTCCAGGCTCCAGACTTCTGTACCGAGGATGGTGGTTTTAGTCATTTTGCTGCTGCCTCTGCTTCCTCCCATGGAATGCAAGACTCATGCCAATCAGTGCAATATCTATTACCCACAGCCTCCACTTCACAAATATCATCAATTAGGAGACTTCATAATTGGTGGAATTGCTTATCATGCTGGTGCCATCGTCAGTGAATTAGCCTTCAGGGAAGAACCCCTGCCAACATTGACAGATCTATTTGTGTAAGGCCTAAATGATTGTTTGATTTTCTTTCTAAATATTGTATTAATTTATTTTATTCAATAAAAATTGCCACTTAGATAATTTGTGCTAGAGCTGCAGCTAAAGAACACAAAATGTAGGGGGAAATCCTATTAACCAAAAGCTAGCGTAAAGTAAGATTCTGCAAATTAATGCGGCATAAAGTTACACCAGATCTAAACCCTGTTCGGCAGCAGGGCTCCTGCTGCTATTCTGTCCATGCCTGGCTTAGGGAAAACCTACTTTTAAAATATGTATTGTGCCAGGTTACCAGGTCACATGACCAAGCTGGACATGCTTAGGATCTAACAAAGTCTCCGCTCTCTGATTCCACCTCTGCCTTGCTCCCGGAATGCTCCCCTTTTCAGTCTTAGACCAGCTTGGCTCAACCAGCTTCATCACAGCCAGCTTGGTTGAGATGACCAACTTATGCTGATATACAGTATGTTCAACTGAACTGGGGTTGGGGACTTAATGCCAACTGAGCATGGTTGATCCAGAGATCCAGTGCATCCTAAAATGCTCCTCCTTGTGGATTTTACCACAGGGTTGCCCCCTCAGTCTGCTCCATCTGACAGCTTTAAAAAATAAACACCATCCCATCTGTTTTGTTATAGTTTAACTTTATTTTCAAATAAGCTTTATATTGAAATAAATTATAAAAATCTAAAAACTTATTTTAATCAGAATGGAGCGTTTTATATTGTAAATGTGACTGCTTACATAGTTAATTTTTTAATATTTATATCTAACTTATGTATAAATACTGTAATAATTGATTGTTAATAAAAGAGGCACAGAACACATTGGTAATAAGTAAACTAAGTATGGAATATCCTTCTGAAAAAGAATCTCACACTTCTTTCAGCATAGTCCCTAAGCATTACCAGCACATCCTGGCTTTGGCATTCACAGTCAAAGAGATCAATGAAAACCCTCACCTCTTACCCAATCTCACTTTGGGCTTCCACATCTATGACAGCTATTGCAATGCAAGGAGGACTTACCATGCTACAATGCTACTTTTATACACAGAGGAGAGATTTATCCCTAACTACCTATGTGAGCAACAGAAAAATCTAATAGCAGTCATTGGGGGAGTGGATGCCCCAATTTCCATGAATGTGGCGACGCTCTTGAAAAACTATAAGGTTCCACAGGTAGGTCAACTCTGCTTTCTCTATCCCTCCCTCCCTCTATGTGACCCCCACATTTCCTATACTATTATTTCAAGACATTAATGTGGGCCTTAAAAATACTGAGACTTCCTTTTTATGAATCTTACATGCAAACTGAGTATTAGGATGCTGTTTCTGATATGGTTTTTAAGATGCTGTGAGTGCTGCTGTTTCTTTGTGTTACTGAATTTATTGCAGGAGTTTAAATGTGCTATTTTGGGTTGTTAGTTGACATGGGTGGAAATGATTTTTTTTTTCTCAACCTGATTGGCATTTGGTTGGGGTTTGTTTCACATTTCCTTATTTCACTGCTGTCATTGGTCAAATAACGTTCCTAACTGGGCAATAAGAATTTTGCTCTGAGAGTGTTGCTGTAATCTAGCAATTATAGATGCAAAGTTTGAGCCAGAAAAACCTCAGTGCAGTTTCATCTCAGCCATAAATCCACTTGATGGCTATTGATCAGTGTATATTCTTTCAGCCTTGAATCCCTAACTTGAGCATTGGAATGTTGTTGTTGTTGTTGTTTAGTCGTTTAGTCGTGTCCGACTCTTCGTGACCCCATGAACCAGAGCATGCCAGGCACTCCTGTCTTCCACTGCCTCCCGCAGTTTGGTCAAACTCATGCTGGTAGCTTCGAAGACACTATCCAACCATCTCGTCCTCTGTCATCCCCTTCTCCTTGTGCCCTCCATCTTTCCCAACATCAGGGTCTTTTCCAGGGAGTCTTCTCTTCTCATGAGGTGGCCAAAGTACGGGAGCCTCAGCTTCACGATCTGTCCTTCCAGTGAGCACTTAGGGCTGATTTCCTTCAAAATGGAGAGGTTGGATCTTCTTGCAGTCCATGGGACTCTCAAGAGTCTCCTCCAGCACCAGAATTCAAAAGCATCAATTCTTCGGCGATCAGCCTTCTTTATGGTCCAGCTCTCACTTCCATACATCACTGCTGGGAAAATCATAGCTTTTACTTTACGGACCTTTGTTGGCAAGGTGATGTCTCTGCTTTTTAAGATGCTGTCTAGGTTTGTCATTGCTTTTCTCCCAAGAAGCAGGCGTCTTTTAATTTCATGGCTGCTGTCACCATCTGCAGTGATCATGGAGACCAAGAAAGTAAAATCTCTCACTGCCTCCATTTCTTCTCCTTCTATTTGCCAGGAGGTGATGGGCCCAGTGGCCATGATCTTTGTTTTTTTGATATTGAGCTTCAGACTAAATTTTTCGCTCTCCTCTTTCACCCTCAATAAAAGGTTCTTTAATTCCTCCTCACTTTCTGCCATCGAGGTTGTGTCATCTGCATATCAGAGTTTGTTGATATTTCTTCTGACAATCTTAACTCTGGCTAGGGATTCATCCAGCCCAGCCTTTCGCATGATGAATTCTGCATATAAGTTAAATATGCAGGGAGACAAAATACAGCCTTGTCGTACTCCTTTCCCAATTTTGAACCAATCAGTTGTTCCATATCCAGTTCTAACTGTAGCTTCTTGTCCCACATAGAGATTTCTCAGGAGACAGATGAGGTGATCAGGCACTCCCATTTCTTTAAGAACTTACCATAGTTTGCTGCGGTCAACATAGTCAAAGGCTTTTGCATAGTCAATGAAGCAGAAGTAGATGGCTTTCTGGAACTCTCTAGCTTTCTCCATAATCCAGTGCATGTTTGCAATTTGGTCTCTGGTTCCTCTGCCTTTTCTAAATCCGGCTTGCACTTCTGGGAGTTCTCGGTCCACATACTGCTTGAGCCTTCCCAGTAGAATTTTAAGCATAAACTTGCTAGCGTGTGAAATGAGTGCAATTGTGCGGTAGTTGGAGCATTCTTTGGCACTGCCCTTCTTTGGGATTGGGATGTAGACTGATCTTCTCCAATCCTCCGGCCACTGCTGAGTTTTCCAAACTTGCTGGCATATTGTGTAGCACCTTAACAGCATCATCTTTTAAAACTTTAAATAGTTCAGCTGGCCTTGTTATTTGCAGTGCTTTCTAAGGCCCATTTGACTTCACTCTGCAGGATATATGGCTCAAGGTCAGCAACCACACTACCTGGGGTGTACGAGACATCCATATCTTTCTGCTATAATCCCTCTGTGCATTCTTGCCACCTCTTCTTGATGTCTTCTGCTTCTGTTAGGTCCTTACCACTTTTGTCCTTTATTATGGTAATCTTTGAACGAAATGTTCCTTTCATATCTCCAGTTTTCTTGAACATATCTCTGGTTCTTCCCATTCTGTTATTTTCCTCTATTTCTTTGCATTGCTCATTTAAGAAGGCCTTCTTGTCTCTCCTTGCTATTTTTTGGAAATCTGCATTCAATTTCCTGTATCTTTCTCTATTTCCCTTGCATTTTGCTTGTCTTCTCTCCCCCGCTATTTGTAAGGCCTCATTGGACAGCCACTTTGCTTTCTTGCATTTCCTTTTCATTGGGATGGCTTTTGTTGCTGCCTCCTGTATAATGTTGCAAGCATCCATCCATAGTTCTTCAGGCACTCTGTCCAGCAAATCTAAATCCTTAAACCTGTTCCTCACTTCCACTGTGTATTCATAAGGGATTTGATTTAGATTGTATCTTACTGGCCCAGCAGTTTTTCCTACTTTCTTCAGTTTAAGTTTGAATTTTGCTATAAGAAGCTGATGATCTGAGCCACAGTCAGCTCCAGGTCTTGTTTTTGCTGACTGTATATAGAGCTTCTCCTTCTTTGGCTGCAAAGAATATAATCAATCTGATTTTGATCCTGCCCATCTGGAGACGTCCAGCTGTAGAGTCATCTCTTTTGTTGTTGGAAAGGAGTTTTTGTGATGACTAGCTTGTTCTCTTGACAGAACTCTATTAGCCTTTGCCCTGCTTCATTTTGATCTCCAAGGGCAAACTTGCCAGTTGTTCCTTTTATTTCTTGATTCCCTACTTTAGCATTCTTCAATTGTATGAGATTCTATAGTTGGCTTCCATAAGCAGAGGTGAAAGCACTGGTTTCCTATTTCCATGAATGCTCTTGAAAACTTTAATATGCAATGTGCATTGTATTATTACAACTTTTCTCTCTCTCCCCTAAAATCCCTTTAGCTCATATATGGCTCTGCTCCATTGAAGACAGATGGAATCCCAGGAATTTCTTTCTACCAGATGGTTCCTCATCAAGCACTTCAATACACAGGAATTCTCTCTTTGCTTCTTTATTTCAAATGGATATGGATTGGAGTACTAGTAATGGATAATGAAAATGGTGAAATGATTTTGCAGACTGTTTTGCCTAAATTTTCCCAGAGAGGTGTCTGTTTTGACTTTATAAAAAGAATCCCTATGTTTAGGTCTGTCACTGAATTTGATGAAAGTCTTGAAGATGGATTAAAAATACATAAGGAACTTCTGAAAGGTACAGCCAAAGTGGTTGTGTTTTATGGTGACTCTTATTCAATGATGATTTTGAGATGGATTCCGTATTTTGCAGAACATCCACCAAGTCTACCAAATGGTATAGCGTGGATAACAACAGCTGCAATGGAGCTCACTTCACAGCTCTATCAAAAGAATTTGGACACAGAAATATTCCATGGTGTCCTGTCCTTCACAATCCATTCCAATGATCTACCAGGATTCAAAGCATTTGTTGAGAGCAAAAATCCTTTAAACACAAAAGGTGATGGTTTCATCAGAGACTTCTGGCAACAGGCCTTTGATTGTGTATTTGCAGATCCAAATGTGGAAGATGTGATGGGGAATATTTGTACTGGGGAGGAGAAACTAGAGAGCCTTCCTGCTCCATTCTTTGAGATGAGCATGAATGGCCACAGCTACAGCATCTACAATGCTGTCCGCGCTGTAGCCCATGCTTTGCATTACATGTCTTCAACTAGATTCAAATATCAAGTAATGGAAAGAAGAGGTGGATGGAAGTACCCGAATCAACAACTGTGGCAGGTAACATGCTCAACATTATCAAGAGGCAGAGGACCATAAGTGTACTACAATAGTCCTTAATTTGTGTCCTTAATGTGTCCCCAATTCCTTCCCATCCTAAGGTATATAACATATATCGCTTTAATAACTCTTCTTCCTTCCCGCCCTTAAATTTCTGGATGGTTTCCAAATTACTGTTTGATTTTCTCAACTCGCCAAGTCCACCCAACTGGTCATGCCCTCCAGATGTTGTTTGACTACAATTCCCATCATCCCAGAACTCTTACTATATTGACTGGGGCTAATGGCAGTTTTAGTGAAAGTCCTGCTCCATATTTTGTAATAGGTAGAAATTCTGTTATGAATTTGGTGCATCTAATTCATTCTGTTAAATTAAGAGCCAGTGTGGTGTAGTCGTAATCTGGTGAACCGGGTTTGCGTCTCCGCTCCTCCACATGCAGCTGCTGGGTGACCTTGGACTAGTCAGACTTCTTTGAAGTCTCTCAGCCCCACTCACCTAACAGCGTGTTTGTTATGGGGGAGGAAGGGAAAGGAGAATGTTAGCCACTTTGAGACTCCTTCGGGTAGTGATAAAGCGGGATATCAAATCCAAATTCTTCTTCTTCTTAATGAGCCTGAACCAGGCCTTCTGGGAGTAGATCTACATGAATATGTATGCCCCTTGAAGTCACATATTTTATTTAAAAATAATAATACATAGAAACAGAAGTTTCAGAAACTTCAGAAACATGCTTTAAAGTCAATTTATAAGACTCTCCCTGCCCTCTTCATTACCATCTTTATTAAAATTTACTACCCTTGGTATAGGTTTCTATATCTTCATCTTTTTTTTTTTTTGTATTTTTAATGCTACCTTCCAAGTGGGTGCATATACATTAATGAGTTAGGCAGTCGAATCACATTTTTATTTTTATTTTTAAAAAATACATTCTGGTGTCAGAAGTCGGCTCTGACTGTGTCAACCCAAACTAAAATGGTGTTAACCTTATTGGCTATTGAAACATTAACCGTGTTTCAACACTCTGAAAAATATAGAAACCAAACCTTCAGAACCTAACGTGCTTTAAAGTCAATTTATTAGAATTTCTTCCTCCTTTTCGGAATTACAAAGAGTGAGCTTCTTTATCATGAATACTTTCTCACTCAGAAACCATAAACAAGGTATGACTTACTATCAACGATCCAACTGCAGCCTTTTCTCAACTCTTCCCTTTTTCTCTTCAAACCAGCTACATAATTTTCTCAGACGTGTCTCTTTTAACAACAGTGGTGGGGACAAGATTTCCTTTGATGAGAATGGAGAGTTAGTGGCTGGATTTGATGTGATCAACTGGATTGTTTCCTCAAACCAATCATTTCATAGAGTGAAGGTTGGGAATGTTGATCCCAACCAACAGTTGACCATCAATGGGGATGCCATAACTTGGCCCAGCCATTTTAACCAGGTAAGCCTCAGTGGTCTGGTTTGTAACTTTTTAGAAAATAGAAAAACTACAATGGATTGATGGATGGAAGGGTGGCAAAGATATTCCTATCTATATTAATTGAGAAGTTGTTTTGGGGAAGTATAAAAAGCAAAACTCTATATCTTGTCCGTTTTGTGTATGCATGAAATCAGAATCTACGCCATTAACCAGGCTCCATCCTTTCCAAAAGATGGTTTCTTAACAGTCTGTTGTACTATAATTCTCATGTTGATTAGCAAAATTAGTGAAACATTACTGAAAGAAAGCATCACTTAAGAACACCTAAAAGTTGTCTTAAATATTCTAATCTCAAAATTCTCAAAATTACTATTCTGGGTTCTCATGTTTGGATTAGTCTCAGCCTCTTTCCTTATGTACTGAGCGGTGCCATCCCGGAACTAGGAAAAGAGTGAAAGATGGGGAGCCATTTTGCTGTTATGATTGCATCCCATGTCCAGAAGGGAAGATTTCAGTTCAGGAAGGTGAGTATTCTGCACAAACTGTACAGTTTAAAAGTGAATGGCTTTAGCTGGAATTCATAGGAATGTGCCTACGAATTAACGACTATATACCAGGTTTAGCATGTGATTGAAATGTTTATTAAGCCTGTAGGTAGTTGCTGAAGAAGAAACTGGTTTGTGTCTGTGATTATTTGCCTCAGAGTCCCTGTCAGGGAAATATGTTGGGTATTAAGTACAGTGGCTTTTGTACAGTAGCTAGATAATAGGCAGTACTAGTAACAGTTTATCAGAGAAGATAACTTCCAAATGTATGATCAAGCTTCAAACAAACACACACACACACAGAGAGAGAGAGAGAGAGAGAGAGAGAGAGATCAAAAATGAATTTCTGACTTATCATCAATGGCAATAAGCCTGAAAGAAAAAGTTTTAGGAATGAACTTAACTTGGTCCAGTCTTTGAAGAGTGTTTAGATCCTTCAATTGTTGCAAAAACAGGAGACCGATTCTTTATGATAGGTAGACTCCACAATCTATCCATCTGACACAACACACACTGATACAGATACATTTACGTGATAAAAATGGAAATTTACAGAGATAGAAGGAATAAATGAAAAATTAAGAGAATACATGACAAACCTAAATAGAACAGCACAGACAAAAATAATTGGAAATTAAAAAAATAAAGTTTAGAGTTTTTGCTCTAATTTTTTTATCTATTAACAGGGATTGCAACTTTTTGTTCCAGGAGAGGACTTTCAAAATTACTATGCTTTGCATTTTAATAAAATGAAAATAATATCTATCTAGTTTAGAAGTTAAAATGTGAGGTTTTTATCTGTTACACCAAGGTTTAAAAAATCCTTCCAACACTACACAAAATAGCCATAACTCCTAACCTTATTTTGCTTACAGATTATAGTACTAACACACCATGTTCCTCTCAGATGTCGGTTAAAACTCCACACACACTACTTAATAGGGCTTTCACCAGACAAGACAGGAAAAATTCATAATCAAATTTAATATGTTGTTCATTAGAATACAAAAACCATTGCATATAAAATAATAACAATTAAAACATAGTTCAGATAATTTCTACAGAATATGTGTTCACTCTCCCTGATTAATACCAAATATTTTCTTTTTCAGACATGAATGAGTGTAATATATGCTCAGAAGAAAAATGTCCAAATAGTAATCAGGATATGTGTATTCCCAAGGAAATAACCTTTTTATCCTATGAAGAACCTCTGGGCATCAGTTTAGCCTGCAGTGCTTTTGCTTTTTCCTTCATCACAGCTTTGGTTCTGGGAACATTTTTGAAGAACCACCACACACCCATTGTCAAAGCCAACAATCGGGACCTCACCTACACTCTCCTCATTGCCCTTCTCTTCTGCTTCCTTTGTGCATTGCTATTCATGGGAAAGCCTGAGAAGGTGACATGCCTCTTCCGACAAACTGCTTTTGGCACCATCTTTTCAGTGGCTGTTTCTTGCGTGTTGGCAAAAACCATGACAGTGGTTTTAGCTTTTATGGCCACCAAGCCAGGATCCAAGATGAGGAAGTGGGTGGGGAAGAGACTGTCTATTGCCATTGTGGTTTCCTGTTCTTTTATTCAAGGAGGCATCTGTACTGTGTGGTTAGCATCCTCACCCCCATTCCCAGATGTTGACATGAACTCAATGGTTCAAGAAATTGTACTGGAATGCAATGAGGGATCCGTGACTATGTTTTACTGTGTCCTGGTCTACATGGGCTTCCTGGCTCTTGTCAGCTTCACTGTGGCTTTCCTTGCCCGGAAGTTACCTGACAGTTTCAATGAAGCCAAGTTTATCACTTTCAGCATGTTGGTCTTTTGCAGTGTTTGGCTGTCCTTTATTCCCTCCTACCTCAGTACCAGGGGGAAATACATGGTTGCAGTGGAGATCTTTTCTATCTTAGCCTCTGGTGCTGGTCTCCTGGGATTCATCTTTGCCCCCAAATGCTATATTATTGTGTTGCGGCCTGAACTAAATAACAGGGAACATCTAATAAGAAATAAGACCTAAGGAATCTGAGTGCCTTCAATGTACTTTATTTTGCTTGTTTGTTAGTTTTTTATTTATAAAAAATGTTGAACTATATAAATTTTCCCATATCCTCCCACATTCTCTGAACATTTAAATTTTATTTGGAGAATTTAATTAAGATTTTGCAGCCAAAAAGGGAGGGGGGAATATATGTATCCTGCCCCTGCATTTATTGTTCAGGCAACTCCCCATTTACTTGGGAGTTGCATTACTTTCTTTCCTGTAGCCCTTTTGAACCCCTTAGGATGTTTTTTTTTTTTTAATGTTATGAAGTCAGCTGAAAACACCCACCCTTCGAAAGAAACACTGAGGACTGGGGGCAAGAGCTGATCATGAAGCAGCACAGAACCAACTTGCATGATGTCAGTATTTCATTCTCTCATCGCAGGATCAAGTGAACCTCTGATTACATTCCATAACACTGTAAGTGTGGGAATGGAAGTCAGAGTTTCTGTTCCCACACTTACAGTGTTATGTAATGTAAACAGAGGATCACGTGATCCTGCGATGAGAGTATGAAATACGGAGCAGTCACCATTCGTTATTGATTCTATTGTGACACGACATCTGTGTAAAGTCAGAAGCCTGTGTACTGAGCTCCAGAAGCTCAATAAACAAGCTTCTGTCTTTACACAGATATCGCATCACACCGGAATTGATCACGAACGGTGACTGCACACGCTGACTGGAACAAAGTGTGATCAAGCATCCTATACCTCCAGGTATAAGGCGGTATATAAATTCAAATAATAATAATAATAATCTTGAAGACCTGTGTTTTATCTTGGTGTTATGATTTTACTTGTCAGAGATAATAAAGACCTCATCCATTTTCTTGAATGGTGTGTTCTCTAAACTATTAATCCTATTATTCTGACTGCTGATGTGGGATACATGCCATGAGATTAAAAATCCTTGTTAATATCCAGAACTGTGCATGCATGTGCACACACACATATACCACAGATCCAATGTGGCAAAACTACTTTTTATGCACCAACATTATCTAGGACACGTTTCTAGGAGTCACATGTTTCTGGGAGTCACAAATGATTCCTGAGTGCAGGGTGGGGACCACAGTTGGACAAACTACCCCAGAAGGAAGGAGCATGACATGTTCCCCACCAGAGGTGTTATCCATGCCTTAACATCCCATACAACCTCCATTAAAATATAATTGCTATAAACACAATTTCTACACGATATGTGGAGTTTTTAAAAAATATATTAAGACCACCTATTTTCTTTCTCAGATATGAATGACTGTAACATATGCTCAGAAGAAGAATATCCAGACAATAATCAATATATGTGTATTCCCTAGAAATTAGCTTCTTGTCCTTTGAAGAACCCTTGGGAGTCAGTTAGCCTCTTCTGCTCTTTCCTTTTCTTTGATCGCATCCTTAGTCCTGCGAACATTTTTGAAGCACCACCACACACCCATTGTCAAAGCAAACAACCAATACCTCACCTACACTATCCTACTCTCCTTCCTGCTTTCCTTCCTTTCTGCATTGCTATTCATCAGATGGCCTGTAAAAGTTGTTTGCCTCCTCTGACAGATTGCTTTTTGTATCATCTTCTCAGTGACTCTTACTTGTGTGCTGGCAACAACCATCAGAGTGGCTTTGGCTTTCATGGCCGCCAAGCCAGGATTCAGGATGAAGAAGTAGGTGGGGGAGAGACTGATCATTGTTGTTTCCTGCACCTTTATTCACGCATGCATTTGTACCATGTGGCTGGCATCCTTACCTCATTCTCAGATATTGACATGAACTCAGTAGTTCAAGAAATTGTACTAGAATGTATGGAGGGATCTGTGACTATGTTTTATTGTATGCTGGGCTACATGGCCTTTGTTGTGGCCTGAGCTAAGCAGCAGGGAACATTTAATAAGACATAAAGCCTGAAAGGTTTGTGTATATGCATCGTCTGCGATAGCTTCAAATCTAGACAGCAGAGCACTGAGCCATTTCCCTCTCAGCAGCTACACTGCATAAATATTTGCACAGGTCTCCTGATTCTTCTAATTTGGAAAAAATATCTTGGAAAAACAAACTAAGATATATCTAAAATTAAAAACATTGTGTATGTATTCACCCTTTGCCTTTCACAATATCTTTCTTCAGCCTCTCATTACTGTGGATTTTTGAGAGGATATTTATGCAAAAGGTGTAACCACACTCACTGTGGCCACACTCACATCCACAAGTGCCATGTTGGTAACTGTCATAAAGTATAGAATAAAATGTCCGTATCTTCCTGTTTGTGACTCCAAGTTCTGCCATCCCTTCTTAGCTAAGAATGAATATTTCAGTTCAAAAAGTGTGACAAACAACCTGTCCTAGTTCTACAGGGACTTCCCATCTTATACTTAGCAATTAACTTCAGAATTATCTTGTCAGAAGAACAGAAATTAATTGTGTTGTTCATTCAAATCCCTGTGGATTTTTGGTGGCCACTAGCAAAACAAAGAACAAAGACCATGAAGAATGTCATAAATATACCCAGTATAATACCCAGTAGGGCAAGGGACTGGGAACAGGCAAGGCTCCACAGCTTCAGGCCTCTGGGAAACATAAAATGTTCAATTCGGGCAGTTTTAGTTGCAGATGCTGTAATGATTGTTCTGTTGAAGAACATAGGAGATTTTGGATGTAGATGGAATATTTTTCCTTGTACTTAGAATGGCAGTTTTAGTCATCTTGCTACTGGTCCTGTTTCCTCAAACAGGATGTGCAGATCCCATTGTTCAATGCAGTGTCCATTATCCACAGCATCCAGTTCACATGTATCATCAGGAAGGAGATCTCATCATTGGTGGCATCGCTTATCATGGCAGCTTTGTCGCCAGTGAAAGCGAATTCAAAGAAGAACCCCTACCAACATTATCAGAATCGGTTGTGTAAGACCTTAATGGTTGTTATGTGCCAGTGAATTCTGTTTTAGTAAAGTGGATGGTGTGAGCAGCTTATGCAGAATGAAAATGTTGCTATTATGAATGTGTATGAGTGTGTTAAATAACACCTTATTTTAAAAAATGGAAGGGTTATTGGTGCTCGTATAGTTCAATTTTGTTCAGTGGAGGAAATCTTGAAACTAAGGCATCCATAACAGAAGCTGTCCAGCCTCAGCTTAAATACCTCCAGTCAAGAGCAGCTCACCACCTCCCAGTCTGTTCCTCTCCCAAACAGCTTTTACTGCTTGGTTTCCCCCCTAAGATTAGCCAATATCTACTCCTTTGCAGTTTCCACCTGGAACAAGAGCAAAAAAAAAAAAAAAAAAGACTGCTCCACTTTCTGCAAATGGTGCTTCAAGAAATATAACATGTAGATAATGTAATCATTAATTGATAGACTGATTGAGTAATTTATGAATCAGATATTGAGCACATGTGGAATAGCTTCATGATACAGAATCTCAATTTAATTCTAGTGTAATACCTAAGCATTACCAGCACATTGTGGCCTTGGACTTCGCAGTAAAGGAGATCAATAAAAATCCTCAGATGTTACCCAATATCACTTTGGGCTTCCACATTTATGACAGCTATAACAATGCCAGGAAGACCTATCAGGCCACAATGCTGCTTCTATCAGCACTGGAGAGATTTATCCCGAACTACATTTGTGATAAACTGAAAAATCTGATAGCAGTTATTGGGGGACTGGATTCTGAAATTTCCATGAATATGGCAACTCTCCTGAATATCTATAAGGTTCCACAGGTAGGACTGGTTTCCCCACCTCTCTATTGTGTGTGTCCCCCTTGCAAAAAGTGTGTTTGTGTGTGTGTGTGTGTGTGTGTGTGTGTTATGGGAATTTAATTCACACTTTCTTGAATCCTACACATTTTCTACAGTGTATTTCAAAGACATCAATGTATCCCTTGCAAATAATGAGACAGACTTAACTTTTTATATTTTTGAATAATACTTTTACTAGTTGGCTATTGCTTATATTCTTTTATGATACTCTTGTTACTGATGTCTGTTTTGTTTTATTTATGTGTTTTTTTAATTTAGAGAGAGAGAGAGAGAGAGATAAAACTTCTGCTTATTGTTCACTTATAAAGAAGAAAAATTGTAAGTTAGATTGAAGGGAATATTCACATTATGTACTGTATTCCCCATTTACACAGCTGTACACAGAAAGCATAAGCACTCTGAAATTGCTTTTGCTTTATTCTGAAAATATGTTGGTGTAGTATAATTACAAAATAAAAATCTTGAGCTAAGAAGTCCTCAATGCTTTCTCCCCTTCGTCATGGACCTGTAGGTCAGCCATGGATCAGTCTATAATCTTTCAGCCCCAACTCCTTATCAAGAGAAGGGAAATAAGAAAGTTCAGTTCACTTACAGTAATGTAGTAAGCATTGCCAATATAATGTATGTTTGGTATCAATGAGTGGAACAGGGAATATGACAATCGTTCATAATTCTTTCTGCTCCTTTAGTCCCCTCAATCCACAAGCATGCTTCTGAGGGGAGGGAGAAATCCACAACATTGGCCCACTTCCTATTTTGCTGAGAGGTAGCATCCATCAGTAGGAGTGGACAGCCCTGAATTCCATACTATAGGCACTATTTTGAATCCACCAAATTGCAATATAAAGTACGCTATTGCCATTTTCCCCCTTCCCCGTTCTCTCTCCAGCTCATCTATGGCTCCATTCCGCTGATGAATGATAAAACTCTAGGCCTTTCCTTCTACCAGATGGTCCCTAAGGAAACCCTTCAATATGCAGGGATTCTCTCTTTGCTACTACATTTCAGGTGGACATGGATTGGAGTCTTTATAATGAATGATGAAAGTGGTGAAAGATTTTTACAAACTGTATCACCAATGTTTTCCCATAGTGGAGTTTGCTTTTCCTTCATACAAAGAGTCCCCATGTTGACTTCCATTGATGAAATTAAAGAAATACTTGAAGAGGGGGCAAACATACATAGTAAAGTCAGGAATAGTACAGCCAATGTGGTTGTTTTTAATGGAGAATCTATTTCCATGTTTTTTTTGAGATGGCTTCCATATTTTGCACAACATCCACCAAGTCTACCAAAAGGAATAGTGTGGATAACAACAGCTGAAATGGAGCTCACTTCACACGTCTATCAAAGGAATTGGGATGCCCAAATATTCCATGGTGTCCTGTCCTTCACAATCCATTCCAATGACTTGCCAAAATTCAAATCATTTGCTGAGAGCCAAAGTCCTTCCAGTGCAAAAGCAAATGGTTTTATCAGGGACTTCTGGCAACAGGCCTTTGGCTGTGTATTCCCAAATCCAGATGTGGAAAATGTGGAGGGGGATATTTGCACTGGGGATGAGAAACTGGACAGCCTTTCGGCAACATTTTTTGAAACCAGCATGTCTGGTCACAGCTACAGCATCTACAATGCTGTTTATGCTGCTGCTCATGCTTTACATCACACACTGTCATCTAGACTCAAACAGAGAGCGATGGATAGAGAGGGACTGAAATGGCAAAATCAACAGTTGTGGCAGGTAACGGACTCAACATGTTCAAGTGGCAGAGAGGCACAACCATGGTACAGTATGCCACAATCTGTATAATAAAACTAACTCCTCCCAACTCTTCCAGTGCTCATCTTTCAATTTTTCTTCATATTCAATCAACTAGAGTTGAAATAATAGCCTATCAGTCTACTCTGATTCACTCTTTTTTGTCAGTGTACTTAAGTGCATAAACAATGTACACTTTTACACTTTTGCTGATCAGTGTAGGGTATTCTGTGATTTCTGGGTATATTAACGTGAGGTATGTAGGTTTTATCTTCCTGGGTTGTGTGTATCACACTTTTTGGGCCTCATAATGAGATACCGTCTTGCTCATGGGTAGTTAACATGATGCCCTTCATACATTGTTGGATTGCAAATCCTATCATCCATGACTATTGACAATACTATCTGGGGTGCTGAGAGCTGTAGTCCAACAGTATCTGGAAGTGAATAGCAAACTGGCAAGTATTGGGCTAGCTTATGCTTTCTTCATGAGCGGTGGACTCATAATCTGTTGAACCGGGTTCGCTTCCCCGCTCCTCCACATGCAGCTGCTGGGTGACCTTGGGCTAGTCACACTTCTCTGAAGTCTCTCAGTCTCACTCACCTCACAGAGTGTTTGTTGTGGGGGAGGAAAGGAAAGGAGATTGTTAGCCACAGCTGAGACTTAAGGACGAAAGCTTTCACAGGAATAACTATGATAGGGTTTGAACAGGTGGACAGGAGGAAATATGTTTGCTATTAAAGGATTCCTCTTTTATCCCTAGTTTTTTTATCAGTAAAATAAAGGTGTCAATTCTGTTAAGACTTTGGTGCATTGATTGAATTCCTGTCTTTCTGTAGTCTTTTCTCACTAGAAAACCATAGACATTAGACCTTAATATGCAAGATCTAACTTCAGCCTTTTCTAAACTATTGCTTTTTGCTATTCAACCTAGTTACATCACTTTCTCAGAAATGTCTCTTTTAACAACAGCGGTGGGGACATGATTTTCTTTGATGAGTATGGGGAGTTAGTGGCAGGATTTGATGTAATCAACTGGATTGTTTCTTCAAACCAATCATTTCACAGAGTGAAAGTTGGAAGGGTGGACCCCAACAAAGTATTCACCATCAGTGCAGATGAGATAACATGGTATAGCACGTTTAACCAGGTAGGATCCAACTGTTTGCAATTTGAAAAGACATTCATGTTTGAATGAATACTGATGCTCTGTCCTGATGTGTAAAATAATTTTCATCAGACAGCGATGAAACACTATAAAATCTGGAGGCAGGGGATTTCACTGAGAATGCACAATTGATGAACTGTTTTACAAGTGGCTATGATTCCACAAGTAGCCATCTTGAATTCCAACTTGGGAGAAAGGTGGACTATAACGAGATCAAACAGATAAACAAACAAATAAATCTTTCTATATTCTTGCCTTTATTCATGGAGAAATGGTTCAGAGAAAATTGTATATAGAATTTAATCATATCTCTATTGGTTTAAATATACATAAGAGTCTAATCTAAGTCATTTAACATTCAGTCATGCTCTACTGGCAATGTTCATTTCAAGCAGAAATGTTACATTTAGTGCATGTCAAATATCTGAATAAAATATGTTTGTGTGTGAAAACAAAAGATTTATAAATTTTGAATTATTTATTGAGTAACAGCACATACAGGAAGTAACATAGTGAATCAATATGCAGGTAATGTCATTCATATATATATATATATATATATATATATATATATATATATATATATAATGCATTACTGAAAGGAGATAGAATCAAACCTTGGTTTTCAAACGTCTTGGTTGCCGAATGTTTCGGAAGCCAACCATTGAAATCCTGGAAGTGAATGCTTCCATTTTTCGAACGCGCCTCGGAAGTTAAACAGCTTCTGAGCAGCATATTTTTTTTTTCTTATTCATTGAACTTGCTGACAGCCCTGTGATCCTCAGTTTTCAAACCTTTCGGAAGTCGAATGGAGTTCCAGAATGGATTAAATTCAAACACCAAGGTTCTACTGTATAATTTAGGAAAATCAGAATATTTTGGGGTCTTTTTCTTAACTCACTATTCTCAGTGTTATTATTGTGCTCTCTCACTTCTGCCTTAGTTGCAGCCTCTTTCTTTATGTAATGAGAGGTGCCATCCCGGCTTTAGGAAGAAATTGAAAGAGGGAGAGCCATTTTGCTGTTATGATTGCATCCCCTGTCCAGAAGGGAAGATTTCAGATCAGGAGGGTAAGTATTATGTGTATATTGTACAGTGATGCGAAATAGAAGGGATCTGCTTGAAAGACAGAGGAATGTGCCTGTAAATTTAGGACTCTATGAGGATTACTTTTCTTCAATTTTCAAAGGTGAAGAATTGAAATGTTTGTTAAGTGTGGCCTGGAGCAAGCAGCTGAGGAAGAAACAAGCAGGTTTATGTGATCATTTGCCTCAGATTATTCACAGCAGGTTCTGCTAATAAAGTACAATGGCTTCTGAGTAGTGATGGGCAGTTCTGGTGATAACATAGCAGAAAAGATAACTTTCAGGGGTAAGATTGAGCTTTGTGTGACCAGGCAGTGACAGCCCCAGCCCCCAGGGATCATAAGGAAGGAATAAAGACTCTGACAATGTTATATGGAATTAAAATTAGGCCACAACTTTATTAAACTTCCGAATGCAGAAAGACCTTGGCTTAGGCCTTGGGCGTGTCTCCCTCCCAGCCCCCCAGCCGGGGGGAACTGGGGCTCATCAGGGTAAATGGGATAAGGGGTGCACTGCGAGACATAAGTTTAGCAGGCAGCCAAGCCCATATCCCCACACACAGGGTAGTTCACTGACGACCTTTCAGTATATGGCCAGTGGCATCCATATATATATCCCCTTTAAGAGGGGGACCCTGGAATCGCCGCTGCAGGGGGGTGAGTCACCACCTCACGCCCCCCCCCCCATATAGGGAAGAAATTACTAAAGGATTCCACCCAAGGCCATAACTCCAAAAGTTGTGAGAAATTGCTACAGGGAACACAAAACCTGCCAATGTAGGAAAATTTCTTCTGGGTCCTTCAACAGCAACCAGTCAAAGACCATAGCAGCACCCGCTAAACAGGAAGAAAGAGTTAACCTGCAAACAAGAAAACATTAAACTAAGGGAGGGTAGGGAGGGTGAATCTCCAGAGCTGACTGCCTGGCTATTGTTGGCTCCACCCCCTATTTATAAATGGGCCTGGCCCCACCTCCCAGCAAGAAACTTGATTACAGAGGCTGGGCATGAATCTCCAAAATTAACACTGAGAGGCAAGCCAGCCCCTGTTTGCCAGTAAACTCCCTGGGAACTGTAGCACCAAGCGCAATCCCACAAAGGGCACCCACAGTGTAAAGTGTGAGTGCTCATTACCCACACACTGATGTCTCAAACATAGTTTTCTCATTTTCATCTGTGGTTACTGCCAGACTAAAAAAGCCGTAGGAAAGGTGTGTGCTTTTCTTCCAGACTTACTTATGCTTTTATTAAGTTGATCCTTAATTACAATGGCCAACACCCCTAATCTGCCCTTTGGGTCCAATCAGGGATCCCAATCAGGATGGTCTACTCTGGGGCAACTCAAGTATCACAGGATCCATCCCAAATTAGTTTGGTGAGGGACTAATGTTTAATTAAACCTACAGCGGGTGGAGAGGAGGAAAAGGAGATGCCTTCTGCCCTCCCAAACAGGAGCAGAGGCAGTCAATTTTGCAGTGCATTCCTTCACAAGGGGCTTATCTGCAGGGAAGCTGCTTGTAAAGGAGAACCCTACACCATGCAAGATTGATGACTTTGTGCAACAACTTCTGGGTGGTGGCATCAATCCCACAGATACTGCTGCACAAGCAGTTTCTCTGAAGGAAACCACTCAATACCTCTGCCAAACAGTTCTTGCACAGAGTCATCTATCCTGTGCTAGATTTATGCACGGGTTGAGCAGGCTGCAGCCCTGGGCCTCACTTACTGAATTCTTTGTCATGTTTTACCTTTGGACCCCTTATGCTAGTCCAATTTCATAAATTTAGCAAATTCCATTGAGCACAGCTGTAAAAATCTACAGCACACCATTGCAGGCTAATTTTCACTCAGACTAATTTGATGAAATTGAACAGCAAGCAAAATTTATTCTGCTGAATGTTGAGTACAAAACTGTCAAAAGAAGGCAGTGAGTACGGAGGGAGGTGCAACAATGATGGGACAGCATTCATAACCTTAGACAAACTTTCTCCAAGAGACAAGTTTAGGGAGACCTAGACAATTTTGGTGAACCTACTAGCAACCAAGGAAAAGATTCACAGTGGAGTTAAGATGTTGATTCAAGAGTTTACAAAGGATGTTGACCTTAATCTAGCCAATGAACTTTTGCACTGCCACCTGTATGTCAAACAAACTCACACTGAAAAGGAAAATTTCAGCCACCAAGATATGCATCAAACAATATTAAAAGAGAAAATTCAGACAGCTTTTCCAAATGTGGAAACAATTTTCACAGGCTTCCTGTGTTTAATGGCTACAACCTCTACTTGCAAAAGATCATTTTTTGACTAAAAAGGATAAAGAATGATTTACAGTCAACGATGTCCCAAGATTGGTTGTCTGATCTAAGCATTCTTAAACCACAACTTTCTGGTTTTAAAAGATATAATTGGTAAATTTGCACCCAAAAGAGCTTCAAAATAAAGTGTTCTGACTTCGTAGATACTGTAAGGGACATGGGTAGCTCTGTGGTCTAAACCACCGAGCTTCTGGAGCTTGTTGATCGGAAGGTTGGCAGTTCGAATCTGCACAATGGGGTGAGCGCCCATTGTTCTGTCCCAGCTTCTGCCAACCTAGCAGTTCAAAAGCATACCAGCGCAAGTAGATAAACTGGTCCTGTTGCAGTGGGAAGGTAAATGGCATTTCCATGTGCTCTAGCACTCATCATGATCCTCCATTTGCCGGTAGCAGCTTAGCCATGCTGGCCACATAATTGTTCTTATACCTAGAACAAACCAACTAAGTTTGTTCTCGGTATAAGCTTTCATGTGCATGCACATGAAAGCTTATTCCTAGAAAAAGCTTAGTTGATCTCTAAGGTGCTACTGGACTATTTTTAAATTTTTAATTTTGACTACTTTCAATGAGTAGATAAAAAAGGAGGTTTTGTTCCTCATGATCAAATGCTATTAAGTTTAGGCGTCCCAAGGTCTCTTAGCCTAGGAACTCCTGTTGTTTTAATCTGGACCTGCACCTATCTTCTATGGTACTGCTGCACCAGTGCCTTTCCTGCAGGCAGCAGCTCCCTTTGCAAAGAGCTCCCACACCCCACAGAATCAATGCATGCCCTCAACAGCTGGTGAGCAGAACTATCACTTCTGCAGGGCATCAGGCAGGCAGGAGTGTCAGGCAACATCAGGATCCTCTTTCAACCTAACTTGTCCAAGGCCCAAATCCCCCTCAAAGTGCCCAATTTGGCTCAGTACTTGAACCTCAGCCAAATCCAGAACACAATCATATCAATGACAACAATGTAGCTGAGTTTTTGAAGAATGCTTGGGTCCTACAATTGTTGTGCAACACGGAGTCCAGTCCTTTCTTATCACAGGGCTCCAGGACTATATAATTTTTTAATATTTCATCATCTACCTATTTCTCATACATATATACAGTTCTGGAAACTTAAGAAAGTCGATACCCCACTAGAGTTGAATCTCTAAAAATGGTACTCTATCAGTTTATGTACATGTGAAAATTTGAGAATTTTGATAAGATGGAAATTAGAGCTATCTTAGTGTAGTGGTTAGAATGTTAGTTTTCGACCTGGAAGACACAAAATTTAAATTCTTATTAAGCAGCAGTTGAATTGGGCATACCTTCTAGCCATCATTTTCATTAAGAAAATTCTAACACAAACCATTGCTTACAGATAATATTTATGGTCCCAAGCTTCAAATAATTTTTTATCAAACCAGACATAAAACCTCCAAAAAAATGCATTACCATGAATATTCCAAACAAAAATCACAACACATATTTTCTTTTTAAAGATATGAATGACTGCAATCAATGTTCAGAAGAAGAATATCCAAACAATAATCGCGATATGTGTATTCCCAAGGATATAAGCTTCTTGACTTATGGAGAACCTTTGGGGATCATTTTAGCCTGTTTTGCCCTTTCTTTTTCTTTCATCACAGCTCTGGTCCTGGGAACATTTTTGAAGCATCACAACACACCCATTGTCAAAGCCAACAACCGGGACCTCACCTACACTCTTCTCATCTCCCTCCTGCTCTGCTTGCTTTCTTCACTATTGTTCATCGGCCGGCCTGGAAGGGTATTCTGTCTCCTTCAACAGACTGCTTTTGGCATCATCTTCTCAGTGGCTATTTCTTGTATACTGGCAAAAACTTTCACAGTGGTTCTGGCTTTCATGGCCACCAAACCAGGATCCAGGATGAGGAAGTGGGTGGGGAAGAGAATGACCAATTCCATTGTGGTTTCCTGTTCCCTTATTCAAATAGGCATCTGTACTGCTTGGCTGGGATGCTCACCCCCATTCCCTGATGCTGACATGCACTCAATGGCTAAGGAAGTTGTACTAGAATGTAATGTGGGATCTGTGACTATGTTTTACTGTGTCCTGGGTTACATGGGCTTCCTGGCTCTTGTCAGCTTCACTGTGGCTTTTCTTGCCCGGAAGTTACCTGACAGTTTCAACGAAGCCAAGTTCATCACTTTCAGTATGCTGGTCTTTTGTAGTGTTTGGATATCTTTCTTTCCAAGCTACCTCAGTACCAAGGGAAAATATATGGTAGCTGTGGAGATCTTCTCTATCTTAGCCTCTAGTGCTGGACTTTTGACTTGCATTTTTGCCCCAAAATGCTACATTATTGTGTTGCAGCCTGAGCTGAACAACAGGGAACATTTAATAAGAAATAAAGGAAGCCTGCCAGAATAAGGAATTTATCTGGCCAATGTTTGTGCCTGTTTAACATATGGAAAAATAGTAGTCCACAGCTGGGATGCTATGTCTGACAAGGCACTGTTTGCAACCAACTGTAAATCATAGAGTAATTTTTGCTTTATCTCTGGTGAGTCTGCAAATAGCGACCCACAAGACAGTGCTGGATAATATGTGTCAGAGGCTTTATGCTGTTAAGCTGGCATAGATAAAACTCCGGGCTCACAGCCAGTTCCAATCTATTTGATTTATTGACAAAGTTCAAAAGTACATCTCCAGCGTTTCAATTTACGTCCTGCCCTTTTGGCACAGTTGCCGCGTCTACTTTTTCCCCCCTTTTCTTTACCCAGCATGCAAGTCTGCGGAAACCCCACCCCTGACTTCCTCTATGTACAGAATGACTTGTTCCAGGCTCATCCTCCTCCCTCCCTGTGTCAGACTCGCTGTCAGACGACAGGCTGCTAATGATCTCTTTAGGCTCTCTATAAGTGCTGGTTTCTGTTCTTGAATCTTTTCCCGTTTGCCTCTCCCTGACAATATGTTAAGCACAGTTAGGCTTAGCTAAGTGCTGTGCAGCAGCTGAATGACCAGAGAGGAGCTATATAAAGAATATATGCACTTTCACTTGAATGTGGACAACCATCTCCTAGCTGTGAAGGCCATCCCTGTGTGCTTTGAGCTGGGGCAAGGGGAAGTGGCAGGCTGCTGTTAGCCAATATCTTTCTTCAATAAAGCACTAGAACTGATCATTCTGGTGTTTGGGGCTTCTTCCTTTGAACTCCTACACCATACAAACTTCCACGAGCCCTGCTCTGGCTCTGCGGCTGTAGTGTGCGATAGCACACGGGCACACACAAGTGCCATATGGGGGACACTTATCATAAAGCATTGAATACAATGTCCCTAACTTACTGTCAGTGACTCCAAGTCCTGTCATCCCTTCTTAGCTAGTTAAGAAAGAATATTTCAGTTCAAAATGTGTGACAAACTTTCCTAGTTCTACAGGGACGCCCCCACCTTAAAAGTAGCAATTAACTTCACAGTTACCTTGTCAAAGTGGCAGAAAATAATTCTGTTGTTCATTCAAACCCCTGTGGATTTTCCTCCCCAGTGGCCACTAGCAAAACAAAGAACAAAAACCATGCAGAATGTCATAAATATACCCAGTACAATTCAGAGGTAGGGCGACGGACTGGGAACAGGCAAAGCTCCACAACTTCAGGCCTCTGGGAAACATAAAATGTTCAGTTTGGGCAGTTTTAGTTGCAGGTGCTGTAACAATTGTTCTGTTGAAGAACGTAGGAGATTTTAGATGTAGATGGAATATTTTTCCTTGTACTTAGAATGGCAGTTTTAGTCATCTTGCTACTGGTCCTGTTTCCTCAAACAGGATGTGAAGATCCCATTGTTCAATGCAGTGTCCATTATCCACAGCATCCAGTTCACATGTATCATCAGAAAGGAGATCTCATCATTGGTGGCATCGCTTATCATGGCAGCTTTGTCAGTAAAAGCGAATTCAAAGAAGAACCCCTACCAACATTATCAGAATCGGTTGTGTAAGACCTTAATGGTTGTTTATGTGCCAGATGAGTTCTGTTTTAGTAAAGTGGATGGTGTGAGCAGCTTATGCAGAATGAAAATGTTGGTAGTGTGAATGTGTATGAGTGTGTTAAATAACACCTTATTTTAAAAAATGGAAGGGTTATGGGTGCTCGTATAGTCCAACTTTGTTCAGTGGAGGACATCTTGAAACTAAGGCATCCATAACAGAAGCTGTCCAGCCTCAGCCTAAATACCTCCAGCTAAGAGCAGCTCACCACCTCCCAGTCTGTTCCTCTCCCAAAAAGCTTTTACTGCTTGGTTTTCCACCTAAGATTAGCCAATATCTATTCCTTTGCAGTTTCCACCTGCTATCTCCAAGCCTTCCCAATGGAGCGGGGGGGGGGAGAGATAAAGAAGAAAAGACTGCTCTACCTTCTTTATTATATTATATGCTCTACCTTCTGTATATATTTAAAGACAGCTATCATGTCTTCCATCAAACTTTTTTTCAGGCTGTGAATACCCAGCTCATTTAACCTTTCAGTGTAGTTCATTTTAGCAAATGATATTGAAAAAGATACCGTAGTCTGAAAGTATTGTTATGTGGTAGTGCTTATCTATTACAGCAAAAGGTGCTTCAAGAAATATAACATGTAAATAATGTAATCATTAATCATTAGACTGATTGAGTAATTAATGAATTAGATACTGAGCACATGTGGAATATCTTCATGATACAGAATCTCAAATTAATTCTAGTGTAATACCTAAGCATTACCAGCACATTGTGGCCTTGGACTTCGCAGTAAAGGAGATCAATGAAAATCCTCAGATGTTACCCAATATCACTTTGGGCTTCCACATTTATGACAGCTATAACAATGCCAGGAGGACCTATCAGGTCACAATGCTGCTTCTATCAACACTGGAGAGATTTATCCCGAACTACATTTGTGACAAAATGAAAAATCTGATAGCAGTTATTGGGGGACTGGATTCTGAAATTTCCATGAATATGGCAACTCTCCTGAATATCTATAAGGTTCCACAGGTAGGACAGCTCTCTCTCTCTCTCGCTCGCTCACTCTCTCGCTCTCTTTCTGTGTGTGTGTGTGTGTGTGTGTGTGTGTAGGTGTGTGTGTGTGTAGGTGTGTAGTATGGGAGTTTAATTCACACTTTCTTGAATCCTCAACATTTTCTACAGTGAAATTTAAAGTCATCAATATGTCCCTTCCAAATAATGAGACAGAATTCATTTTTTATATTTTGGAAGAATATTTTTACTAGTTGGGTGTTATTTATATTCTTTTGTGATACTCTAGTTGCTGATGTTTGTTTTGTTTTATTCATATGGTTGTTTTCAATTTAGGAAGAGAGAGGGAGAGAGAAATGAACCTGCTGTTTATTATTCACTTATAAAGAAGTAAAATATGACAATCATTCATAATTCTTTCTGCTCCTTTAGTCCCCTCAATCCACAAGCATGCTTCTGAGGGGAGGGAGAAATCCACAACATTGGCTCACTTCCTATGTTGTTGAGAGGTCGCATCCATCAGTAGGGGCAGACAGCACTAGATTCCATTCAATATGCACTATTTTGAATCCTTCACGTTGCAACATAAAATACGCTATTGTCATTTCCCCCCTTCCCCATCCTCTCTCCAGCTCATCTATGGCTCCATTCCACTGATGAATTATAAAAGTCTAGGCCTTTCCTTCTACCAGATGGTCCCTAAGGAAACCCTTCAATATGCAGGGATTCTCTCTTTGCTACTACATTTCAGGTGGACATGGATTGGAGTCTTTATAATGAATGATGAAAGTGGTGAAAGATTTTTACAAACTGTATCACCAATGTTTTCCCATAGTGGAGTTTGCTTTTCCTTCATACAAAGAGTCCCCATGTTGACTTCCATTGATGAAATTACTGAAATACTTGAAGAAGGTGCAAAAATGCATAGTGAAGTCAGGAATAGTACAGCCAATGTGGTTGTATTTAATGGAGAATCTGTTTCCATGTATTTTTTGAGATGGCTTCCATATTTTGCACAACATCCACCAAGTCTACCAAAAGGATTAGTGTGGATAACAACAGTTGAAATGGAGCTCACTTCACAGGTCTATCAAAAGAATTGGGATACCCAAATATTCCATGGTGTCCTGTCCTTCACAATCCACTCCAATGACTTGCCAAAATTCAAATCATTTGCTGAGAGCCAAAGTCATTCCAGTGCAAAAGCAAATGGTTTTATCAGGGACTTCTGGCAACAGGCCTTTGGCTGTGTTTTCCCAAATCCAGATGTGGGAGATGTGGAGGGGGATATTTGCACTGGGGACGAGAAACTGGACAGCCTTCCGGCAACATTTTTTGAAACCAGCATGTCTGGCCACAGCTACAGCATCTACAATGCTGTTTATGCTGCTGCTTATGCTTTACATCACGCACTGTCATCTAGACTCAAACACAGAGCGATGGAAAGAAGAGAGGGACTGAAATGGCAAAATCAACAGTTGTGGCAGGTAACAGACTCAACATGTTCAAGTGGCAGAGAGGCACAACCATGGTACAGTATGCCACAATCTGTATAATAAAACTAACTCCCCGCAACTCTTCCAGCACTCATCTTTCAATTTTTCTTCATATTCAATCAACTAGTGTTGAAATAATAGCCTATCAGTCTACTCTGATTCACTCCTTTTTGTCAGTGTACTTAGGTTTAAAAACAATGTGCACTGTTACACTTTTGCTGATCAGTGTAGGGTATTCTCCTGTGATCTCTGTGATCTCTGGGTATATTAATGTGAGGTATGTAGCTTTTATCTTCCTGAGTTGTGTGTATCACACTATTTGGACCTCATAATGAGATACGGTCTTGCTCATGGGTAGTAAACATGATGCCCTCTATACATTGTTGGATTACAACTCCTATCATCCCTAACTATTGACTATACTATCTGGGGTGATGAGAGTTGTAGTCCAACAATATCTGGAAGTTAATATCACATTGGGTAGTATTGGTCTAGCTTGTGCTATCTTCACTGTAAAGCTCTGCATAAACTTAATCCAGTATTTTTTTCTTCACTCTGGCATCAGGGAATGGCTATTTAGAATCCTGCTGATCCTGTTGATATTTTGCTGTTTGTGTTCAGGATTATATGAAGTCCTTTTTTAATGAAATATTCTGTTTCATAAAGGCATTTTAATACATAAAAAGGCAATGTGTGTGAAACTGCAGAAAAATAATGAATAGTGTATTCCATTTGGCTTCAACCTTCATGGTAGCAAGTGTATTAACATTACAATCATACCTGCATTTACCTGGGAAATAAACCCCTTGAATTAAATGGGTTTTACTTCTGGGTAGGATTTGGATTATAGCCTCTAGCAACGATCTACACATACACAGAGTCAACAAACAACACTTCAGAAAAAAGGGGGGAAAGCAATGAAACCCCCGTTGGGACAGCAATTATACATTGATGAATATGTAGATTATGTAGATTGCAACACAATATTTACATATTGCTTACAAACCTTTTAAAAATGCAGCAGAGACTTAAGGACAAAAGAGACTTAAGGAATAACTATGATAGGGGCTGAACAGGCGAACAGGAGGAAATTTGCTTGCTATTAAAGGATTCCCCTTATATCCCTAGCTGTGTTGTCAGGAAGATAAAGATGTCCATTCTATTAAGACTTTGGTGCATTAATTTAATTCTTGTGTTTCTGTAGTCTTTTCTCACTAGAAAACCGTAGACGTTAGACCTTAATATGCAAGATCTAACTTCAGCCTTTTCCAAACTATTGCTTTTTGCTATTCAACCTAGCTACATCAATTTCTCAGAAATGTCACATTTAACAACAGCGGTGGGGACAAGATTTTCTTTGATGAGTCTGGGGAGTTAGTGGCTGGATTTGATATAATCAACTGGATTGTTTCTTCAAACCAATCATTTCACAGAGTGAAAGTTGGAAGGGTGGACCCCAACAAAGTATTCACCATCAATGCAGATGAGATAACATGGTATAGCACATTTAACCAGGTAGGATCCAACTGTCTGCAATTTGAAAAGACATCCAGTTTTGAATTAATACTGATGCTCTGTCCTGATGGGTAAAATAATTTTCATCAGACAGTGATGAAAACTATAAAATCTGGAGGCAGGGGATTTCACTGAGAATGCACAATGGATGAACTGTTGGGAAAATGGGATTCCACAAGTGGCTATGATTCCACAATTAGCCATCTTGAATACTAACCTGCGAGAAAGGTGGTCTATAACGAGATCAAACAAATAAACAAACAAATGTTGCTTTGTTCTTGCCTTTATTCATGTAGAAATGGTTCAGAGAAAATTTTATTTAGAATTTAATCATATCTCTATTGGTTTAAATATACATAAGATTATAATATAAGTCATTAAACATTCAGTCATGCTCTACTGGCAATGTTTAGTTCAAGCAGAAGTGTTACATTTAGTGCATGTCAAATATCTAAATAAAATGTGTGTGTGTGTGTGTGAAAACACAAAGTTTATAAATCTTGAATTATCTATTGTATAAAAGCACATACAGGTAATGTAGTGAATCAATATCAATATGCAGGTGGTGTCATACACACACACATATGCATGATGTGGCATCATAATCATTATGTTCATAAAGAAAATTTGCCCTTTCTTGTAGCATAGACCATGCATTACTAAAAGGAGATAAAGTCAAACCTCAATTTTTGAAAGTCTTAGCTGCTGAATGTTTTGAAAGCCGAATGCCGAAATTCCAGAAGTGAATGCTTCCGTTTTCGAATGCGCCTTGGAAGTCAAATGGCTTCTGAGCAGCGTTTTTCTTTTTCTTTTCCTTTTCCTTTGAACTTGCTGACAGCCCTTTGATCCTCAATTTTTAAATGTTTCGGAAGTCAAACAGACTTCTGGAATGGATTACATTCAAAAACCGAGGTTCCACTGTATCACTTAGGAAAATCAGAATATTTTGGTGTCTTTTTATTAACTCACTATTCTCAGTGTTATTATTGTGCTCTCTCACTTATGCCTTAGCTGCAGCCTCTTTCTTTATGTAATGAGAGGTGCCACCCCGGCTTTAGGAAGAAATTGAAAGAGGGAGAGCCATTTTGCTGTTATGATTGCATCCCCTGTCCAGAAGGGAAGATCTCAGATCAGGAGGGTAAGTATTATGTGTATATTGTACAGCGTTGTGAAATAGAAGGGATCTGCCTGAAAGACAGAGGAATGTGCCTGTAAATTTAGGACTCTATCAGGATTACTTTTCTTCAGTTTTCAAAGGTGAAGAATTGGAATGTTTGTTAAGTGTGGCCTGGACCGAGCTGCTGGAGAAGAAACAATCAGGTGTATGTGATAGTTTGCCTCAAATTATTCAAGGCAGATTTTACTAATAAAGTACAATTGCTTCTGAGTAGTGATGGACAGTTCTGGTAATAACATAGCAGAAAAGATAACTTTCAGGGGTAAGATTGAGCTTTACCCACACAATGAGGTATCATACATAGTTTTCTCATTTTCATGTGTGGTTACTGCCAGACTAAAAAAGGACTAGGAAAGGTGTGTGCTTTTCTTCCAGACTTAGTTACGCTTTTATTAAGTTGATCCTTAATTACTATGGCTGTGAACCCATCGCCCCTAATCTGCCCTATGGATTTAATCAAGGATCCCAATCAGGATGGTCTACTGTGGGGCAACTCAAGTATCAAAGGATCCATCCCAAATTAGTTTGGTGAGGGACTAATGTTTAATTAGTTTAAAAATAAAAATAAACCTAATTAATCCTACAGCGGATGGAGGGGGGAGAGATGCCCTTTGCCCTCCCAAACAAGAGCAGAGGCATTCAATTTTGCAGTGTATTCCTTTTCAAGGGACTCATCTGCAGGGAAGCTTCTTGAAAAGCAGAACCGTGCACCATGCAAGATTGATCACTCTGTGCAAACAGATTCTGTGGGGTGGCATCAATCCCACAGGTCCTGCTTCACAAGCAACTTCTCTGCAGGAAACCTCTCAATACCTCTGCTAAACAGTTCTTGCACAGAGTCATCTATTCAGTGCTAGATTTACACACAGGCTGAACAGGCTTTCTGAAATCATTGTCATGGTTCACCTTTGGACACATTTGCTAGTCTAATTTCATAAAGTTAGCAAAGCACTCCAAAGTAAGCAAATTCCAATCAGCACGTGTGCAAAAATTTACAGCTGACCATCGCAGGCTAATTTTCACTCAGGGTAACCTTGATGTAATTGAACAGCAAGCAAAATTTACTCTACTGAATGTTGAGTACAGAGCTGTCAAAAGAAGGCAGGGAGTACGGAGGGAGGTGCAACAATGATGGGTCAGCATTCACAACCTTAGACAAACTTTCTCCAAGAGACAAGTTTAGGGTAAAATCATTTATTCCTATAATGGATGCTCTTGAGACCTAGACATTTTTGGTGAGCCTACTAGCAACGAAGGAACAGATTCACAATGGAGTTGAGATGTTGATTCAAGAGTTTCCAAAGGATGTTGACCTTAATCTAGCCAATGAACTCTTGCACTTCCACCTGTATGTCAAACAAACTCACATTGAAAAAGAAAATTTCAGTTGCCAAGATATGTATCAAACAATATTAATTGAGAAAATTCAGACAGCTTTTCCAAATGTGGAAACAATTTTCAGATTGTCCTGTGTTTAATGGCTACAACCTCTACTTGCAAAAGATCATTTTTTGACTAAAAAGGATAAAGAATTATTTACAGTCAACAATGTCCCAAGACTGGTTGCCTGATCTAATCCTTCTTAAATTGTGACTTTCTGATTTTTAATGATATAATAGATAAATTTGCAACTAAAAGAGTTTGAAAGAAACTGTTCTGACTTTGTAGATATTGTAAGGGACACGGGTAGCTCTGTGGTCTAAACCACTGAGCTTCTGGAGCTTGTTGATCAGAAGGTTGGCAGTTTGAATCTGCACAATGGGGTGAGTGCCCATTGCTTTGTCCCAGCTTCTGCCAAGCTAGCAGTTCAAAAGCATACCAGTGCAAGTAGATAAATTGGTCCTGCTGTAGCAGGAAGGTAAATGGCATTTCTGTGTGCTCTGGCACCCGCCATGGTCCTCCACTCGCCAGTAACAGTTTAGTCTTGCTAGCCACATGACCCAGAAAGCTGTCTGTGGACAAACACCGGCTCCTTTGGCCTGAAAGCAAGATGAGTGCCGCAACCCCATAGTCTTTGACTGGACTTAACCGTCCAGGGGTCCTTTACCTTAACTTAATGTTATAACATAGATATGATTCACCATGAATGTTCTTTGTGAATGTCTTCATTAATTCCATACTTCTGTAAGCTTATAAATTTATATGCAATCTTTTTATCAGTGCTAAAATTTCAACAATGTTCTACTTTCAATAAGTAGAAAAAAAGGAAGTTTTGTTTCTCATGATCAAATGCTATTAAGTTTGGGTCTCCCAAACTTAGCCCAGTTTCTTAGCCCAGGACCTCCTGTTGTTTTAATCTGGACCTGCACCAGTGCCTTTCCTGCAGGCAGTATCTCCCTTTGCAAGCAGCTCCCACACCCCACAGAATCAATGCATGCCCTCAACAGCTGGTGAGCAGAACTATCACTTCTGCAGGGCATCAGGCAGGCAGGAGTGTCAGGCAATATCAGGCTTATACATTCTCCTGGAAAAATGCATCTGGTGATCACATAAACCTGGCCTTTTAACAGGAAACAATAAGGCTTACTCTCATTCCTCCCTGATTTACTGCCCACTTGTAGTCCCAGATCCCCCTGAGTCATCTATCTTGACCTTCAGTGATCTGTTGCTATTTAAACCTAACTTGTCCAAGGCCCAAATCCCTCTGAAAGTGCCCAGTTTGGCTCAGTACTTGAACCTCAGACAAATCCAGAACACAATCATATTAATGACAACAAGTTTTTAAAGTATGCTTGGATCCTACAATGGTTGTGGAACAAAGAGTTCAGTCCTTTATTATCACAGGGCTTATTTCATCATCTATCTAATCATCTATCAATTTCTTATACATATTTACATTACACACCATGCATAGCAATCAATTTTACTGATAAAAAAAATGTAGAAATGTTCATAAATTTAACAAGGATTGAAGGCAGAAGTGAAGAATAAGCAGAACAGAAAAAGAAACAGGAGCAGAACTGCCCATGAGAAAATAGCAGGATAATTAGAAAAGAAGTCCACAAGACCTCAACAAGTTCCATTTTATTCTTCTAAATTTAGGTTGAAATCACTAAACAAAAAACAAAAAAGCAGATGATCTTGCTTCTAGTTCCAGAAACTGAAGAAAGTTGATACTCCACTAGAGGTGGATGTCCAAAAATGGTATTCTATCAATTTAGGTACATAGGTATTTTCATGAGATGGAAATTAGAGCTATCTTAGTGTAGTGGTTAGAATGTTAGTTTTCGACCAAGAAGACACAAGGCTTAAATCCATACTAAGCAGCAGTTGAATTAAGCATACCTTCTATCCATAATTTTCATTAAGAGAATTCTAACACAAACCATTCCTTACAGATAACATTTATGGTCCCAAGCTTTGAATTAATATTTATCTGACCAGACATAAAACTTAAAAAAAAAAAATCTTTACCATGCATATTCCAAACAAATATCACAACACATATTTCTTTTTTTCAGATATGAATGACTGCAATCAATGTCCAGAAGAAGAATATCCAAATAATAATCGGGATGTGTGTATTCCCAAGAATATAAGCTTTTTGACTTATGGAGAACCTTTGGGGATCATTTTAGCCTGTTTTGCCCTTTCTTTTTCTTTCATCACAGCTCTGGTCCTGGGAACATTTTTGAAGCATCACAACACACCCATTGTCAAAGCCAATAACCGGGACCTCACCTACACTCTTCTCATCTCCCTCTTGCTCTGCTTCCTTTCTGCACTGCTGTTCATCGGCCGACCTGAAAGGGTATTCTGTCTCCTTCAACAGACTGCTTTTGGCATCATCTTCTCAGTGGCTATTTCTTGTATACTGGCAAAAACTTTCACAGTGGTTCTGGTTTTCATGGCCACCAAACCAGGATCCAGAATGAGGAAGTGGGTGGGGAAGAGAATGACCAATTCCATTGTGGTTTCCTGTTCCCTTATTCAAATAGGTATCTGTACTACTTGGCTGGGATCCTCACCCCCATTCCCTGATGTTGACATGCATTCAATGGCTAAGGAAGTTGTACTAGAATGTAATGTAGGATCTGTGACTATGTTTTACTGTGTCCTGGGCTACATGGGCTTCCTGGCTCTTGTCAGCTTCACTGTGGCTTTTCTTGCCCGGAAGTTACCTGACAGTTTCAACGAAGCCAAGTTCATCACTTTCAGTATGCTGGTCTTTTGTAGTGTTTGGATATCTTTCTTTCCAAGCTACCTCAGTACCAAGGGAAAATACATGGTTGCTGTGGAGATCTTCTCTATCTTAGCCTCCAGTGCTGGTCTGCTGTGCTGCATCTTTGCCCCCAAATGCTACATTATTGTGTTACGGCCTGAGCTGAACAACAGGGAACATCTAATAAGAAATAAGGCCTGAAGAATTTGCATACTTGAATGTTTTAGAACCCTGGAGTTTTGTTTTTGTTTGCATATCAGAATATTTGTAAGATCTTCCCTTTCAGCAGGTGCCATAAATATGTTTCCCCGCAGATATCACTGTTTTCTTAAACCTATAATCTGTTCTTCAATGTAAAAGGTGATCTATGTGGGTAGTATTTAAAAAATAACAACATTAAAACAATTTAAAACTAGAGCAAATGATCTTTAAACAAAATCCGTTGTATACCACCCTTAAACTACAATACTGATGGGAGGGTTCATCACTTCAGTATGCTGGTCTTTTGTAGTGTTTGGATATCTTTCTTTCCAAGCTACCTCAGTACCAAGGGGAAATTAATGGTAGCTGTGGAAATCTTCTGACTTGCATTTTTGCCCAGAAATGCTACATTTTTGTGTTGCAGCCTGAGCTGAACAACAGAGAACATTTAGGTTGAAGAATTTATATCTCTGCATTATTCACCATAATTTTAAAGTTGAGGGTTTTGTTTCTGTTTGCACAGCAGAGTATTTATGAGATATTCCTTTCAACAGGTGCCCTAAATATGTTTTCCCAGAGGCCTCAATGTTCTTCTAACTTTCAATTTCTTTCTTTCTTTCTAAAAAGTATATTCCCACCCTCCATATAGAATGTTCTCAGTGTTGGCAACATAACCCATTTAAACACTACAGCAAAGTATCTTTATATAAAATCCTACATGCAGCATCCTTCAAACTTCATACTATGATATTTAGAAGCAAGCTGTTTAATCAAGAAGCCTTCTGATCAACAAAAGGCAACACGTGGGCTAATAATGTATTTGCAACATTTATGAAATACTATTAATTGTTTCTTAATTAATAAACAAAAGCCATTTAATACATGTAAGAAGTCACAAACTAATAGAAGTCAAATAAATATTCCATCAACAGGGATGCTTAGAATGGTGTGGAAACACAAAGAAACACTGGAATTGAGGCAATTTCAGTCAATCAATATGCAGATGATACCCAGCTCTACCTCTCTTTCAAATCAGAACCAGTGAAGGCGGTGAAGGTCCTGTGTGAGTGCCTGGAGGCGGTTGGAGGATGGATGGCGGCTAATGGATTAAGGTCGAATCCTGACAAGACAGAAGTACTGTTTTGGGGGGACAGGGGGCGGGCTGGTGTGGAGGACTCCCTGGTCCTGAATGGGGTAACTGTGCCCCTGAAGGAACAGGTGCACAGCCTGGGAGTCATTTTGGACTCACAGCTGTCCATGGAGGCGCAGGTCAATTCTGTATCCAGGGCAGCTGTCTACCAGCTCCATCTGGTATGCTGGCTGACACCCTACCTGCCCGCGGACTGTCTCGCCAGAGTGGTGCATGCTCTAGTTATCTCTCGCTTGGACTACTGCAATGCGCTCTACGTGGGGCTACCTTTGAAGGTGACCCAAAAACTACAACTAATCCAGAATGAGGCAGCTAGACTGGTGACTGGGGGCGGCCACCGAGACCACATAACACCAGTCTTAAAAGACCTACATTGGCTCCCAGTATGTTTCAGAGCACAATTCAAAGTGTTGGTGTTGACCTTTAAAGCCCTAAACAGCCTCGGCCCAGTATACCTGAAGGAGCGTCTCCACCCCCATCGTTCTGCCCGGACGCTGAGGTCCAATGCCGAGGGCCTTCTGGCGGTTCCCTTATTGTGAGAAGAAAGCTACAGGGAACCAGGCAGAGGGCCTTCTCGGTAGTGGCGCCCGCCCTGTGGAACGCCCTCCCATCAGATGTCAAAGAGATAAACAACTACCTGACATTCAGAAGGCATCTTCTGTTTAGGGAAGTTTTTAATGTGTGACATCTTAGTGTATTTTTGGTCTTTGTGGAAGCCGCCCAGAGTGGCTGGGGAAACCCAGCCAGATGGGTGGGGTACAAATAATAAATTATTATTATTATTATTATTATTATTATTATTATTATTATTATTATTATCTTATTAAGTACACCACATCTTTGGTCTGACACGTACTAAAATTACGGGTGGTGAATCTGAAGTTAGAATGAGCATCATAGATCTCTTTTGTCTGTAATCAGGAAACCTGCCAGAATAAGGAATTTATTTATCTGGCTAATGTTTGTGCCAGTTTAATGTATGGAAGAATAGTGGTCCACAGCTGGGATGCTATGTCTGACAAGGCACTGTTTGCAGCCAACTGTAAATCATAGAGTAATTCTTGGTTTTATCTCTGGTTAGTCTGCAAAGAGCCACCCACAAGACTGTGCTGGATAATATGTTAAACTCAGTTAATCTTAGCTAAGTGATGTGCAGCAGCTGAATGACCAGAAAGGAGCAAATCCCTGTGTCTCCAGGACCCTGCATCTTCATGCTATGGATACGAGCTCATAAAGCTTTATACGTGCTTGCTTTGATATGCACTAATTGGCTTGCTTTGATGGTGCCCTTATCTGTGGGACTGCGATGTTGGGCTCAGAGCCCAGAAGAGGAACTATCTGTACTGTTTGAGTATTTGCCACATAACCTCTCTTTGTCAGGTAGGTGCATCGCTATATAACGAATGTATGCACTTTCACTTGGGTGTGGACAACCCATCTCCTTGATGTGAAGGCCATCCCCTATGAGCTTTGAACTGGGGCAAGGGGAACTGGCAGGCTGCTTTGCTGTAAGCCAACGTCTTCCTTCAATAAAGCATTAGACCTGATCATTCTGGTGTTTGGGGCTTCTTCCTTTGAACTCCTATACCATACAAACTCCCATGAGCCCTGCTCTGGCTCTGGGGCTGTGCTGTGCAACAGCACACTGGCACACACAAGTGCCATGTTGGTGACGCTTATCATAAAGCAGTGAATACAATGTCCCTATTTTGCTGTCAGTGACTCCAAGTTATGCCATCCATTTTTGTCTAGCTGAGAAAGAATTTTTCAGTTCAGAATATGTGACAAACAAATTTTCTCTAGTCCCCAGGGGCTCCCCAACTTTAACTCAACAATTCCTCTCACAATTACCTTGTCAGAAGAACAGCAATTACTTTCGCTGTTCAGTGAAATCCCAGTGGAATATCAATGTCCACTAGCAAAACAAAGAGCAAAGTCTGTGAACGATGTAATAAATATACCCTGTAAAATTCAAGGGCAGGGAGAAGAACTGGGAGCAGGGCAGAGATCCACAGTTCTGCTCTTGGATATTCCAGGTTTGGGGCTATCTGGGAAATGTACAATGTTCAGCTCAAGCAGTTTTTAATCAGAGAGACTGTAATGATTATGCTGTAGAACAAAATAGGGGCTTTTGTATGTAGCGTTAAAATCTGGGCTTGTACTGAGAATGGTTTTAGTCATTTTGCTACTGGCCCTGTTACCTCATATGGCATGCATGGCTCACCGTGTTCAGTGCAGTGTCCGTTATCCACAGCCGCCAGTTCACACATATCATCAGCCAGGAAACTTCATCATTGGTTCTGTAGCTTATCACGGCTGCGTGGTCACCAGTGAAATACTTTTCTCAGAAGAACCCCTCCCATCATTGACAGATATATTTATGTAAGGCCTTAATAATGGTTGTTTGCTTTTCTTTCATACAATTTGACCCTGGGATAATGAGCATTAGAGGCGCACCTTCAGAACACTGAGTTCTTGTCTTTAGAAGAGTGACTGCAGGGGTGACCAAGGTGCTGTCCTCTGAGTGCCGTTAGAATGCAACTCCCATCAGCCCTAGGCAAAATGGCCAATGGCCAGAGTTATGGGAGTTGTGCAATGACTAACCATCAATTAGGGGGTCCTGAAAAAATGGAGGGTTTGTTTTGTCAAGTGTCAGAAAAGGTACCATGGATGGATGGAGGAAGTTTGTGTATCAGTTTTAGTTTTGACCATCTGTATACTGTAGATCCACCTCTTTATTCACTTTAATTAAGGTCAATTCAAAAAGTACAGATCTGTGATTTTTGTATTTTCCCCCAAATAGTGCACAAGCTCATGCTTGTTGTTTAGCATTTCTTCTTTCTTTTTGTAAGAAAGACTTAAGCCAAGCCTCTATTTCAAATAGATATTATTTAACTTACCGTATTGTCTGCTTTGCAGGGAAACTCAGAATAAAACCACAGGATATGCATTTGAAGGCAGAACTCCATGTCAGTTCTTCTGGGGCACCCAGTCCATGAAAAGCTTAGAGACTTACACACAAACCCCTTTTGATTCTCTTTGATTCACACCAACATTGTTTTAATATCTCCTAAATTTCATCAGATGCTCATCATGAGTATGACTCTATGCTGAGTCAGCTTGACCATATTGGCTGCAATCCTTTACTAAATTACCTAGGAGAAGGGATGGATGAATCTGTCAAATTCAGCATCTCTGTCAGATACTACTCAGCCTCTTCTTAATACCTCCAGCCAAGCATAGCTCACAACAACCCAAGGCAGACTGTTTCATATTCAAAGAAGCCCTTACAGATAAAAAGTTTCTTCTAATGTTCAGCCAAAATTTTCTCCACCAATTAACTCAAACCTTTTTGTCAAGAACAAGAGCAAATAATGCTGTTCCACTTAATGCATGGCAAATTTTCAGACATTTAACAATGGCCAACAAGTTTCTCCTTAAGCATTTCTTTTCAAACTAAATATGATCAGCTCATTCAATTTTTCAATGCAGTTCATTTTCACAAACAATATCAAAAAAATACACCATACTCAGAAAGCAAATGATGTGTCATGTTCTGAATGTGAATACTGGTATTGTTTATCTCTTAGGGCAAAGAATGGTTCAAGAAAGAGAAGATTTGAATACTGTAATAACGAATAAATCAATAATAATAATAACAATAAATTTTATTTATATCCCGCCCTCCCCAGCCGAAGCTGGGCTCAGGGCGGCTAACAACAATCAAAATAATCCAACATTCTAAAAACATTCATTATAAAATTAATTAAAATCAAATTAAAATCAAATTGATGGCAACCATTAAGCAAAATTCTGTGCAGATTGCCAGAGGAGGGGGGTCAGGCTGCGCCCTGACCAAAGGCCTGGTGGAACAGCTCTGTCTTGCAGGCCCTGCGGAAAGATGTCAGGTCCCGCAGGGCCCTAGTCTCTTGTGAAAGAGCGTTCCACCAGATTGGAGCCGCGGCCGAGAAAGCCCTGGCTCTAGTTGAGGCCAGCCTAACCTCTCTGTGGCCTGGGATCTTCAGGATGTTTTTATTTGCAGACCGTAAATTTCTCTGTGGGACATACCAGGAGAGGCGGTCCCGTAGGTACGAGGGTCCTAGGCCGTATAGGGCTTTAAAGGTTAAAACCAGCACCTTAAACCTGATCCTGTACTCCACCGGGAGCCAGTGCAGCTGGTATAGTACCGGATGAATATGATCTCGCAGCGAAGACCCCATAAGGAGTCTCGCCGCGGCATTCTGCACCCGCTGGAGTTTCTGGGTCAGTCTCAAGGGCAGCCCCACGTAGAGCGAGTTACAATAATCCAGTCTGGAGGTGACCGTCGCGTGGATCACAGTGGCTAGGTCAGGGCGAGAGAGTTAAGGAGCCAACTGCTTAGCTTGGTGGAGATGAAAAAATGTCGCCTTTGTTATAGCTGTAATCTGCGCCTCCATAGAGAGGGAGGTATCGAAGATTACACCCAAACTCTTAACGGACGATAAGATGTACAACACAATGACAATGATTAAACTATGTATAAAATATGCTTTAGATACAGAATGCAATTCTCATTCCAGCATAGTGCCCAAGTATTACCAACACTTCACAGCCTTGGTTTTTGCAGTAAAGGAGATCAATGAAAACCCTCAGATCTTACCCAATCTCACGTTGGGATTCAACATCTATGACAGCCATAACAATGCAAGGAAGACCTATTATGCCACAATGCTGCTTCTATCAGCTCTGGAAAGATTTATCCCTAACTACATAAAGAACAACCAGAAAAATCTAATTGCTGTCATTGGGGGACTAGATGCCCACATTTCTTTTAACATGGCAAATCTGTTGAATAACTATAAGATTCCGCAGGTAGGAGATTTGTGTGTTTTTGTGTGTGTTATTGGAATTTAACTGATACTCACCATTACTTGTTCCTTCTTTTTAAAAATAATATTTTATTAGTTTTCAATTACAGTCCAATAATATAATATTTATAATATAATTATTACTACAAATCATTCAAATACCGAATTATATTATTTAGCTACAGTGGGACCCCAGTGTGCTAGATTTGATGGTTTGATGGTTTTCTTTATTTTTGTGTTCCAAAATCTAATTAATTTCAATGACATTCTGGTCATAATAAGAATTCCTCATACAACAACTGCAATATTAATAACTTCTATTCGTGTTGACACATTAAATGATTTATAAAACTACAAGTGAGGAACTCAACATATATCCTTGTTTTTCCTGTATGTGGCAATTATTCTGTCTGTGGTGTTTCTTCCTGTCCTTGTAAGTTGTTATGTTTTTCTTTCCCCTGGTTGTTGCTGTTTTCTGTCATGCCTTGGGCGGAGCTGATATCCCATTGTTGTTCCAGACATTTCTCCGTTGCTCTGTCCCATGTTTCGTTGTTTTGCAACTTTAATAGCAGCTGCAAAAGGCACTCTGTCCCAGTAAATATTACCTGTTGCCACCATTTTTCCTCTCAGCCTGGGAAGAAGAGCAGTCTGTCGAACTGCACGTGACTCAATAAAGAACCTTATCAGTTCTTGGCAGTTCACAGACTCCTTTTATCCTTCCTTCCTACTGAAGATATATGAGCAATTACACTTCCAATTAAATTAAATTCCAAGTCCTCTTAGTGTTATTCTGTTCACTTTGTAAATAATAAAGGATGGGGAAGAGTCAGCTCTAAGTTTCCATCGTAAATCTTTTGCAAAATAGAGCTTCGCTCCCTCTTTCCTTTTTTTACACGCACAGTTCCGTTTAATGTTATAGTCCATATTTATAATCCAATTTCTTCCATCTCATTTGTATAAATATAATTTGAACTAACATTCAGAGGAGGGTTGCTGAATCGTAAATGTAGAGAATAAAACTTTAAACAAAGAAACTGTAGGCTCCTCTCCCCCTCACCGTATTTTGCTCTGAAACCCTTATCTCAAGTTCAAACCTTAAAGTCCTTGCAGTTGATTTGTTCTGCAGTTTGTGATCTCATCTCTTCTAGCATGTTCCTGTACTTTAGTCCAATTAAGCTCTAATTAACAGGGAAACCATTGCTTATTAGTAGCAGTGTTGGTGGGTTTTCAGCAGGTGAAGTGATTTTGCACTCAGCACCTCCCTGCCCCCTCATTCCATGTCGGAGTGAGAGCCAGGTACCGAGATTCAGCTCTCCCTAACCTGATAAAGAAAAAAGTTAAAGAACTTGTGTATGGTCAAAATAACATTGCTTGAGAAGGGCTGTTACTCAGTGTTGGAGCATCTTCTTTGTATGCAAACTATCCCAGGTTCCATGTAGGACTGGGAAACACCCCTGCAAAGTCATTGCCAATCACAATACTCAGCTAGATGGACAATTGGTCTTACGCTGTATAAGGCAACTTCCTCTAAGAGTTACCTCTTATTTTATCTTGACAATATTTTTATCAGAATGTTGGAGTCATGTAGCAATTAAAAAAATGAAAAGAATCCCCACTGTGTTTCCACCTCACCCATGGAGCCACTCAGTGGTCATAGATGATCCCATATTCTTTTAGTCACAGCTATCTTGAGAAATAAAGTAGTACAATTCACTTGTATTATTGTTGTGAAGACTGATAAGGTGTGGGATGAATCAAATGCCTTCCCCCTCAGATGATCATCCATCAGTTGTAGGAAGCAATTTTCGGCCATTTCTCCCGCTCTTGCTAGGCCCCACACTTTACAAAGATCTACTTTGGAGGGTCCCCAAATCCTCTGGAGGGGAGGGGGAATTGGCAAATATTGAATCCCTCCTTATTTTGCAGACAGGTAGCTTTGATTAGGAGAGAGATGGCATGGTACTCTAACGTTCATGGTTTTGAAACCTTCAGCATGACAGATACATTCTATTACTGTTCTCTTTCTCCCCCTTCCCCAATTTCTCTTCAGCTCATATATGGCTCCATTCCATTGATGAATGATGAAACCACAGGGCATTCCTTCTACCAGATGGTTCCCCGTGAAGCACATCAATATACAGGGATTCTTTCTTTGCTTCTATATTTCAAATGGACATGGATAGGAGTCTTTATAATGGATGATGAAAACGGTGAAAGATTTTCGCAAACTGTATTACCACTCTTTTCCCAGAAAGGTGTCTGCTATGCATTCATAAAAAGAGTCCCCCTATTCACTGATCCCTCTCAAATTAACCAAGTAGTAGAACATGGTGAGGAAATATATAATGAAGTAATGCATAGTACAACAAATGTTGTTCTGTTTTATGGAGAATCAAAATCAACGGTGTTCTTGAGATGGATTCCATATTTTGCAGAAAATCCACCATGTCTACCAAAAGCTATGGTATGGATAACAACAGCCCAAATGGAGCTCACTTCACAAGTGTTTCAAAGGAACTGGGAAACGGAAATATTTCATGGTGTCCTGTCCTTCACAATCCACTCCAATGATTTCCCAAAATTCAAATCATTTGTTGAGAGAAGAAATCCTTTCAGCGCAAAAGGAGACGGTTTCATCAGGGACTTCTGGAAACAGGCCTTTGGCTGTGTATTCCCAGATGCAGATATGGCAGATGTGGAGGAGAATATATGCACTGGGGAGGAGAAATTGGAGAGCCTCCCAGCACCATTCTTTGAGATGAACATGAATGGCCACAGCTATAGCATCTACAACGCTGTCTATGCTGTAGCCCATGCTTTACATGACATGTCCTCATCTAGACTCAAACACAGAGCAATGCAAAGTAAAATGGAGCATCAGAATCAACAGTTGTGGCAGGTAATATGCTCAGCAACGTTAATTGACAGACTACCACAACCGTGGTACAATAGACTCAAATCTATATAAGAAAATTGTTTCCCCACAACTCTACCACTGTTCATCTTTATTCATTTTCACCAACTAGTATGAAAATAGTAGCCCATTGGTCTTTTAAGATGGGCTCCTTGGTTCCACTGAATTTAGTATATGAACCATACTTGGCTTTATATCTATAAGGTGTATAGGTGTAGCTTTAAGAAGCATTCTCTCTGCCCCTCATTATTCTTCCCAAATGATCCCTTTCTCTCACACACTTTGATTAACTAAGTAACCCACATTCCAGTTCAAGGCTCTCCTCCAGATATTTATTGGACTACAATGCCCATCATCCCTAACAATTAGCCATGCTGGTTTGGACTGATGGGGGTTAGAATCCAACAAAATCTGGAGAAGGGCGCTACGTTAAATAGTTCTGCTTTAGGTTGAGTATAGACATATAGAAACATGCCACAATACATTCCAACATTCATTCATGCTTGCTACTGCTTACTGTACTGCCGCAATTGATTTATTTTGCTCAAGTCTTTTTGACATTTTGAAATTTTATTTGTTCATTTAAGAGTTTTATCTATAATTTGGATGCATAATGATAATAATGATAATAATGATAATAATGATGATAATGATGATAATGATGATAATGATGATAATGATGATAATAATGATAATAAACCTACAGAGACAAAAACAGTGAAACAAGGGCTATCCAGAACATAGAACAGAAATCAATTCAATCACAGGTAATTCAATTTCAGTAATTACCTCTTTTTTATGGGGGGATGCAGAGAAACGCATACCCCTAAACAATTTGTGAATCTAAGTTTGGCCTCATTAAGGGGTAGTATTTCAATATGAGTAGGAAAATGAGAGCACCCCTAAACATTTTTATTAGAAAAAAGCAATGTATATATGTCTGTGTGAGAGAGAATAAAACATTTTTAAAAAGACTTGCAGTCCTCAGCAACATAAAAACCCTACTTATACACAAACAAATTCAGCAAACTATACTTCTGGGGGGGAAATAAATGCAATGAATCATCTGTTGGGACAGTAGCAGTTATGCATATTATTATTATTATTACTATTATTATTATTATTATTATTATTATTATTATTATTATTATACCACCATATACCTGGAGGTCTCAGGGTGGTTCACAGTATATAAAATAAAAATAAAAGCAGTAACCAAAAAGAGCCACATTTTAAAAGGGTATGGGATGTTGATCAGGTCAACCAAAGGCCTGGGTAAAAAAGAACGTTTTTGCCCAGTGCCTAAAGGTGTATGAATGAATGTGCAAACTATTCAGTGTAATGTGTGAATGTTGAAAAAAGACATTTGCTGTAGAAGCATTTATTGGAAGATACGTTCTCATGATGGGAGTCAAATAGGTGGATAACCAAATAGCTTCCTGGTGGCATCATCACTGCTCTTGGCCAGAAGGGAGATTAGCATTGAAAAGTGGCAGGGAAGCTGAGATAGAGCAGCTGCCCTGTGGGAGCACTGGTTCTGCTGGTGCACTCAAGCTACACAGATCTCTCCACTGCCTTCCTCTTCTCCATCACTCTCTTGGGAAAGAGTATGAACAAAAGTGACAGGAAGTTTGCTTTGTGGTGGTATAATGTATTGCATTTTGTAAACTGATGTGAGACTTCTGTTTAAGGCAACTCTTAAGTCAAATTCATTATAACATTGACAATAATGTCACACTTATGATTTTCATCATTAATTGTATCTGCTCCCATCTCTAAATCATAAACAGTGAGAGTATTTTTCATGTTTTCCCGCCAAATCAAAACCCATACATAACATTACTTCTTGATATGAAAAATCCAATTGCAGTCCTTTCTCAACTCTTACCTTCTTCTAACCAACCTAGCTCCATCATTTCCTCAGAAGTGTCTCCTTTAACAACAGTGCTGGAGACACAGTTTCCTTTGACCAGAATGGGGAGATATTGGCTGGATTTGATGTAATCAACTGGATTGTTTTCCCAAACCAATCATTTCATAGGGTGAAAGTTGGAAGGGTGGATCCTAACCAAGTGTTCACCATCAATGCGGATGCCATAACATGGTACAGTGGGTTTAACCAGGTAGGTCCCTTGCCTAGTGAACATTATATCCAATTTTGAATGAGTACAAACTGTCTGGGGTGTATGTGGTGTTAGGGATGGAGTAGTACCTCTGGTGGGCAACATATCATGCTTTTTCTGGGGTAGTTTGTACACCTTTGGTCCCCACCCTGCTCTCAGCCCTCAGCTATAACTCCTAGAAGCTTGCAGCATAGGACAATGGCCAAACCCTGGGAAAGGTTTCAACTGGCCTGATAAGTGAGGTGAGGGTAGTCAATGGGTCTCAAACCCTTGTTTAGTAAGGGACTTCACCTGCAGGCAAATACATGCTCCGGTGGATAGAGCAGACAAGAGCAATACGGGGTTGAACGGTCAAGAAGGCGGTTTTTGCACATGGTGTAAAGGAGAGTGAGGGGCAGATAGGACCTATCAACCTGGGAAGATAGCCCATCTGGGAGAAGGAAAACTCTGGCGCTAAACCTCTGCTACTTGCATTATATTTTCAGGAAAAGAAAATGCTAAGAAGTAAAGCCTACACAGATCCAGAGTGCCATACATCTGGGAAATCCAAGATATGTCCTTGGGGTGGGGGCATCTGAAACATTTTAACGGAAATGTCTGGGTTTTTTGGTGGGTGGGCTTGAGTTTGGATGCAGGCACAGGTGGGGAAATCAATTTACAAAAAACCCATCACTTTGACAAGTGTAATTAATGTAAATATTTAGGCACAATAGGATATCATTTTATTTGTGTTAATAAAGAAAGGTAGCAGTCTTAACCATATGTTGCTTATGGTGATATCACTTTGGAACAAAAAAGAAGTCAAAAGAAACATAAAAATTACATCTCCTATTTTGCATTCTCATTTTTGCATTAGTCCCAGCCACTTTCTTTATGTAATGAGAGGTGCCATCCTGGCTTTAGGAAGAAAGTGAAGGACGGGAAACCATTTTGCTGTTATGATTGCATCCCATGTCCTGAAGGGAAGATTTCAGACCAGGAGGGTAAGAATTAAGTATATATTGTATTACTTGACACAATTGTTCCGACTTAAAGACAGAGGAATGTGCCTATATCACAGTTACTTTTCTTTAATGTTTGAAGTGTTTGGAATGTGCAGCCATTAATGTGCAGAAGCGGCTTAGTCCTGCTGGCCACATGACCCGAAAGCTGTACGCCGGCTCCTCGGCCAATAAAGCGAGATGCGCGCTGCAACCCCAGAGTCTGTCACAACTGGACCTAATGGTCAGGGGTCCCTTTACCTTTACCTATTATCGTTAGCTTCAGGTTACTCACATCAGTTTCTATCAAGAAATGATAATGCCTTCTGAGTAGTTATCTGAAGGGAGGTACTGGTGATATTTAGGAAAGAATGTAACTTTCAATGGGAGGGTTGAATTGTTCATGGATGGCAGGCATTAAACGCCCCAACCCAGGCATTATGTATCCAATACTTTAAACATATTCACATGCACTTTGCACCAGGTTGGGGGGGGGTGATGTAGGATGCAGGAAGGGGGGGAAGGCATCAGGGCTTGCAGAGGAAGCATGCCACCCTGTGAGAACTTGGATCCTGAGCCAGCACCTCTGCCACCATTGGGACTGATTTGGTCTGAACACTCTGACACAGGCCCACACTGGTAAAGCAATAGCAGGCTGGTGGGGGGTAGGATAGAATTGCACACTAATATTACATCTATTCAACAACACTTTGTATTGAGTCTCCCAAACTTTTGTAAGATAGCTAACATCCTAATTTCTACATAATAACACACACACACAGAGAGGGAGACATCTGATTTTGGATATTGCACTTATATCTGCAGCACTGGGAGGCAGAAGCAGGTTCCTTTGAGACTGCTGATGATCTAGAGATTTTACGCTGGAACAAGTAGTGCTATCATCAGCTGACTGCTCCAGCAAAGGAAAGAAGGGGAGCTCATTTTTAGCTTCTGATTATTACCACATTGGAGCCCAAGATTTACCTGCACCGCATCCTGACATTTGGTCCAAGCCAGGTGGACATGGCTTATTCAAAGGGGCCCCAGAAGTGAAATGAGGAGGCCTGGCATATCAAGTTTGGACTGCAGGCAGCAGGTTCACCACCCCTACTCTAGTGAAAGGCAGAGCAGTTCAAGTCACAGTGGAGTACTTTTGATGAAGGGGGAGTGTGACTTCACCTGGCTCCATCATTACAGCACTTAGGTGGTATGCCTACAAGTCATAGAAAGGGTAAACACATGCCGACACCATGAGGTGTTTGAAGAACAGAAGTGAATTGGAAAATGATCTTTTTGATCCTCCTCAGCAACTTGCAGCTCTGGGCCTCTTTGCTGTGCCATCCTGGGAGCTGGCATAGCACAAATATAAAAATTTCTTGCTCCTCTACTATTGTCCTAGCCTGCGTTAGATGCTGTGCTATGGATGTATACCTTTTAAACAATGCCACCAAAGCAAATTAACTTTGACTTAGTAATCCCATGTTCTGTGCCAGTTAGAGGATGGGATACTTTTCATACTGCATGTGCGGAATGAAGTATGGACAAAAATATGTTCTCCGTTTGCAAAAACAACAACCAAATTATAACTCTTTCCCCGCTCAAATTAAGACCATATGCCTTCTTTTTCAGACATGAATGATTGTAATAAATGCTCAGAAGAAGAATATCCAAACACAAATCGGAATATGTGCATTCCCAAGGAAATAAGCTTCTTGTCTTTTGAAGAAACTTTGGGGAGCATTTTAGTCTGCTTTGTTCTTTGCTTTGCTTTGGTTACAGCTCTGGTGCTGTGGACATTTCTAAAGCACCACAGCACACCCATTGTCAAAGCCAACAATCGGGACCTCACCTACACTCTCCTCATCGCCCTTCTCTTCTGCTTCCTTTGTGCATTGCTATTCATCGGAAAGCCTGAGAAGCTGACATGCCTCCTCCGACAAACAACATTTGGCATCATTTTCTCAGTAGCTGTTTCTTGTGTGTTAGCAAAAACCATCACAGTAGTTCTGGCTTTTATGGCCACCAAACCAGGATCCAAGATGAGGAAGTGGGTGGGGAAGAGAACAACCACTTCCATTGTGGCTTCCAGCTCCCTTATTCAAGCAGCTGTCTGTACTGTGTGGCTGGGATTCTCACCCCCATTCCCTGATGTTGACACACACTCGTTGACTAAAGAAGTTGTACTAGAATGTAATGAGGGATCTGTCGCTATGTTTTACTGTGTCCTGGGCTACATGGGCTTCCTGGCTCTTGTCAGCTTCACTGTGGCTTTCCTTGCCCGGAAGTTACCTGACAGTTTCAACGAAGCCAAGTTCATCACTTTCAGCATGCTGGTCTTTTGCAGTGTTTGGCTGTCCTTTATTCCCTCCTACCTGAGCACCAAGGGAAAATACATGGTAGCTGTGGAGATCTTTTCTATCTTAGCCTCCAGTGCTGGTCTGCTGTGCTGCATCTTTGCCCCCAAATGCTACATTATTGTGTTACGGCCTGAGCTGAACAACAGGGAACATCTAATAAGAAATAAGGCCTGAAGAATTTGTGCACCTTCATGTTTTAGAACTCTGGAGTTTTGTTTTTGTTTGCACATCAGAATATTTGTAAGAGCTTCCCTTTCAGCAGTTGCCATAAATATGTTTCCCTACAGATGTCACTATGTTTTTAAATTTATAATCTGTTCTTCACTGTAAAAGGCTCTCTATGTGGGTAGTATTCAAAAATAACAACTTTAAATCAATTCAAAACTAGAGCAAATGATCTTTAAACTACAATATTCGTTCTATATTGTTGGAATAAATAGCCAGTTGCATCAGGCCTCCTCCATTATTTGTCTTCTAACAACAACAACAACAATAATACTCTGCCCATCTGACTGGGTTGCATTACATTACACATTGAAAGGCTTCCCTATACAGAGCTGCATTCAGGTGTCTTCTAAATGTTATATAGTTATTCATCTCATTGACATCTGATGGGAGGGTATTCCACAGGGTGGGTGACACTACCAAAAATCAACCTGTTCCGTCAGAAAGCTTGGTAAAGTGGAATGTGCTTTAATGGCAAAACCTTATATTACATAATTGCACATTCTATTTAATTATTTTATTTAAATATTTGTATACCTTTTTTTTACAAACTATATCAAAGCAATATGCAACAATGTTAAACAATGAAACTAAGAAAGAAACAAATATATCATACTTTAGTCCAAAAATACACACCAAAAAGTGAGCTAGTTAATCAAGAGTCTGCAAATACTTGGGCTAACAAGAATTTCTTCAACCAGTGGCAGAGCACATCACAGAAGGTGCCCACCAAATCACTAAATGAAGAATATTCCATAATATAGGTGCCACCACAGATAATGCTCTGGGTTAAATTGCAGAATAATGTTTACTAGTTTTGAATTTAATTGGATTAGTGTTTTATTTGTTTGCATCTCATTGAATTGTTAAATAAATGAAAGTATAAAATAAAATAAAACAGGAGTAAGGAGAATTAATAGGGCTTATTTCATTAGAGTCACCAATTGATTTTTTTTAGAAAAACCCAGGGAGGAACCATTCAGGGACTCTTTCACATATACACAGGAAGGTGGCAGGCCAGAATACAGACAATGTCTATAGCTCAATGGATCACAAGTGGTTCACATTTTATCATGGGCAATCAAACTCATAGTTGCCTGATAACAGGGATTGTCAAAGAAACATGTGTGGCGTGTTGTGGGGACAAAACACAATGACTTTAATGTCAGAGCAGGTGACCCAATGCAAACATTGGTAATATCTGTGAATATTGATGGGATATTCACAAAGAAACTTCACTCCTCTCATTGGAAGCACAGGTGGGCACAGTAGCACTCACAGGCACCATGTTGGTCACCCTTGAATATCGTCTTCTTTTCTTACTGGGGGGTCATTACAAGCTCTGCCATCTGTTCCTATCTGAGAGAGATAATTCAGCTGAGAATATGTGACAAACAAGTTTTCTCAATTCCATAGGGACTACACAACCTTAACTCAACAGCTGCCTTTGACCCAATAACTATCTTCACAATTACCTCGTCAGATCTGCAATTAGTTCTGATATTCATTCAAATCCCAGTGGGATTTCAGTGTCCTCTCACAAAACAAAGAGCAAAGCCTGCGAAGCCTGCTATTAATATACCCAGTATAATTCAAAGGGAGGAAGACAGACTAGGAACAGGCAAAGATCCACAGCTCTGATCTTGGATATTACAGGTTTTGGGAATATCAGGAAAATGTGAAATGTTCAAGTAAGAAGAAAACAGAGGATTTTGTATGTAGAGTGAAGATTTGGTCTTGTACTGAGAATGGTTTCAGTCATCCTGCTACTGTCCCTGTTTCCTCACATGACATGCGTAGCATATGCTGTCCAATGCAGCTTCCATTATCCACAAGCTCCAGTTCAGACTTATAACCAGCCAGGAAACTTCATCATTGGTGGCATTGCTTATCACGCCTGCATCGTCAACAGTAAAATACTTTTCACAGAAGAACCCCTGCCAACGTTGACAGAATCATTTGTGTAAGGCATTAAAGATCATTTCCTTTTCTGTTGACACTCAGATAATGAGTGAAGTTGTAGACCAACATTTGGAGGAAGGTAGCAGTTTTACTACCCCAAACCTAGCAGTTTCTCCTAATGTTTAGCAAAAGGTCTGCTCTTTTTTGCAATTCTCACTCATTACTCATTTCCCTTCATAGCAACAGCAAATAAGCCTGCTCCACCTTCTTCCTGATAGCTTATCAAATATTTGAAGACAGCTATCTTTTCTCCTCTTAAGCATTTCTTTTTCAGAATAAATATACACAGCTCATTCGACTTTTCAGTGTTGCTTGTTTTAGTAAATGATCTTTAGATACCCTACTCAGACAACACATGGTGTGTCATGTTCTGAACTTGAACACTAGTTTTGCTTATCTTTTGGGGCAAAGAGTTATTTAAGATTAACTGCTGAATAACTCATGAATAAATTAAAGGGACATTAACACAGTGGAAATAATTAAGTTATGTGTGGAATATCGTTTTGATACAGAATAAAACTCTCATTCTAGCATTGTGTCTAAGTATTACCAACACATCGCAGCCTTGGTTTTTGCGGTAAAGGAGATCAATGGAAACCCTCAAATCTTACCCAATCTCACGTTGGGATTCAACATCTATGACAGCCATAACAATGCAAAGAAGACCTATCATGCCACAATGCTGCTTCTATCAGCTCTGGAAAGATTCATCCCTAACTACCTATGTGACAACCAGAAAAATCTAATAGCTGTCATTGGGGGGCTGGATGCCCAAATTTCCATTAATGTGGCAAACCTCTTGAATAACTATAAGATTCCACAGGTAGGACATCTCTCTCTCTCTCTCTCTCTCTCTCTCTCTCTCTCTGTGTGTGTGTGTGTGTGTGTGTGTGTGTGTGTGGTATGGGAATTTAAGAGACACAGTTGATGTAGTCATATGTTTCTGATGTCATTTTATTTTACTAATGAATTTTATTTTCAGCTTTCAGAAATTTACAAGTACACATCTTATAGTCGCAGATTTCCAATACAGATACATATCAAGCCCCACCCCCCACTTTTGTGGTTTATTCTCTTAGATTTTTAACACTGCATTTTCCACTGTACTCCATTTTTTAGTTGCTCTACAATTAATCTTGGTAACACTTTAAACTGCTTGGTTTAAGTTAACCCTACCAATGCACTTAGTTGCATACCATTATTTTTCAGATATACCACAAATATTTCCCACTCCTTTAAAAAAAAATCCTCTTGGACACCTGTTAATTTTGCCATTTTGGCATAATCCTTCAATTTAATCAGCCACTCTTCATTAGTTGGAATAGCATCCTCTTTCCATCTCTGGGCAAATGCCATTCTGGCTGTGGTTGTAGCAGACATAAACAAATTTCTTTTTTTTTTTAAATGAATATTTATTAAATTTTCCAATTTTATATAAACACAAAAAGAAAAAGAAAAAGAAAAATATTAAAAACAATTCAGTTTCAATAACAGTTTTTCAATCACATGTTTCTTTGACTTCCTCATACCTCCCCTTCTTGTTCTCTAGTTCAATTTGTTAATTCAGCAAATCCTAATCTCTTAACATTCCTTTTAGAATATCACCTTATTTTCCACTAAACTTTTTTAAATTTAATAACAAAAACAATTATAATCCCCATTATCTTTATCATAACAGCTAGAGACCATCAAAGTTCAAACCAACATCTTTTCAAAGTTCATTAATTTTATAATATTTCTGTAGATATTCCTTAAATTTCTTCCAATCTTCTTCTGCTGACTTTTCTCCCTGGTCGCGGATTCTGCCGGTCATTTCTGCCAGTCCCATACAGTCAATCAACTTCATCTGCCATTCTTCCAGAGTGGGTAAATCTTGAGTCTTCCAGTGCTTTGCTATAAGTATTCTTGCTGCCGTTGTAGCATACATAAAAAAAGTTCTGTCCTTCTTTGACACCAAATGGCCGACTATACCCAAGAGAAAAGCCTCTGTTTTTTTCAGGAAAGTATACTTAAATATCTTTTTCATTTCATTATAAATCATTTCCCAGAAGGCCTTAATCTTTGGGCACGTCCACCAAAGGTGAAAGAATGTACCTTCAACATCCTTACATTTCCAACATTTATTATCGGGCAAGTGATATATTTTTGCGAGCTTGACTGGGGTTATGTACCACCTATATATCATTTTCATAATATTCTCTCTTAGGGCATTACATGCCGTAAATTTCATACCTGTGGTCCATAACTGTTCCCAGTCAGCAAACATGATGTTATGTCCAAGATCTTGTGCCCATTTAATCATGGCTGACTTAACTGTTTCATCCTGTGTATTCCATTTCAGCAGCAAGTTATACATTTTTGACATGATTTTAGGTTTAGGTTCTAGCACTTCTGTTTCTAATTTAGATTTTTCCACCTGGAAGCCAATTTTCCTGTCCAAATTATATGCCTCCCTTATCTGAAAATAATGTAGCCAGTCTCGGACTTTGTTTTTTAATTTCTCAAAGCTCTGCAGTTTCAGTCTATCTCCTTCTTGCTCCAAAATTTCCCAATATTTTGGCCAACTGGCCTCCATATTGAGTTTTTTCTGAGCTTTCGCTTCCATTGGTGACAACCACCTTGGGGTTTTGTTTTCCAGTAAATCCTTGTATCTAATCCAAACATTAAACAAAGATCTCCTAACAATATGATTTTTAAATGCTTTATGAGCTTTAACCTTGTCATACCACAAATATGCATGCCATCCAAAAACGTTGTTAAAACCTTCTAAATCCAAAATATCCGTGTTTTCAAGAAGCAGCCAATCTTTCAACCAGCAGAATGCTGCTGACTCATAATACAGTCTGAAGTCTGGCAGGGCGAAGCCACCCCTTTCTTTTGCATCAGTTAAAATCTTATATTTTATCCTAGGCTTCTTGCCCTGCCAGACAAATTTAGAAATATCTTTCTGCCACTTCTTAAAACACTCCATCTTGTCCACAATTTGTAATGTTTGAAACAAGAACAGCATTTTAGGCAATACATTCATCTTTATAGCTGCTATTCGACCCATCAAGGAAAGCTTCAAATTTGACCATATTTCGAGATCTTTTTTCACTTCTAGACATAAACAAATTTCTAAGGTCCTTCGGAATTTCTGTATTCACTATCCCTAAAAGAAAAGCTTCTAGCTTTTTTTCTAAAAGTTATTTTGAACATTTTCTTCAATTCATTATAAATCATCTCCCAGAAAGCTTGTGTTCTCTTACAGGATCAACTGATGTCATTTATGAGGTTGTCAGTACTGTCAGTATACTTGCTTTCCCTTTTCCCTTTACTTAGGATTTTTTTATTTAGTTCAGAGTGATTTCTTTTTCTATTTGCAGATTGCCCTGAACTTTATTTTATTACAAGTGCAATAAAAGTGCAGTTCAAGAGATGAAATACATTATAAGAGAAGTTGATATTTATGGTTCATTCATAGATGAGGAAAATTATAGGTGTGATACACAACTATATCGTCATAAACTATGTAAGAAGGAATCCTACTTTGCCATGTTAACTCTGATTTGAATTTGAAGCAAAACAAAAGTCCTCAAAACTTGCATTGCTGTTATTCAGGCAACAGAGAAAGTTCAAAACAGGCAGTATACTTTCTGCACCCAACGACTACATGTTCCTATTTGGAAAAGTCAGTTGGCATTTATCTGTCTTGGGAGACAATGGAGGAGTGCGCCTTTGGAGGTGAAGTCAAACTGTTGGAAGGTTTGCCTGCTGTGGCTATAGAGAAACAATATTTCATTATTTATGTGAATCCACATGCTCTGGTAACCTCTAGATTAGATTACTGTAATGTATTATATGTGAGGCTGCCTCTAAAGATGGTCTGGTGAAGAATTTGGTAGCCAATGCAAGATGATTTGAGTGTATAGCACTGATCCTAGCCCTACTGAACTAGTTGCGCGTCAAGCCCCCAAAACCTAAAGACATGATGAAGACAGAATTTAGTTTAAATGTTAATGGGCAAATTTAGGCCACAACTTTATTGAATACACAAGTGTGACTGGTATTGGCTTAGGCGTTGGTATCAATGACTATAACTGGCTCCTGCCCCACTCTGCGGGGAGCCTGAAAGGGTAAACTACCAGCAGGGGGTGCTCCATCAATGGCTACTGACTGGTGCTCACCCGTGGGGTTCAATCAGTTTATGGGCCCAATTCAAAGTGCTGATTTTGACCTATAAAGCCTTTAAAGGCTCAGGACCACAATACCTCGAAGACCACCCTTCCTCATATGAACCAATCCAAACCCTGAGATCATCATCAGAGGCCCTTCTTCATGTGCCTCATCTGTGATAGGTCCAGAGGGTGGCAGCACAAGAACAGGCATTTTCTGTGCAATGTTCTTTCCAAGGAGGCTCGCCTGGCACCTTCATTGCATATCTTTAAGTATCAGGCAAAAACATTTCCCTATAACCAGGCCTTTGATGGTTAAACAATCTATATTCTCATAAAATATGTTTGTGAAAGGAGGTTATTGGTTTGTTGTTGTTGTTGTTTTTGTTATGTATTTTGTGCTCTCTCTCTCTCTCTCTCTATATATATATATATATATAGTTGCAAACTGCCCTGTGTTCTAGAGAAGAAAGTTGCTATAGAAATGTAATTGACTAATCAATAAAGCACAAGAGGCAGACTAGGCTCCACTAAAGCCAGTGTCAATCCCTCTATGTAGCCACAGTGTTTTAAATAGAAATACAGGTTATGTGGTATGCAATATAAATTCTGTTATTGTTGTCTTACTTTCCCATCCTGCAATGTCTCTTCAGCTCATATATGGCTCTGTGCCATTGATGAATGCTAAATCCTGTGGACGTTCTTTCTACCAGATGGTCCCCCAGGAATCCCTTCAGTACACAGGGATTCTTTCTTTGCTTCTGCATTTCAGGTGGACATGGATTGGCGTCCTTGTAATGGATAATGAAAATGGTGAAAGATTTCTGCAAACGTTGTTGCCAATGTTTTCCCAGAAAGGTGTCTGCTCTGCCTTTATAAGCAGAGTGCCTACATTAACTACTGACTCCCAAATTGATGAAATACTAAATGATGGAACAAAAATATATACTGAAGTAATGAATAGCAAAGCGAATGTTGTCCTGTTTTATGGAGAATCTAAATCCATGGTGTTTTTGAGATGGATTCCATATTTTGCAGAAAATCCACCAAATCTACCCAGAAGTATAGTGTGGATAACAACAGCCCAAATGGAACTCGCTTCACAATTTTATCAAAGGGACTGGGAAACAGAAATATTTCACGGTGTCCTCTCCTTCACAGTTCACTCCAATGATGTACCAGATTTCAAATCATTTGTTGAGAAACGAAATCCTTCCCATGCAAAAGGAGATGGTTTTATCACGGGCTTCTGGCAACAAGCCTTTGGCTGTGTATTCCCAAATCCATATGTGGGAGATGTGAAAGGGGATATTTGCACTGGGAAGGAGAAATTGGAGAGCCTTTCAGCACCATTTTTTGAAATGAGCATGTCAGGCCACAGCTACAACATATACAATGCTGTCTATGCTGTTGCCTATGCTTTACATGGTATGTCCTCATCTATATTCAGACACAGAGCAACGGAAGGAAAAGTGGGAGTGAAGCATCAGAATAAACAATTGTGGCAGGTAATGGGCTCAATTTCAAGTGGTACAGCACCAGAAGAAGTGCATGCTGGAGATGTATATGATATTGCATATATTGTGGGCCTGCCCCCAAACCACATTTTGGGGGGTGGAGAAGAAGATATAACTGAAATTGAATGTGTGTGTGAGAGAGAGGGGGGGAGGGAGGGAGGGAGGGAGGGAGGGGGAGAGAGAGAGAGAGAGAGAGAGAGAGAGAGGTGTGAAATAAAATAACATCTTTCCTTCAGGAAAATGCTAAATGTTTGTTGAAGGCCTTTTTGCCATAACCACCTTATCTAATGGAAATCCTTGTCTTTAGACTTCTTTCTCAACTGTTGTGTTGCTTGTTAATTCTATAATCAGGATGTATTTATATATTTTATTTAACAATTTTGTAAATGATCCTTTCATAACCAATACTTACAATTCCATTGGTGCATGCAGAGCTCTGTGTGTTAAAATTAAAGTATAAATTACATGCCTAATTTGTTGTTATTTTTTCAATGTAAACACAGTGTGTGTGTGTGTGTGTGCGCGTGCGCATGCGTCACAGCCCCTTTTAAATTCTTGCCTTTTCCAATTTAACCTAGCTCCACCATTTTCTCAGAAGTGTCTCCTTTAACAACAGTGGTGGGGACACCATTTCCTTTAACCAGCATGGAGAGTTAATGGCTGGGTTTGATATGATCAATTGGATTGTTTTCTCAAACCAATCATTTCATAGAGTGAAAGTTGGGAGGGTGGATCCCAACCAAATGTTCACCATCAATGAGGAGGCCATAACATGGTACAGTGGGTTTAATCAGGTAGGTCCCTCAGTAATTGCAAATGACATCCAAATTTCAGTGATCACTGTCTAAAATTAATTTCATCATCTGGTCATGAACCTCCATAGAATTCTGTTATCCGTTAAAAAAAAAAAAGCTAACTTACGTAATGTCAATGCATGCAGAACATAATGCATTCTCAGGAAATCGTTTGTTAGCTGAGTGTTTGCATAACAAATCATCAATTTCCTTCAATTCATATCGGGAGATTTCAAATACATTCCCAACCACAGAATTTTGACCCCCAAATAACCCCAAAACAAAACAAAACAGGAAAACCCTTTGAAAACTTGCAAAAGGGAAGCAAAGGTGGAGGGAAATGATCTCTTATTTGCCTAACTTTTTTCCTTCTTCCCTTGTCCTCCCACCATTGTTTCAGGCAAAATGCCTGCTATGGACCAGAAGAACACAAAAAACTAAGCCTTATAAAAGGCTGCTTATTTGTTTACAGTAGTACATGAAGGTCCAGCTGTTTGGATGTCAGAATGTTTGGTGCATTTAGCAAGGTTTGGGCACTAATTCCTTGTGTTTGGATAAGTGAATTTTTGTACAATGAGCATTTGGATAGTGGCACCTGTGTGTTTTGATAATATATAGGCATGATATGATACCATATTTATTGGGTTAATAAAGAAAGGTAGCAAAAGCTTGCAACCTTGACCATATATGATTTATGCTGATATTACTTAGGAACAAAAGAAAAGTCCACAAAACATTTTATTATTTTTTCATGTGTGCAGGAAGCCACCCAGAGTGGCTGGGGGAACCTAGAAATATGGGTAATAATAATAAAATTGTTATTGTTATTATTATATTGATTTCAAAGCTTATTTTGCACTTTCATTTATTAATTAGTTGCAGCCTGTCTCCTTATGTAATAAGAGGTGCCATCCTGGCTTTAGGAAGAAAGTGAAGGACGGGGAACCATTTTGCTGCTATGAATGTATCCCATGTCCTGAAGGAAAGATCTCAGGCCAAGAGGGTAAATACTAGAAAGTGCCTCTAAGCTTATGGCTGTTTTAGGACTACTTTCCTTCAGTGCTTGAAATGTGATTGTAATGTTTATTAATGTGTACCTTGAGGGGAGCAACTGTTGTAGAAGAAATTATCTTATGGTTGTGATTCATTTGCCTTGGGTTATTTACATAACCACACATAGAAGGGGGGGTCTCCTCAGGGTTCTTATCCATACTGAGGGGAGAAAGCAACTGACTGATAGTATTGGTGACCAGGCCTATCTCAGGGCACCACAAGCACCTTTGCCTCCTCCTCCTTGGCCACTTGAATCTCCTCAGCCAGTGGCCTTCCTGCTGTCATTGGGTTTGTGGTGGTGATAAAGGCTTTTGAAAGGCCTCTGCACTGCCTGCTGTACTTCTGCTATACTGCCATACCACTTCCTCACTTATTTGGGTTGCACAGTGACAGGGGATTCCAGCAAGATCTTGAATAACTCTTACAGCACCTTGTGGTTTCCACAGAGTAGGCAGGGAGCCCATAGGGACACCAGCACTTGGGTTTCAGCTGGTGGGCCGGACATGATAGAATTACACTGTATTCAATATTTTACACTGTTCCCTATATACTTTTACAGAGATTGAGAAATTACTAATTTCTCAATGATTCCCTAATATTCAGTTTTGGATGGTGCTGGAATATAGCTGCGGTGTCTGCAGCCCGGGGAGGAGAAAGTGGTGGGAAAATGTTAGCATGTTAACATATGTGTGAATGGAAACAAACGAGTTGAAATCACACCACTATTTGATTGCTCCAGAAAAGAAATGCACACTGAATCTACCCTGCAATTAAAATATGAAATATTTCCTTTCTGAAAGGAACAATTACACCATGATATTCAGATTAAAACCACTTATTTTCTTTTTCAGACATGAATGATTGTGATATATGCTCAGAAGAAAAATATGCGAATCATAATCAGGATGAGTGCATTCCCAAGGATATAAGCTTCTTGTCCTTTGGAGAACCTTTGGGAGTCAGTTTAGTCTATTTCGCTCTTTCTCTTTCTTTAGTGACAGCTCTGGTGCTGTGGACATTTATGAAGCACCATGACACACCTATTATCAAGGCAAACAATCGGGACCTCACCTACACTCTCCTTATTGCCCTTCTCTTCTGCTTCCTTTGTGCACTGCTATTCATTGGACAGCCAGAGAGGGTGAGATGTCTCCTCCGACAAATTGCTTTTGGCATCATCTTCTCAGTAGCTGTTTCTTGCATATTAGCAAAAACCATCACAGTAGTTCTTGCTTTTATGGCCACCAAACCTGGATCCAGGATGCGAAAGTGGGTAGGAAAGAGAATGACCACTTCCATTGTGGCTTCCTGCTCCCTTATTCAAGCAGCTGTCTGTACTATGTGGCTTGGATTCTCACCCCCATTCCCAGATGTTGACATGCACTCAATGGCTAAGGAAATTGTTCTAGAATGTAACGAGGGATCTGTTACTATGTTTTACTGTGTGCTGGGCTACATGGGCTTCCTGGCTCTTGTCAGCTTCACTGTGGCTTTCCTTGCCCGGAAGTTGCCTGACAGTTTCAACGAAGCCAAGTTCATCACTTTCAGCATGCTGGTCTTTTGCAGTGTGTGGGTATCTTTTGTTCCAACCTACCTCAGTACCAAGGGAAAATACATGGTTGCTGTGGAGATCTTTTCTATCTTAGCCTCTGGTGCTGGTCTGCTAGGTTGCATCTTTGCCCCCAAATGCTACATTATTTTGTTGCGACCTGAGCTGAACAACAGGGAGCATCTAATAAGAAATAAGGCTTGAAGAATTTGTGTGTCTGCATTGTTCACTATAGTTCTTAAAACTAGAATTGTATGATTGCACAGCAGATTGTTTGTAATAATTTATTTGGATAAAAGTTTTATTTTTTTCTGTGTTTTGAACGGAAAAACCTCCTGAGACTCTCAGACTGAGGCCTTGCACTGTTATAATGTAGCAAGTGTAGGTAGAATGAGCATGGCATAGCACAAAATGACTTCCATGGGGAAGTTCACAAAATACCACAAAATTATAAAGACAACCACCCCTGGCTGCCACATGCTTAGTTTGGGAAGTCATCCTTGTCCTTCTAGCCCTGACTATTGTAGATATCACACAAATACATGCAAATACAGACATACTGATGATGTCATATAAAAAAGGGAGAATTCCCCAGTACTAGGGGGGAAAATATTAGGTAGCCATGCCACTCTCATTTCACAGAGATTGCTCCCATAATACCTACAAATTTTGCTGCATAACTTTCTTCCTCAGATGTCTAGATATTTACTATTTTTAAAAAGAAAGTTCAGTGTCTGGGGTATCTGCCCATTGCAAATAAGGTATTGTGTTAAAGAGCATTCGCCAAAGAGAACTTGTCATAGGCTAAACATCCACTTGAAACAACCAAAGGAAAACAGTAGAAAACTTAACTGACACCGCTTATTTCACTAGAAACAACACTTGATTTTATTTTTTTTAAGGGAGGGAAATTGCAGACACGTTCTCACATACACCTAAGAAAGTCAGAATAAAGATAGCTGAGTGCCATAGCCTATGACCTGATAGATCACAGGCGGTATAAAGGTAAAGATAAAGGGACCCCTGACCATTAGGTCCAGTAGTGGCCGACTCTGAGGTTGTGGCACTCATCTCGCTTTATTGGCCGAGGGAGCCGGCGTACAGCTTCCGGGTCATGTGGCCAGCATGACTAAGTCGCTTCTGGCGAACCAGAGCAGCGCACGGAAATGCTGTTTACCTTCCCGCCGGAGCGGTACCTATTTTTCTACTTGCACTTTGATGTGCTTTCAAACTGCTATGTTGGCAGGAGCAGGGACCAAGCAACGGGAGCTTACCCCATCGCGGGGATTCGAACCGCCTACCTTCTGATCAGCAAGTCCTAGGCTCTGTGGTTTAACCCACAGTGCCGCCCACGTCCCTCACAGGCGGTATAGGTCTGGCTAAAAGGATCATAATGATCAATGATGTCGGAGTTCCTAGATGAGAGGCATCAACAAATGTTTGTAACAAAACAAGATTTCAGATAAAAAGCCTTAGAATTAAGGATGGAATTTTCTGAAAATTCCCAAACTGGGCTAATTTACACACTCTCACCCCCCTAAGTTCCCATCTCACTTCTTGATTTCAAGGTGGGGACATGGCAAAATGGCTTCACTATTCTGGAGGCTGAGTCAGTGAAAACAGAAACTGAATAGGAGAGAGACAACAGTCTGTCATATATTGTGGATCTTGATGGAGAGTTTACTGAGGCCATTCACTCTTGCCCTTGGAGGCAGTGGTGGGTACACTAGAACCCAGGGGCATCATGTCAGTGATCCCTGCCATAAGGTTTTCAATACAGTTTCCTTTTCTTGCTATAAGTCATTCCAAGCCCTGCCATCACTTCTTGTCTAATGAAGGGGGAGGGAGGACTTCTCTCCATTGTATCTGACAAACAGCTCCACAGGGACTCCCCAGTTTTAACTCTCAACAATTACCTTGAACAATTACCTTCACAATTGCTTTGTTTAGAAGAACAGTAATTAATTCTGATGTTCAAACATGGAGTGTAAATGGCCACTAGAAAAAGAAAGAGAAAAGACTGTGAAGGATGTCATAAATCTACCCAGTACAATTCAGAGGTGGGAAGGGAGACTGAGAACAGGGAAATTACACCACTTTGATCTTAGCTATTCTAGGCTTCAAACCTCTCAGGGGGGAAACATGTAAAATAGTCAAGTCTGGCAGTTTTAATCTCAGTGTCCTGCAGAAAAACATTGGGGATTTTCTATGTAGAACGATTATTTGTCCTTGTAGTTAGAATGGTGACTTTAGTTATCTTGCTGCTAGCCCTGCTTCCTCACATGGCATGTACAGATCACATTGTTCAGTGCAGCATGCGTTATCCACAGCCTCCAGTTCACGTGTACCATCAGAAAGGAGACCTCATCATTGGTGGCATTGTCCATCATGCCAGCATTGTCGCCAGTGAAATCCTCTTCATGAAAGAACCCCTGCCAACACTGACGGAAACATCTTAGTAAGGCCTTTTATGATTGTTTGTTTTTCTTTCTATTTATTTTGTTACTGGGCTAATGAATGCTGGAGTTGCAGCCTGAGAAAACTGTTAATGCAGTTAAGGCAGGGTACCCAATCTGGTAACCTCCACATTGTAGTTGTTAGACTACAATTCCCACCAGCTCCAGTCAGGATTGCCAAAGGTCAGGAATTATGAGAGCTGTAGGTCAATGTTGTGAGGAGTGAAGATTAACTACCCCTTAGCACAAGGGAATGTTAAAAAAATACATTTTTTCTTCAAGAGTCAAGAGTTAGGACTGGGAATTTTATGGCTTCAGTGTTTCAGCTCCTTTGCTAACTCACCAAACCTTTTTATATAATAAGGCTATAGAATCCCATAGTCTGGGTTCCAGGGCTGCAACATTCCTTGAGTGCAAGGATTTCAGTCAGGAAGGGATAAAGGTGGGGGCAGGTTTCATATCAAAGGGACTAAAAACTGCTCTTTGGTATCTCATATGAATGCATACAAAAATGAATTTGATGGTGTGGACAAAATTAAAGATTAGCAAGGAAAGGTTTCCTAAAGGAATGTGAGGTTCAAAAGTTTGAAGCTTGAAAATCTCTCTCAAGATTGCTTTAGGGATACCATCCTGCCCACGAGATGCCTTTAATGTCAGTTCCAAGTTTTGGGATAAACATGCATTGTTCTTCTTACTTAGATGTGTTATAAATCTGTAGGTTAATTTACACTTTGGTGCCATCTGTATCTGATAGGAGGAAGTCTGTTCCTTAGGGGCAAGATAAGGGGTCTTCACCATCTATTACCCATCTTTACTGATACTTGTTTATTGAAACTCAGAGTCAGGAACTCTAGTCTTTAAATTTGTTTCACAAAATGAAAGTCGGGGTCAAATGGAGTTGGTCCCAGCATGCCTGCTCAGTCCAGTATAAATGAACCAAAGCAGGCTAGCTATGAACTGTCATGCTTTATATAAATTGATAGAAAAAAATAGATAGAAGTGTGTATATTTTCAATGTAGTTCACTTTAGTAAACAATCTCTGCTCAGAAGGCACAGTGTGTGTCATGTTCTGAACTTGAATACTGGTATTGCTTGTCTCTTAGGGCAAAGGGGGCTTCCAGAAACAGAATATACAAATACTGCTATAGTAAATAAATTTCGGAGGCATAAAACACAGTGGTAATAATTAAACTAAGTATGGACTATCATTCTGAACTCTTGTTCTAGTGTAGTGCCTAAATATTACCAACACATCACAGCCTTGGCCTTTGCAGTAAAGGAGATCAATGAAAACCCTCAGATCTTACCCAATCTCACTGTGGGCTTCCACATCTATGACAGCTATGATAATGCAAGAAGGACCTATCATGCCACAATGTTACTGCTATCAGCACTGGAAAGATTTATTCCTAACTACCTATGTGACAACCAGAAAAATCTAGTAGCAGTCATTGGGTCACGGGAAGCACAGATTTCTATCAATGTGGCAAGTCTCTTGAATAACTATAAGGTTCCTCAGGTAGTATTTCTGTATGTATGTGGGGTGAGTGGTATGGGAATTTAACCTACAATCACAGTTTATTGAGCCTTCTGCATTTTCAATTCCATGATTCAAAGATATTAATTTTTGTCTTGGAAATAAAGAGACAGATTTTTAAAAGTTCACAGGTCTCAAATCCATATTAACACACACACACACACACACAGAGAGAGAGAGAGTTTAAGAGAACAATGTTGCTTCCTAACATGGGTGGGGTGGAGCTGAGGGGAGGGAAATGTGCTTCAAAGGCGTTTAAAGATAAGATGTGTAGGCAGCCATTGTAGACCTCATTGAGGTAAATGGACTGATGGTCTGTCCTAGTATAAGTAAGTTCCATGTGTTCCTAAAGAGCCTGAGAAAGGTCTGTTTCATTTCTAGACTGACAGAAGTATGCTTAGAAATGAATCTAACTTGAAATTTGTGGCCCATTATTCCACATATTTCACATGTACATCACTGCACACAAACATGTGAGCATAAAGAACACATTCTTACTTTATTTTGAAAATGTACTTATCAGAAAGTTGGTGTAGTGTAGCAATTTAAGAATGAAAATTTTAAGCCAGTAAGTCTTCAGTGCATTCTTCCTTTAGCCATGGACACACCTGCCTGCCTATATTTTTTCAGTCATAGCTTCCTATCTGGAGAAAGAGAATAATACAATTCAGCTACCTTACATTACTGTAATGTTGTAAAGATTGCTGTTGTAATGTATATGTTGAATCCAATGCATTCTTCCTCCAATGACAGAAGGCATCCAATAGTGGAATAGGGAGGGAGGTATTTCGAACATTTCCTCTTGCCTTCTGTCGCCCCCACACTTCACAAATATCTGCTCAGGTTATGTCAGCCAATTTTCTGGAACAGATTTAAGTAAGTGTAGAGTTAGAGTGAAGGCAGGGGAGAAATGACCATAATTGACTCCCTTCCAGTGTAGCTAAGATGTGACTTCCATTAGCAGAGGTGAAAACAAGGGATTCCAACCTATTTACTATTCTAAATACACTATTCTGAACTCTTCAATGTACCACATAAATTCTACCATAATTGTATTTATCCCCTCATCTCTCAATCTCCCTTTAGTTCACATATGGCTCTGTTCCACTGATGTACAATGAAATTAGAGGTCTTTACTTCTACCAGATGGTTCCTCAGCAATCCCTACAATATACAGGGATTGTCTCTTTGCTCCTTCATTTCAGGTGGACATGGATTGGAGTCCTTACAATGGATGATGAAAGTGGTGAAAGTTTTTTGCAAACTGCATTGCCACTGTTTTCCCAGAAGGGTGTGTGCTTTGCCTTCATAAAAAAAGTACCTACGTTAAGTTCTGACTCTGAACTTACCAGAATACTAGAAGATGGGGCAAAACTACACAAAGTTGTAATGAACAGCAAGGCCAGTGTCGTTGTGTTTTATGGAGAATCTATGGTTATTTTGAGATGGTTTCCCTATTATTCAGGAGTACAACCACCAAGACTACCGAAAGGTATAGTGTGGATAATGACAGCTGAAATGGAACTCATTTCATTGGTCTATCAAAGGGACTGGAAAACAGAAATATTCCATGGTGTCCTGTCCTTCAGCATACATTCCAATGACCTACCAGGATTCAAAACATTTATTGAGGGACGAAATCCTTCCAGGGCAAAAGGAGATGGATTCATCAGACAATTCTGGCAAGAGGCCTTTGGTTGCGTGTTCCCAGATGCAGATGGGGGAGATGTGATGGGAGATATCTGCACTGGTGAGGAGAACCTGGAGAGCCTTCCGGCACCATTTTTTGAAATGAGCATGACAGGCTATAGCTACAACATCTACAATGCTGTCTATGCTGCTGCTCATGCTTTAAACAGCATGTCCTCATCTAGACTCAAACACAGAACAGTGGAAGGAAGAGGACTGCAACATCAAAACCAACAGTTTGGACAGGTAATGGGTTCAACATCTTCAAGTGGCATAGAGGCACAGCAGACCCTAATCTCTACAAGAAAATCCTCCCCAACTCTTCCAATGTATTGTTTTTCCATCTTTCTTCATCTTCCATCAACTAGTAGTAAAGTAGCAGTGCATCACCCTTTACATCCTTCCTCTTTGATTCCATTTAACTTAGTATAGGAACAGTATACATTGTTCAAATATTTCTAGTTCATGCAGGGTATCCTTCTGTGGTCATTAATGTGAGGTATGCAGGTGGTGCTGTGGTCTAAACCACTGAGCCTTGTTGCTTGCCAATCAAAATGTTGGCGGTTCAAATCCCTGCAACGGGGTGAGCTCCTGTTTCTCGGTCCCAGCTCCTGCCAACCTAGCAGTTTGAAAGCGCGCACCCCCTCCCCAAAGTGCAAGAAGATAAATAGGTACCCCTCCGCTGGGAAGGTAAGCGGCATTTCCGTGCACTGCTCTGGTATCGGTGTTCTGTTGCGCCAGAAACGGCTTAGTCATGCTGGCTACATGACCCAGATAAACTGTCTGCAGAGCGGACAAATGCCAGCTCCCTCGGCCTGTAAAGGGAGATGAACGCTGCAACCCCAGAGTCATTCGTGACTGGACTTAACTGTCAGGGATCTCTTTACCTTTACCTTTTCCTATATAGGTGAAAAGATAAAAGGCCCAATTTCTGTCCCTCCTTGCTCTTCCTGGGTGATCTCTATTTCACTGTCTGGGTCATTATATCACCCATGTTCTAGCTCAAGAGTAATAAATGTGGTGCCCTCTGGACATTGTTAGACTGCTGGTCCCATCATCCCTAGCTATTGGCTATGTTGGCTTTCCATTGTTTTTAAAATATTTGTCTTCTATATGTAAAAACAATGTGAGGCTTCCATGTAAAGGAACAAAGTCAAAATTAATGATGATGATGTCACAGTTATTTTCCTGATTAATCTAATGTCATCTTCCCCTGCCTCTGAAGAGTGAGTACTCAAGAAGAGTGAGTACATTACGAATAATTTCCCGCTCAAAATCCATACTCAGCAGTAGAAATTAATATCACACTATTGCATTTTCTAAACTCTTGCATTTTCCTCATCACTCTAGCTCCATCACTTTCTCAGAAGTGTCTCATTTAACAACAGCAATGGTGACAAGGTTGCCTTTGACCAGCATGGAAAGTTAGTAGCTGGATTTGATGTGGTTAACTGGATTGTTTCTTCAAACCAAACATTTCATAGAGTGAAGGTTGGGAGGGTGGATCCCAACCACGTGTTCACCATCAATGAAGATGACATAGCTTGGTACTACTGGTTTAACCAGGTAGGCTACAACTGCAGCCTTTGAGAAGACATCCAATTCTTGTTCTGATATCCAAATTTAATTGAATAAAAAATGAAGAAGCTGGATAAAATACTGATGGTTTGGTTTTTGTGGTGTTTTCCTTTTAAAAAAAGAAAAGAAATGATTGACGAAATAAATGGGGTTCCACAAGCTCCTTTAATTGTTTTCCACTTGTCTTTATTATTTCTCTACTGGCTTAGCTCTATAAAATAGCATAATCTATGTCATTTAAAATTCACAAAGGAACTTTCCCTTCCTCCTCTCTCCCTAAATCTGTTCCACAATGCTTTGGAGCAGATGAGACAAGGGTGTGATGGGCCAGGGAAAGAGAGGTCTCTTAAAAGAGAAGGTCTCTCAGAGGGCTGGTCCATTTTGCTAGTGTAAAAATTATACATATATAGGCATGATGCAGCACTGTAATTATTATGTTAATAGAGAAAAGTAACACTTGCTTGTAACACTGAACATATATTAGTGGAAGGAAGTATGAACAGAAGAAATGACCCCCAAAATATAATGGTTCCAAATATTGTTTTGCTCTCTCATTTATGAATTAGTCACAACCTCTTTCTTTATGTACTGAGAGGTGCCATCCTGGTTTTAGAAAGAAAGTGAAGGAGGGGGAACCATTTTGCTGCTACGATTGCATCCCATGTCCTGAAGGGAAGATTTCAGACCAGGAGGGTAAGAATTATGCATCTACTAAACTATATTATAAAATACAACTTCTCTGGCTGAAAATCAAAGGGATGTGCCTTTAAGATTATGGCCAGGTCAACTTCCAGTGTTTGAAATGGGATTGATATCTTTGTTATGATGGGGCTTTGAGGGAACAACTGCTGAAGGAGAAACACTCTGATGTGTGTGCCTCAGGTTATTCAGAACAGATTCCATCAATAAAAATGACAATACAATTAATTAAAAAAAATCTTTAAAAACTGTTTAAAATTTCTGAAGATAGTAGAACGCAATACATCTGAAGCACATTCAAAAACAGATAGAACCAACTTGTGTTTTTGGATAGGCCTACTGCAACAAAAAGGTTTTTAGCAGGCATTTAAAGGAACAGACCCTCCAAGTTTCCTTATTTTCCAGGGACAATTCTCGATTTACAGCCTCTTCCTGTCCCAGGTCCTTCCCAGTCTGCCCCCTTCATAACCCTTGTGATCCCGGGAGACCGGGGAGGGGTGGGGAGTTGGTCACAGCAGGAGGAGGTGACCCCCTGGCTTCTTCAGCAGCCTGCCTAATTTCTGCCTCTTGGCCTCCTTCCTTTCCTGCCTCTGATTCCGGACTGCTTTCTCGCCACAGACTCTTTCTACTCACTAAACCCTGTCACTTCTTTAGCTTCTGACACCTCCTCCTTCCAGTCTTATCTCTCTTCTCCCTCTGATCTCCCATCATCATCCCACCACCAGTCCCCAGATTCTGAGTCTTCTTCCCTTGGGGGTTTCCCAGATGGTGCCTCCCACCCCTCCTCTGCATCCAGCAAATCCATGACATTATATGACAGTATTCTGTCTGATTTGGGTCTGATAGTTGTGCCACAACTAGGCAGAAACTGCAACATGCTGAATCCGAAGCTGGCCCTGATGCTGGCAAGCTACAAATATATAGGATGTTATTTCTCGGTTTCTGCTGTGGCAGTTCTATAGATGTATATTCATTTTAACCACCCCAGAAAGTTAAGATAATGTTGATTTAGAACTACAAAGCTTTATGCTGATTAAATCGTCCATGAAATATTTCATTTTGTAAACTCTAAATCTATCCTGCAAGGTGAACACAAAACGTACTAAAGGAAAAATTGCAGCCTGCTTTTTGGAGTAAGACAACATACTTTTCTCCCCCAGACATGAATGACTGTAATAAATGCCTAGAAGAAGAATATCCAAACAACAATCGGGATGTGTGTATTCCCAAGGATATAAGCTTCTTGACTTATGGAGAACCTTTGGGGATCGTTTTAGCCTGTTTTGCTCTTTCCTTTTCTTTGATTACAGCTCTGGTTCTGGGAACATTTATGAGGCACCACAACACACCCATTGTCAAAGCCAACAATCGGGACCTCACCTATGCTCTCCTCATCTCCCTCCTGCTCTGCTTCCTTTCTGCACTGCTATTCATTGGACAGCCTGAAAAAGTGTTGTGTCTCCTCCGACAAACTGTTTTTGGCATTATCTTCTCAGTGGCTGTTTCTTGTGTGTTAGCAAAAACTATCACAGTTGTTCTGGCCTTTATGGCTACCAAGCCAGGATCTAGGATGAGGAAGTGGGTGGGGAAGAGAACAACCACTTCCATTGTGACTTCCTGCTCCCTTATTCAAGCAGCTGTCTGTACTGTGTGGCTGGGATTCTCACCCCCATTCCCAGATGTTGACGCACACTCGTTGACTAAAGAAGTTATTCTAGAATGTAATGAGGGATCTGTCACTATGTTTTACTGTGTCCTGTGCTACATGGGCTTCCTGGCTATTATCAGCTTTATTGCAGCTTTCCTTGCCAGGAAGTTACCTGACAGTTTCAACGAAGCCAAGTTCATCACTTTCAGTATGCTGGTCTTTTGCAGTGTTTGGATATCTTTCTTTCCAACCTACCTCAGCACCAAGGGAAAATACATGGTCGCTGTGGAGATCTTCTCTATTTTAGCCTCCAGCTTTGGTTTGCTGAGTTGCATCTTTGCCCCCAAATGCTACATTATTTTGTTGCGGCCTGAGCTGAACAATAGGGAACATCTAATAAGAAATAAGGCCTGAAAAATTTGAATGTACACATCATTTGCTATTGTTTCAACTCTGAAAATATGTGTCTGTGTGCACAGCAGAATGTTGTAAAACTTTCCCTCTCAGCAATGGATACATACATTTTTCAATAAAAGTAAGAGAGTATGTATCTGAGTCCTATGTTTTACTGTTCTTACCTTTTAAGCAGCTCTTTTAAAATCCTATAATATTCTTTTTAAATTGTTCTCTAATAGTAGTTGCTGAGGAAACTCTCAGAGTAAATGTCCCTGGGTCATGTGATGGGGTAATGTGTCTGATGTCCTGTGCATTGGGCATATAGCACCATATATCCTTAGCACCATAGATCAATCAATGACAGGATGTGGTTTGTCTATTTATTACTAAACTTTATATCCCATCCATCATTAATGTATCACAGTGTGGGTAACAACAACAACAAAAATCAACATATCAGTTAAAAAGTAGAGGAAATAATCTTTATACTCTGGGTTCTCTTCAGATTGTATAAATCTTTTGGATCTCTGTAACAAGATGCACCGTCCTTCAGGTACCATACTCTGTCACCTAGACTCAAGCTTTTTAATCAGAAAGTCTGGTGAAAGGGGGAGTGTATTTATCTGGCCAATGTCAGTGCCAGTCTAAAGCACAAGAGAAGAATGTTTCACACCTAGGGTGTCACCACTCAGAAGGCCCTACTTGTAATAAGCTGTAAAGCATAAGAGAATCTTTAGTTACAGCTCATGGTTGGAGCTAAACCACAAGCCCAGGCTTGGATAACATGCTAAGTCAACTCATCGCTCTGTTCACTGCAGTGCAGCAGTAGAATAATAAGAGAGGAGCAAAGTGGCCAGGAGCCCATACATTCATGCATTCATGCTTGAATGGCCTTGGTTATCAGGCCATAGTAACAATGAACTCTGAGGTTGAGTTATGATGTCTCTGTATTCAAAATGGGTCATCTGAGAAATAATGCAGGTATTATCATACTAAGGGTAAGAAGGTTGTAGTTTGCCCATACTTGTAAATTTCTTAGCTGTGCAGAAGTATATGTTTGCAACATAAATATAAGAATAAACTGTGAGATAAGAACCTATGCATTTACAACATAGTGAGGGCAGTTGAGCCTGTTCATAGAGAAAAGTGAACAATAGTATCCAAAGGTCACACAGATTGTGTGAGTTTCTATAGTTGAGCAGTTAAGAAACTGAATATGAGCAAACTAAGGTGTCAGTAGAAAACAATCTAACCCCCAAAGCAGCATTAATGTCAGTTGCCCATGAGGTCACACAGGACCAAACTGCATTTTGAAGTCAGGAGTTTCCTATTGCTCTTCTGCTTCTGCTGGGAAAAGTTAATAAATATCTTGTCTACTTTTCTTTTTCTTGTTTATTAAAGATATGTTCTCTAAACTTTAAACTCAGTACAAAGAGAACCCAACTTTTCTTAGACCAGTCTAATGAGGAAAACTTCTGTGCTGAATATGTGACAAACAAATTTTCTCCAGCAATTCCATGAGGAATTGACTTAATAATTACTGCCCTCTTTCCCCTAAGAACTAAACCTGCTGCTGCTCAAAACCCCTGTGACATTTCAGTAGCCACTAGTAAAGCTAATAGACTGTGGAGAATGTTTTTCATATGCACAATACCATTTAGAGCTATGAAAAGGGAATGGGAAGAGGCAAGAATCTATTATTCTGATCTTGGATACCCCAGGATTCAGGCCATTCATGAGAATGTGCCATTCAAATCAGTCTCTTATGGTATTGTTGTAGAAGAAATAAGAGATCAGTTCCAGTGTCAACATTTGTACTCATCCCCGGGATGTCAGTTTTAGTTGTTTTGCTGCTGGTACTGCTTCCTCACATGGTGTGCAATGCTCACAGGGTTAGATGCAGTATTCGTGTTCCTCACCCTCCCCTTCATACATATCATCAGGCAGGAGACTTGATCATTGGTGCTGTTGTTTCTCACCTTGGCATTATAACCAATTCAATAATTCCCTTCACTGAAGAACCCCCACCAACATTATTGGAGGAGCTTGTGTAAGGTTTCATTCTCATTTTTTATTTATTTATTTATTATTATTATTATTATTATTATTATTATTATTATTATTATTATTATTATTATTATTATTATTTTGTCATTGCAATTATCAGTCCTACCACTCCATTCAGAGCTGGGGTTTATCAGCACAGGTCAGGGATTTAGAACTGTCACAGTGTAGGCCAGATATATTCTGCAGCTAGATTGCAGCTGGTCCTCTGGGTCTCCTCCTGCCCCTTAGCTGTCCTGCAGATGTAAGGCCTTTTAAGTGTGCAACTGATGCTCTTTCCTCTGCAAGACGTTCTGCTGCAAGGAGATCAAAACAGAGGAGGTTGAAATAATGAGGTCTCAGCAGAGAGGCGGCCTGTGCTCCTTGCAAATACAGGGGTGGGGTGGGGAATCAGACATGCATTTTGCAATTGCATATATTCAATTCTCAAAATGCAATTGCATATTGAATGTTGAGACTTTGAATACATGTAGAGCATGGCTTGCAGTTCAACTGTACCTTTGCAATATTTGCATTCTACTTGGATTGTGGTACTCTTATTGCACAGTCAGAATTTATAAATGGCATTGGAAATCTTTTCCTTTTTAAAATTTTGTTTAATAAAGCAAGTCTATTAAAAAATGAAAACTGAAACTTGAATAATAATAATTAAATATATACCTCTTTTTCTATAGGAAATAACCTTTTGTGTTTCCATATGTGTGTGAGAGAGAGACAGACTGCATGTCTACATGTTCATACATTGAGGATGTGTGATTTCCCATGTGTCTGGCTCTGCTTGCTATTGTAATGCATTCCCAAAGAGCTTTTCGCTGGGATAATGCAGTCAGCCTGAGAAAAGTTTCCCACATCTGATCCAGGGGCAGAAATGTGTAATATGCTAACATAAAGCAAGGATTTGGGACTGAAGGATTTCAAGGGACCATGCTGAATTTACTGTTCTGGAGTCAAATTACAAAACTGGATTTAACTCAGAATTTTTAATCCTGCCCTTCAGTAGACTTGCCATTTATTGACTTCGTATAAACCACATTACACTAAAGACTGCCTTAATTAAAATAAGAGTGTATCCAGCTAAGTTCTGTTCAAAGAATGGTATTCCATTCTAGTCTTACACAGAGTAGACCCATTGAAAGTAATGGAGATGACTAAGTAAGGCACCTTAATTTCAGTGGATCTACTCTGAACAGAATTGGATACAATACACAATCAATGTGGTGTGGTGTAGCGTTAGTGTACCATGAAGCTCACCGGGTGACCTTGGGCCAGTCACTACCTCTCATTCTAGCTTACCTCACATGGTCGTTGTGGGGATTAAATGAAGAGGGGGGAAAACCAGGGCTTTTTTTTCCAGTTGGAACTCAGTTCTGGTACCTCTCTGGTGGGCGCCATTGCTATTATAAGAGAACAAGGGAGGTATGCATTGTGAGTTCCGGCACCTCTTTTTCTAGAAAAATAGCACTAAGGGAAACCATGTATGCCACTGTGTGTGTGTGTGTGTGTGTGTGTGTGTGTGAGAGAGAGAGAGAGAGAGAGAGAGAGAGAGAGAGAGAGAGAGAGAGATTTAATGAGTTTAAAAACCTAAATGCAACAATAAGGGCACAGATTAGCACAGAACACAGTGCCAATACTTAAACTAAGTGTGGATGTCCTTGCATGTAATATCCTTCTAACAACTCTCGTTCTAGTGTAGTACCTAAGTATTATCAGAATATTCTGGCCTTGGCATTTGCAGTGAAGGAGATCAATGAAAACCCTCAGATCTTACCCAATCTTACTTTGGGTTTCCACATCTATGACAGCTACGACAATGCAAGGAGGACCTATCATGCCGCATTGCTACTGCTATCAGCACTAAAGAGATTGCTTCCTAACTATGTATGTGACATTCAACAAAATCTAATAGCAATCATTGGAGGGGACTGGAACCCCAAATTTCTCTTTATGTGTCAACCATACTGGATATCTATAAGATTCCACAGGTAAGACATCATGTGTGGTGTTGGTTTGAGTATTCAACTCACAGTTTCTTCGGTCTTCCAGATTTGTGTATGTGTGTATAATTAAAAGACAGAAAAAAAGTGCTTTGGACCTCATGATATGGATCTTAGAAAAATAAGACTACATGTACAGATAAAGGACAATAGTGTTTATAGTGTGTTCATAAATTACACAAACGCATACACACACAGTTTGTGTTCTTAGTGTTTAAGTGGGTAAGCTTGGACTTTTGTCCTGTTCAGAATTTCACTTTTTTAATTTTTTTGCTATTTTTTGTATTTTATTTATAATTTTCATTTGAAACAAATATACACTTTCAACAGTTCAGCAATAATTCTAACATTTCAAACATCGACTTCCCTCCCCCTCTTTCTTCAGTTCCTTAAATTTATTTTCATCATTCCCTGCATATTCCAAATTATCTCACCCTTATTCTTTAGTTCAACTGTTTTCATATATATATGTTTTTGAAACTGCACGTTTCTACAATAATCCTGCCAATGTCTTGATCTGTTTGCAATTTGTTTGTAAATATTCAATAAACCATTTCCATTCCTTTATTTTAAAAATTGCTGTCTTGATTTCTTATTCTTCCAGTAAGTTTCGCCATTTCTATTAACTTCTGTAGCCATTCTTCTCTCATCGGAACTTCTTCTTTCCATTTTTGGGCAAATGACATTTTTGCAGCTGTAGTTACATACATAAATTAATTTCTATACTGTTTAGGTACATAGTTCTGATCCCATGATCCCCAAGAGAAAAACTTCTGGTGTTGTTGGGTGTGTTTTTTTACAAACGTTATCTTAAACATATTTTTCAATTCATTGTATTCATTATATACATTTCCCAGTAAACTTTAACCTTATTACAAGACCACCACATATGGAAAAAGGTACCTTCTTTCTCTTTACATTTCCAACACTTATTCAATTTTGATTTATACATTTTTGCCTGTCTACTAGGTGTTAGGTACCATCTATATAACATTTTCATATCCTTTTCTCTTAAACCATAACATGCTGTAAATTTCATATCCATATTCCACAATTGTTCCCATGCTTCCATTTCTATGTTATGACCAATATCTATTGCCCAGTGTGTCATTGACGATTTCACTTCTTCATCTTTTGTCTCCCATTCCAATAACATCTTATACATTTTAGACATCACTTTAACATTACAGTCTAAGGTCTCTCTCTGGTTGAGATAATTGTTCCCCAAACACCCATTTCATATCCTTTTTAAATACTTCATTCAAATGATGATATTATATCCATGTACAGTCATATCTCGGGTTACAGATGCTTTGGGTTGCACGATTTCGGGTTGCGCACCACGCCGAACCCAGAAGTACTGGAACAGGTTACTTCCGGGTTTTGGTGCTTGTGCATGTGCAGAAGCACTAAATCACACTTTGCGCATGCGCAGAAGCAATGAATCGTGACCCACGTGTGTGCAGACATGCGGGTCACGGGTTGCGAACACTGCGGGTTGCGAACTTGCCTCCCACACAGATCACGTTCACATCCCAAGCATCCACTGTATGTATATAACATTCCTAATAAATCCTTAAACTCTTTTAATTTAAATTCTTCAACCTCCTCTCTTAGCAAATTTCTATAGGTTACCCAATTTTCCTCCCCCCCCTCCTCCTCCTCCTTCATCTTCTTCACCTCAATGGCATCCAATGTTGAAAGCCAAAGTGGTGTTTTTGTCTCCAGTAAAGTTTTATATTTATCCCATACTCTGTACATATTTTTCCTAATTATATTCAGAAATTAAAATATTGTTCTTCCCTTTTTCTTTCTTGCAACCTGCATGTAGAATGAATATTGTTAGAGACTGAGCATTTTTGGGCTATATAACTACATATAATGTGAAGAGAACCAATTTTGTGTTATGCTTGTATATTTTATCTTAGTAGTAAATATTATTGTTATTATAACTACTACTACTACTATCGACTAGTGCTTTCTGCAAACCACTTCTGCATGGACAGGCCACCTGCCAACCCCAGAACATCTGTAGGAAGGTGGTGTATTTCACAAAGTAGACCATGATTTTGACTGAAGCAACAATAAAAGACTCAAAACATGAGTAACTTATATTCAGGTGAGAGAGATTGTTCAGCCTATGCAGCTAGTGTAAATTTTTTTGACTAGACATTCATTGTAATGAGTGTTTTGTAATGCTTTTAAGAATACACACATTTTTAATTTAATTTGGAAAGCCTTGTATCTGAATATTAGTGAAAAGAATGGCCATTTTGAGGCAATAAAGCTCAGCACAGTTCCTCTCTCAGATATGAGCCCATGAAATTGGAGTTGGCCAGACACAGATTCATTGCATGAGGGCAATAACACGCATTTACTTTACAGGGTTGTTGCAAGGATTGTTGGCACAATGTATGCAAACTGCTATGAACAATGTAAGCTGGTTTATAAATGCTGCTAGTATTTCCCTCCATGCATCTCTCCTTAGGTCATATATGGCTCCACTCCAGTAATGAATGATAAAACCCCAGGCCTTGCCTTCTACCAGATGGTCCCTCAGGAAGCCCATCAGTATGCAGGAATTCTTTCTTTGCTCCTACATTTTAAGTGGACATGGATCGGGATCCTTATTATGGATGATGAGAATGGAGAAAGATTTGTGCAAGCTGTGTTTGAAGAATTTCCCCAGAAAGGTGTCTGTTTTGCCTTCATAGAAAGAGCCCCCAAATTCATTTCTGTCAGTCAGTTTAACAATATGCTACAACAGGGTGCAAAAATATATGACAGTATCATGGGCAGCAAAGCTAACACAGTGCTTTTCTATGGAGATTCTTATTCCATGGTGGTTCTGAGATGGTTGTTGTATCTACCAGCAATTGAGCATGTTGTAAACGAACCCAAAGGAAGAGTGTGGATAATGACAGCTCAGATGGAACTCATTTCTTTCCTCTATCAAAGGTATTGGGATTCAGAAATAATCCATGGTGCTCTGTCTTTCATGATTCACTCCAATGATCCACCAGGATTCAAGACATTTGCTCAGAGAAGAAACCCTTCCAGCACAAAAGAAGATGGGTTTATCAGAGACTTCTGGCCCCAAGTCTTTGACTGTGATCTCCCAAATACTACTGTGAGTGAAGTGGATGGGAATATGTGCACTGGGAAAGAGAAGCTAGAGAGTCTTCCAGAGATCTTCTTTGAGATGAGCATGACTGGTCACAGCTACAGCATCTACAATGCTGTGTATGCAGTAGCACATGCTTTGCATGCCATATCGTCTTCAAGAGCCTTGACAGAAAAAAGAGTACTGAACTTCCATAATCAAGATTCATGGCAGGTAATGGGCTCAACACCCTCACATAGCAGAGCACCATATCTGTGGCTCTTGCCAGGGCTGTCTTACCCATAGGTGCTAGGGGTGTGGGGAACCCAGGCGCTGGGCTCTCAGGGGTGCCAGGCCGAGAGTCCATGGCCCAAGAGTTGAGTCCGGGGAAGAGCCTGCCCATGGGTCGGAGTGCCACGGTGGGCTCTTCTGTTGCGGGCAGCTCTGTGCTGTGAGTTTGGGGGTGACCGAGCCAGCGAGATGCTGAGGTGGCTGGCCGGCTCCACCCTCCTGCATACCTGGGACTGGGCAACTGGGGGGGCACTGGGTGGATATTTGCACCCCGGTACCGCATATTCTTAAGACAGCCCTGGCTGTCGCATCAGCCTCTTAACTTTGTAGCAAACTCTCTAACCAATTTCTTGGGCTGTTCACATCACCTCCCCATCAGTTAACAATGAAAGAGTAATCTACACTTTTGTAAGCCTCTTTTTTCTTGTCTCCAAGCTGCCTTTGAAATATTTAGACCCTTGGACTATCTAGCTCAGTCTTCTCGACGCTGATAGTTGTTCCAGAGAATTTTGGGCAGCTGTCTTTCTAAGACCTGGAGATGCAAGAGAGTTAACAGTTGCGTCTTTGCATACAAAACCTGTGTTCTACTGTGTTCTAAATGTGTGCCACCACCCAAACAGTGCATCTATTGCTGTGACCTTAGAGGCATTAAAATGTGATATACTGTATGTTACAAATGTGCAGTAATTCTGAGCTAGGGCTCAATAATGATTTTATCTCACTCTGAATCAAACTACAATGTCAGAAAAGCTTCCCCAGTCTTTCAGTAATTTCTGCTTTTCTGAGAAAAACATATTTATGCGTTCTTATATTTATTTAGGTTTCTCTAGGTCAATGGGCTTTGCAAGAAATAAGTCTATTTGCTGCTTTTGGAGCAGTAAAGTGTTATGGTTAAAGCAAGGAAGTAGGAACTTTTTTCCCTATGTAAAATTCTTATTACCTTATTAAAAATTGTCCACTACTCTGCCTAACCACAGAAAACATTTCTTCTGCAGAAGGAGGCCTCCCAAGACTTAGCAGGGTCAACAAACCAATGAAAAAAACTCAGGTCTCCTCTTTGTGTTTCCTGAAATGCATTTCAGTTGAACTCTCCCCCCCCCCCGTAAGACCCTCCCTGTCCATTTTTCCAGTGTGTTCATCTTGGAACTGGTATTATTTGGATTCTCACAGTTCCCCCAAATAGAAGAATAGTTTGAAAGCAGCTAGTATGTCCTTTCCTCTTACCTGAAAGCTTCCTGGAATGATTTAATGTAATGTAAAGGTGGGATACTCTGACTGGCAGGAGGGATCATCCGCCAAATCAGGCCCATACAAGAAGAGGTATGGGCAAGTAAATGATGACTAAATGATGACATATTCCACCTGGGAAATAACATGGATCTATCTGGGTGGACTGTCTGAGAACAAAGGAACATAGAACTGGAGACTAGATGCCCCCCTCAATCAGATGCAGAGTGACATAGAGACACAGTGCAGAGACAGAGGAAGGAAGTCCATGAATAGGGAGGACATCACAGCTCTCTTCCATTAATCTTCCAGTAAGTGTGCAAGACCTGACCCCAACTTCTTCACACCTGTATTTCAAGCACAGCTGTTAAGACATTGGTGCATCTGTCTGATAGACTTTCTTGTACCTGAATCGTCACATGATAATAGTATTATCACCCAAACAAAGAGTTGATTTCATTTATTGTATTTCTGTGCTTCTTTTTGTTCAAATGAATCTCTGCTTACGAACAATATATAAAAATGACATAATAGAACAATAATACAAAGAATGAGTCATAGTTCTCCCCCTACCAATAGACTATAGTATAGAGCATCCTGGTGCCCTTTTCTGATCTATTGACTTCGCTTTTTCAACCTAGCTCCACCACTTTCTGAGAGGTATTTCATTTAACAACACTGCTGGGGATGAGGTTTCCTTCAATCACAATGGAGAATTGATAGCTGGATTTGATCTTATCAACTTGATCGCTTCTGTAAACAAATCCTTTCACAGAGTGCACATCGGGAGGACTGACCCCAAAGCTCCTCCAGAGCAAGTTTTCAGCATCAATGAGAGTGCCATAACATGGCCCAACTGGTTTAACCAGGTAGGATCCAAAAGCTGGCAGTTTGGAAAGTCTTTCAATTTTGCATGGAAACACTTGTCAATGAAAATTATTGCATTATAATGAATACCTATAAAATGTTGGTTGCTAATTGAAAGAAGCACAGGGCATAGGTCACAGTACCAGAATCAAAAAGCCCCTCAGAGTTTAGGGCACATGAAGGTAGATAATCCAGACTAGCATTCCTTTCCTGATCATTTATCCTACATCAAGTGTCAGTCTCTGCCTTCATTTGGATTCTCTTTGTCTTCCGTTTCCCTGTCAATTTCTCTCTCTGAAGGTTATATGACATCTGGATGAGCTTAAAGGCTGGTATTCTCTCACCAAACAAACCCTTGCCAACCTACAGCCCCTCATGTCTGAATACTAGTATGGCCACTTGCAAGAAAGCAGCTGACCTAACAGATTCTATGGGATGCCTGTGTTGGGCAAGTTAGGTTCTATATGTTTCTGCCCCCATTTTATGATCTTCACTTTATTAACTGAGAAATGTTTTGGAGGGAATTGATATATATGCTACTTTATTTATTTTTGTATATTCAGTTATATATCACCCGTTATCAAAGATCAATGAAACTGTGACACAGTTGCTCAAAATTGTATGCCAAGGAAGACTGAAAATAGATTGAAAGTAGAAACAAAGCAGGCACAAAACAAGTAAATATTATACTATAGGATAAAATGAACATGAAGGAGTACCTATGTATATATGTGAAAATCCAAGCCACATTATACCAGTATATAATATTTATACTATTAGGTAATAGTAAAAGTGTTGTTCTTAACATCGATTTGCATTTATTATCAGGTGCAAATTGTATGCTTCAAAGATTGTTTCAACCTAGAGTCAATGGTGAAACTTCCACATAGGAAGAAAATGAGATAATAAATTTATACAGAACTGGTTGACAAAAATAGGAACTTAACTTTGTAACTTTTTTTTAAGTAAGACAGGCCGTAGGGTATCTAATGCTGTCTGTTGAACACATTCACATATGAATGGAATGCAGTACTGTATCTCTTTAGTAAGATAAGAAAAGATCCTCCAAACTTTAAAGATTCCAAATTCCTTCCTCTCAAGGCTATGGTTCATTTGTTTTATTTATGGGTTAGACACAGCCTCTTTCTATCTGCACTGAGAGTTGCCATCCTGGTTCTATCAAGAAAGCGAAAGATGGAGAGCCATTTTGTTGCTATGATTGTATTCCATGCCCAGTAGGGAAGATTTCAGACCAGAAAGGTAAGAATTAAACTGTAAAGATTTAGAGAACATAAAGTCTTTGCTTCAGAGAATTGACATGTAAAAGAGGATTGCTTTTCTTTAGTGCTTGGAATATGATGGAAAGGTTTCGTTTTGAATGGCTAGGAAGAAGCCATTGAAGAGTGAAGAAACTGCCGTGTGATTGAAAATCACTTCCCTTTATTATAGCATTACTATTTGTGTGGTCCTTGCTGTTTTTCTTTTCATATATGTGCAGAAATTGTATATATTTAATGAAATCTGCAAAGTGGGGGGGGGAGTTGGGGACTATCCAAATTGCTTTTAAAACCCAATATTATTTTAACACCTCCATAATTCCAAAATATTTAAACCAGTGTTGCAAAATTCCACAGTACCACAATGGAATACAGTTTGTAATTTTGAATAAATTGCATGGATCAGATTTCTGGCATGTTTGTGAAACCAAGACCATCTTTTCCTCTTCAGACAGGAATGAGTGTCACAAATGCAAAGATGAAAACTACCCAAACAAAAACCGGGATTTCTGTATTCCTAAGATTGTAACCTTCTTGTCCTATGAAGAACCTTTGGGGCTCAGTTTAACATGTTTTGCTGTTTCCTTTGCTCTTTATACAGCTCTGGTGCTAGGAACATTTATGAAGCACCATGACACTCCCATAGTCATAGCAAACAACAGGAACCTCACTTACACTCTCCTCATCTCACTTCTGTTCTGCTTCCTTTGTGCATTGCTATTTATTGGCCAGCCTCAGAATGTGGCATGTCTCTTCCGACAAACTGCTTTTGGTGTCATCTTCTCTGTTGCTGTTTCTTGTGTGCTGGCAAAAACCATCACAGTGGTTCTGGCTTTCATGGCCACCAAACCAGGATCCAGGATGAGGAAGTGGATAGGGAAAAGACTGGCCAACTCCATTGTTCTTTTCTGTTCTTTTGTCCAGGTAGGCATTTGTATTGTGTGGCTGGTAACTTCTCCCCCATACCCAGATGTAGACATGCACTCAATGACTGAAGAAATTGTACTAGAATGTAATGAGGGGTCTGTGATAATGTTTTGCTGTGTCCTCATCTACATGGGCTGCCTAGCAATTATCAGTTTCACTGTGGCTTTCCTTGCCAGGAAGTTACCTGACAGTTTCAATGAAGCCAAGTTTATCACTTTCAGCATGTTGGTTTTTTGCAGTGTTTGGCTGTCCTTTATTCCCTCCTATCTGAGCACTAAAGGAAAATACATGGTAGCTGTGGAGATCTTCTCTATTTTAGCCTCCAGTGCTGGGCTTCTGGTGTGCATCTTTGCCCCAAAATGTTATATTATTTTGTTAAGGCCTGAAATTAACAATAAGGAACAGCTTGTAAGAAGGAAAAAATGAAGAATTTAAGTCTGTAATTTGATACACATCAGGGTGGAGAACCTCTGGTTTGCAGACCAGTCTTCATCCACCAGGAAGTCTAATTTGGCCTGCTAGGCCATTTGCACAAAACTGTGCACAGCTGCCCATCAATTGATGTCACTGATGGAAATGGATTAATATTGCATAGGTTTCCCCATCCTGCAGGGAATATAATTACACAGCTTGAACAATGTTTGATCTTTGCTATGCTGATGAGTAGAGAGGCAATATAAGTGGAAAATGGGGACTTGAAGGGGAAGACTTCCTCCCTCTTACCCTTTAAGTTATTAATCTCAGGATACATGAAGAAGGCCTGCAAAGGTTTTTGTGAATCTTCCTCATAAAGAAGTCTTTTAAAAAGACCCCACCTTGTTCCAAACTTCCTTCCCTTCCAAATGAACATCTTATGAGTGCAGGAAGAGCTGGAAGAGTTGATTCCACTGCCTTTGCTTGTGCAACCTACTTCTCCTTCCCACTAATTGAGAAAGAAAGGCCACATGCAGTAAGTCCGTCTTAAGGTCTTAGCAAAAGCTCCCTCTGAAGCAGCCTCCATCCCCACCTTCAAAGGAAAATCCACTGTTTACCGTTGAATAAGAGCACGTTTCAGCCAGGTTTTCCACACATTAACGTTTGTTTCTATTCTGTGGTAAAGAGTGGGTTTTCTTAGCAGAAGCAGTGGGGAATAGGGAAAACTCCTTGGATCCATGCCTAGAAAGGCTGGGACAAGTGGGACACTGCTCTAGGGTGAGCCCTAGGTCTTGATGACAGTGAACCATAGTGTGAAGAAAGTACAAAATTGGTTACTGCCTGAGCCCACATGATCCTGCCTCCTCTGCTTGAGTAAAGTAGCTATAAGCCTTTCACCTTAACATTTAGGCCAACTATATAGCTGGGAATTTTGACTAGATGATTGGCACAGTTTTAGTGACCCAATGTATAATTTAGCAATGGTTAACTTGCATCTTGCATGTGGTGATCTTGCAATTCAGAGTGCTGGTTTGAACCTATAAGGCCTTAAATGGCTCAGAACTGCAATACCACAAGAACTGCCTCTCCCCATATAATCCAGCCTGGACTCTGTGTTCATCATCTGAGCTCTTTTTCATGTGCCTCTTCCACGTGAGGTCCAGAGGGTGGCAACATAAGAACGGAGTTTTTCGCAGTGGCTCCCTGCTTGTGGAATGCTCTGCTCAGGAAATTATGTCTGTCCACCTTCATTATACACCTTTAGGCACCAGGCAAAAATGTTCCTCTATAACCAGGCATTTGGCTGAGCAATATTCTACAGCCTTTTAAGTGTGCTGGCGAGGGGCGGGGTGCTATTTTGTTGTTGTTGTTTAAACTATTTACTTGTGTTTCTATCTTGTTAAAACGTTTACAAATGAATTCACTGCATTATTTATTTCATTCCGTTTAAGAACCACACTTTTAAAACAATTACACAGATAAAAATAATTAAAAATAATTTCATGGGTGTTTGCCCCCTCAGTTTTTTGAGACCCCAGTTTCAGCTGACATTTGTGTCTGTTATTGTCCATTGATTAGTTGATAGCTCCTTGGGTAGAATTCATTTCCCTGCTTACTTTTCCTGATCAGAAGGAAAGCTTCCCTCTGGCCTGCCTCTCTGATATGCTGAGTTTTGGACCGAGCTGCACTCTGAGCTACAGCCTTGCATTGCCTTTTCACTCCATCCATATGATCTCTTAAGTCAATCAGAGTCAACCTTCCATTAATTCTTCTTCTGCAGCAAGGATGGGCAACATCGGGCCCACCAGTTTCTCTCATTTTCACCCAGCATGACCATTGGTCAGAGATGATGGGTGTTGTAGTCGAACAACATATGGAGGGACCTCACTAGTTATCATTGCCCTCTCCATTCTACAGTTTATTTATCTCATTTACTAGTTTCTTGCTGTTCAGGTAGTATCATCAATAAAGGTGAAGGTTGATTTACATGAACGCATGCATTGAATATAAGTTTATATTCAATCTATGAACACATGGATTGGATATAAATTTAGCTGGCTGGATGGAAATGTTGGTTAACAAGAATGAGGACAGAACTTCCTTAGCAAAATTTAAAACAAATCATTTATTCTCTAGCTCCAGATAACTGTTTATTATTTATAATGTTCTTTTCTTGCTGTATGTCATTCCAAGTCCAATTGTCCCTTGCTAGCTAAGTGGAAGAGAAAATATCTGTTTAGACATGAAAACCAGCTTTCTCCAGCAATTCCACTGGGAAATACCAGGGCTGAACTAGTGATTATAATCAAAGCCTAGCAATTAATTCTGCTTCTGAAAATCCTTGAAGGCATTCAGCAGAGCTAATATCAAGGACGGGAAAAGAAGTCATAAATATACTGAATACCATTCTGAACTATGGAGAAGTGCTGAAAACAAGCATGGATCTTCCTGTATAGTCTAAGGTGCAGAACTATCAGGAGATTAAGCTTGCATGCAAGCCAAGTGGCTTTAATCACAGAAACTCTAGATCACACTGTTATTGAAGAAAACAGGGGAATTTGTGTGTAGAGAGAAGATTTGTACTTGTACTGAAGATGTCAGTCTTGATCATCTTGCTGCTGCTATTTCTTTCTCACATGGTATGCAAGACACACATTGTTAAATGCAACGTCTATGAGCTACAGTCTCCACTTCACAAATATCGTCAGTCTGGAGACCTCATTATTGGAGGTATTGCTTCTCAGGCTCGCTTCACCGCCAGTCCAATACGTTTTGTTGCAAAACCTCCACCAGCCTTGCTTGAAGAACTTCTGTAAGGACTTACTTTCCCTTCCTTTGACTGTTTTTATCTCCATATATTTTGTCACTGGAATGATCAGTTGCAGAGATGGAGCCTCAGAATACTGCCTCATTGGTTTAGGCCATAGAAAAAGATAATGCAGTTAATATAATGTTGTGGGGAGGCTCCTATTTCTCTACAGAGAAGAATGATCAGTTCAAGCTTATTGCTTAAAATCACAAAATAGAACAGCAGAGATGGACAATGTTTAGCAAATATGCTGTGGGGGGGGACATACTGAATCATAAAATAAAATTAAAAGCAACAGCTGGCAGTTGACACTACAGATGGTGTTATTACTACATCCAGCTCAGCCAATTATCTAAGTAGATTTGAATTTCCATCCTCTTGTTTTATATTAAGAGATAGAATAAAGATAAGTGATCAAGCTTCTCCAGTAGTTTATTTTACATTGTTCTCTAAAATATGACTCCTGCCTTTCAATAAGAATGTAGCAACCCTTCTCAGGATCTTAATGAAGCAAGAAATTCATTTTTTGAAAATCTGATCAATGATTTTTCAGCCGACCAACATGATCTTTTTTCTAGAACTTTGTGTCAGGAAACAATTGAACATACAATTAGGGAAATATTCAGTGTTGTCTAAAGCACACTGACAGAATAATATTTTTTATTGTTTATTTGTTAGTCTACAGTAGAGGGCATTAATTGGAATCTACAAAGATTAGGTTGTTCCTAAAAACTTATTGATCCTCTGGACTGAGTTGTATATTTTTTAAAAAGAAATTTTATTAATTTTTAAAATAAAGATAAAATAAAAACAGCCTCAAGCATTAGAAGAGAGAGAGAAATAAAGAAGAACCAGGGTGGATAATAGGGAGGGGAGGGGAAATGAATATAATACCCTACATTAATTCATATGATGCATATTTTATACTCAGAGTCTAAGGTATCAAGAAATCACTTTACCCTAACCTTCTGAAATATATCCTCTCCACAAACTTAATTGGACCATTGGGGGTCTGAGTTCCATCACTGTTGTCAATTGTAAGGATTTTTTGACCCAAACAAACCGCTCAAATGCAAATATCTGCCATTAGGGTCATGGAGAGCATCTGTGAATACCAAGAGACCCTTTTTAGCAATAATAGCCACACTCTGTGTCTTTGATGTTGCTGGTGCACATATTTGATCGCCTACCCAATTCCCTCTGAATATTTCTGCCCTCAAGTCTTTTCCTTTGGTGGGGTGGGGGGGTAAGTTTCCTGAATTGAAGCAATATCCAGATGTTCCCTTTTCAGTAAAGCTTCAATTATTGCTCTTTTAACTGGTGTCACAATGTTTTTTAACCCATTGGCATTTGAGACATGAGTCCTTCAACTTTTTACATATTTCATTGATGAATTTAGGGGAGTGCATCACATTACATCACTTTGAAAAACTGTGAATCGCACAAACGCCTTTGAATAATGAGGACACTGCAAAACTAAGAGCGTATAAGACTTCTAACAAAACAAAAACAAAAAATTTGAAGTGCATAGACCCAAGAAATCCCAGAGCAGGGAAACCTCCCTGATGCACCAGAAATGAAATAGGGAGCCAAGGCAGGAGTTTGTTCCCATCTGATACAGAATGCAACTCTCTTTCTAGTGTAGTGCCTAAGAATTACCAGCACATCCTGGCCTTTGCATTTGCAGTGAAGGAGATCAATGAAAACTCTCAGATCTTACCCAATCTCACGTTGGGTTTCCACATCTATGACAGCTATGTCAATGCAAGGAAGACAAATCATGCCACAATGCTGCTTTTATCCACACTGGAGAAATTTGTCCCCAACTATAGATGTTACATCCAGAATGATCTAATTGCAGTCATTGGTGGGCTGGATGCCGAAACCTCCTATCATGTGGCAACTATCTTGGATATATATAAGATTCCACAGGTAGGACACTTGTGAGCGTGTGAGCATGGAATACAGGAACTGAACTTACACTACCTTGGAGTATACATTTTGTGGATTGGAGATAGAAATGACTGCATTGGAGAAGACAGATTCTTTCCCTTACCTTCTCTGTAAATATTAAGAAAAAGAAGCAGTCTTTATTTTTCACTTGTAAATCGCCTCTCCCCCCCCCCCTCCTGATAAGCAGCAGTGGTCCACCTGCTGAGAAACTAGTAGTGCAATAGCTCCACCAAACCCAGGCAGCAACTTCTCTTTATTTCCTATAATAAAAAGGTTCCTAAACTCTTTCAAGAAATGATATTGAGAGAGAATGAAGCTGAGAAAGGATTGTTGCCTTCAGAGCTGACCTAAGATATTTTGCCACCTGAGAAGAACCAAAACATGACACCCCCACAACCTGGGAAGAAGGTGTGAGTAAAGATCTTCATCAGGAAGTAGAGGGGGAAATGTACATTGAGCACAAGGGTGGAGGAGACCAGCAGCACCTCCTATTCGTTGCAATATGTCTAGAGAAATTTCTATTATGGGGAGGAATACAAACACCACAAATAAATGCATACCTACATACTAATCTTGCTATCGTCCCTCCTTACCCTAATCTCTTTTTAGCTCCTATATGGCTCTGCTCCAGTAATGAATGATAAAACTCCAGGCCTTTCTTTCTACCAGGTGGCTCCTCAGGAATCTCGTCAGTCTGTGGGGATTCTCTATTTGCTTATGCATTTCAAGTGGACATGGATTGGGGTCATTGTTATGGACAGTGACAATGCAGAACGGTTTGTGCAAACTGTGCTTCCATTGTTTTCTCAGCATGGTGTCTGCTTTGCCTTCTTGGAAAAAATGCCCAAATTTACTTTTGCCACCGAAGGTTATGACATGCTGGAACAGGGTACAAAGATACACGAGAAAGTGATGAGCAGTAGAGCCAATGTAGTGCTGGCCTATGGAGAATCTTATTCCATGGCATTTTTCTTATGGCTTCCATATCTATCAGATCTTGAATATGTAAAAACTAAACCCAGAGGTAAAGTGTGGATAACAACAGCCCAGCTAGAGTTCAGTTCACTGGTGTTCCAAAAGACTTGGGATACAAAAATATTCCATGGTGCTTTGGCTTTTGCAATCCACTCAAATGATGAACCAAGATTTCACCAATTTGTTAAGAACAGAAAGCCCTCCAGCACAATAGAAGATGGTTTTATCAGGGACTTCTGGCAACAGGCTTTTGCCTGCGTATTCCCAAATACAGATGAGGGTCATGCAAAGGAGGATGTTTGCACTGAGGAAGAGCAGCTGGAGAGCCTTCCTGGATCCTTTTTTGAAAAAAGCATGACTGGCCACAGCTATAGCATCTACAATGCTGTCTATGCTGTGGCCCATGCTTTACATGCCATGTCCTTATCCAAAGTCAAATACAGAGCAGTGTTAAATTCTAAAGGACAGAAGCTTCAGAAACAAAAGCTATGGAAGGTAATGCACTTAACTTCCTCATGAAAGAGAACAGCATTTCATGGGTGTTTCAAGAAGCTTCCATCTGTGGACAGAACTTTACACCCTAACTTGTCATCTGCTCAAAGTTGCACCTTTATTCTTCCTCCCATTAGCAAAAGTGGAAGTCTATATTTCATACTTCAATTTGCCTTCTCTGTTTTGCATTCATTATCCAGCTCCCCTTTGATGAAGCTTTATTTCCCTATGAAGGTGTGGGTGAGTGTGTAACACACACACACACACACACACAGCGAGAGAGAGAATTTGAGGGACTGGGTAGAGACATGTTACTTGAAATATTAGATAAGGTCATCCAAGGGTATTGTTTTATTTCCTACCCTTTTTCCACTGTAAAAAAAAAGAAATACTAAGCCACCTTTTTGGGCAATTGATTACTTTGCATCTAGTTTCTAATAACTCTACATGATGATATAACATCATTCCCAGGAATGTTGACGCAGGGGATGAAGAGATTACTGTTATAATAGACCTATACCTGATTTTTTTAAAAGAAAAATTAATAAGAAAGGTAATCCATACCCAGACCACCTTATCTAATAGTGCATGTACAGTCACTTCTACTGTGCATCCCAACCAATTTTGGAATAGTTTTCTCCTCCACTCATCCCCTAATTGTTGTAGAAAAATGCTTGGTCAAATATGTCTGTCAAGCTAATTGTAATGGCACGCAGCATTGAAATTTTGATGATGCATGTAGTATCCATGGTTTCTGTACATTTGCCGCAACGTGTGAGCAATTCTTCCATCAATCTTTTCTCACCCCCATACTGTTTCTGCTGTTAGTTGGAGAGAAAATTGTGTTGCAGCCTTGCCTAAACTATTGCCTTTCCCTTTCCAATTTAGTTCCATCGTTTTCTGAAAAATGTCTCATTTAACAGTAGTGCTGGAGACAAGGTTTCTTTCAACCATAATGGGGAATTAATAGTTGGGTTTGATATTATCAACTTGATTGTTTCTTCAAACCAATCCTTTCACAGAGTAAAAGTTGGGAGGATGGGTCCTCAGGGTCCTCCAGAACAAGCATTTTCCATCAATGAGGATGCCATAACATGGCACAACTGGTTTAACCAGGTAGGATCCAATTGTAGGCACTTTAGAAAGACTTCCAGTTTTTAATGAGTATTTCCTTGGTATTGATACGAAAAATTAATTTCATATAACAGTAAAAGTCCCCTATAAAAATCTTGCTTTTCAAAGGCATGAAGACATTAGGACCCACATATTTTTTGCCCTTTGTTGCTTTATTTAGTGAGAAATATTTAAATTAGAATTTGATTACATTATTGCTAATTAAATATAAGCCCACACTTGATTTTCTACATTCAGCCAACCTCCTTCCATTCAACTAAACTTGAAGATAAAGATAAAATCTTGTTTAGTTAATGTTTAACTGCAGCTCAGATATATCTATTTCCTGCGTCTGCTGGCAATATCTGCTCGGAAACCAAATCTATGGCACAAAGCTAAAATTTAAATGTGTTGCTCCACCCACTTTTACCTCTGGCTTCACCCACCACTGGCATGAGACTCTTGATAGGCTGCCCAGAAGTAAATGTGGTCCTCAAGCACTCTTTACTTAGTGTCTACTTGAAATATAAAATCATTTGATATAACTGCATTTAGTGTTTTCACTAAAGAAACATAATCACAAAACCACTAGTTAAGTGGTTACAGGAAAACCATATCTAACAAAAAATGCATAAAAACATGCATGAGACTTGTTGGTATCAGGCCTCTGAACTGATGCATAATAAAGAAATTCAAAGTTTTACTGAAATGCCTTGTTCCTTAAGAATATTCAGAAATGTCCCAGAAATTTAATGATGCCAAGTTTATTATTCACCAGATTATCACTGATCTCTTTTATTTGTGGATTAGGCACAGCCTGTCTCTCTTTGTACGGGGAGTTGCCAACCTGGTTCTAGCCAGAAAATGAAAGAGGGGAAGCCATTTTGCTGTTACGATTGCACCCCATGTCCAGAGGGGAAGATTTCAGAGCACGAAGGTATGAAAATATTATAATGCAGCATGGCTGTTGTTCGGTGGAAGATTGGAATAAAACAATGTAATGTGTAGAGGATTACTTTTCATCCATGTATGACGTGTGGTTGAAATGCTGATGGAGGAGGATCTTGGATGAAGCTGCTGAATGTAGAAGTTTCTGGGTTGTATAGTAATCCAAAGGAAGCCAAGTATCAGGCATTAGGGGACAAATGTAATGCAAGAATGTCAGAATGGGAGGATTCAGAACTGAGGGAGAACGCCAAGACTCAGAACCCCAAAAAGTGCCAGAAAGCAGGAACATCACTGTGGAGACTGCTTTCTGTTTTGATGGAACCAGTAGCCAGCCTGGATGTGTGGGACCAGTTGAGACTCTGAGAATACTCCAGTGACAAATCATGTCAGAGTTAAATGGCTGGGCAGGGTTGACACTTAACACTAAGCCATCATTTGATAAACCATTGTTATTATGAAACTGCTTTTTAAAATGAAGATCATGGCTTAGTTTTAGGGGGGGGGAGTTCAGTTCCCACTTCTTTTCAAGAAATGAAACCACTTCCTCTCAGCTTATCGACTGGAGGCTGGGATGTTAAAATAATAGCAGAGGGGGACAGTTGTGTCATTTAGCAGCAATTTCTACCATGTTCATGAGATGAAACCATATTTTTCTTTTCTTCAGACATGCAGGACTGCCATCAATGTGCAGAGAAAGATTATCCAAGCAAGAATCAAGATTTCTGCATACCGAAAACTGTAACCTTTTTGTCTCATGAAGAGCCTTTAGGCATCAGTTTAATATCTCTTGCACTTTCCTTTGCTTTGACCACAGTTTTGGTGGTAGGAACATTTATGAAGCACCATGACACCCCCATTGTCATTGCCAACAACAGGGGTCTCACCTACACTCTCCTCATCTCCCTCCTGCTCTGCTTCCTTTCTGCTTTGTTGTTTATTGGAAAGCCACAGAAGGTGACCTGTCTCCTCCGACAAACTGCTTTTGGCATCGTCTTCTCAGTGGCTGTATCATGTGTGCTGTCAAAAACCATCATAGTGGTTCTGGCTTTCATGGCCACTAAGCCAGGATCTAAGATGAGGAAGTGGGTGGGGAAGAGACTAGGCAACTCCATTGTTCTCTTCTGCTCTTTTGTTCAGGCAGTCATTTGTATTGTGTGGTGGGCAACTGCTCCACCATTCCCACATATTGATATGAGTTCATTGACTTATGAAATTGTGCTAGAATGTAATGAGGGCTCAGCTCCAATGTTTTGCTGTGTCCTGAGCTACATGGGTTTTCTGGCTGTTGTGAGCTTCACTGTGGCATTCCTTGCCAGGAAGTTGCCTGATAGTTTCAATGAAGCCAAATTCATCGCTTTTAGCATGTTAGTGTTTTGTAGTGTTTGGTTGTCATTTGTTCCAACCTACCTGAGCACCAAGGGAAAATACATGGTAGCTGTGGAGATCTTTTCTATTTTAGCCTCTAGTGCCGGGTTGCTGGGTTTCATCTTTTTCCCTAAATATTATATAATTGTGCTAAAGCCTGAATTAAACAACAGGGAACAGCTGATAAGGAAAAAAAGATAGAAGAATTTGGGCATATATGTCCTCTACTATAATTTATACTTCCATTATTCCATGTGATTGCAAACTTGAAATTTCAAGTGGCTTTTGGTTTCAGAGCAAAACAGAGTGGTTTCTGCATAATCAGGAGACCAAGTAGGGAATTTGTAAATTAAAAAATTAAAGCTATTATTTTAAAAGACAAAAATATTTGACAAGCACTTTTTAGCTTCTAGGGTTAAGGGCATGTCATGGAAGGCATAGAGGACAAGCAATTCAGTAAAACAGACAACAACTTTATTGTCATTCGTAGATAAGACTAGAACAGGCTTCCTCAACCTCGGCCCTCCAGATGTTTTGAGACTACAATTCCCATCATCCCTGATCACTGGTCCTGCTAGCAAGGGATCATGGGAATTGTAGTCCCAAAACACCTGGAAGGCTGAGATTGAGGAAGCCTGGACTAGAACATCAGCAGAAATTAAGTCCAGTGTTGCCTAGTGACTTCACTGCATGATGACATTATCAATGCAGAAAGTAAGTATAAGAAAATTAAGTACTTAAAGTTAAGGGCCTTGCTGAATCAGGGGAAAGGTCCATTTAGTGCACCGTTTTGTTTTCACAGTGGCCAACCTAAGGTTTTCACAGTGGCCAACCCTTATGTACAAAATATCCATTTAATAGGGCTCTCCCAGTTTGTTTCAGGCCCCAAACATCAAGCAGGCCACACGCTGGATTTGATCTTTGGCGCAGGTATAGATGTGATCATGTCTCCTTCAATGAAAGTGCCATGGTTTGATCACTACGCTCTGAAAGCCAGGATTGACTTTCCACCCCCACCCTGCTTAGGTGGCGATCCGATTTGGGATTGCCCGCAGAGGCTGATGGACCCTGATAGATTCCGTCAAACCTTGTGGGACCTTCCCCCCCTGGCAACTCATTGACTGAGCTTGTTGAGGGCTGGAATATCCGGCTCCTGGCGGCCATCGATGAGATCGCACCTAAGCGCCCTCTGCGACCCCACAGAAACTGGGCACTGTGGTTTACCAAAAAGCTCCAAAAAATGAAGCGAGACCTCAGACTGCTAGAGCGAGTATGACAGGGTGCCTGTGACAGAGCTTCAAGAACATCTTATAGGGTCTTTATGAAAACCTACGAGATGGCAGTGAAGGCCACTAAGAAGTCTTACTTCTCGGCCTCCATTGCATCCGCTAGCTCTCACCCAGCGCAATTATTTAGTATAATTAGGTCTTTAACATCCCTGGAGGGACAGCCAAATTTAAATAACAATTTAACACACAGCTGTGAGGCATTTGCGAGCTTTTTTGCGGAGAAGGTCCTGTTGCTCCGCCGTGACTTCCCTGCCAATTTGGATACAATAACAGAACTGGAGGCCCCTCTACTGTCCTCGGGTCCAGTATTGGACCACTTTGACCAGATAGCCCCAGCCAATGTGGACAGACTCCTTAGAGCTGGAAAGCCCACCACCTGTCCTCTTGACCCGTGCCCGTCCTGGCTGATTAGAGCGTGTCCAGACAAGGTGCATGCCCCCCTAGGGGATATCATCAATTTGTCCCTTGGCACCGGGAAATTCCTCTCTTAAAGAAAACATCATTAGATCCTTTAGATCTATCCAATTACCGCCTGGTATCGAATCTTCCGTTCCTGGGTAAGGTGATTGAAAGAGCGGTTGCTGAACAGCTGGTGGGTTTCTGGATGAAACATCGGCTCTGGATCCATTTCAATCTGGCTTCCGCTCTGGTCATGGGACCGAGACGGCTCTGGTCGTCCTAACAGATGATCTCCGCAGGCAGCTGGATCGAGGCGGGTCGGGGCTGCTGATTCTTTTAGACCTGTCAGCAGCCTTTGACATGGTCGATCACGAACCCCCTGGACCACCGCCTTGCTGATGTGGGGATCCAGGGCACAGTCCTTCAATGGCTGCGCTCATTTCTCTGTGGTCGGGGACAGAGGGTGGCGCTTGGGGGGGTAACTGTCGTCGCACCACTCCTTGGTGTGTGGAGTGCCGCAGGGTGCGATACTCTCCCCAATGCTTTTCAATATCTATGTGCCCCCTCGCCCAGCTTGTCTGGAGTTTTGGATAGGGCTGCCATCAGTATGCTGATGACACCCAACTCTATCTGTTGATGGATGGCCATCCTGACTCAGCCCCAGACACACTGATCAGATGTTTGGAAGCTGTGGCTGGATGGTTACGTGGGAGCTGGTTGAAGTTAAATACTTCGAAGACAGAGGTCCTTTGGCTGGGTCGGGACGATATGGGATGGGGGGGGGGCAACTCCCATCTCTTGCGGGGGCACAATTAGTGCTAGCACCGTCCGTTAAGAGTTTGGGTGTAATCTTCGACACCACCTTTTCCATGGAGGCACAGATTGCAGCTACAACAAAGGCGGCATTTTTTCATCTCCGCTAAGCTAAGCAGTTGGCTCCTTACCTCTCTCGCCCTGACCTAGTCACTGTGATCCACGCAACGGTCACATCCAGACTGGATTATTATAACTCGCTCTACTTGGGGCTGCCCTTGAGACTGACCCAGAAACTCCAGCGGGTGCAGAATGCCGTGGTGAGACTCCTTACAGGGTCCTCACTGCGGGATCATATTCACCCAGTGCTATACCAGCTGCACTGGCTCCCGGTGGAGTACAGGATCAGGTTTAAGGTGCTGGTTTTAACCTTTAAAGCCCTATATGGCCTAGGACCCTCGTATGTACGGGACCGCCTCTCCTGGTATGTCCCACAGAGGACCATACGGTCTTCAAACAAAAACACCTTGGAAGTCCCAGGCCACAGAGAGGTTAGGCTGGCCTCAACCAGAGCCAGGGCTTTTTTGGCTGTGGCTCCGATCTGTGGAACACTCTGTCACAAGAGACTAGGGCCCTGCGGGACTTGACATCTTTCCACGGGGCCTACAAGACAGAGCTGTTCCACCAGGCCTTTGGCCAAGGCACAGCCTGATCCCCTCCTTTGGTAATTCTTCACAAAACTCTAGCCCAGTGGTTGCCATCAATTTGATTTGAACTGATTTTATAATGAATTGATTTTAGATTGCTGTATTATTTTACTGTTGTTAGCCACTCTGAGCTCGGCTTTGGCTGGGGAGGGCAGCACATAAATAAAATTTTAATATTATTATTATTTATTATTAATAGAGGTTTTAAAAGCTTTTAAGGAAATGGGCAGGAGCAAAAATGGGTCACGTTGAGGAATTCTGATTGTGGCAGGAAGTACAATATACCCTGAGTTTAAAAATTAAAGAAACACAGCTATCTGAATTTATACTGATAACAAGTGGGACTGAAAGAACCGTTTCCTTGTAGGGTGCATGGATTGTGATTTGAGCAGTCTATGGCAACTTTTCATTCTACTGATTGTCAAGGACATTTTGTTGAGCCTTATTATCAAACACGCTAATTTCATCTGTAATTATTCCTATGGTTCTTTTTTTTTTTTTTTTTTTTTGCTGTGGGAGCTACCTGATGCTGGATACATGCTCAATGCCTTAGTCAATATAAGAGACCCACAGCAAAAAAAAAAAAAAAAAGAACCATAGGAATAATTACAGATGAAATTAGCGTGTTTGATAATAAGGCTAACATCAAAGTATATGATACATTAAAAACATAAATCAAACAATCCTAGCCATATCCTCTAGGAATTTCTCCAATTCACATTTTAAACCATCCAAGCTGCTGGCCATCATTGCTACCCCCAGCAGCGAGTTCCATAGTTTAATTACTGTATTTTTTGCTCTATAAGACTCGCTTTTTCCTTCCTAAAAAGTAGGGGGAAATGTGTGTGCATCTTATGGAGCAAATGCAGGCTGTGCAGCTATCCCAGAAGCCAGAACAGCAAGAGGGATCGCGGCTTTCGCTGCACAGCGATGTCTCTTGCTGTTCTGGCTTCTGAGATTCAGAATATATTTTTTTCTTGTTTTCCTCCTCCAAAAACTAGGTGCGTCTTATGGTCTGGTGCGTCTTATAGCGCGAAAAATACGGTATATGTTGCGAGATAATACAGTTCCCATAGCAATGGTTTTTTAAAATATATTGTCTGAATCAGGTCCCCTTGAGATATCCAGAAAAGGCATTATGAATAAACCATGCTCTTGTCCATCACACTTTCTTATTCATTCTAATAGCCCAGACATTTTGATAGAATATTGTTATTGACTAGAATATTATGTCTCACGATGCCTTTCCATTAAGGTGACAATAGTTGCTACTGTTGCTGCTGTTCCTTGTTAGTCCCCTGTTGTGCAAAGATCTCCAGGTGACCTTGAAGCATTTTTAAAACAAAAACAAAACATAAACATAAATGCATTATACAGAATTCATGCAAAACATTTGGTTTGCAAAACACACACATACCAGCCACAGGAAGTTTTGGCAGCATAACAACAGCAAGACATAATCTCAGACCATCAAAAACCCGGGGGGAAAGTGTAAATCTGGAGGGTGGCAGCATGAGAATGGGCCTTTTCTGAAGTACTGTAGCTCTCCATTTGTGGAACACTCCTGGTGCCTTCCTCACGTACCTCTAGGTGCCAGGCAAAATCATTCCTCTTTTTGCAAACCTTTGGCTAATTAAACAATCTATGACACTTTGAATTGTGTGTGGTGGGGTATTGTTTTCGTTTGTTATTTTGGTAGGTATTTTTGTGTTTTTATATTGTAAACTGTCCTGTGATCTTCAGCTGAATGGTGTTATAGAAATTTAATAAATTATTTTTAAAATTACCTGGCATCAGAAAGATTTCAGCAAAGCACCAGGTGGAGCTCAGTGGGCAGAGCATTCCACAGTGGGGGAGCCTCAACTGAAATGTTTTAGTTCACCAACTTGTCTCATGGATCAGAACACAATATTCATAATGTATATAGGTCACTGGACTGATCGGGGGGGTTGGGGATTCACCAGATATAGAACTGAAAGCCAATATGTATTTTAGGGCTGCACATGCTTCCCCCTCCCCATCTCCAATTCAATTTACAGCCCGTTTCAGTGACTCAGATTGCCCCCTCCCCCTGCATTCAGACTGAATCCATTAAAGTGGGCTGACCACTGGGCCAGGGACTCAGTGTTTTCTATGGGCTCCTGTCCTTCATTGCCCATCTCCCTGACCTTTGACTTCCTCCACCAGAAACTTATTCTTCCTGGTTTTCTGCCTGCAAAGTCTGTCCTTTTCTCACAGAAGAAAGAGTTTGGATTTGAAGGCCCGCTTTATGATTACCCTAAGGAGTCTCAAAGCAGCTAACATTCTCCTTTCCCTTCCTGCCCCACAACAAACACTCTGTGAGGTGAGTGGGGCTGAGAGGCTTCAGAGAAGTGTGACTAGCCCAAGGTCACCCAGCAGCTGCATGTGGAGGAGCGGAGATGCGAACCCAGTTCACCAGATTATGAGAGTACTGCTCTTAACCACTACACCACACTGGCTCCCATGCCACTGGTGGCCAACATGCATTTCCTTTCCTGGCATTCCACCCACACCATTAAGTCACACCTCAGCCTAGTAGCAACTATGCATACTTCTAGCAGGAGGTTGCTGTAACCAACATTAACCAACCCAGTGCTTGTATTCTAGCACAAGTGCTAGTGCTGGGTCTGTTTGCTGCTCCCCCCCATCACTGGGCTTTGTCTCAATAGTCCTTTGTGGGGGTCCTATGCTGCAATAACTAAGCTTCCAAGTTTTACTGCTGTTTGTGATTAGTATAGTGGAAGTCAAAGATCAGGGAACATATAAAGCAGAGATTGGATTTTTCTTTCATTTAGCAGTATTCTCTCCTTCATATGTTTTACAAGTGTTGTACAACTTTGCAATCAGAGATGAGCTCCATGGAGTTAAAGGGAGCTTACTCTCAAGTAGCTACTATGCTGCAGTCATGACGCATGGGGGACAAATATGTGAAACCATGTCTCCGCAAACAAATTCCAGGATACTAACTGTACCTTGCTACATTTTGGAATCTCCTTTTGTTATAGGATTTCATATGCTGAGCTTCTAACTTCAAAATTCACCACTACACCACTGGTTCCTTATTGCCTAACCAAAGGGAATTAAAAAATGACAGTACTGAATATGGGACAAATTCATATTCTACAGCAATTCCACAGGGAGTCCCCAGCTTTGAATGAATAACTATGGTCATGTTAGATTATTAAGAGGACTGTAATTAAATCTGCTGCTTTTCAAAAATCCACTGGCAAAACTAAGGGCAAAGGATGCAATAAATCTAACCAGGGTAATTGAGGTGAGGCCTGGATTCTGATTTTGAGTACTCCTAGATTGCAGCCTCTGAGGAAACTAAACTAGCATTCAAACAGTTTTCGTTTTGAAGATGCTGATTATAATATTCCTGGGGAAATAGCAGCTTCTGTGTAGAATGAAGATTTACCCTTGTATTAAGGATGGTGATTTTAGTGGTCTTGCTGCTGGCACTGTTTCCTTACAACATATGTCAGACTCATAAGGTGATATGCAAGCTCCAAGATCCACACCATCCACTACACGCGTATTATCAGCCAGGTGATTTCATCATCGGTTGCATTGTTTCCCATGATGGCTTCTTATCCACTTCTGTAACATTCACGGTGGAATCTCCACCAGTACTGCCTGAAGAGCTTGTGTAAGAACTCAGCTTCACATGATCAATCCTAGAGCAGCAGCTTCAGAACACTGGCTGAAACTGCAAATGTCAGCTCATTTATCTGAGGATAATTCTCTTTGATTTTAATACAATTTTTCTTGATCTGAAAACTCACAGGAATCTGGTGTGAATAATAATAATAATAAATAAATAAATAAATAAATAAATAAATAAATAAATAAATTTTATTTATAGCCCGCCCTCCCCAGCCAGAGCCAGACTCAGGGCAGCTAACACCAGTAAAATTACAATAAAAACATAATGGGGGGGGACCAATTTAAAATATGGGGTTAAAATACAATTTAAAATGCAGCCTCATTTTAAAAGTAGCCCATAGATCAAAACCATAAGGGGAGGGAAACATAACAGTCAGACTGAGTCCAAACCAAAGGCCAGGCGGAACAGCTCTGTCTTGCAGGCCCTGCGGAAAGATGTCAAGTCCCGCAAGGCCCTAGTCTCTTGTGACAGAGGGCTCCAAGTCGGGGCCAGTACTGAAAAGGCCCTGGCCCTAGTTGAGACCAACCTTGCGACCTGGGACCTCCAAAGTGTTGTCATTTGTGGACCTTAAGGTCCTCCGCAGGGCATACCAAGAGAGGCGGTCCCGTAGGTACGAGGGTCCTAGGCCACATAGGGCTTTAAAGGTCAAAACCAGCACCTTAAACCTGACCCTGTACTCCACCGGGAGCCAGTGCAGTTGGTAAAGCACTGGATGAATGTGATCCTGCGGCAAGGACCCCGTAAGGAGCCTCGCCGTGGCATTCTGCACCCGCTGGAGTTTATGGGTCAGCTTCAAGGGCAGCCCCGCGTAGAGCAAGTTACAATAATCAAACCTGGAGGTGACAGTTGCATGGATAATTGTGGCCAGATCAGGATGAGAAAGGTAAGGGACCAACTGCTTAATACGGCAGAGATGGAAAAATGCCACCTTTGCTGTGTCTGCAACCTGCGCCTCCATGGAAAGGGAGGTGTTGAAGGTTACACCCAAGCTTTTGACAGAAGGCGCTGTCACTAATTAAGCCCCCGAAAGAGATGGGAGTTGGCCTCCCAACCCCATCTCATCCTGACCCAGCCAGAGGACCAATGTCTTCGAAGGATTTAACTTCAACCAGCTCCCACAAAGCCATCCAGCCACAGCTTCCAAGCATCTGGTCAGTGTGTCTGGGGCCAAGTCAGGGCAGCCGTCCATCAACAGATAAAGCTGGGTGTCATCAGCATATTGATGACAACCCAGCCCAAAGCTCCAGACAATCTGGGCAAGGGGGTGCATAAAGATATTGAAAAGCATCGGGTAAAGGATTGCCCCCTGCGGAACTCCACACACCAAGGAGTGCCATGGCAACAACTCCATCCCTAGCACCATCCTCTGTTTCCGACCTGAGATAAAGGACACAGCCATTGTTGGACTGTGCCCTGAATCCCCACGTCGGCAAGGCGGTGGTTCAAAAGTTTGTGATCGACCATGTCGAAGGCTCCTGACAGATCTAAGAGAATCAGCAGTCCTGACCCGCCTTGATCCAGCTTTCTACGGAGATCATCTGTTAGGGCGACCAAAGCTGTCCCGGTCCAGTAACCAGGGCAAAAGCTGGACTGAAATGGGCCCAGAGCCGATGTTTCATCCAGAAACCTTTTGGCAACTGCTCTCTCAATTACCTTACCCAGGTACGGAAGATTCGAAACCAGGCAGTAATTGGATAGATCTAAAGGATCTAGAGATGTTTTCTTTAAGAGCAGACACACCACTGCTTCCTTCAACTCCCCTGGGAAAGTCTCCGTGCCAAGGGACTGATTGATGATCTCACCCAGGGGGCCCTGCTCCTTGTTGGACACACTCTAATCAGCCAGGACGGGCATGGGTCAAGGGAGCAAGTTGTGGGCCTTCCAGCTCAGAGGAATCTGTCTCCATTGGCAGGGAGTATCCGATCAAAGTGGTCCAATACTGGACCCTAGGACAATCGAGGGGCCTCCAGTTCTGTTACCGTATCCAAATTGGCAGGGAGGTCACGGCGGAGAAGCAAGACTTTCTCTGCAAAAAAGCTTGCAAATGCCTCACAGCTATGGGTCAATTTGGCTGTTCCTCTAGGATTGTTAAAGACCTAATTATTCTAAAAAGTTGCGCCGGGCGAGAGCTAGCCGATGCAATGGAAGCTGAGAAGTAAAACTTTGCAGCTTTCACTGCCATCTCATAGGCTTTCATAAGTGTCCTATAAGATGTTCTTGAGGTTCTGACACAAGCACGCCGTCATACTCACTCTAGCCATCTGAAGTCCCACTTCATTTCCAAGAGCTCCTCAGTAAACCAGGGGGCCCGGTTTCAGCAGGGTCGCAGAGGGCGCTTAGGTGCGATCTCATTGATGGCTGCCAAGAGCCGGTTATTCTAGTTCTTGACAAGCTCATCTAGTGAGCCGCCAGGGGGAGCAGGGTCCCGCAAGGCCTGACGAAATTCATCAGGATCCATCAGTCTTCACGGGCAAGCCCAAATAGGCTCACCACCCAAACGGGGTGGGGGCGGGAAGTCAATCCTGGTTTTCAGAGTGTAGTGATCAGACCATGGCACTTCCACAAGTGAGAGCATTATCACATCTATACCCACACCAAAAATCAAATCCAGCATGTGGCCTGCTTGGTGTGTGGGACCCAAAACAAACTGGGAGAGCCCTAATGTCGCCATGTAAGACACCAGGTCCAGAGCCCGTGAGGAGGTGGTGGCATCAGCATGAACGTTGAAGTCCCCCAAAACCAGTAGGTTTGGGAACTCCAAGGCCCAGCCTGCCACCATATCCAACAGGCCTGACAGCGTGGCTGCTGATGCGCTAGGTGGTTGGTACACCAGCCAGACAGCCAAGCTCTCCTTGGTGTCCCACACTAGGCCAACACATTCAATGCCTGATATTGATGGTGATGGCAGAGCCCTGAAAGAGCAATCCTCCCAGATTAAGGTAAAATGGATTTCAGTTATAAAACCTAGAAAATATCAAAATATGGAAAATTGAAGGAAAGCTTTCCCCATTTAGACACTGTCCCGTCTAAGTTATGAGCCAAATCTAGTAAAAGGCACTTCATGCCACCGGAATGTTTTATTTTTATAGGGATCTTCTAAGGAGCAGCTGTGGGACGCGGGTGGTGCTGTGCGTTAAACCTAGGGCTTGCAGATCGAAAGGTCGGCGGTTCAAATCCCCATGACAGGGTGAGCTCCCATTGCTCAGTCCCAGCTCCTGCCAACCTAGCAGTTCGAAAGCATGTCAAAGTGCAAGTAGATAAATAGGTACCGCTCCAGCGGAAAGGCTAAACAGCTTTTCTGTGCACTGCTCTGGTTCGCCAGAAGCAGCTTAGTCATGCTGGCCACATGACCCAGAAGCTGTACGCCGGCTCCCTCAGCCAATAAAGTTAGATGAGCACCACAACCCCAGAGTTGTCCACAACTGGACCTAATGGTTAGGGGTCCCTTTACCTTTTTAAGGAGCAGCTAGAAATGAAAGAGTTCAAGGAGGAGTCAAGCATTGCTAGTCTCTCAGCTGAGATGATTGAGAGTACTTGCATTCCTGTCTTTCCCTCTTCTATAATCTAATGGATTATTAATTAATAATATTATTTATTGGGAAGTTTTTAATGTTTTATGTTTTACTATGCTTTATTTGTACAATAAACTGCCCAGAGTAGCTGGGGAAACCCAGCCAGATGGGTGGGGTATGATGATAATGATGATTATGGTTGTTGCTAGAGGACAACTAATGGAGGAGCCTGATGCAACTGGATATTTTACTTTATTCCAACAGTATAGAATGACTACAGAATTCCTTCTCCAAAGACACAGCTGATATTGATTGATATTGATTGAATATCCATTGATATTCCCTGTTCTCAACAAGTGTACCTCTCAAAAAAAGATGCTGAAAACAGCATTTGAGGGTAAGTTCATAAATATATAGTTTAAAGATATAATCCGTAAAATAGTATGTTGCCGGCCCACACTTATCCTCTGTTATTTTGGGTGTCCGTTTCATGTTCTGCATCATTCCAAGACGAAATATTCCTTGCCATGGTGAAGAGGAGCAGTTAAAATGACAGTTCTGAATATTCTTCAGCAAATCTACAGAGGTTCCTCCATTTTGACTTAATTATTGCCCTCCTGATTGATGAGCAAAATGTCTGTAATTAATCCTGCTGCTTCTCAAATCCCTGGTGCAGTTTCAGTGGCCGCTGGAAAAACTCAAAATAAAGCTTGTGGAGGATGTGATAAATAGAATCATGGTCATGTAAAAAGGTGTGGGGTACATTGAGAATACTGTATCTAAAGGTAGAAGGAAGATATGCCCTTGTATGGAAGATGGTGGCTTTTGTTGTTTTTCTGCTGGCACTATTTACTCAAAAGGTTTGTCAGGTCTACATGGAAAACTGCAGGGGTCAGTATATACATAAGCCACTTCATAAGTACCATCAGTCAGGAGATTATATCATTGGTGGCATTGTTTCTCATGGTGGCTTCGTCTCCAGTCCAAGAGACTTCACTGAAGAATTTCCACCGGAATTATCTGAAGAGCTTGTGTAAGTACTTTTTGTTTTTACTTGTATTTATTATGTCACTGGAGTCCTAGAATAGCAGCATCAGAACACCTGCTGGGGCTGCAAATCTATGCACGCTTATTTGGGAATAACTCCTTTCAAACTGAATGAGATCTATCTCAGACTAAAAATGCATAGGGTTGTAGTGCTGAGGCAATTAAAAGAACACTGAAGGGGGGGACCCATTGCTCCACAGGGGAGTGAATAATATGTTATTGGGAGGAGTATGGGGTAGTACCTCTGGTTGAGGACACCTCTTTTTCCTTCTGCATTAGTTTGTCCACCTTTGATCCCCACCCAGCACTCAGCTCTCACCAGTGGCTTCTAGAATCTGTCAGCATGCAAGAGCAGCCGCACCCTGGGAATGGCTTTGACTGGCCAACTAAACCAGGTATGGGGAGCTGATGAGTTTCAAACCCTCAGTTTCTTCCTCTGCATGTGAAGGCAGGCTTAGGTGGATTGAGAAAGCCCATAAGCCTGAGGCTGAGTTGGGAGGAAGAAGGACATGCTCACACGTTACACAGCGGCAGACACGTGTTTGTTGTGGAACGTGTGTGAGAGAGAAGGCATTTGCCAAGCTGCACCATGTTTTTCTTTTTCAAGATGATTCAGTTCTGTGGGAACCAGGTGTATTTAACCTTAACTGGTCTCCTTTTTTAACTCCCTTCCCAGTTCCCTTATTTCAAAATAAAATTTCTTCTTCTTTTCTTTTTGAGGACTAATCAGAACACTTGGAGGAAGCACAGACTAGTATTACCCAAATGGAAACTCACTTATCATACTAAGAAGTTTCCTAATAACCAGCTTGGTATCACAGTATTCCTCCCTTTTTCCTTCCATCCCATGACCACTGCAGCAATGTAACCTGCCTTCACTTTTCTTCCCCTACTCTGGCCTGACACCTTGCAAATCCAAGTTTATGATATGACTCTATAAATCCACTAATGGGGGCTGTGCTATGAGGGAATGTAAATACAGTATGGTGATGTGGAACTACAGATCCTACAACTGGGGCTGCATGGTGACATTCTTACACTTTTGTTATACAGAGAGAAGGCTCAAAGTCTCGGTCCCCTGAAGGGTGGAATTGCTTGCAATGTCACAATTATAATCCAGTTGTTCTTGTTGTTGATAATGATAATATACAGAACAAAATAATAATTAAACTCACAACACAGCAGAAAGGGAGATCCGTGTTATTTATTAGGGTCTTACAATCTCATTCCCTTACAATCCTATGCCCCTATGCCAGTGATAAAGCCCACTAAATTCAAAATAATTAACTTTGTGTTTTGATATAGATTGCAACTCTTGTTCTAGGGTGGTGCCTAAGGGTTACCAGCACATCCTGGCCTTGGCATTTGCAGTAAAGGAGATCAACGAAAACCCTCACATCTTACCCAACTACACCTTGGGCTTCCACATCTATGACAGCAACAATAATGCAAGGAAGACCTGTCATGTCACTATGCTACTTTTATCCACACTGGAGAAATTTGCCCCAAATTATATATGTGATATCCAGAATAATCTGACAGCTGTCATCGGGGGACTTGACACTGAAATCTCCCTTCATGTGGCAACTATTTTACATCTCTACAAGAGTCCACAGGTAGGGCACTTCTGTGTGTTTGTGTGTATGGGGATCCAACACCATTTTCATACTTCCTTGGTCCTTCCAGATTTTATTTTGTGGGTTGGAATCAGAAATGGATGGAATAGGAATAGTCAGATTCCTTCCTTCCTTCCTTCCTTCCTTCCTTCCTTCCTTCCTTCCTTCCTTTTCCAAGACTAAGAAATCCCTGTGATATAGTTCATTTATAAATGAGGGAGGAAATTGGAATTGGGAACAAGGCAGCTTCTGATTTTCCTGTATTCATAGGTTTGTGCAGTGTTTTTTTCCTTTAAAAAGGTTTAGGGGTACTCTCATTTTCCTACTCATATTGAAATACTGCCCCTCATTGAGGCCATACTTAAATTTACAAAATGTTTAGGGGTATGCGTACCCCTGCGTACCCCCCCCCCCCCGAAAAAAAACACTGGGTTTGTGACAAATACCAGCCAATCACACATACTGTCTTTTTAGGGATGGTTATTGAAAGGATGTAATGCAACAATGAAAGCATTTGCCAACAATTTATTTCTGTGACAAATCATATTGTCGACATAAGTGGAATCTTCCCATCTCCAGCCAAGGAAATCTTAGCAGCAAAATGAGAAGACTTTTTTTTTTATAATAAATTTTTATTGATTTTACAACATATAATAAAACACAATACAACTAACAATTGACGACACATAAACAGACAAACATATAAACACGTATAATTTCTTAACCTCTCTTTCTTGAACCTTGTTTCCACGACTTCCCCATACCTCCCTTTTCTGCATCCCTGTTTTAGACTTTTCCAGCAACCCCTAATTTCAATACTTGTAATTCAGTTTCTAATCTTTTTCCTCTTACCCAATTATTTATCACTGCAATTCTGTTTTACATTACCCATGACATTTTAGCACTCATTAATTTTACAACAATTCTTAAGATAAACTTTAAATTTCTTCCAATCTTCTTCCACCGTCTCTTTCCCTTGGTCACGGATTCTGCCAGTCATCTCAGCCAGTCCCATATAATCAATCACTTTCGTCTGCCACTCTTCCAGTGTGGGTAGTTCTTGTGTCTTCCAATACTTTGCTAGAAGAACTCTTGCTGCTGTTGTAGCATACATAAAAAAGTCCTGTCTTTCCTTGACACCAATTGGCCTACCATGCCCAGGAGGAAGGCCTCTGGTTTCTTATGAAAGGTACCCTTAAGTACCTTCTTAATTTCATTATAGATGAAGGCCTTGATCCTTGGGCACGTCCACCAAAGGTGGTAAAAAGTACCTTCAGTTTCCTTACATTTCCAGCATTTATTATTGGGCGTATGATAAATTTTTGCAAGCTTGACTGGGGTCATGTACCACCTGTACATCATTTTCATAATGTTCTCTCTTAAGGCATTACATGCCGTGAATTTTATACCGGTAGTCCATAACTGTTCCCAGTCAGCAAACATGATGTCATGACCAATGTCTTGTGCCCATTTAATCATAGCTGATTTAACCGTCTCATCCTGTGTATTCCATTTCAACAGCAAGTTATACATTCTTGACAAATTCTTAGTATTGGGTTCCAACAGTTCTGTTTCTAGTTTTGATCTCTCCACCTGGAAACCAATTTTCCTGTCCTGTTTGAAAACTTCATTTATCTGGTAATAATGTAGCCAGTCTCTTACTTTTGACTTCAGTTTCTCATAGCTCTGCAATTTCACTTTTCCCTCCTCATGTTCTATAATTTCCCAATATTTTGGCCATTTAGATTCCATATTAAGTTTTTTCACTTCCTTAGCTTCCATTGGTGACAACCACCTAGGGGTTTTGTTTTCCAACAAATCTTTATACCGAATCCAGACATTATATAGTGCTTTCCTGACAATATGGTTTTTGAAACCTTGGTGAATTTTAACCTTGTCATACCATATGTATGCATGCCAGCCAAACCTGTTATTGAACCCTTCCAAATCCAAAATGTCTGTGTTTTCAAGAAGCAGCCAGTTTTTCAGCCAGCAAAAAGCCGCTGATTCATAATACAATTTTAAGTCCGGCAGGGCAAACCCCCCTCTTTCTTTTGCATCAGTTAGTATCTTGAATTTTATTCTGGGCTTTTTGCCCTGCCAGACAAATCTAGATATGTCTTTCTGCCACCTCTTGAAACAATCCATTTTATCCACAATCTGCAATGTTTGAAACAAAAACAACATTCTCGGCAAAACATTCATCTTAATAACAGCAATTCGGCCTAACAAGGAAAGTCTCAAATTTGACCATATTTCTAAATCTTTCTTAATTTCTGTCCAACATTTCTCATAATTGTCTTTAAATAAGTTCACATTCTTAGATGTCAAATTAATCCCCAGGTATTTCACTTTCTTTGCTACCATTAAACCAGTTTCACTCTGAAACTTCTCTCTTTCAGCAACTGTTAGATTTTTATCCAGTACTTTTGTTTTCTGTTTGTTTAACTTAAAACCTGCTACTTGACCAAATACTTGTATTAGCTCTAAAACTCTTCTCGTACTAGTGTCTGGCTCTTGTAAAGTTAATACTAGATCATCTGCGAACGCTCTCAGTTTGTATTGTTTAGCTCCGACCTGAATCCCTTTAACCAGCTGGTCCCCTCTGATCATGTTTAATAAAACCTCCAAGACAGATATAAAAAGTAATGGGGACATTGGGCACCCCTGTCGTGTCCCTTTTTCGATACAAAATGAGAAGACTTACAGAGATCTGAACACAGATTTCAAAAACAAGCATAAGACCCATATTGAGATTAATCCCTGTTTTTAATAATTTCATTATTTGTACCCCACCCATCTGACTGGGTTGCTCCAGCCACTTTTGATCTATTCCAATCAGCATTTCCAACCATAGCATTTATTTCTCCAATCTCTTCTTAGCTCACATATGGCCCTGCTCCAGTGATGAATGATCAAACACCAGGATTTTCCTTCTACCAGATGGCCCCCCAGGAACGCCACCAATTTGCAGGAATTCTCTCTTTGCTTCTGCATTTCAGATGGACATGGATCGGGGTCCTTGTGATGGATAACGACAATGGAGAAAGATTTGTGCACACTGTGCTCCCAGTGTTTACACAAAGTGGTATCTGCTTTGCCTTTCTAGAAAAAATTCCCAAAATGAGTTTTGCCAGTGAAACAGAGGGTATGATTCAACATGGGGCAAAGCTGCATGATGAAATAATGAGCAGCAAAGCTAACGTCGTGCTGGTCTATGGAGAATCTTATTCAATGGTAGTTTTAAGATGGCTTCCATTTCTAAAAAACTTCGTACCTGTGACAATGAATATACAAGGTAAGGTATGGATAACAACAGCCCAGATGGAGTTCACTTCATTTGTCCTTCAACGCAATTGGGAGTCGAGATTGTTCCATGGCACTATATCTTTTGGAATTCACTTAAATGATTTAAGAGGATTTCATAATTATGTTAAAAGCATAAATCCTTCTACCACATATGGAGATGGTTTCCTCATGGACTTCTGGCAACAAGCCTTTGGCTGTGGATTCCCAAATTCCATGGTTGGCAATGTGAAGGGGACTATATGCACTGGGAAAGAGAAGCTGGAGAGCCTTCCTGGGGATTTTTTTGAAATGAGCATGACTGGCCATGGCTATAGCATCTACAATGGTGTTTATGCTGTGGCCCATGCTTTGCATGTGTTGACCTCATCTAACTTCAGAGGAATGGTTCACAAAAGGAGACAGAAGGATTGGAACCAACAGTTATGGAAGGTAAGGGGTTGAAGATTCTCATCTTGCATAGCACCTTGGAATAATGTTACTTCCTCCCAACATCTGGGGTTCCTCAGTTCTGTTTGTTTCCTGGCTTTACTACTTTCTGCATGGGTGTGAGAAGGAGGAAACCAGTGTTGGATTGATAAATGTATGACATATTGAGATGCTTTCAAATTTTGGCTAAACAATGGTGGTACCACACATATGAAAGAGGAATAAGTCAATGAGCTTATTCAAGCAGAAAATATCCATGGTGGGGGTGGGGCTGATGAATGAGCAGTCAATTGAGATGCGGCTCCAATCACAACTTGAAAGCAGTGATGGCAGCCAGAGGCATCTGCATCATTCTCTTAGCAACCTGAAGTCCCCAAATGCTTCGTCAGAGCAAGTGATCCCACAACAATCTTGAGAGAGAGCAGACTGACAAAAATAACAAGCAAGCAGGATGTGTAGGATATAAAATATATTGGAAAATCTACTTCCTTCCACATATGACTCAATCACCATCAGCCATTGACTTTGGGCTTGGCTCACCATTAAATTAAATTTGAGGTTTAAAAGTTTCCTTTGTGTGAGCATCTTTTCATAGAAACAAACTTCACCATTCCTACATTAAATCTTTATCTGAAAGATAAAAATGCGGCCTTTCCTAAGCTCCTGCTTTTTTCAATCTAGCTCCACCACTTTTTGAGAAGTATCTCATTTAACAACACTGCAGGAGATGAGGTCTCCTTCAACCAGTATGGGGAGGTAATCACTGGCTTGGATATTATCAACTGGATTATTTCCTCCAACCAATCCTTTCATAGAGTGAGAGTTGGAAGGATGGATGCAAAGGCTTCTCCAGATCGTGCATTTACCCTTGATGAAGATGCCATAACATGGCACAGCTGGTTTAACCAGGTAGGGTCCAAGGGTCTTTTATTTCAAAGGAGTTTCACTATTGAATAAGCACTGATTTATTGTCCAGATTTCTAAAACTGCTTTCATTTAACAATCATACACACCCATGAAAATCTGATTTTTGATTGAAATAATATTACTGTTTATGAATTGATATAAATAGGAAACCCCACAGATTTCTGCCCTGGTTGATGTGCCAGAAAGAATGAAGAAGTAATGTGGGTGGAAAGGCAACATAAATTGCAAAGAGACTAGAAGGAAAAATTGATAGAAGACAGGATAAAGTAGAAGAGGAAACAGAAGGAGCAGAAGAAGAGGAGAAAAGAGGAGCAATAGTGAAGAAGCTTGAGCAGGAAATTTTACACACATCAGTCTTACAGGAATGGCTGTCAGGGGAAGGTTACACAGCACACCTGGCCTCCCGACAGCAATGTTGCTGCATTACCAGGAGGGAGATAGGTAGGCACAATGCAGTGGAAGTTCAGCGCTGCACTGGCAGTGGGTATGCATTGGTCCATATGACTTTTAGACCATCTCTCTCTCTCCCTTCCACTAAATGGCAGTAGCACCACTGCCAGTACGACTGAAGTATGGCAGCCTTCACGGCCAACCACTCTTTCTGATTTTTATTGTATTTTTTATTTTTCAGTTGTTAACTACATCTGTACACTACCCATGGAACTAATTTTTGCGGCCAGTTTTTGTAATAGATGCATATTTTTACCCATAGATTGGTTCTGTTCCATTTCCTCATAAATTAGTTTTTTAATGAAAAGAACACTCACAAAATACATATGTTAAGATGCATATTCAGAATATATATTAGAGGAGTGATATCCTCTTTTTCAGCAAGCAGAAAAACCACTGGGAGCAAAGCAGAAAAGAGTACTGGAAATTCCTGGCTCCTCGCTAAATTTACAAAGCTATCAGGACAGGAAAGTAAGCAAAATTTTACAAACTGGGAGATCAAAATAAACATTGGTGAGGCAGAATAAAACGGAGTAGGATAGGGGGAATAAAAACTCCAATGCAGTTATCCTGAGTTATTTGAACAAAAAGCCCACCACATAAACTTTAAGGTAAGAGTTAACCTGACATTCATAAGAGCCTTTCTAAAAACGTAAATTGGTTCCAACAAAAAAGAATGACAAGTATCATGAATATTTTTATCAAATAATATAAAAATATATAGTTATATTATGCTTGCTTTTCTGCTCTGTAATGTGTGAGCTCTGCCCAAACACTTCAGTATCAGTGAAAAAGAGGTATTATTGCCAGCTTTCAATGAACAGTAATATCTGCTATATCCTACCAGGTATTTTCTCCCTCTACAAACAAAAAGGACCAGAATCCAAAAGATTCCCTAATAATTTTTCTCTTTATTATAATTATGCTCTTTCATTTATGGATCAGACTCAGCCTCTTTCTGTCTGTACTGAGAGTTGCCAACCTGGATCTAGCAAGAAAGTGAAGGAAGGAGAGCCATTTTGTTGCTACGATTGTACTCCATGCCCAGAGGGGAAGATTTCAAGTATGGAAGGTAAGAAATACACATAGACGCCTGAATCCACTCTGCATTACTTGGACTCAGCTCCCATTGAAATAAATGCAAGACATGTAAATATGCTTAAGTTAGTCTGGATCAAACTCAGAACAGCTGTTAATCAGAGGAATATGCACATAACTCAATAGGTTAATCTTTTAATGCTTAGAATGTTAATGAAAGGTTATGGAGACTTCTAATGCTGTTTGCCTAGAGAATGGCAATCTCTACCACATTTAGCATACCTATAACACCCTAAATAGAAGATCACACCATTTTCATTGCAGCATCCCTCTCTTCACTCTGATACTACTTTAGATTCATGTAACACTTAAGCAGTTATACTCAGCCCTGTAGACATTTTACAATATCAGCACTGACTGTATTATTGGAATGGGCTTGTGAAAAGGGAGCAACTATGGCATGTTGTAGAAATAATGGCAATAAACATATTTCCTTTTCCAGATATGAATGACTGTAATAAATGCTCAGATGAAAACTATCCTAGCAAGAGGCAAGATACATGTGTTCCCAAGGTTATAAGCTTCTTGTCTTATGCAGAACCTTTGGGCATCAGTTTAGCCTTCCTTGCTCTTTGCTTTGCTTTGATCACAGCACTGGTGCTGGGAATATTTCTGAAGAACCACAATACTCCCATCATCAAAGCTAGCAACCGGAACCTCACCTACACTCTCCTCATCTCCCTACAGCTCTGCTTCCTTTCCGCTTTATTGTTCATTGGCCAACCTGAGACCGTGACATGTCTCCTCCGACAAACTGCTTTTGGCATCATCTTCTCAGTGGCAGTTTCTTGTGTGCTGGCAAAGACCATCACTGTGGTTCTGGCTTTCATGGCCACCAAACCAGGTTCCAGGATGAGGAAGTGGGTGGGGAAAAGACTGGCCTCCTCCATTGTTCTTTCCTGCTCCCTTATTCAAACTTTCATATGTACTGTGTGGCTGGCAACCTCTCCTCCATTCCCAGATCTTGACATGCATTCACTGGCTGAAGAAATTATACTAGAATGTAACGAAGGCTCTGTGACAATGTTTTACTCTACCCTTAGCTATATGGGCTTCCTGGCAGCTGTGAGTTTCACAGTGGCTTTTCTTGCTAGGAAGTTACCTGACAGTTTCAATGAAGCCAAGTTTATAACTTTTAGCATGTTGGTCTTTTGTAGTGTTTGGCTGTCCTTTATTCCCTCCTACCTGAGCAGCAAGGGAAAATATATGGTGGCTGTGGAGATCTTCTCTATCTTAGCCTCCAGCTCTGGTCTGCTGTGTTGCATCTTTGCCCCCAAATGCTACATTATTCTGTTGCAGCCTCAACTGAACAACAGGGAACAGCTAATAAGAAGAAAAGAATGAATTTTTTTATTGTGAGTTATTTGTTATGATATATTAGTGTATGTTTATCTTAGTTTTTTGTAGTGTTTATCTTTTTTCCAATTTACTTGAGCATGAAAAGGAAATATATGGGAACTGAGGAGATCTTCTGCATTTTAGCCTCTAGTGCTGGATTGTAAGGTTGCATTCCCCCCACCCCCAATACCCGATTCCTTTTTTCAAGCAAGCATGTGTATTCTGTGGCTAATACCTTCTCTCCCATTCACTGACCAAAGAAATTATACTAGAACATAACAAAGGGTCTTTGTCTATGTTTTACTCTGCTCTTGGCTACATGGCTTTTTTTGCCAGGAAGTTACCTGACAGCTTTACTGAAGTCAATATGATCACTTACAGCATGTTGATCCATTGCAGTGTTTGGTTGTAGACCCAAGCTGTTAGGAGTCCAGGTTCCCAGATTGATAACATAGTAAACATATATAATTAAAAAGGAGAATTAAGTGCAAAAACAAGCAATTAGCTCCGGACTGCTCTAGCCAAGCATCCGGCATCACCACTAAATTGACCCTTCTAAGGAGTCCTTCCTACGTCTACAGAAGATATTGAACCTGTGACCCTTAGATTTCTTGTTTTGTTTCCTGTCTAGTAGCCTTCCTATTCGTCTATGTCTCGGGCTCCTTGGGTCATCTGCAGCCCCGTCCTGTGACGAAAGGCTGTCTCTCTCACTTTTCATGCCTGTTTGTGCTTCCTGAGAGCTTTGGCTTGGTTCCAGCCTGCTCTCAGCTACTACCTTATCAGTCTGCCTTTCAAGGTCATGATGAGGCGAAGCCTGCAGCTGTCAGTTCTCTTCTGCCTGAGTAAAATCCAAGCCTCTCTGATCCTGTCTGCTTTCTGCAGCCGGCTGCAAACCTACACTGGGAGCTGGCGTATTCATGACACAATCACAGTGTGGGGGTGAGCTGATAAGTGGTGGACAAACTGACACAACAACTTTCTGAGATTGAAAATTACCACAACTTTATTGATTAGAGATGTAGGTAGGCTTTGGTTTAGGCATTGGGTGTGCATCATGATTATATTATAATAATAATAATAATTTATTATTTATACCCCGCCTATCTGGCTGGGTTTTCCCAGCCACTCTAGGAGGCTTCCAACCAAATATTAAAAACAATACAGCATCAGGCATTAAAAACTTCCCTAAACAGGGCTGCCTTCAGTTGTCTTTTAAAAGTAAAATAGTTGTTTATTGCCTTGACATCTGCTGGGAGGGTGTTCCACAGGGCAGGCGCCACTACTGAGAAGGCCCTCTCTCTGGTTCCCTGTAACCTCACTTCTCGCAGGGAGGGAACTGCCAGAAGGCCCTTGACGCTGGAACTCAGGCTGGATGATGGGGGTGGAGACGCTCGTTCAGGTATATGGGACCGAGGCCATTTAGGGCTTTAAAGGTCAGCATCAACACTTTGAATTGTGCTCGGAAACGTACTGGGAGCCAATGAAGATCTTTCAGAACCAGTGTTATATGGTCTCGGCGGCCACTCCCAGTCACCAGTCTATCTGCCATATTCCGGATTAATTGCAGTTTCCAAGTCACCTTCAAAGGTAGCCCCACATAGAGCACATTGTAGTAGTCCAAGCGGGAGATAACTAGAGCATGTGCCCCTCTGGCAAGACAGTCTGCGGGCAGGTAGGGGCTCAGCCTTCATACCAGATGGAGCTGGTAAACAGCTGCCCTGGACACAGAATTAACCTGCACCTCCATGGACAGCTGTGAGTCCAAAATGACTCCCAGGCTGCGCACCTAGTCCTTCAGGGGCACAGTTACCCCATTCAGGATCAGGGAGTCCTCCTTACCAGCCCGCCCCCTGTCCCACAAGAACAGTACTTCTGTCTTGTCAGGATTCAACCTCAATCCGTTAGCTGCCTCCAGACACTCACACAGGACTTTCACTGGTTCTGATTTAAAAGAGAGGTAGCTCTGGGTATCATCCACATATTGATGAACACCCAACCCAAACCCCCTGATGATCTCTCCCAGCGGCTGCATGTAGATGTTGAAAAGCATGGGGGAGAGGGCGGAACCCTGAGGCACCCCACAAGTGAGAGCCCAGGGTTCTGAACACTCATCCCCCACCACCACTTTCTGGACACAGCCCAGGAGAAAGGAGCAGAACCACTGTATAACAGTGCCCCCAGCTCCCAGCCCCTCAAGACGGTCCAGAAGGATGTTATGGTCGATTGTATCAAAAGCCACTGAGAGATCCAGCAGAACTAGGAAACAGCTCTCACCTTTGTCCCTAGCCTGGTGGAGATCATCAACCAGCACGACCAAGGCAGTTTCAGTCCCATGGTGAGGCCTGAATCCCAATTGGGATCACATAGGGACATTGCAGTCTAGGGATCTTGGTCACACATAACATCTGAAAGCCATGGTGGCAGCTCCTAAGCAAAAAATGTGCCCTGTGAAATCATTGGCATTCAAACCACAAGCTAATATTGCCTTTTTGAGGACAGCTGTGCATTGGCTATGGGAATGTCAGGGACTGGGTGGAGGCAGAGGAATGGTGGAGACTGCCTCCCCATCCTGACCCTTCCAGGGAAGAGGAAGACAGTATAGATTTACAACAAGGGTTTGGGGGAGGTGACAACCCAGAGGCAGATGAGGGGGGAAGTTGGGAAATAATGGGAAAGCCGGAGCAGCAGCTGGCTGGCATATTGACATTAGAAAGCATTCCAGACCCACCATCTCCCAGAACCCGGCAAGCCTTAAAAGTAGGAGAGCAAAGAGCTCAAAGACAGAGGGCACTTAGCAGTACGAGAGGTGATGATGATGATGAATGAGGAAGTGGGAGAGACAGAGGGTGGAGATTCACTTGGGACAACATTATCCAAGAGGCTGGGTTCTATAGCCTCTCTGTGTAAAGTTTGAAATAAAAAAGGACTGTAAGAAACTTTCTCTTGACTTTATACTTTCTGGGTAACCAGGAGCCAACGATAGCATCCTGACAGGGACAAGAATGATTTCTTGACCAGCTTCTTGAAGGAGTCCAACGAGAGCTGGCAGTTCTCAGACCCAGCAGGAATAATAATTAAAAAGTAATCTCAGTCATGAATGACCTGATGTAGCCCTGTTCTGTGTTTCATTGTCCATTACAAAAAGGTGCTGAATGTTTTGAATGCTGCAAATGCGGTGGAGCAACCAACGAGCATGGCTTTGTTGAAGAACTAATTGTCCTGAAACTTGAAACACAATAAATGAAAATCCTTTGAATGTATGGGGAGCAGGCAAAAGGTGGTTTCAATATCGCACTCTGCCATGAGGGCACCCAACCTACACTTTCTGATCAATTTTACTTCATGGTCCATGGCTGAGTATCCAACGAAACATAGTTCGGGTGCTAAACCTCAGTTACTGGATCTTTCCTTTTTCTTGAATATTGAATCTAGTGTCCATTTCTTGTTGTGGTACATTCCAAATCCCACTCTCCCTTCCAATCTATCTATCTGAGAAAGGTTCTGATGAGAATATGCAACAAATAACTTCTCTCAATTTCCCAACTTTAGCTTACCGTATTTTTCTGTGTATAACACAAGGGGTTTTTTGCCCCAAAACTATGTTTAAAATTGGGGCTCGTCTTATACACAGATAGTGCAAAGTGGTGACGGGCGATTGTTGGGAGCTGCGACCAGGAGATTGTAAGTGGCGAATTGCGGCTGCTGATTGGTGTCAGCAGCGAGGGTTGCTGTCAATTGGCTGCTCCTGTGGCAATTGGGAGGGCGATTTGTGGCTGCTGTTGGCAAACGTGTAGACGATAAGTGGCTCCCGCAATGTGTGCGACTTTATGTGCTGGTTGGGTGACCGATGTTCAGTAATCCCCCCCAAAAAAGCTCAACAACTCTGATCAGTCTCCCCCCCCCCCCCAAAAAAAGCCTAACCAGTCTTGGCAACTTCTTTCCTTTTCTTAATTTTGAGTCCCCAAAAATAGGGGGTGGGTTATACATGGGAAAATACGGTAATTACTTTTCACTTAACAATTAACTACACTATTGCTTTGTCAAAAGGACAGTAATTAGTTCTCTTACTCATTCAACCCCCTGTGTAATTTCAGTGCCCATTAGCAAAAGAAAGAGCAAAGACTGCTAAGGATGTCATAAATAAACCTAATACAATTCGGAGGTAGGGAGAGGGATGGGGAATAGGCAAAGGTCCACAGCTCTAATTTTAGATATTCTCAGCTTCAAATCTATCCAGGTGGGGGGGAGTAAAATGTTCAAGTCAGGAAGTTTGAACTGCGGAGGGTTTAATGACTGTGATGTAGAGGAACATGGGGGTTTTCTAGGTTGAGGAAAGATTTGTCCTATACTGACAATGATGGTTTTAGTCATCTTTCTGCTGGTCCTATTTCCTCACATGTCGTGTGCACCTAATGTTGTTCAATGCCGTATCCGTTATCCACAGCCTCCAGTTCATAAATACCACCAGAAAGGAGACCTCATCATTGGTGGCATTGCTTACCATGCTGGTATTGTTGCCAGTAAAATACTCTTCAATGAAGAACCCCTACCAACACTGACAGAGTCATTTGTGTAAGTCCTTAACGATTGTTTGCATTTCTCTCTATGTATTTTGTCATTGGCAACACTAGAGCTGCAGAGCTCTGACTTTTAGGTTTGGACTGCAGGAAAAATTTAGTCCATTAAGTCAGGGATAGCCAATGTGCTACCCTTCAGAGGTTAATGAACTACAACTCCCATCAGCCCCAACCAGGTAGGTGAGTGGTCAGGGATTATGGAAGCTGTGGTCCAACAATGTTTGGAAGAGAGCACCACAATGGCTACCCCTGATGTAAGGGGACGTAGAGAAAAAGACTTTTTTCACATCAGCACTGTGAATGTTTATACATATATTGTGTGTGTATGTGTGTGCTTGTACAAATCACTTTACTTATTTTAAAAAACATTCTCTTTGCCCCCTTTATGTTTCTTTCTTCTTCCATCAAATGCTGCACCACAACTTTTGTGCCACAACTTACTGTAGGGAATTGGTTTTATAATAAACACCAGTTTAGCTATTTGTGCTTGTTTATTTTTTTATGAGCCTATGGAGCTCCCTGCCACATTAATTCAGATTTCCTCAATGGGACGATTTTCCACTGCTGCTATTCCCCTTAAAGTGCCTTTAAAGCATCCGATTAACTTGCCCTGATAGCTTTAGTCATAAAACGGACACTTAATCTGGAGACTGGATTAACTATTCACTAGGATTTTTTATGAAAGGTATGAAAGGTACATAATGGGGTACTGAAATATACAGCTATATATGCTTGACAACAGTTTCTAAAGAAATTCATGGTTACTGACACCAAGCTATATACAGTTTTTACCTCAGGCCAAATTCTCTAAATCTCCACCCCAGCCAAATTCACTCACAACCTAGTCCAAGTCTTGGGAAAACCCAATTTGCATAGCCTTCTTCTGGTAAGATCTTGATATAGGGCAGCCTCTCAGGTCTTACAGCCACCTGCTGCCTTCTTCTGACCTTCACAAGAACGGTATGTTTGTGCATTGGGGATTAATAACTTAACATTCAGAACTTCGCTATCCACTTTCATCTCAGCTTCTCTGGTTTGGGTCTCACACGTTCCTCTTTCCCAACTGAACGTTAACCCGCAACTGTCAGTTAACTGTCCTGCTTATGTAGAATGCGAATGTTACTAGTATGACTGTGAATTAGTGTGTTAAATAGCACCTTTAAGAGATGGTAGGAATTGTAGAGTTGGAACAAAGTCTGTGCTCTCTGCAGGGATGTTAGCAACTGCAGTATCCCTGACAGATGCCATTCAGCCTCTGCTTAAATACTTCCAGTCAAGGACAGCTCACCACTTTTCAAAACATTCTCTTTCACTCTGAAGGAGTGATTAATAATACAATGTTTCTCCTAATGTACAGCTAAAATCTGATTTCTTGAAATTTTCAATCATTACCCCAAGTCCTCCTTTTGATGCAATATAGAGAATAAGTCTGCTCCACCTTCTGCATGACAGCTTTTTGATATTTTACAAAAGCTATCCTGCCTCTCTAAAGGATTCCCTTTTCAGTCTAAATATGCCCAGCTCACTCAAGTTTTCAGGTTAGTTCATTTTAGGAAATTATCTCTACAAAGATACCCTACTCAGATATTATATGGAGTGTCATGCTTTGAACACATATGGAACAAACTCCATAAGAAAGGGAAATTGCAAAACACACAAAAAAGTATAGATTTCCTACAAAAGAGACACAAAACTCTTGATAAAGTATGATAACATTTTTCAGTATTAGAAGTACTGGGGAAGGCAGCAATAGTTTTATTACAGATTTATATGGGCATTTCTTATTTCTTAGGGCAAACAGTGCTTCAAGAAAGGGAATATATAGATATTGAAATAATTAAGTAATAATAAATAAATGTGGCGCAGAACAAAGTGGCAATAGTTACACTAAATACCTTTCTGATCCAGAATACTACTCTCATTCTAGTGTAGTGCCTAAGCATTACCAACATTCCGTGGCCTTGGCCTTTGCAGTAAAGGAGATCAATGAAAACCCTCAGATTTTACCCAATCTCACTTTGGGCTTCCACATCTATGACAGCCATAACAATGCAAGGAGGACCTATCATGCCACATTGATACTTCTATCAGCACTGGAGAGATTAATCCCTAGTTATCTTTGTGACAAACAGAAAAATCTAATAGCTGTCATTGGGGGACTGGACGCCCACATTTCCACTAATGTGGCAACTCTCCTGAATAACTATAAGATTCCACAGGTAGGACAGTTGTGTGTGATTGCGCACTCACTATGGGAATTTATCTTATACTGCCTTGATCCTTTCACATTTACTATGTGTGCCTTGGAAATAATGAGGTACACTTCACATCTGCAATTAATCCAGAATGCAGCAGCTAGACTGGTGACTGGGAGTGGCCACCGAGACCATATAACACCCGTTCTAAGAGACCTACATTGGCTCCCAGTACATTTCTGAGCACAATTCAAAGTGTTGGTGCTGACCTTTAAAGCCCTAAATGCCCTTGGCCCAGTATACCTGAAGGAGCATCTCCACCCCCCACCATTCAGCCCAGACCCTGAGGTCCAGTGCCAAGGGCCTTCTGGTGGTTCCCTCCCTGCGAGAAGTGAGGTTACAGGGTACCAGGCAGAGGGCCTTCTTGGTAGTGGCACCTGCCCTGTGAAACGCCCTCCCATCGGATGTCAAGAAAATAAGCAACTATCTTACTTTTAAAAGACATCTGAAGGCAGCCCTGCTTAGGGAAGTTTTTAATGTTTAATGCTATATTGTGTTTTTAATATTTATTTGGGAGCCACCCCGAGCGGCTGGGGAAACCCAGCCAGATGGGCGGGGTATAAACAATATTATATTATTATTATTATATTTTAGTCTTTCGTCTGCTGCTGGTGATTTCTCTTGGTGCTACAGTTTGATTTGCTTTGTTTTTAGGGTTGTTTTTAATTCAGGGTGTCTGAGATTTGTATTTGAAAACTGTCAAGTTTTATTTTATCACAGGAAGGTGGAGTTTAAATGATGCAATAAATAATAAATGAAAATGCTCTTTATGGTTCATTCATAAATGTAAAAATATGTAAGTGGGATTTAGGACCCTATTCATATAATCCATTTAAGATGGAACTGAGGAGATTTCACCCCTCCCATATCCAAGAATCTCCTGATGATCTCTGCTGACTCTCCAGAGAGGAGGAGCAGTGTTCTGTTCTCTACTTATTCTGCTCCAGCACCACATCAAACAGTCAGTCAGTCAGTGTGTCGGAGAGAGAGAGAGTGAGTGTTACAGATCGTGTGTATAGATAAGGTTGCTGCTAAGAGCAGCTGCAGACACTCAGTGCAGTTCAGCTTTTTCATTTAGCTCTGTATATAGTTGTATTATAGTTGTAGATAGAATAAAGAAGATATTCTACAGAGCTGCTCTCCGAGTCGTTTATATACTCTGCTAGACTCTGCTATACTCTGCTGTGCGACGACTGTCTTCTTGTTGGAGTGAATCCGGTTCTCACAACTCTAAGCTGTGAGTCCACAGCACTTTGACCTGTTCCTGTGCAGAAGGTGGTCTCTGGAAGTGCTACCCAGCTCGCCTAGCCCAGTCGGGGCTGAAGTGGATGAGTCCAGTTGGTGACACCGGCTCAAGGGCGATGCTGACAGGAACCCCACTTTTCCAATGACACTTGGAACAGGCAACAGGGAAAGGTCAAGGGGTATAGGGCTCACTATTTATTGTGGACACCCAAGTAGACACAAGGGCTTCCATCAGCAGATCCATAGATGGCTTCCATCAACAGAGGAAACAGCACTGGATTCCATTGTAGGTGGGTTGTTTCAAACACTTCATGATACAATATAAATTCTGCTATTATTGTCTTCTATATGCCCCCTACCCAATCTCTTTTCAGCTCATATATGGCTCTGTTCCATCAACGAACGATGGACATTCATTCTACCAGATGGTCCCACATGAAGCCCTTCAACATACAGGAATTGTCTCTTTGCTTCTGTATTTCGGGTGGACATGGATTGGGGTCCTTTTACTGAATGACGAAAGTAGTGATAGGCATTTGCAAACAGTATTGCCAATGTTTTCCCAGAGAGGAATTTGCTTTGCCTTCATAAAAAGAGTCCCCACATTAACATCTGATGCTGAAGTGAACAATATCCTAGAAAATGGAGCAAAAATGTATAATGAAATAATGGACAGCAGCACCAATGTAGTTGTGTTTTATGGAAAATCTAATTCCATGACATTTTTGAGATGGTTCCCATATTATTCAGGACATGAGCCACATCTACGGAAAGGCATAGTGTGGATAACGACGGCTCAAATGGAACTCACTTCATTGGTTTATCAAAAATACTGGAAAACAGAAATATTCAATGGTATGCTGTCTTTCACAATCCACTCCAATGACTTACCAGAATTCAAACAATTTGTTGAGAAACGAAATCCTTCCAGCACAAAAGAAGATGGTTTTATCAGACAATTCTGGCAAGAGGCCTTTGGCTGTGTCTTCCCCGATGCAGATGTGGAAGAAGTGATGGGCGATATTTGCAGTAGTGAAGAGAAGCTAGAGACCCTTCCAGCACCATTTTTTGAGATGAGCATGACAGGCTACAGCTACAGTGTGTACAATGCTGTCAATGTTGTTGCTCATGCTTTACATGACATGTCCTCATCTAGACTCAAACTCAGAGCAATGGATGGCAGAGGAGCACCGAAGTGGCAAAAGCAACAGTTTTGGCAGGTAATAGGCACAACAACATCATACTGTATAACAGAGTTCTGCAATTGTGCTGCAGTAGAACTCAATCAGTGTAATAAAACTTGCCAAACCCACACCCCACTCATCTTTCATCCTTCATCTTCCATCAACTAATATTAAAAGTTTCAGGCCTTGAGGGATGACTTTCTTGTCCATAGAAGTGCAAAGTATGGGGAAAATATCCTCCAGGTCTAACTTTCATGGTGGCGGGCTTCCCTCTGAGCCATCCCCAATGTGGCCGTTAAGATCCCCACATAATAGAATTCGTGCAGCTGTGAAATTCACACTTATTTGCTCTATAAGAGTTGTTAGCTCTGTCCAAATCCTAACCACCACAGCTAAGGTGTGTGCCGGAGGGAGGTAGATGTTAATACAGAAAAAAGGGCTTCCTGCCACTGCACTAATTTGTAGTGGTAAGAAATGTTCATAAAGGAGACCAGACTCCACAATGCTGATTTCGCCAGCTAGATCCAGTGAGATAAAGGTGGTAGACCCCCCCCCCACTTCCTCGACCCTTTATATGCCTCTTGACTCCTGGGAGACTATGCTGGCAGTATTCCTGCAGGTGCGGTGGGTGGGTAAATTGCAGCCAAATTTCTTGCAGGCAGAGGATATCAAATTTCTGTTGGAACATAGTAGATCTTTCTTGTTGTCCCACCCTGCCAAGTTCCATGTGAGAATATGAATATCTTTCTGGGGTCTGCTAAGTCAATACTGGGAGCTCTCAGGTGGTCTCATTGTAGCACCAACGCCACTGTCACCAGCTTTTGACCTTGAAAATGCAAGGGTTATTTTTGCTACAGGTCTTTTTTGGAATTTACAAATGTCAGTTTCCCTTCCCTAGATGAGAGCCCTCTGCATTCAGTCGAATTCTTAGGCTGAATCTGTGTGTTATTGGGGAAGATGACAAATGCTGCCATCTCAGCTCTCCATCTCACCCTACCTCTCCTACTTTGTTTTCCATTTCTGGACCCTGCAGCCTGGTTTCTATTTTGTGCTGTGGGTCCCCTGTTCCTCTGTCTGTTCTCAAGCTTTGTTAGTACTAAAGCAGCCTATTGGTTTATTGTCAGTGAATAGAGCATAGTATTATGAGTTGTTGTCTTTGTCCATGGAGTTTGAGACAACAACTCATAATACTATGAGTTTTCCCAGTAGTGATGTATGGAAGTGAGAGCTGGACCATAAAGAAGGCTGATCGCTGAAGAATTGATGCTTTTGAACTATGGTGCTGGAGGAGACTCTTGAGAGTCCCATGGACTCCTATCCATTCTTAAGGAAATCAGCCCCGAGTGCTCACTGGAAGGACAGATCCTGAAGCTGAGACTCCAATACTTTGGCCACCTCATGAGAAGAGAAGACTCCCTGGAAAAGACCCTGATGTTGGGAAAGATGGAGGGCACAAGGAGAAGGTGATGACAGAGGACGAGTTGGTTGGATAGTGTTCTCGAAGCTACCAGCATGAGTTTGACCAAACTGCGGGAGGCAGTGGAAGACAGGTGTGCCTGGCATGCTCTGGTCCATGGGGTCACGAAGAGTCGGGCACGACTAAACAACTAAACAACAACAGCAGCATTATGAGTTGAGGGGTGCTAGATCCCTCTAAATTCCTGATTCCAGAAGGGTTTAGAATTTAACCAATGCTTGGAGTCTTAACCTGGGTGCCAACAAATGTAAAAATATAAGACAGGCCAGGTTCCTGAGTTCAGGAAATGAACTGGGAGAAGAGCCATTAAGGAGGAAAGTATTGGATGACCAACAAAGCAAAGACTCTGTGTCAGATGGCTCTTGGGAGGGGGGGGGGGCCTCTTCCAGCTCTGAGATAGATAGCAGAGACTTAGCAGGATTGAATTTAGAATTGCACTTAGGGTTGATGTGACCTAGCACAAAAATGTTGCAGGCTGTAAGCGGTGGCAAGCTGGAAGGGAAAATGAGCATGTTTGATTTCTGTTTGAACCTGAGGCTGCAGCTATGGGAGAAGCAATACGCTTTTGGCATGTGATGCTGGGAATCCCTCCATCATAGGCTCAGAATGTATATATGTGTAAATAAACCATATATCGTAAAGACACCACAGTTTCTGCTGTGCCTCCCAAAATGTTTGCCATGTATGTTGTATTTCATTTTGCAAATCACTTTGAGAGTTGGTTTTTGCAAAATTTGTAATAAATCTGAAATTAATAATAAAATATCATCATTATTATTATCCTTGTTAACATGACACCCCTCTTCCTATCTCTGTGTCATAAAGAGTGAAAATTCCCCCCCCAAAAGAAAAACATACACAACATTAGACCTCAATATGATCCAACTTAAGCCTTTTCTAAACTCTTGCTTTTCCCTATTCAACCTAGCTCCATCACTTTCTCAAAAGTGTCTCGTTTAACAACAGCGGTGGGGACAAGGTTGCCTTTGACCAGCATGGGGAGTTAGTAGCTGGATTTGATGTTATCAACTGGATTGTTTCTTCAAACCAAACATTTCATAGAGTGAAAGTTGGGAGGGTAGATCCCAACCAAGTATTCACTATCAATGCGGAAGCCATAACGTGGTACAGCTGGTTTAACCAGGTAGGGCCCTATTGTCAGCAATTTGAAAATACATCAAATTTTGAATGAGCATTATAAACACCTATAAAATATTGCCTTTTAAAAATGTGGTTTCACAAGCTGCTATGGTCTTGTCTTTGTCAATTGAGGAGTCTGAAGGAAACTTAAATTGTCACTCTATTGATTTAAATAGACAAAAAATCACAATCTATGTCATTTAACATTCAACCAAGCTCCATCCATTCTAGTTAGTAGATGCTGTTTTAAAAGTGTGTCTATAACTCTTATACATCTGATCACAGCATCTATTTGCAATGTCCAGTTGTGTATGAAAACCCAAGCTTTATAAGTCTTAAATAAACTACTGTGTAACAGCCCATATAGGAAACAAAGTACAGTGTTAATTTATGGAGAACTGCTCGATTTTATAATGTAAAAATTGTAAATATAGACATTATAGGTATATATTGTGTTAATTTTTGAAAAATCACAAGAGATGGTAGCATTGACCTCATCTATACATTACTGAAAGGAGGCATTACTTTAGTAGCATATGAAAAGTTGCTGAAAATATAAGAATTCCATCCCCATTATTCGCAGCATGATAATTCTGATCTCTCATATATGGATTAGTCACAGCCTGTGTCTTTGTGTTCTGAGAGATGCCATCCTGGTTCTAGGAAGAAAGTGAAAGAAGGGGAGCAATTCTGCTGCTACGATTGCATCTCATGTCCTGAAGGGAAGATCTCAGCTCAGGAGGGTAAGAATTATGAGTATATGGAACAGAATTACAAAACTGAATCACTTTGGTTAAAAGATAGAGTGTGCATGTAAGATTATGGCTATATCAGATTGTCTCCTCTACAGTGCTTGAATTGTGATTGAAATTTTTGATACAGTGGGATTTGGAGGGAGCTGTTACTGAAGAAGAAACAACCTGGTGTGTGATCATTTGCCTCAGGTTTTTCACAACAGATTCCATCAGTAAAAATGACAATGCCTTCCAAGCATTTAGACAAGATGTAGTTCTGGTGATATCAAAGGCAAGGTTGAGGTTCACCCACTAAGTGGGTGTCTCAATTGTGGTTTTCTTGTTCCTCTTCAGTAGTTATTGCCAGAAGAGGACGAGCATTAGGAAGGTTGTGAACTATTTTTCTGGACTTAGCTGCCAACTTTCATTTATTTGTCAAATTGACTATTGTAATCTACTTTACTTGATTCTGTTTTGAACAACAGTAGAGAGAGTTCTACAGACATTGTGTGATGGCATCTGGCCTGACTTGGTGTAAAACTCCAGACCGGCAAAGAAACTTCTCTGGCCCCCCACATGTAGCAGGGCTGTAGATGTGATGATGGCCCCACACATCCATAAAGCCCCACCTGCCTGGGAGAAAGTTAGGCCTGCACTCTAAGACTCCATCTATTTAACAATGTATACCCTTAGATTAACAGACATAGAAAACTGTTTCATTTTCCATGATACCACCCCACCTCCACAACTGATTCTGGCTATCACAGAATATATCAGAAGGCCACAGAATCCCAGTTGTTTCTGGCATTGCTTTGGTACAGTTGAGAAAGATATCCCACAGCTGTCCGATTCCCTGACCTGCAGCAGTTAAGGAATTTTTGATGAGGTGGATGTCCTCTTTCATGTGGCTCTGCCACTCTGGGCAGGTGGAATCTACCACTGGTGGTATGCCTGCCAGCAGTAGTGCACGTAACTCACCCCTATGGGGTGTTTCAGGGAAAGATCTCAGCCAGAAAAGAATCTGCTGGATCCTAAACCAGCTCAGATGCTAGGAAGCTGCCTGGGAGCTGGCATAGCAAAAATACAAGATCCCCATGGGTGGCGTAGGAATCCATCCTGAGAGGAATTTTCTGGTCTGTGTTAGAAACTGCTTGAAATTTTAGAAATTTCTAAGCATTGATACCAAACCCAGGTGCCCCCTTATCAGTTCTCCAAGGTTAGTATTTGTGAGAACCAGTTAATTAAACCCTGTGATGGGAGGCAGGTGTTTGTCCTTCAAGATGGGAGTGGTAAGTACTCACTGTTTCGAAGGCTCCATCAGTTAAGCATCATGATTGGTTGCATCAAGTCATGGGGTTGGGGCCAGCTTTAGTTTAAATCTGGCTTAGGCCACTATATGGGAGTTCTCTTTGCAATGTAGTTACTATTGCCTGTTATGCTACTAACCTGAAACCTGAGGTATCCTCAGCTTCATCTATGCTGCATAAATACTTGTTCAGTTTTTAGTCAGCTTTAGTTGTCAGTTAGCTTTGTTATTTCATGGAATTGTTGAGCTGGAAGAGACCCTGAGAATAATCTAGTCCAACCCCCTATGATGCAGGAATATGCAGCTGTCCCATATGGGGAACAAACCTGCAACCTTTTTTAAACCTTGTAACTTTATTTTAGTACAGTGGTACCTCGGGTTACATATGCTTCAGGTTACAGACACTTCAGGTTACAGACTCCGCTAACCCAGAAATATTACCTCATGTTAAGAACTTAGCTTCAGGATGAGAACAGAAATTGTGTGCTGGCAGCGCAGCAGCAGTGGGAGGCCCCATTAGCTAAAGTAGTACCTCAGGTTAAGAACAGTTTCAGGTTAAAAACGGGCCTCCAGAACAAATTAAGTTCTTAACCCGAGGTACCACTGCAATCATTTATTATACTTTTTAAAATAAGTTTTGTTTTTTGAGTTCCTGGACCTACCCAGCTTGGTTACATTCCAGAAATGGGTCAGTCTCTACACTATGATCTGCCCTGTCTGGGGACAGTAAATATATTAATTTTAACTGAGGTATATACATTTTCATCAAGACAACCATAGCAATTCAATAAAACATTGAGTTAGACCTATAAACCTCCATGACACTTAACTCACCGATCCTACTCTTCATGGTGTAAATGCTGAATGTATCCTTAAATAAAGAAAGAAGATTCCACCTAAACATTAGGAAGAACTTCCTGACAGTAAGAGCTGTTCAACAATGGAATTTGCTGCCAAGGAGTGTGGTGGAGTCTCCTTCTTTGGAGGTCTTTAAGCAGAGGCTTGACAACCATATGTCAGGAGTGCTCTGATGGTGTTTCCTGCTTGGCAGGGGGTTGGACTCGATGGCCCTTGTGGTCTCTTCCAGCTCTATGATTCTATGATTCTATGATTCTATGAGTGTGAAATGTTTTCTGCAGAAAACAAACAATTACAGCATGTTGTGATTAAGACTACATGTTTTCTTCTATAGACATGAATGACTGTAATACATGCTCAGATGAAGAATATCCAAACAAGAACCAGAATTTGTGCATACCAAAGGATATAAGTTTCTTATCTTATGGAGAACCTTTGGGCATCAGTTTAGCTTGTTTTGCTCTTTACTTTTCTATGATCACAGCTCTAATGCTGGGAACATTTATGAAACACCACAACACGGCCCTTGTCAAAGCCAACAATCGAGACCTCACCTACACCCTCCTCATCTCACTCCTACTCTGCTTCCTTTGTGTGTTTCTATTTATAGGCCAACGTAATATGGTGACATGTCTCCTCCGACAAACGGCTTTTGGCATCATCTTCTCAGTAGCTGTTTCTTGTGTGTTGGCAAAAACTATCACAGTGGTTTTGGCTTTCATGGCCACCAAGCCAGGATCTAGGATGAGGATGTGGGTGGGGAAGAGACTGACTAATTCCATTGTGGTTTCCTGCTCCCTTGTACAAGCAGGTGTTTGTGCTGCCTGGTTGGGATCCTCACCCCCATTCCCCGATGCTGATGTGCACTCAGTGACTAAAGAAGTTGTACTGGAATGTAATGAGGGATCTGTGACTATGTTTTACTGTGTCCTGGGCTACATGGGCTTCCTGGATCTTGTCAGCTTCACTGTTGCCTTCTTTGCCAGGAAGTTACCTGACAGTTTCAATGAAGCAAAATTCATCACTTTCAGCATGTTGGTCTTTTGCAGTGTTTGGCTATCTTTTGTTCCAACCTACCTTAGTACCAAGGGGAAATACATGGTAGCTGTGGAGATCTTCTCTATCTTAGCCTCTGGAGCTGGTCTGCTGTGCTGCATCTTTGCTCCCAAATGCTACATTATTTTGTTGCGACCTGAGCTGAACAACAGAGAGCATCTAGTAAGAAGTAAGGTCTGAAGTGTTGTTGTGTCTGCATCATACCATATAATTTCAAAATCTAGTGTGGTACATCAGCGTGAAAAGCAGAATATTAGCTGGTAAGGATTTCCTCCTATAGGGTACAGGTTACTGGTCCTTCACTGAGACTTTGCAGGGGGTGCCTCATTCTATTTCTAAATTCGGGATCTGTAGGGTGGGGGGTGCACACAAACTCCTATTCTTTTCATGGGACTTAGAAATAAGGGACTCATTGTATCTAACACCTTGTAGGCTTTCATACATGATCTGTGGGCTGCATTTGGAGCACACACAGCTGATTTGTTGGTTCATTTAGCTCAGTATTGTCTGAGCCAGTGTCCCAAGGCAGTGGTGAACTGGATGAGGGGCAATAAACCAAATCTTCCGAAGACAGATGTTCTATGTTGAGTTGGTTCCTGTATCCAGAGGACAGGCCCACTGCTTGTCCTGGATGAGGCTAAACTCCCTCTAAAGGAGCAGGTGCATAGCTTGGGAATACTCTTGGATATGTGTTAATTATAAGATGCCCAAGTGACCCTGGTGGGTTGCAGTGCCTTTTACCAGCTTCATTTCTTATGGCATCTATGAATGTACATTATGTAGACAAACATGTTTTCCATTGCAATTCCCAGGGGAAATGCCCAGATCTGAACAGGTGATTTCCTGATTCATTAATTCTGAAAAGTGTCAATTTTTGTGCTCATCCAGCCCACTGTAGAATTTCAGTTGCCATGAACAAAACAAGTAGCAAAGGCACTAAAGGATATTACAAATCTGTCCCCCACCATTTACAGACGGAGGGGCTGGGGACCAAGGACAGCCATCTGTTGTTGTAATGGCTTTAGGGGTTGCTTGTGCGTAAGTTACCGCCGCTCTGGGCTAGGTTGTCTGGTTAAACCGTTTCTCACTGGACAGCCATCCACTCCGTGGCTGTTCAGTCGCTGGCAGAATCCGTCAGTGGGCGTTTCTTGAACCTCTTCCAGCAAAGAAGTTCTTTGACGCCAAGTCGCCGCCTACTTTCCCTGCGCGGAAGTCTTCTGCGCAGGGTGTGGGCAGCGGAGGACCTGTGCTCTCCTCGCTGGTCTCCTGCGAAGAGTCCTGGAGCCTCCTCTCTGCTTCCCCCATTGGCCCCCCTCTATCCCTGGTGTTGTGCTGATTTTCTTCCCCAGCCGGAGACCTGCCTCTCTCCCTGCTTGGCCCCTCTCCAGCATCGCTGTGGAGCCTCGCCTCCTCCGCTCGTTCCAATGGCAGTTCCCTGACATCCATCTCCCCCCCAGAACCCCCTCCACCCCCGGCCCGACCGTTGGATCCAACTTCGTCCCTGTCCTCGGCCGATGATGCAGGGAATCCCCGGAAGGAGCTGTCGCCATCCTCAGAGAATTCAAAACCCGTTTCCCACCCGCTCTGATCTCTCCCCGCGGGGTGGGCCTCCCAGTCTGAATCTTCCCTCTCCGACGCTTCTCCTCCCTCCTCTTCGGAGGCAGGAAAACCCTCAAAGTCCTCCTCGTCGTCAGTGGTGCCAAATTGCTCCTCCCAGAATCTCGCTGGTGGTTTTGGTTTGTGTGGGAACCAACTGTGGAACTCTTCCACTAGATACCCGTCATTGATTGCCTCCACGGGAACCCACGTGTCTTCTGACCGGGGTTCTCCCTCCCAAGCTATCAAGTACTCTACCTTGCGCCCTCGCCACCTGGAATCGAGTATTTCCATGGCTTGGTTGTGGTGTTCCCTCTCCTCTACCTGCGGGTGTGTGGTGATTTCTCCCTCCCATCCCGGGAATTCCCGCCCCTCCCTGTACGGAGAGAGTAGGGACCTATGGAACACCGGGTGTAACTTCATGCTGTCAGGCAGCTTGAGCCTGAAAGCCACGGGGTTCACCTGCTGTGTTACCTCAAAAGGTCCCAGCCGCCTCGGCTGCAACTTCTTGCACCCTCCCTTAAAGGGTAACCCTCGGGTTGACAACCACACCCGGTCCCCCACCCGTATGGTCTCCCCTTCCCGACGGTGCTTGTCTGCCTGCCTCTTGTAGATTTCTTTGGCCCTCTCCAAATTCATCTGGAGTTGCTGGTGCAAGGCCTCCATTTCTTCCACAAACTGCTCTGCTGCAGGTACGCTCCACCCTTCCTCCCCCCTCCCCGGGAAGGCCCTGGGGTGACACCCATAATTGGCCATGAACGGGCTCATTCCTATGGACACGTGTTCAGCGTTATTGTATGCAAATTCAGCCAGCGCTAGTTTCTCTACCCAATCGTTCTGTCTCTCTCTGACGTAGCAGCGTAGGTATTGCTGGAGTATACTGTTCGCTCTTTCTGCTTGCCCGTTGGTTTCCGGGTGTCTCGCCGTCGAGAAGCCCACCTCGACTTGCAGCAAGCTCATGAGCTTCCTCCAGAACCTTGAAGTAAATTGTTTCCCGCGATCTGAAATGACCCTCGAGGGATCTCCATGCAACCTGAAGATGTGATCCACAAACAATCTGGCCGTTTCCTCTGCCATCACCGCATGTGAGCAAGCTATGAAATGGCACATTTTTGTCAGTAGATCGACTACTACCATGACTGCTGTCTTCCCCCTTGATTTGGGCAAATCTGTCATAAAATCTATGGACACCACCTCCCAGGGTCTTCCCGGCGTGGGTAAGGGTTCCAGTAACCCTGCAGGGGCCGCCCTCTCCCCCTTTGCCCTCTGGCAGCGGTCGCACCCCGTACGTACTCCCGTACATCTTCCCTTACCCTTGGCCACCAGAACTGCCTGGTGACAAGCAGCATGGTCTTGTGCTGACCAAAGTGCCCCGCTGTTGGGTTGTCGTGGAGTTGTTTGAGTACCCTTCCCCTCAAGGTCTCCCCCGGTACGTACAGCGCTCCCTTGTAGTACAGTACCCCTTCCTTTTCCTCAAACTCTCCATGGTTTTCCCTTCCTTCCCGTAGTTCCCTGATTTTAGTTTGGGCGAACTCGTTGTCCCTGGTGAGACCGGCTAGTTCTCGTTTCCCAACCAACACTCCCCCACACACCCATCTGTCCTCGGGGAACACGTGTCGGGCTTCCGGCGGTCCCTCTCCTTCCATGTACTCCAGCTTCCGGGAGAGAGCATCGGCTCTAACATTCTCTCCCGGCACATACCGGATCTCAAAGGAAAACTTGGAGAACTCTTGTGCCCATCGAATCTGTCTCTGGTTGAGTACTCGCGCAGTCCTCCAGTACTCCAAGTTCTTGTGATCCGTGCAAACCTGGATCTTGTGCCGCGCCCCTATTAACAGATGTCTCCATCGGCGAAACGCTGCATAGATAGCTAGCAGTTCGCAGTCATACACCGTGTAGTTCTGCTCCGACTTGCTCAGCTTCCTCGAGAAAAAGGCGCATGGCCTCCAGTCTTGCTGGGTTCCTGGCTGCAAAAGTACGGCTCCTATGGCCCGGTCTGACGCGTCGGTCTCTAGCCTCATGGGTTTCTCCAGATCCACGTGCAGCAGCTGCTCTTCCGACGCGAACGCTTTCTTCAGGCTTTCAAGGGATTGCTGTGCCCCTTCCGTCCAGACGAACTTCTTTTTGCTACTGAGACAATCTGTGATGGGTGCTGTTAAATGGGCGAAGTTCTTGATGAACTTCCTGTAGAAGTTGCTGAACCCTAGGAACCTCTGCACGTCCTTCCGGGTCTTGGGGGCCTTCCATTCCAGTACCGCCTGCACCTTGCTGGGGTCCATAGCTAGGCCCTTGTCTGACAACTTGTACCCCAGAAACTCGACCGCCCTTGCGTGAAATTGGCATTTTTCCAGCTTGACCCACAACTGGTGCTTCTGCAGTCTCTTTAGCACTTCCCTGACATCTCTGACATGTTGCTTCTCATTGTCAGAATAGATTAAGACGTCGTCCAAGAAGGCTACGCAGTTTTTGTACAGCAGGGACCCCAACACGTGGTGCATGAAAGCTTGAAAGCAGGCGGAGCCCGACTGTAATCCGAAGGGCATAACTAAGTACCCAAAGGCTCCCAGGGGGGTGAACATGGTGGTTTTCCATTCGTCCCCCTCCCTCATCCTGATCAAATTGTATGCTCCCCTGAGGTCCAGCTTGGTAAAAAATTTCCCCTGCCTCACCCGTGTTAAAATGTCGTCAATCCTGGGCATTGGGAAGGTCACGGGTTCTGATACAAGGTTCAAGGCCCTAAAATCTACGACTAATCTGGGCTGATTAGTATCCTTTTTGTCCACAAAGAACACCAGACTGCCCCCCACCGCCTTTGATTCTCTTATGAAACCTCTTTTCAGGTTCTTGTCAATAAACTCCAGCAACTCCTGCATCTCCCTGTCCGACATGGCATACAGTTTACCCACCGGCAGCTGAGCCCCTGGGAGTAGGTTGATTTGGCAGTCAAAGGGCCTATGGGGGGGTAGTCTATCCGCCTCCTTCTCGCTGAAGACCTCCTGCAGGTCAGCATATTGGGGTGGCACCTTCCCTTTTGGCTCCACAGCCACTCCAGCCAACCTGGCCACTGTCATCCTTGGGGTTTCCCCCCCCATGCAGTGTTCCAAGCAGTAAGCTGACCCAAAGGTGACTGACCGCTGATGCCATGCCACTACTGGATCATGCAGTGCCAGCCAGCTCATTCCCAGTATTATTGGGGGTCCTGACAGTGTGGCTACGTGAAAGGCAATGGTCTCTGTGTGCCTGGAAACCCTCATTCTCATTGGCGGGGTCTGGTGCGTCACCTCCCCTCCCAGAAGTTCCCTGCTGTCGATGGTGGTCACTTGCAAGGGAAAATCCAGAGGCAGCAGGTGGAGTTGGTGTTCTAGAGCGAAGCTCTTGCTGAAGAAATTGCAGGAACTGCCTGAATCCAGCAGCCCCTTCACCTTGACTGGGTGCCCATTTGGGAGTTCTAGCACCACTTCTATGGCTATAGCTGCCCTGGGAGGGTCTGGTTGGGGCACTTCTATTGGTTGTTGGCTTGGCTGCTGCCCCCGCTGATTGGCAGCCAAGCTTGGCCGTTTCCCTGGGCCTGATCCGTTTCCCCCTTCCCCTCACAGCCAGCAGCTCCCACCATCCCTTGCCAGGCCTTTCTTTGAGGGCAGACCCTGGCAAAATGTCCTGGCCGTTGGCAGAGGAAACACTTATTGTGGGTTTTCCAATCCTTTCCCTCCCTCTTGCGCCCTTCAGTGGAATTTGAAACCTCTCTCTCGCGCGCGCCATCTATTTCCATTGGCTCAGCTGGCTGGGAAGGCTGCCTCGGCATTTCAGGAATGCGGTAGTCATGGTAACGTTCCCCTCTCCCTTCGCTCTTCTCCTGAGCCCGCGCTTCCTGCCTTGCTCCAATCGCAAGCACAGCCTTGGTCAGCTGGTCCATCGACTGCGGGCGGGGCGCGCGGGAAAGCTCATCCTTGACCGTTGGGGACAACCCCTCCTCAAACAACATCTGAATGGGTTCAGCGTCCAGATCCCACCCAAGTCGGTGGATTAACATCGCAAAGCGCGACCAGTACTCTCTAACAGATTGGCTCCCCTGATTGCACCCCATCAATTGCCGTCGAACCACATTTTTCTCCACTCCGCTTGAAAACATTGCATTCATTGCCTGAAAAAATTTCCTGATGTCTTTCAAGGCGGCATTTTACGTTGCCATTAGGGGCCTGATCCATTCCCGCGCGCCATCCTCCAGATGCCCCACAATGTAGGCCACCCTCTCCCCATCATCCACAAAGTCATCATGCTGCAGTTCCAAAGCGTACTCTATTTCCGTTCGGAACGCGTTGTAGTCCTGGGGCTTCCCCCCAAACTTGTGCACCAGCCCCGGTACCTTCCTTGCGATGGGGGTGGGTCTGACCTTGGTATCCTGAGCCCTCCGTTCTTCCAGCCTCACCGTCAGCAGAGCCACATGCTGTTCTAAATCTCGGATCCTCTCCACCAGATTCTGCACTCCAGCTGCTCGCTCCGTGGCGCCGGCTTCTCCGGTTTGACTCATTATGCTCCCCTGCCTGTCGCTGCGCACAAGCAACTTCAGGGACTGATGGATTGCTGTAATGGATTTAGGGGTTGCTTGTGCGTAAGTTACCACCGCTCTGGGCTAGGTTGCCTGGTTAAACCGTTTCTCGCTGGACAGCCATCCACTCCGTGGCTGTTCAGTCACTGGCAGAATCCGTCAGTGGGCGTTTCTTGAACCTCTTCCAGCAAAGAAGTTCTTTGACGCCAAGTCGCCGCCTACTTTCCCTGCGCGGAAGTCTTCTGCGCAGGGTGGGTGTGGGCAGCGGAGGACCTGTGCTCTCCTCGCTGGTCTCCTGCGAAGAGTCCTGGAGCCTCCTCTCTGCTTCCCCCATCGGTGTCTATCCCTGGTGTTGCGCTGATTTTCTTCCCCAGCCAGAGACCTGCCTCTCTCCCTGCTTGGCCCCTCTCCAGTATCGCTGTGGAGCCTCGCCTCCTCCGCTCGTTCCAATGGCAGTTCCCTGACAATTGTGATCTCTGATTCTTTGCACTATTGACCCTGAAGCTCAGGATTATCTGGCTATGTGTGCAGAGTTAGGGCAGCATCACTTAGAATCTAGGGGCTGAATTATTACTAAAAAAAAATCACTTTAATACAGACCTGGAGAGTTTACCAACTTCTTTATTGAGAAATACACATAATTTTACATGGTTTGCTGATATTACCCTCAAACTCAGGCAAATAGGGGTTGCAACAGATTCCCTTCTTCTAACGGATGAGTCACAAATCTTCTTTCTCATCAAGCAGAGACTGCTAGACCATGAAATGCAAAAACTCTACCCCTCCCAGCCTTTTGTATTTTCATGGAGCAATGCCTTATTATTTTTATAATTTAGATACTCCATCGCATCACAGATATTTTATGCTAGCTTGTCTAAATGCAATCCCCTCATCTGCTCTGTTCGGAAGGTTTCCCATTCCAGAACAGATTCTGCTCCTGTAATAAGAAAACACAAGTTGCAATACATCACATAATTTTGGGTTACTGTCTTCTTGACGCCCTTCGCAGAGATCTCCTAGGGACGCCCTTACAGCTTAAAATATTTGCTTCTGGCACTTTTCTTGGAAACAGAATTGAAGAAGTGGGAATGGAAGTGTTATTTTCTTTAAACTAGAATGAAAAATCATGGCAAATGCAACAGGAAATGGGATCAGAAGATATGGAACAGGATGTGAATTAATTAATACAAAGTAAATAAATATGGAATATTGTTCTAACATATGACCACAGCAGAAAGACTCTTGTATGATTAAAGACAAAGAGATTTAGCATTGTTTAAAAAGTTTGGGGAAAAGCTTACATAAGGATATAATCCCTAAAATACCGTATTTTTTGCTCTATAGGATGCACTTTTTCCCCTCCAAAAATTAAGGGGAAATGTGTGTGCATCCTATGGAGCGAGTGCAGGCTCCTTGGCTTCAGCAATACCAAGGCGAAGCCTCCGAAGCGCAGAGGGAGCGCTTCCTCTGCACTCCTGAGGCTTCACATTGCTTTCACTGAAGCCTGGAGAGCGAGAGGGGTCGGTGCGCACCGACCCTTCTCGCTCTCCAGGCTTCAGGGATAGCTTCCTGAAGCCTTCAGAGTGCAGCGCGAGTTCCTGCTGGGCTCCGCAGGCTTTGGGTTCCTTTTGCTGAAGCCGGGAGAGCAAGACTCTCCTGGCTTCAGCAGAGAGGGAGAGCTGCACAGCGACCCTTCAGACAAGCAGGAGGACAAATGGAAGGGGCTCTGTTTCTCCTGCTGCTTCGCTGAAGGGTCGCTGAGCAGAGAGGGGGAGATTTATTTTTTTCTTGTTCTCCCCCTCTAAAACAAGGTGCATCCTATGGTGCAGTGTGCCCCATAGAGCGAAAAATACAGTAGTTTGCTGCAGGTCCAGCTTGACTGCTAATGAGGAGAAAATCAGCCTTTCACGTTTTGTTATTGCTTGTGAATGAATAGTGTACTGGAACTCACAGATTGGGGGAAATCATCAAGGAGAGAATGGGTTCTTTTTCGTTTGAGGGCCTTCTAACAGTTTACAAAGTAACTTTCTTTACAAGTGTTTTGTATTTTTAATTAAAAGTTAATGGCTGTCTTTTAGCTCACTGACTATATTTTGTTAAAGCTAAATGTGCTTTACATGTTGAAATTTGTAAAACTGCTGAGTTAAGAAACACAGAATTAAATGGAGCTTTCTCTCAAACAACTATTACATGTATAGGCTAGAGGTCCTGCCTCATGGCTTCTTCAGAGATGTGAACTGAGGTTCCCATGGCCTGATTCCAAGATGCTACATACACCATTTTACATTTTGGAGTCTCCTTTGGCTACAGGAACTGTTAGGATGAATTCCTAACTTCACCATTTCCCTCTCCACCACTGTTCCCATATAATCTAACAAAGGAGAGTTTAAAATGAGAGTTGTAAATATTCTCCAGCAATCCTACAGGGAACCCAGCATTTTGTCTTTCTAATTACCTTACCTACAGATCAAAAGGTCTGTAATTAATTCTGCTGCTACTCAAACCCCTGGTGAAGCTTCAGTGGCCACTGGAAAAACTCAAAGCAAAGCTTGCGGATGGTCTGATAAATATAGACATGATTATGATCCTCAATATTCAAGATTTCAGCCTCTCATGAAACTATAGTACCTTTCAGGTTAGACAGTTAGATATCTTGATAGTTCTGTAGAAGAGATTAACTGAATCTGTGGATAGATAGAATATGTGCCCTTTTATGCAAGATGTTGGTTGTCTTGCTGCTGGCACTATTTACTCCAAAGGTATGTCAGCTCCACATAGCAAATTGCAAGGTTCCATATATACACCAGCCACTTCATAAGTACCATCAATCAGGAGATTTTATCATTGGTGGCATTGCTTCTCATGGTGGCTTTGTCTCCAATCCAGGAACCTTCACTGAACAAGCCCCACCGGAATTATCTGAAGAGCTTGTGTAAGAATGTTTTGTTCCCCCTTCTACTTATTATGTTGCTGGAGTGGTCAGTCCTAGAACAGCAGCCTAAGGACACTTGCTGGGGCTGCAACCCTATACACACGTACTTAAGAATACCTTCCTTCAAATTAAATAAGATCTATCTCTGTCTGCATGTGAATACAGGCTCCAGTGGATTGAGCAGATGAAACCAATAGTGGGTCCAACAGTCAAGAAGGCAGTTTCTGCACATGCTGTAGAGAGAAGTGAGAAGTACATGGGGCCTGTCAACTTGGGAAGGTCACTCATCTAGGAGAAGGATAACTCTGATCCTAAACCTCTGTTGCCTTGTGAGATATCTTTGTGAGAAGAAAAGGTTGAGCAGTAAACCCTGAACAAATCTTGAATAGAGCCCCTAAGATGGTTGGATGGTGCCTTGTGTGCCTCCAGGAGATTTCATTATTGGTAGCATAGCTTCTCCTGATGCCTTTATTTTCAGTTCAGCAACTTTCACTGAAGAACCCCTATCTGCATTGCCTGAAGAGCTTGTGTAAGAACTAGTTTTGTGTCTGTTTTTATTTTCATTTAATATTTCCATTTAGTTAAAAGAAATATCTCTGCAGAAGATCACACAACCAGAGGAATCTCCAAAGGAAAATCCAAGAGGTCCCTCTCTCTCTCTCTCTCTCTCTCTCTCTCTCTCTCTCTTTCTCTCTCTCTCTCTCTCTCTGTGTGTGTGTGTGTGTGTAGGAAGGATTTATTTGTTTAAGCACACAATCTTTGTTCTCTTCCTTTTGGTTCTTTCTCACTACTTTATTGCGCCACATTCCTCCTTGTTTTTTACTCATCTTGTGCCCCCTTTTCTGTTTCTATTCTAGCACCACTCATTTTGTTGTTCAGCAGTTATCATAGACCATCCTCACAGTAGGTAGGAGACCTCATTCCAGTAACAGTACCCTGATAAGACAAATTGACTGAGAAATTGCTCTCACTAACCTTAACAAACAGCAGCTTCCATGATTCTTTGTGGAAGCCAAGCCTGTTTAAAGTGGTATCATATTGCTATAGAAGTATGGTTATATAATGTGCTTCTGTGGGCTGAGCAGAAAGTTGTGCTGCCTAATAATTTTATTTATGCTACCTTGCTTGGTGGTAAAAACTATACTGTAGTAAATAATGTACTGGTTTAAATGCATAGTCTTGTGCTTGAAATAGCTCCTTTATTCTGTGCATTTTGACAAAGTGTCTTTAAAAAGGAATCTCACTGAGAATGTATAGCATATGGTGTGTTCTGGAGTTGGCATTGTGTAGTTCTTTTTTTTCCTTATGCTAAAGACTGCCTAAATCTAAAGATTTAAGCTAAAGACTGCCTCAGAATAGATAGGACCTAAATGTGATTACTGTAAATAGATTTAGAGCATTGTTGTCTTTCAGCAAAAAGCAGAAGAGAAGGAAAACCCCACTGTGGTAGTGGGTATATTTGGGAGGGGGGACAGCTTATTCCAATGTAACAATGCATGGGATTTCAGCCTTACAAATCTGTATTTATAAATATTGTTGGAACTGTGAGATATTCTTCTGATCAGGAATGCAACTCTTGTTCCAGCGTGGTGCCAAAGGGTTACCAGCATATCCTGGCCTTGGCATTTGCAGTCAAGGAGATCAATGAAAACCCTCACATCTTACCAAATCTCACCTTGGGCTTCCACATCTATGACAGCTATGTCACTGCAATTAAGACATATCATGCCACAATGCTACTTTTATCTACACTGGAGAAATTTCTCCCCAACTATATATGTGATACACAGAATAATCTGACAGCTGTCATTGGGGGTCTTGACTCCCAGATCTCCCTCCATGTGGCAACTATCTTGGATATTTATAAGATTCCACAGGTAGGACACCTATGCCTGTTTCTGAGTGGAATATGAAAATTCAGTAAGGCAGTCATACTTTTTCTTTATTTCTTCCAGCTTGTATTATGCTGTTTAGAAACATAAATGGGAACATTGGGAATAATCATATCAATTATTCTTTTCGCACACTGAGAGCAGTTCATTAACAGCTGAAAAACAAAAAACCTATAACTGGAACATGATTTCCCTAGATTAGAACTCAATTGGAAAATAGATAGCATCCTCTGCTGAATCACAAACCCTGTTATGAACGGCCCATCTGTAGGCATAAATTGAGAAGCAACTTTATAAAATAGATCCTCATTTCCTCTGAAGCAACACCATAAAGTTGAAAAACTAATTAAGTTGGTTTTAACTGAGGGGGAATTAGATGCTATGCCAGTCAGGCAATTAAAAATACTGTGATTAGCTGATGGAGATTGAGCTCCTTATGTGAATGGAAATAGTTTGTATATCCCATTGCTCTGTAATTCAGGATTGATCAGAACTGACTCTGCTGGGTCTTTCATCATTGCTGACTCAGGTAGTACAGTTTAGATATGAAATGCTTCCTGATGCTAAAGATGCACTATTTATATGGATGTTCAAATGGACATGTCAACTGCATTTCACAACGCATAACACTGCTATATAAATGGATGGTGTTTTCTCTCTTTCCAACACACCTCTCTTTAGCTCATATATGGCCCGGCTCCAGTGATGAATGATAAAACACCAGGACTTCCTTTCTACCAGATGGCCCCCCAAGAAGGCCACCAGTTTGCAGGGATTCTTTCTTTGCTTCTGCATTTCAGGTGGACTTGGATTGGGATCGCTGTGGTTGACAATGACAGTGGAGAAAGATTTCTACAAAATGTGCTCCCACTCTTTTCAAACAGAGGTATTTGTTTTGCCTTTCAAGAAAGAATCCCCAAATTTAGTTTTCTCACTGAAGGACTCGCTCTGATGCAACAGGGAGCAAATATACATGATAGAATGATGGGTAGCAATGCCAATGTTGTGGTGGTCTATGGAGAAGCTTCTACCACTGTATTTTTTAGATGGCTTCCATATCTATCAATGCTTGGGAGCACGAAAACAAATACAAAAAGTAAAGTATGGATATTTACAGCCCAATTTGAGTTCATTTCATTGGCCTTTCAACAAGATTGGGATGCAGAAATATTCAATGGTGGTCTATCCATCAAAATTCACTCCAATGATCTACCACGATTTCATCAATATGTTGAGAACAGGAACCCTTCCAGTGCAGAAGGTGATGATTTCATCTGGGATTTCTGGCAACAAGCCTTTGGCTGTGTATTCCCACATCGCATTCCGGGTGATGCCAAGGGGGATATCTGCACTGGGAAAGAGAGAGTGGAGAATCTTCCTGCATCTCTCTTTGAAATGACAGTGCAAGGTCTAAGCTACAGCATCTATAATGCTGTCCACACTGTTGTCCATGCATTGCATGCCATGTTCTTACAAAGACTCAGATACCCAGGAATGGTGGATGGAAGGAGAGAGAAGCTTCAGAAGCAGCAGTTTTGGCAGGTAAGGGGCAATAAATCATTAGGTTGCATGAGACTACAACGGTACCTCAGTCTACGAACTGAATTCATCCCAGAAGTCCGTTCTTAAACCAAAGCGTTCTTAAACTGAGGCGCGCTGTCCCTACTGAGGCCTCCCGCCACTGGTGCCCTTCCACCATTCAGCTTCCGTTTGTCTTCTGAGGCAAAGTTTGCTTGCCGGAATACCTACTTCCGGTTTTGCGGAGTTCATTGCCAAAATAGTTTGTGAACAGGACTGTTTGTAGAGCGAGGTATCACTGTATATAGTGAGTGTTCAAGTTCCCTAAGAAATATTTCCCCCTCCTTGTCTTCCCTGGTGATCTGTGTAGCATCCCTGTCTGCAATCTTTGCAGGATGAATCTTCCTTCAATCTGTTACTTCAAATCTGTTCAGGTATGCAGATGGTCCAGCAGACTCTCATCCTTTTATCCCACATACATACACTCTCCATGCACAAAAGCACAGAAAGACATTTATTTACTCCTAGATTATTAACCTATTCACACATACACCCATTCATTTCTTTTCTCACTATCACCCCAATTCACAGTTATTACGGTATATCATTCCTTGGCTGCAATATGAGGCTCTTTTCAAGAACTAATGGGGCATGCAGAACTTTTGATGGCTTGGGGGGGGGGTTAGAAGCATTAGCACTTCCCTCTCTACCTAAAACCTATCTAAAACATCCCCCATATTAATACCAATAGGATTCCAAAATACACACATCTAGGCCTTCATGCACAGCTAATAGGGAGTGGAGGAAAAGGGAAATTGCAGGCCATCCATGAGCCCCAAATAGGCTACATGCATGTTGCGGGCAGTGGGACTCCCCTCTCTGCACTAGATCTCTTTCTGAAACATTCAGATCCACCCTTTTCTAAATGCTTGCTTTCTCTTTTTTTTCTATCTAGCTCCATCATTTTCTGAGAGCTGTCTCATTCAACAACAGTGCTGGAGACATGGTGTCCTTCAATCAGAATGGGGAAGTAATATCTAGTCTGGACATTATCAACTGGGTTATTTCCTCCAACCAGTCCTTTCATAGGGTAAAAGTTGGGAGAATGGATCCTGAGGCTCCTCCAGACCAAGCCTTCACCCTTTATGAAGATGCCATAATATGGCACAAATGGTTTAATCAGGTAGAGTCATATTGTTAGCTAATTCAAAAGAAATTCATTCTAAAACAAGCAATGATTATTTGCCTTGATGTCTAAGATAAAGTACACTTGAGAATCAGGGGGAAAAACCTTATGAAAAAATCTCAATTATTTGCTTGATGTAAATTGATGTATTTGTCCAGGATGTGTGTGTTTATCGCTCTCTTCCCAAATGCAATGTAATGTTGTGTGACCCCTAAAACTATCTATGATATCTGCTATGTATTCTTTGTCTTAACACAGACAAGAATGCACTCAATGCAGAGCTGAACCTGACTGATTCCAAACTCATCATTCTCATGAATATCATGCTTCTGCTTCATTTACGGATTAGGCTCAGCCCCTTTCTGTCTGTACTGAGAATTGTCACGCAGGATCAAGGAAGAAAATGAAGGAAGGAGAACCGTTTTGCTGCTATGATTGCATCCCATGCCCAGAGGGAAAGATTTCAATCCAGGAAGGTAAGAGATATTTACCTTAAGAGGAATTTGGATCCAGATGCAGTACTTCTATTGAGTTCCCTTTAACAGGAATGGGACAAATTAAGCCATGACTAACTTGTCCACTTGCTTTCAAAGGGACCAAGTGATACACAGGGCACTTCCATACAATCACTTCATGGAGCCTTCACCTGATTTGTGTGCACAATGTTTACAAGGAGTTTGTTCAATTAAAATCTGAATGTGCTAGACAAAAGTAGATGTTTATTGTGTACTCATTCTACTTTGTGTGAATGTCAGAAAAGGTTGCATCAAGAAAATGTAATCTCAAACTTTCCAGTGTACTCCCCAATCACTTTCCTTATTGTAAAAAGTCTGTGTTTTTTGAGGTGGGGGCTTCTTGGACAAGAGCTCCAAACCCACTTTAATGGCAGAACTTGAATTTGCACATATGTGATTTAATCCCACACCCAAATACTGGCAGTCTGGATGCACCATATATATTCAGTAACCATACATATTCATTCAGTACATCATCCTTTCCCTTGAGATCTCTCCCACTTCACCACTGAACTTCATTCAGTACAGGGTTTATTTTGCCTAAGTTTCTGCCTCACCATGTATCATTGCTCTTTTACAAATATGGGATGTATTTAGCATGCCTTTCTGTTCATATCTGCCATAGCACCTTGGAGCATGTCATCTTACGCAATGAAATTTAATTTTTGTGAATTTCTTCAGTAAAAATAAGTTTAAAGAAGTTTAATTTTACCTTCTCAAAATGTCAGGTAAAGCTAAATAATAATAATAAATATAATATTAATATATAATATAACTGGAAGTAATTGTCAGTCACTTTTAATTACTTCATGTATCTTTACACATATTTTACTTACCATGCAAAACTGTACAGTGGTACCTCTGGTTATGTACTTAATTCGTTCCAGAGGTCCGTTCTTAACCTGAAACTGTTCTTAACCTGAAGCACCACTTTAGCTAATGGGGCCTCCCACTGCTGCTGTGCCGCCGCCGCGTGATTTCTGTTCTCATCCTGAAGCAAAGTTCTTAACCCAAGGTACTATTTCTGGGTTAGCGGTGTCTGTAACCTGAAGCGTAGGTAACCTGAAGCATATGTAACCTGAGGTACCACTGTATCTTAACCAAAACATCTTTTAACTTCCGAAGTCATACTCCAAATTTTGAGCACCACTCATATTTGGAATTCAGCACACTATATAATACAACATGGATGCTCTTAGAGCACAAGATGTGGTACCATTTAGCTCTGTACCAATTAGGCCACCAACTACCACAATTACATAGCATCATAAAGCGCAGAATGTATGTTCTGACTTGAAGAGATCCTTATATGCTGAGTGAACAAAAAAAAATGAAGCATGTTGATGTGATTGATGGATTATGTATGAGCTGGGGCTGTACTGTTCTTTCTTTTTCCCCAGATATGAATGACTGTGATAAATGCTCAGACAAAGACTATCCAAGCAAGAACCAAGATGCATGTATTCCCAAGGATATAAGCTTCTTGTCTTATGAAGAACCTTTGGGTATCAGTTTAGTCTGCTTTTCACTTTCATTTTCTCTGATCACAGCTCTGGTGCTGGGTACATTTGTGAAGCACCATGACACTCCCATAGTCATTGCAAACAACAGGAACCTCACCTACACTCTCCTCATTTCTCTCCTCCTCTGCTTCCTTTGTGCACTGCTCTTCATGGGCCAACCAGAGAAGCTGACATGTCTCCTCCGACAAACCGCTTTTGGCATCATCTTCTCAGTGGCTGTTTCTTGTGTATTGGCAAAAACCATCACTGTGGTTCTGGCTTTCATGGCCACCAAACCTGGATCCAGGATGAGGAGATGGGTGGGGAAGGGATTGGCCAACACCATTGTCCTTTCCTGCTCCTTTGTTCAGGCAGGGATTTCTATTGTGTGGCTAACAACCTTTCCCCCATTTCCAGATGTAGACAGTTACTCAGTATCTAAAGAAATTATACTAGAATGCAATGAGGGGTCTGTGGTGATGTTTTACATTGTTCTGAGCTATATGGGCTTCCTGGCAATTATTAGTTTCATTGTCGCTTTCCTTGCCAGGAAATTACCTGACAGTTTCAATGAAGCCAAGTTCATCAGTTTCAGCATGTTGGTCTTTTGCAGTGTTTGGCTATCCTTTATTCCATCCTACCTGAGCACCAAGGGAAAATACATGGTTGCTGTGGAGATCTTCTCTATCTTAGCCTCTGGTGCTGGACTGCTGGGATGCATCTTTTCCCCTAAATGTTATATTATTGTGTTCAGGCCTCAGCTGAACAAGAGGGAGCAGCTAATAAGGAAGTAAAAAGGAAGGAAGGAAGGAAGGAAGGAAGGAAGGAAGGAAGGAAGGAAGGAAGGAAAGAAGGAATCGGGCTCAGCTACAACTACACTTGCAATTTTCAAATCTATGTGGATGCAACTGATTCCTACCCAGTCCATACTCTCTTCCTTTATCTATAAGAATAAAAACCATTTTCAAAAAATATGTTAAACACAGCAATTAAACAGGATTTTCTATAATAATTTGTTTTATTATATCAACCCCATTATATGAGATGCCTATGAAATATAATTTTCACTAAGGTTCAATTATCAATTTTTAAGATAATCTTTAGGTGATATTATAGTCTGGTAATTTTACCATCTATTAACTCCAATCTGAACCCAAAATACAAGTCCATTCCATTTCAATACAGGGTCCATTCATTTCCTTTCAGTACTATTTTTTGTTTTTCTCTTGTGTGTTATTGAAATATATGTTCTTGCTTAAATAAACACATTTAAAAAAAAAATGCAATGCCCCAGAGCAGCAAGTGAATTTATTTCAGTGACATTGCTTCTCATGTGCCTTCCTCTCTATTCCTACAAACTTCACTAAAGAAGCCCCACTGGAATTACCTGAATAACTTGTGTAAGAACATCCCCCATTCTATCTATTATATCACTGGAGTGATCAGTCCTAGAACAGCAGCCTAATTACACCTGAAGGGCTGCAAACCTATACGCACTTATTTGAAAATATCTTCCCTTGAATTCAGTAAGATCCATCTCTGTCTGAAAATGCACAGAATTGTGATGTCAAGGCAACTGAAAAAATACTGAACTAAAAACTCCACAGGGAAATGATTAACTTTATTGGAAAGCATATGGGGTGTTAGGGGAGGGGGAGAACCTCTGATCAGGGCACCTTCTGGCATAGTTTATCCACCTTTGGTCCCCACCCTGCACTCAGCTCTCAGCCATGGCTTCTAGAAGCTGTCAGCATGGGAGAGTGGCCACACCCTGGGAATGCCTTGGACTGGCTGGGTAAACAACCTGATGGTAGCGAATGGGCCTCAAAACCTTGCGGAGTTAGGGACTTCCTCTGCATGTGAAGATAGGCCCCAGTGGATGGAGCTGATGAAACCATTTGCCAGTCCAATGGTCATGGGGCTAATCAACCTGGGGAAGTCACTCATCTAGAAGAAGGAAGACTCTGATCTAGAAAAAGAAAAACCTATGTTACCTGCAGGGTATCCTTGGGAGAAGAAAAGGCTAAGGAGTAAGAAAAGCCAAGCTGGTGTCAGACATATTGTTCTGATTTTCTTTCAACCACATCATCCTACCATGATGATTCCTACTAGGTTATGTTTGTCATTTAGCATTTATAGCTCCAATTCCTCTGGCTTTTTTCCCATACTCTGTACATTAGCATAGAGATTACAGAAACCTTGGTTCATTCCCTCTAGCTGCTTCCTTCTGTCCATTTAGTGAGTTTCAAGTACTTCCTAATCCTTTCTCTCAAGCTACCTTTTCCAGACTGCAGTTTCCTTTCCCTGAGATCATTTTCTTGGAAGGTAGCAAGTGGGTTATGGGCATACTAATCCACTATCAGTAGCATTGGATCTGAAGGGGGTAGCTCAAGAACGGAAAACAAACTCCAAGTTTTAAATATCTAAAGGGCTGTGACATGGAAATGGAGCAAGCTTTGTTTCTCCTGCTCCTGGGAGTAGGGCTCAAACCAGTGGATTCAAGCTACAAGAAAGGAGATTGCAACCAAAGTACAGCATGAACTTTCTGACAGTAAGAACTGTTAGACAGTGGAAGAGACTGCCTTGGGGCTTGTGGACTCTGCTTCATTGGAGATTTCAAAGCAGAGGTTGGGTGGCCATCTGTCAGGGGAGCCGACCTGGGCCCTGAGAGTGTTGTCATGACGTCACACTATGATGTGATGTCATGGCATCATGCTTAGCCCTTGGCTTTGAAATTTGACTTCAGGTGCCACCAGAAGTCAGGGTCAAAGGTCTCATGAGACCTCGGAAAGCAGACTTTGGATGAGATTCCTAAATTTCATAGTGTTGGAGTAGGGGACCCTTGTGGGTCCCAACATTAAAATTCTATGACTATGACTCTAAGTCTGTCTCCTCCTGTCTCTTCCTGCTCAAATGGGTGGCAGGAATCATTTCAGGCTAGAAACTGCTCCTCGGGTCAAGAATCAATGTCAGAGGTGACGACTTGGAATCAATTTGCAGCTCCAGTGACACAGGATTTGGGGGGGCAGGGGAGGACGGAAGGAATGGGAGGCAGCAGAGCTTTGTGCAAAAAGATTTCAAAGAGCTCCATGTTGCACTTGGGCTGTGCATGCCTTTTTCCAGTGGGGGAACATATAAATACAATACAATTGTATTTCGGTTTACAAACTTAATCCGTTCCTGAAGTCTGTTCTTAAACCAAATCCGTTCTTAAACTGAGGCGCGTTTTCCCTAATGAGGCCTGCTGCCGCCAGTGCCTTTCCGCCATTCGGTTTCTGTTCACAGACCGTTCACAGACCGTTCGTAGACCAAGGTAAAGTTCACAAACCAGAACACTACGTCGGGTTTGCGGAATTCGTAAACCGAATAGTTCGTAAACAGGACTGTTCGTAAACCAAGGTACCACTGTATGGCCAAAATGAGTAGGATTTTTTACTGCCAAAAAACCATAATCTGAAGCATGACTTGATGTTGCCTGTGATTTGTGGGTTTGTGTTAACTGTGGCTTGGTTTTACCTGTGAACTCAGCACACTCTCTTAACCACTGGTAGCCACTTCCTAGCCTGGAGAACCTTCAAAGTGTCAAAAGCATAAGGCAGGAACAGCCTTATGATAGAAAAAGAAGCTTTGGGTTTTTTTCATTGTCAGCTGAACAATTGGGTCCTTCACACTTGGTGTGAAAAGTCACAGAAATGAAGCGCAAAGCCGATTTGATAGGTGTGTGTTGTGGGCCTCTGGCACAGAGGCAAACAAAACCCCAGAAATTTGATTTGATACTGAAATAATTGTGGTCACTGCCACCTTAGCATATATCTCCAACTATTATCTGCTTCTTTCCTTCCTTTGGTTCCACTTTATATAGTTTGCAAAGGATGCTCTCTTTTACTTACTGAATTCTTTATGGTTTCTATATATCAAATAGATTATACAATGTTGATGTGGTTATTATTTGAATTTTTATTCCCCATTTTTCTCTCCAATACCCCCAAACATTTGGCTTCTGTTGATTATGGTTTAGTTTTCACCAGTTATTCTTCATTCAAACTGTATATATCCAAACTGAATTATGATAAACCTGACCTAGAAAGGTTTTTCTTTTAAAAAGAAATTGACCCGATGTGCTTCACTCTCCTTGTGTGGTTTTGAGATGTTTGGCAAGAACCCACTTCTGCTCAGCTGCCTCATTCCATTTCTTAACTCAGGAGCTGTAGGGGGAGGGGTTGCACACAAACTCCTAATTTCCCATGGGACTTTGATACAGCCACTCCCTTATTTTAACACCTTGCAGGCTTTCATTCATGATCTGTGGGCTGCATTTGGAGCATACAAAGCTGCCTTGTTGGTTCATTTAGCCCATGACCTTCTACTCCAGTGTCCTAATGCAGTGGGGATATGGATGAGGGCCAATAAACTGAATCTTGGGAAGACAGATGTTCCATGCATAGTTGGTTCCTGTATCCAGAGGACAGGCCCACTGCTTGTCCAGGATGACCCTGCACTCCCCCCAAAGGAGCAGGTGCATAGCTTGGGAATACTCTTGGATATGTGTTAATCATGAGGGGCCCAAGTAACCCTGGTGGGTTGCAGTGCCTTTTTCCAGCTTCAATTGGTATGGCATCTATGAGTGTATGTGGACTAACATGTTTTCTTCAGCAATTCCCAGGGAAAATCCCAAGATCTCAACTGGTGATTTCCTGATTCATTAAATCTGAATACCACTAATTTTAGTGCTCATCCAGCCCACTGTAGAATTTCAGTTGCCATGAACAAAACAAATAGCAAAGGCATTGAAGAATTTTATAAATCTGTCCCCCACCATTTAGAGACAGAGGGGCTGGGGACCAAGAAAAACCATCTGTTGTGATCTCTGATTTTTTGCACAATTGACCCTGAAGCTCAGGGCTGTGAACAGAATTAACTGTCATTAAGGCAAGAAGTTCTCATCACAGAGACTCTAATGATTGTACTGTAGCAAAGAACAGAGGAATCTGTGTTTAGACTGAAGAGTTGTCCCATGCATTGAAGATGGTGGTTTTAGTGGTCTTGCTGCAGGCTTTGTTTCCTCACATGGCATGGGAGTCTCATACTGCTAAGTGCAGGGTTCAGTATCCACAACGCCCACTTCACATGTATAATCAGCCAGGAGATTTCATCATTGGTAGCATAGCTTCTCATGGTTCCTTTCTTTTCAGTTCAGCAACTTTCACTGAAGAACCCCTATCTGCATTGCCTGAAGAGCTTGTGTAAGAACTTCTTTTCTCTTTGTTTCATTTAATATTTCCATTTAGTTAAAAGGGATATATCTGAGTAGAGAAGAGCAAAGAGTGTGCTTTTCTTCACACAGGCTGCAGAAGCAGTTAACATAACCAAAGGAATCTCCACAGAGATATTCAATAATTTTTCTTTTTAAGTATTTCTTTCTTTATGCACACAATCTTTGTTCTCTTCCTATCGGTTCTTTCTCTCACTACTTTCTCTTTTATACCAAGTTCCTCTTTGTTTTTTTAATCATCTTCTATCCCCTTTCTCTTTCCATTCTGGCATATCTGGTTTCATTGTTCAGCAGTTTTCATAGACCCCATGTCCCTAACAGCTACAATTTTGCCTTAGAAGAGAAATTGATCACTACCCTTGACAACTAGGAGCTTCCAGAATTCTTTGTAGAAGCCAGTACTGCTTAAAGCGGTATCATAATGCTATAAATGTATGGTTTGAATATGGCCTGTGAAAGATTGATCATCCAATGATTTGAATTTTGAGCAAAGATTTGAAACTGGTTGTTTGCTTTCTAGTCCAATGCCCTAAACACTGTACCATATTGGTTTTTCCTCCTTGATAATGAAGCTTCCAAGCAGACATACTGTATGTAGCTCCCTTACTTATATCAAGTCAGGCAATTTGCTCTCGTAACCCAGTAATAATCAATTTCTGTGGGCCCAGCAGAAGGTTGTGCTGCCTGATATTTATGTTGCTTAAGCTGCAAAGTAGAACTCTTGTGACTTTTGATTGGCACCATCATCACTTTCACACAGCTATCCTGCTTGTTTTATCTTCCTTCTACATCTCTGTTTCACATAAAGGTCATTTCAACATGCCTGGTGATAAATGGTGTAGTGTAGTAAAAGAATGTACTGGATTAAATGTATAGTTGAAATAGTATGAATAGATTAAAGGTATAAAATAGCACCTTTATTCTGTTCATTTTGACAAACATTCTTTAAAAGAAAGTACAGCATATGGTGTGTTCTCAAGTTGGCATTGTGTACTGTTTTTTTATTGAAGCCAACTTAAGCTAAAGATAGCCTCAGAACACATAATATCTAAACAAGATAACTGTAATAAAATTCAAAGCATCATGGTCATTAAGACAAAAGCAGAAGGGAAAGAAAATGCAGTAAAGTGGGTTTTTTGGAGACAGGCAGCTTATTCCTTTGTAACAGTCTATGGGATTTTAGTCTTACAATACTATATCTATGTACAAGTGAGAAAACCTCAATGAACTCAGGGAGATCAATGAACTGAGAGATACTGTGTGATTATTTTTTGGGTGGCCTGCATGTTTATTGGAAATGCATTTAGATATTTTTAATGCTTTATAACCTATGTGTTTTCTTCCCTGGACTCACTTGGGAGGAAGGGTGGGATATAGATTTCATTAATTAATAAATATTGTTGGAACTGTGAGATATTCTTCTGATCAGGAATGCAACTCTTGTTCCAGCGTTGTGCCAAAGGGTTACCAGCACATCCTGGCCTTGGCATTTGCAGTCAAGGAGATCAATGAAAACCCTCACATCTTACCAAACGTCACCTTGGGCTTCCACATCCATGACAGCTATATCAATGCAATTAAGACATATCATGCCACAATGCTACTTTTATCTACACTGGAGAAATTTCTCCCCAACTATATATGTGATACTCAGAATAATGTGACAGCTGTCATTGGGGGTCTCGACTCCCAGATCTCCCTCCATGTGGCAACTATCTTGGATATTTATAAGATTCCACAGGTAGGACACCAGTGCCTGTTTCTGAGTGGCATATGAAAATTTAAAATACTTTCATTATTATTTTTCTTCCAGCTTGTGTCATTCTGTTTGGAAACAAAAATAGTTGTTTCTTTTCCTCCTTTCCTCTGCATGTATTTTTGCAGATTGAGAGCTGCTCATTCACAAGTGAAAAAGCAAACAAGCCTACAACTGGAATATGGTTTTGATAGATTAGAACTGAATAAGGACACTACATTTTTGTCGGCACGCATAAATTTGAAAATAGATAGCATCTCTGATGAATCACAGAGACTCTGATAAACTGACCATCTGTAGTCAAGAGCGGGGGACCTATTTTATAAAGCAGAACATGGTTTTCATTGAAGCAACACCATGAAGTTCAAAAGCTAATTAAGCTGGTTTGAACTAAGGGAGAATTAGATGCTATGCCAGTCAAGCAATTAAAAATACTGTGATTAGCTTTAAAAAGAAATTGAGTGGCTGGTGATGCAGATTGAGATCCTTGTGTGAATGGAATTAGTGCCTTTATCCCTTTGCTCTCCCTTTCAGTTTTGCTAAGAATGTCCTCCCTTGGATCTGCAATTATTGGTAACTCAGGTTGTATGGCTGAGATATGAAATGACTCCTGATGTTAAGGATGTAGTATTTATATGGATGACCCAATGCACATACCAAGTGTAATTGACCATGCATAAAACTGCTAGGCTTTCTTCTTCTTTCCAACACACCTCTCTTTAGCTCATATATGGTCCAGCTCCAGTGATGAATGATAAAACCCCAGGACTTCCTTTCTACCAGATGGCCCCCCAAGAAGGCCACCAGTTTGCAGGGATTCTTTCTCTGCTTCTGCATTTCAGGTGGACGTGGATTGGGGTTGCTGTGGTTAACAATGAGAGTGGAGAAAGATTTCTACAAAAGGTTCTCCCACTCTTTTCAAGCAGAGGTATTTGTTTTGCCTTTCAAGAAACAATCCCCAAATTTAGTTTTTTCACTGAAGGACTCGCTCTGATGCAACAGGGAGCAAAAATACATGATAGAATGATGGGTAGCAAAGCCAATGTTGTGGTGGCCTATGGAGAAGCTCCTACCACTATATTTTTTAGGTGGCTTCCATACCTATCAATGCTTGGGAGCACAAAAACAAATGTAAAAGGTAAAGTATGGATATCAACAGCCCAAGTAGAGTTCATTTCATTGACCTTTCAGCGGGATTGGGATGCAACTATATTCAATGGTGCTATAACCTTCAAAATTCACTCCAATGATCTACCAGGATTTCATCAATACATTGAGGGCAGAAACCCTTTCAATGCAGAAGGTGATGATTTCATCTGGGATTTCTGGCAACATGCCTTTGGCTGTGTATTCCCACATCACATTCTGGATGATGTGATGGGGGATATCTGCACAGGAATGGAGAATTTAGAGAATCTTCCTGCATCTCTCTTTGAAATGACAGTGCAAGGTCTAAGCTACAGCATCTATAATGCTGTCCACGCTGTTGCCCATGCATTGCATGCCATGTTCTTACGAGGACTCAGTTACCCACGAATGGTGGATGGAAGGAGAGAGAAACTTCAGAAGCAGCAGTTTTGGCAGGTAAGGGGCAATAAATCCTTAAGTTTCAAGAGGCTAAATATTGGGTTTTTAATGTCACTAACTGCTAACGATTTTTTCTTCTTTCCTGTCTTCCCTGGCACCTGGAAATTATAGATGGCCCCTTATTCAATGTACCATCCTGCTTTCCTCACAGTCTAAAAACGTAATTTTAAGTCAGAGTAAGTCCCTCTCTGAGAGGCAGCAAAAGAGCAGACACAGAGAGACAAGGAGGAGGCAGTGAGGAATTCCAGAGAGAGAGGAAAGAAGCTGCGAGCAGCAGTGATCTGACCTTTGTGCGCAAAGAAGGACAGTGTGGAAATAGGCAGCCAGCAAATTCTGATAATGACACCGAAGCAGTGGTGATAAGGAAAACAAAATTTCCCAAAACTCGTAGGCGAGCAAAGTTTGCTGAGAGGTGGAGGAAGGGAGAAAAGAAACAGTGGGGGCTTTCCTGTTGTGGCAGAAAGGGGTGGCAATCAGTCTCGGCACCTGGAAGTTCCAGTGAGGACTGAATTAGCTGAGCTCTAACCAGAGCTGTTCATGGAGCAATAAATCTGAAATAATTAACTGCTGGAGTCGTGTTGTGTTTGTGTGGGGGAGACCCCAATCCGACATTTTACAAATACTTTCCAGAAATGCAACTGTATTATTCTGTAACAGTATGGAAAACACAGACACTTGATTTAGAGTATTTCAGATTTTGCACAAGGCTCCTTGTTCTGTATGCACAATATATACTGTATACTGGCAATTCTGCTTATTTTTGTAGCATCTGTGTTTGCACTCCCTCAGTCCTAATGGATGAATGTATCTTCCTTCAATATTGTGCTTCACAGATGCCTAGATATACCTGCTGGCCCAGTACACCTTCACCCTTGTATTACAAGGGAAGACAGGAGTGCCTGGCGTGCTCTGGTCCATGGGGTCACGAAGAGTCGGACACGACTAAACGACTAAACAACAACACACTCTCCATGCACAAAATACACAGAGATATGTTTATTTAATCCGAGGTTGTTCACACACCTATTCATTTCTTTTCTCAATATCAGCCCAATTACAACTACAATCTCATTCACTATTAGAAAGCCAACCATTTGAAATACGATTAGTCTTTCAGAAAGCCTTTCGTTGGCTACACTATAAGCCAAAATGTGGCATGCAGAACATTTGGTAAGAATTTGGTTCGGGATGAAAGGTTGTGAAGCAGTAACACTTCCTTCTCTACCTGAAGCCTTCAATACTGAACATGGACCCTTTTGGGCTGAAGCCACACACCTCCCCCACTCCTCCTCCCCAGTTAAAACCAAGAGGATTCCAAGACACAAGCACTTAAGCTTACATGCATTGCTAATGGGGAGTGGATTATAGGGAACACTGCCGGCCATATGTGAGCCCCAAATAGGCTATATGTATGTTGCAGGCAGGGCTGCTCCCCTCTCTACCCTAGATATCTTTTTGAAGCATTCAGATCCACCCTCTTCTAAATGCTTGCCTTCTCTTTTTTCATTCTAGCTCCATCATTTTCTGAGAGGTGTCTCATTTAACAACAGTGCTGGAGACACAGTGTCCTTCAATCAGAACTGGGAGGTAATATCTAGCTTGGATGTTATCAACTGGGTTATTTCCTCCAACCAGTCCTTTCATAGGGTAAAAATTGGGATGATGAATCCTGAGAGTTCTCCAGATCTTGCCCTCACCCTTCATGAAGATGCCATAACATGGCATGGATGGTTTAACCAGGTAGAATCACATTGTTAGCTAATTCAAAAGAGATTCATTCTTGAGTGAGCAATTGATGTCAAAGATTAAATTCAATTGAGAATCAGAAAAACTTACAAAATACTCATTTTATTTTACTGGATGTAAACTCATGTATTTGTCCAGGATATAATTGCACACATTTTCAATCCTAAATGGGTGTAATATGGTGCAATCTGGTAAATTATGTATAATATCTCCTATGTATTCATTGTTTTAATACAGACGGTGATGAATTACTCTCTGCAGAGCTGATCTACGGCTTACTGAAATGCTGTGACAATTTAGCAACATAGGGAAGGTCTCCAGAACTTGGCCAGTACTAGATTATTCTCATGTTTCTCCTTCATTTACTGGTTAGGTTCGGCCTCTTTCTGTCTGTACTGAGAACTGTCACGCAGGGTCAAGGAAGAAAGTGAAGGAAGGAGAACCATTTTGCTGCTATGATTGCATCCCATGCCCAGAGGGAAAGATTTCAAACCAGGAAGGTAAGAGAAAAACGCAGAAATTTGGATACAGATGCAGAACTCCCATGGATGTTTACAGGGCGTTTGTTAGAGAATGTCCTATTAAGCAGTCAGGGAGTGGGCAGCTGTTGTGGCTTATTGTGACAGGCCCACATCTCTAGAGAGCATTGCTGGGGTCAAGCAGCCACGTATCAGGGAGCTCCCTGGCTGCCACTCTGGATTGTCGGGCTTTCACACCACCTGGTCATTCAGTTCCAGCCACCTGGTCGTACGGAGTGGGTGGGGCTGTAAACTGTTAGTCCTCAGGGACTGTAGTCGGCTGAAGAACCACTCTGCCGGCCCTCCCTATTCACTGATGCTGTGGGTTTGTTCTTTGTTAATCTTTTTTCTTCCTAACGCACTGTGTTTATTGGCTTTGCTCTAGTTCAGTAATGATTCCTGTATTCAGAAAGAACCAGGAAGGAATTTGACTCTAAACAGTTTGGCCCCTTTTGTTGTTTTTGCCTTCCCCATAGCAATAGTCATATCTTTGGCAGGGAAGGCATTGGGTGGACTCCTTCTAGTCTAACATTCTACGGTGGGTGAAGTGATGCACACACCCCACCTCAGAACTGTATGATAACAGTGTACCCTGTTAGAGTGGTCTAGTTGGAAGTCTATGTCCAAAACCAAGTCGTGTAGCAGATGGCCCATAGATGTTTCTTCACCAACCTGGGAGACTGTGTGGGATATAAGCCCATTGCCCAAGCAAAGTCCAACCTACATCTGGAATCAATAAAGTTGTGGCTAAAATTAAAACCCAGACGATTGTCCTGTCCAGTCATTTCACCTTCACAGGCTTGGCCTTGCTCCCTCAAGAGGGGTCATGGTGAGTGGGTCCAAAATAAGCAGAGTTTGCTTATGGGAATATTAACTTAATAAAATATCTCTTGAATTTGCAAGTCATGTTACAGCTTTTATGCAGCCCTGATTTCGGCATTTGAAAGATGAAAAATTCAACATGCCCCAAATAATATCACAAGGATGCCTTCAGAGCACAACATGCTGACCATGTAGCTCTCCCTACCAATTAGGCCACCATCTACCACAATTACATAGGATCAGAGAGCGCAGAATATATTTTCTGGTTTAAAGAATCTTAAATTTTGAGTGAGCACAAGAAATGAAGGGTGTTGATGTAATTGATAGATTATGTATGAGCTGGGGACTGTGCCTTTCTTTTTTTCCAGATATGAATAACTGTGATAAATGCTCAGACAATGCATGTATTCCCAAGGATATAAACTTCTTGTCTTATGAAGAACCTTTGGGCATCAGTTTAGTCTCCTTTATCACAGAATATATCAGAAGGCCACAGAATCCCAGTTGTTTCTGGCCTTGATTTGGTACAGTTGAGAAAGATATCCCACAGCTGTCCGATTCCCTGACCTGCAACAGTTAAGGAATTTTTGATGCGGTGGATGTCCTCTTTCATGTGGCTCTGCTACTCTGGGCAGGTGGAATCTACCACTGGTGGTATGCCTGCCAGCAGTAGTGAACGTAACTCACCCCCATGGGGTGTTTCAGGGACAAATCTCAGCCAGAAAAGAATCTGCTGGATCCTAAACCAGCTCAGATGCCAGGAAGCTGCCTGGGAGCTGGCATAGCAAAAATACAAGAAGTAGGAAGTGGAGTAGGAATCCATCCTGAGAGGAATTTTCTGGTCTGTGTTAGAAACTGCTTGAATTTTTAGAAATTTCTAAGCATTGATACCAAACCCAGGTGCCCCCTTATCTGTCCTCCAAGGTTAGTATTTGTGAGAACCAGTTAATTAAAACCTGTGAACTTGCTTCAGGGTGAGAACAGAAATTGTGCGCTGGTGGCGCAGCGGCAGCAGGAGGCCCCATTAGCTAAAGTAGTACCAGGTTAAGAACAGTTTCAGGTTAAGAACGGACCTCCAGAATGAATTAAGTTCTTAACCCGAGGTATTACTGTAATGATTTATTATACTTTTTAAAATAAGTTTTGTTTTTTGAGTTCCTGGACCTACCCAGCTTGGTTACATTCCAGAGATGGGTCAGTCTCTACACTATGATCTGCCCTGTTGGGGACATTGTTGTTGTTGTTTAGTCGTTTAGTCGTGTCCGACTCTTCGTGACCCCATGGACCAGAGCACGCCAGGCACGCCTGTCTTCCACTGCCTCCCGCAGTTTGGTCAGATTCATGTTTGTAGCTTCGAGAACACTGTCCAACCATCTCGTCCTCTGTCGTCCCCTTCTTCTTGGGCCCTCAATCTTTCCTAACATCAGGGTCTTTTCCAGGGAGTCTTCTCTTCTCATGAGGTGGCCAAAGTATTGGAGCCTCAGCTTCACAATCTGTCCTTCCAGTGAGCACTCAGGGCTAATTTCCTTAAGAATGGATGCGTTTGATCTTCTTGCAGTCCATGGGACTCTCAAGAGTCTCCTCCAGCACCATAATTCAAAAGCATCAATTCTTCGGCGATCAGCCTTCTTTATGGTCCAGCTCTCACTTCCTTACATCACTACTGGGAAAACCATGGCTTTAACTATACGGACCTTTGTTGGCAAGGTGATGTCTCTGCTTTTTAAGATGCTGTCTAGGTTTGCCATCGCCTTTCTCCCAAGGAGCAGGCGTCTTTTAATTTTGTGACTGCTGTCACCATCTGCAGTGATCATGGAGCCCAAGAAAGTAAAATCTCTCCCTGCCTCCATTTCTTCTACTTCTATTTGCCAGGAGGTGATGGGACCAGTGGCCATGATCTTCGTTTTTTTGATGTTGAGCTTCAAACCATATTTTGCGCTCTCCTCTTTCACCCTCATTAAAAGGTTCTTTAATTCCTCCTCACTTTCTGCCATCAAGGTTGTGTCATCTGCATATCTGAGGTTGTTGATATTCCTTCTGGCAATCTTAATTCCGGCTTGGGATTCATCCAGCCCAGCCTTTCGCATGATGAATTCTGCATATAAGTTAAATAAGCAGGGAGACAATATACAGCCTTGTCGTACTCCTTTCCCAATTTTGAACCAATCAGTTGTTCCATATCCAGTTCTAACTGTAGCTTCTTGTCCCACATAGAGATTTCTCAGCAGACAGATGAGGTGATCAGGCACTCCCATTTCTTTAAGAACTTGCCATAGTTTGCTGTGGTCGACACAGTCAAAGGCTTTTGCATAGTCAATGAAGCAAAAGTAGATGTCTTTCTGGAACTCTCTAGCTTTCTCCATAATCCAGCGCATGTTTGCAATTTGGTCTCTGGTTCCTCTGCCTCTTCTAAATCCAGCTTGCACTTCTGGGAGTTCTCGGTCCATATAATGCTTGAGCCTTCCTTGTAGAATTTTAAGCATAACCTTGCTAGCGTGTGAAATGAGTGCAATTGTGCGGTAGTTGGAGCATTCTTTGGCACTGCCCTTCTTTGGGATTGGGATGTAGACTGATCTTCTCCAATCCTCTGGCCACTGCTGAGTTTTCCAAACTTGCTGGCATATTGAGTGTAGCACCTTAACAGCATCATCTTTTAAAATTTTAAGTAGTTCAGCTGGAATATCATCACTTCCACTGGCCTTGTTATTTGCAGTGCTTTCTAAGGCCCATTAGACTTCACTCTCCAGGATGTCTGGCTCAAGGTCACCAACCACACTACCTGGGGTATACGAGACATCCATTTCTTTCTGGTATAGTTCCTCTGTGTATTCTTGCCACCTCTTCTTGATGTTTTCTGCTTCTGTTAGGTCCTTACCACTTTTGTCCTTTATTATGGTAATCTTTGTACGAAATGTCCCTTTCATGTCTCCAGTTTTCTTGAACAGATCTCTGGTTCTTCCCATTCTGTTGTTTTCTTCTATTTGTTTGCATTGCTCATTTAAGAAGGCCTTCTTGTCTCTCCTTGCTATTTTTTGGAAATCTGCATTCAATTTCCTGTATCTTTCACTATCTCCCTCGCATTTTGCTTGCCTTCTCTCCTCCGCTATTTGTAAGGCCTCATTGGACAGCCACTTTGCTTTCTTGCATTTCCTTTTCATTGGGATGGTTTTCATTGCTGCCTCCTGTATAATGTTATGAGCCTCCATCCATAGTTCTTCAGGCACTCTGTCCACAAAATCTAAATCCTTAAACCTGTTCCTCACTTCCACTGTGTATTCATAAGGGATTTGACTTAGATTGTATCTTACCGGCCCAGTAGTTTTTCCTACTTTCTTCAATTTAAGCTTGAATTTTGCTATAAGAAGCTGATGATCTGAGCCGCAGTCCGCTCCAGGTCTTGTTTTTGCTGACTGTATAGAGCTTCTCCATCTTTGGCTGCATAGAATATAATCTGATTTTGATGCTGCCCATCTGGTGATGTCCATGTGTAGAGTCGTCTCTTGTGTTGTTGGAAAAGAGTGTTTGTGATGACCAGCTTGTTCTCTTGGCAGAACTCTATTAGCCTTTGCCCTGCTTCGTTTTGAACTCCAAGGCCAAACTTGCCAGTTGTCCCTTTTATCTCTTGACTCCCTACTTTAGCATTCCAATCCCCTATAATGAGAGGAACATCCTTCTTTGGTGTCACTTCTATAAGGTGTTGTAAGTCTTCATAGAATTGGTCAATTTCAGTTTCTTCAGCACCAGTGGTTGGTGCATAAACTTGGATTACTGTGATGTTAAAAGGTCTGCCCTGAATTCGTATCAAGATCATTCTATCATTTTTGAGATTGCATCCCAATACAGCTTTTGCCACTCTTTTGTTGACTATGAGGGCCACTCCATTTCTTTTACGGGATTCTTGCCCACAGTAGTAGATATGATGGTCATCCGAACTGAATTCGCCCATTCCCGTCCATTTTAGTTCACTGATGCCCAGGATGTCAATATTTATTCTTGCCATCTCATTGTTGACCACATCCAACTTACCAAGGTTCATGGTTCTTACATTCCAGGTTCCTATGCAATATTTTTCTTTACAGCATTGGACTTTCCTTTCGCTTCCAGGCATATCCGCAACTGAGCGTCCTTTCGGCTTTGGCCCAGACGCTTCATCAGCTCTGGATCTACTTGTACTTGTCCTCCGCTCTTCCTCAGTAGCATGTTGGACGCCTTCCGACCTGAGGGGCTCATCTTCCAGCATCATAACTTTTATATGCCTGTTGTCTTTGTCCATGGAGTTTTCTTGGCAGGGATACTGGAGCAGCTTGCCGGTTCCTGCTCCAGGTGGATCACGTTTGGTCAAAACTCTCTACTATGACCTGTCTATCTTGGATGGCCCTGCACGGCATAGCTCATAGCTTCTCCGAGTTATTCAAGCCCCTTCGCCACGGCAAGGCAGTGATCCATGAAGGGGACATTAAATATATTAATTTTAACTGAGGTATATACATTTTCATCAAGACAACCATAGCAATTCAATAAAACATTGATTTAGACCTATAAACCTCCATGACACTTATCTCACCAATCCTACTCTTCATGGTGTAAATGCTGAATGTATCCTTAAATATGAGTGTGAAATGTTCTCTGTAGAAAACAAACAATTACATCATGTTGTTATTAAGATTACGTGTTTTCTTTTATAGACATGAATGACTGTAATACATGCTCAGATGAAGAATATCCAAACAAGAACCAGAATTTGTGCATACCAAAGGATGTAAGTTTCTTATCTTATGGAGAACCTTTGGGCATCAGCTTAGCTTGTTTTGCTCTTTACTTTTCTATGATCACAGCTCTAATGCTGGGAACATTTATGAAGCACCACAACACGGCACTTGTCAAAGCCAACAATCGAGACCTCACCTACACTCTCCTCATCTCACTCCTACTCTGCTTCCTTTGTGTGTTTCTATTTATAGGCCAACGTAATATGGTGACATGTCTCCTCCGACAAATAGCTTTTGGCATCATCTTCTCAGTAGCTGTTTCTTGTGTGTTGGCAAAAACCATCACAGTGGTTTTGGCTTTCATGGCCACCAAACCAGGATCTAGGATAAGGATGTGGGTGGGGAAGAGACTGACCAATTCCATTGTGGTTTCCTGCTCCCTTGTACAAGCAGGTCTTTGTGCTGCCTGGTTGGGATCCTCACCCCCATTCCCCGATGCTGATGTCCACTCAGTGACTAAAGAAGTTGTACTGGAATGTAATGAGGGATCTGTGACTATGTTTTACTGTGTCCTGGGCTACATGGGCTTCCTGGCTCTTGTCAGCTTCACCGTGGCCTTCTTTGCCAGGAAGTTACCTGACAGTTTCAATGAAGCAAAATTCATCACTTTCAGTATGCTGGTCTTTTGCAGTGTTTGGCTATCTTTTGTTCCAACCTACCTTAGTGCCAAGGGGAAATACATGGTAGCTGTGGAGATCTTCTCTATCTTAGCCTCCGGTGCTGGTCTGCTGTGCTGCATCTTTGCTCCCAAATGCTACATTATTTTGTTGCGACCTGAGCTGAACAACAGAGAGCATCTAGTAAGAAGTAAGATCTGAAGTGTTGTTGTGTCTGCATCATACCATATAATTTCAAAATCTAGTGTTGTACATCAGTGTGCAAAGCAGAATATTAGCTGGTAAGGATTTCTTCCTATAGGGTACGAGTTACTGGTCCTTCACTGAGACTTGTGGGGGGGGTTGCCTCATTCTATTTCTAAATTCAGGATCTGTAGGGTGGGGGGTGCACACAAACTCCTATTCTTTTTATGGGACTTAGAAATAAGGGAGTCACTGTATCCAACACCTTGCAGGCTTTCATACATGATCTGTGGGCTGCATTTGGAGCACACACAGCTGATTTGTTGGTTCATTTAGCTCAGGATTGTCTGGGCAATGTCCCAAGGCAGTGGTGAACTGGATGAGGGGCAAAAAACCAAATCTTGGGAAGACAGATGTTCTATGTTTAGTTGGTTTCGGCATCCAGAAGACAGGCCCACTGCTTGTCCTGGATGAGTCTAAACTCCCTCTAAAGGAGCAGGTGCATAGCTTGGGAATGCTCTTGGATATGTGTTAGTCATGAGAGGCCCAAGTGATCCTGGTGGGTTGCAGTGCCTTTTACCAGCTTCATTTCTTATGGCATCTATGAATGTACATTATGTGGACAAACATGTTTTCCATAGCAATTCCCAGGGGAAATGCCCAGATCTGAACAGGTGATTTCCTGATTCATTAATTCTGAAAAGTGCCAATTTTTGTGCTCATCCAGCCCACTGTAGAATTTCAGTTGCCATGAACAAAACAAGTAGCAAAGGCACTAAAGGATATTACAAATCTGTCCCCCACCATTTACAGACGGAGGGGCTGGGGACCAAGGACAGCCATCTGTTGTGATCTCTGATTCTTTGCACTATTGACCCTGAAGCTCAGGATTATCTGGCTATGTGTGCAGAGTTAGGGCAGCATCACTTAGAATCTAGGGGCTGAATTATTACTAAAAAAAATCACTTTAATACAGACCTGGAGAGTTTACCAACTTCTTTATTGAGAAATACACATAATTTTACATGGTTTGCTGATATTACCCTCAAACTCAGGCAAATAGGGGTTGCAACAGATTCCCTTCTTCTATCGGATGAGTCACAAATCTTCTTTCTCATCAAGCAGAGACTGCTAGACCATGAAATGCAAAAACTCTACCCCTCCCAGCCTTTTGTATTTTCATGGAGCAATGCCTTATTATTTTTATAATTTAGATACTCCATCGCATCACAGATATTTTATGCTAGCTTGTCTAAATGCAATCCCCTCATCTGCTCTGTTCGGAAGGTTTCCCATTCCAGAACAGATTCTGCTCCTGTAATAAGAAAACACAAGTTGCAATACATCACATAATTTTGGGTTACTGTCTTCTTGACGCCCTTCGCAGAGATCTAGGGACGCCCTTACAGCTTAAAATATTTGTTTCTGGCACTTTTCTTGGAAACAGAATGGAAGAAGTGGGAATGGAAGTATGATTTTCTTTAAACTAGAATGAAAAATCATGGCAAATGCAACAGGAAATGGGATCAGAAGATATGGAACTGGATGTGAATTAATTAATACAAAGTAAATAAATATGGAATATTGTTCTAACATATGACCACAGCAGAAAGACTCTTGTGTGATTAAAGACAAAGAGATTTAGCATTGTTTAAAAAGTTTGGGGAAAAGCTTACATAAGGATATAATCCCTAAAATACCGTATTTTTTGCTCTATAGGATGCACCTTTTCCACTCCAAAAATTAAGGGGAAATGTGTGTGTGTCTTATGGAGCGAATACAGGCTCCTTGACTTCAGCGATAGCAATGCGAAGCCTCCAAAGTGCAGAGGGAGCGCTCCCTCCGCGCTCCTGAGGCTTTGCATTGCTTTCGCTGAAGCCTGGAGAGCGAGAGGGGTCGGTGCGCACGGACCCCTCTCGCTCTCCAGGCCTCACTGATAGCCGCCTGAAGCCTTCGGAGTGCAGTGTGAGTTCCCGCTGCCCTCCGCAGGCTTCAGGTTCCTTTTGCTGAAGCTGGGAAAGCAAGACTCTCCTGGCTTCAGCAGAGAGGGAGAGTTGCACAGCGCCCCTTCAGCCAAGCGGGAGGAGAAATGGAAGGGGCTCTGTTTCTTCTGCCGCTTTGCTGAAGGGTCGCTGAGCAGAGAGGGGGAGAATTTTTTTTCTTGCTTTCCCCCTCTAAAACAAGGTGCGTCCTATGGTCCGGTACGCCCTATAGAGCGAAAAATACGGTAGTTTGCTGCAGGTCCAGACTTGTCCTCTGTTATTTCTTGCTCTGCCTCATTCCAAGCCCATATGCCCCTTGCCATGGTGAAGAGGAGCAGGAACTGGGGAACAAAATTGATGTAAACATCTGCCACAGCACAATGGTAAATGAAGGGGCTTGACTGCTAATGAGGAGAAAATCAGCCTTTCATGTTTTGTTATTGCATGTGAATGAATAGTGTACTGGAACTCACAGTTTGGGGAAAATCATCATATGGAATGAAAAATGGAAGTGGCTCTGTTTCTCCTGCCGCTTCTCTGAAGGGTCGCTGAGCAGAGAGGGGGAGATTTTTTTTCTTGTTCTCCCCCTCTAAAACAAGGTGCATCCTATGGTGCAGTGTGCCCTATAGAGCGAAAAATACAATAGTTTGCTGCAGGTCCAGCTTGACTGCTAATGAGGAGAAAATCAGCCTTTCACGTTTTGCTATTGCTTGTGAATGAATAGTGTACTGGAACTCACAGATTGGGGAAAATCATCAAGGAGAGAATGGGTTCTTTTTCGTTTGAGGGCCTTCTAACAGTTTACAAAGTAACTTTCTTTACAAGTATTTTGTATTTTTAATTAAAAGTTAATGGCTGTCTTTTAGCTCACTGACTATATTTTGTTAAAGCTAAATGTGCTTTACATGTTGAAATTTGTAAAACTGCTGAGTTAAGAAACACAGAATTAAATGGAGCTTTCTCTCAAACAACTATTACATGTATAGACTAGAGGTCCTGCCTCATGGCTTCTTCAGAGATGTGAACTGAGGTTCCCATGGCCTGATTCCAAGATGCTACATACACCATTTTACATTTTGGAGTCTCCTTTGGCTACAGGAACTGTTAGGATGAATTCCTAACTTCACCATTTCCCTCTCCACCACTGTTCCCATATAATCTAACAAAGGAGAGTTTAAAATGAGAGTTGTAAATATTCTCCAGCAATCCTACAGGGAACCCAGCATTTTGTCTTTCTAATTACCTTACCTACAGATCAAAAGGTCTGTAATTAATTCTGCTGCTACTCAAACCCCTGGTGAAGCTTCAGTGGCCACTGGAAAAACTCAAAGCAAAGCTTGCGGATGGTCTGATAAATATAGACATGATTATGATCCTCAATATTCAAGATTTCAGCCTCTCATGAAACTATAGTACCTTTCAGGTTAGACAGTTAGATATCTTGATAGTTCTGTAGAAGAGATTAACTGAATCTGTGGATAGATAGAATATGTGCCCTTTTATGCAAGATGTTGGTTGTCTTGCTGCTGGCACTATTTACTCCAAAGGTATGTCAGCTCCACATAGCAAATTGCAAGGTTCCATATATACACCAGCCACTTCATAAGTACCATCAATCAGGAGATTTTATCATTGGTGGCATTGCTTCTCATGGTGGCTTTGTCTCCAATCCAGGAACCTTCACTGAACAAGCCCCACCGGAATTATCTGAAGAGCTTGTGTAAGAATGTTTTGTTCCCCCTTCTACTTATTATGTTGCTGGAGTGGTCAGTCCTAGAACAGCAGCCTAAGGACACTTGCTGGGGCTGCAACCCTATACACACGTACTTAAGAATACCTTCCTTCAAATTAAATAAGATCTATCTCTGTCTGCATGTGAATACAGGCTCCAGTGGATTGAGCAGATGAAACCAATAGTGGGTCCAACAGTCAAGAAGGCAGTTTCTGCACATGCTGTAGAGAGAAGTGAGAAGTACATGGGGCCTGTCAACTTGGGAAGGTCACTCATCTAGGAGAAGGATAACTCTGATCCTAAACCTCTGTTGCCTTGTGAGATATCTTTGTGAGAAGAAAAGGTTGAGCAGTAAACCCTGAACAAATCTTGAATAGAGCCCCTAAGATGGTTGGATGGTGCCTTGTGTGCCTCCAGGAGATTTCATTATTGGTAGCATAGCTTCTCCTGATGCCTTTATTTTCAGTTCAGCAACTTTCACTGAAGAACCCCTATCTGCATTGCCTGAAGAGCTTGTGTAAGAACTAGTTTTGTGTCTGTTTTTATTTTCATTTAATATTTCCATTTAGTTAAAAGAAATATCTCTGCAGAAGATCACACAACCAGAGGAATCTCCAAAGGAAAATCCAAGAGGTCCCTCTCTCTCTCTCTCTCTCTCTCTCTCTCTCTCTCTCTCTCTCTCTCTCTGTGTGTGTGTGTGTGTGTAGGAAGGATTTATTTGTTTAAGCACACAATCTTTGTTCTCTTCCTTTTGGTTCTTTCTCACTACTTTATTGCGCCACATTCCTCCTTGTTTTTTACTCATCTTGTGCCCCCTTTTCTGTTTCTATTCTAGCACCACTCATTTTGTTGTTCAGCAGTTATCATAGACCATCCTCACAGTAGGTAGGAGACCTCATTCCAGTAACAGTACCCTGATAAGACAAATTGACTGAGAAATTGCTCTCACTAACCTTAACAAACAGCAGCTTCCATGATTCTTTGTGGAAGCCAAGCCTGTTTAAAGTGGTATCATATTGCTATAGAAGTATGGTTATATAATGTGCTTCTGTGGGCTGAGCAGAAAGTTGTGCTGCCTAATAATTTTATTTATGCTACCTTGCTTGGTGGTAAAAACTATACTGTAGTAAATAATGTACTGGTTTAAATGCATAGTCTTGTGCTTGAAATAGCTCCTTTATTCTGTGCATTTTGACAAAGTGTCTTTAAAAAGGAATCTCACTGAGAATGTATAGCATATGGTGTGTTCTGGAGTTGGCATTGTGTAGTTCTTTTTTTTCCTTATGCTAAAGACTGCCTAAATCTAAAGATTTAAGCTAAAGACTGCCTCAGAATAGATAGGACCTAAATGTGATTACTGTAAATAGATTTAGAGCATTGTTGTCTTTCAGCAAAAAGCAGAAGAGAAGGAAAACCCCACTGTGGTAGTGGGTATATTTGGGAGGGGGGACAGCTTATTCCAATGTAACAATGCATGGGATTTCAGCCTTACAAATCTGTATTTATAAATATTGTTGGAACTGTGAGATATTCTTCTGATCAGGAATGCAACTCTTGTTCCAGCGTGGTGCCAAAGGGTTACCAGCATATCCTGGCCTTGGCATTTGCAGTCAAGGAGATCAATGAAAACCCTCACATCTTACCAAATCTCACCTTGGGCTTCCACATCTATGACAGCTATGTCACTGCAATTAAGACATATCATGCCACAATGCTACTTTTATCTACACTGGAGAAATTTCTCCCCAACTATATATGTGATACACAGAATAATCTGACAGCTGTCATTGGGGGTCTTGACTCCCAGATCTCCCTCCATGTGGCAACTATCTTGGATATTTATAAGATTCCACAGGTAGGACACCTATGCCTGTTTCTGAGTGGAATATGAAAATTCAGTAAGGCAGTCATACTTTTTCTTTATTTCTTCCAGCTTGTATTATGCTGTTTAGAAACATAAATGGGAACATTGGGAATAATCATATCAATTATTCTTTTCGCACACTGAGAGCAGTTCATTAACAGCTGAAAAACAAAAAACCTATAACTGGAACATGATTTCCCTAGATTAGAACTCAATTGGAAAATAGATAGCATCCTCTGCTGAATCACAAACCCTGTTATGAACGGCCCATCTGTAGGCATAAATTGAGAAGCAACTTTATAAAATAGATCCTCATTTCCTCTGAAGCAACACCATAAAGTTGAAAAACTAATTAAGTTGGTTTTAACTGAGGGGGAATTAGATGCTATGCCAGTCAGGCAATTAAAAATACTGTGATTAGCTGATGGAGATTGAGCTCCTTATGTGAATGGAAATAGTTTGTATATCCCATTGCTCTGTAATTCAGGATTGATCAGAACTGACTCTGCTGGGTCTTTCATCATTGCTGACTCAGGTAGTACAGTTTAGATATGAAATGCTTCCTGATGCTAAAGATGCACTATCTTTATGGATGTTCAAATGGACATGTCAACTGCATTTCACAGTGCATAACACTGCTATATAAGTGGATGGTGTTTCTTCTCTCTTTCCAACACACCTCTCTTTAGCTCATATATGGCCCGGCTCCAGTGATGAATGATAAAACACCAGGACTTCCTTTCTACCAGATGGCCCCCCAAGAAGACCACCAGTTTGCAGGGATTCTTTCTTTGCTTCTGCATTTCAGGTGGACTTGGATTGGGGTCGCTGTGGTTGACAATGACAGTGGAGAAAGATTTCTACAAAATGTGCTCCCACTCTTTTCAAACAGAGGTATTTGTTTTGCCTTTCAAGAAACAATCCCCAGATTTAGTTTTCTCACTGAAGGACTCACTCTGATGAAACAGGGAGCAATAATACATGATAGAATGATGGGTAGCAATGCCAATGTTGTGGTGGTCTATGGAGAAGCTTCTACCACTGTATTTTTTAGATGGCTTCCATATCTATCAATGCTTGGGAGCATGAAAACAAATACAAAAGGTAAAGTATGGATATCAACAGCCCAAGTAGAGTTCATTTCATTGGCCTTTCAACAAGATTGGGATGCAGAAATATTCAATGGTGGTATATCCATCAGAATTCACTCCAATGATCTACCACGATTTCATCAATATGTTGAGGGCCGAAACCCTTCCAATGCAGAAGGTGATGATTTCATCTGGGATTTCTGGCAACAAGCCTTTGGCTGTGTATTCCCACATCGCATTCCGGGTGATGCCAAGGGGGATATCTGCACTGGGAAAGAGAGAGTGGAGAATCTTCCTGCATCTCTCTTTGAAATGACAGTGCAAGGTCTAAGCTACAGCATCTATAATGCTGTCCACACTGTTGTCCATGCATTGCATGCCATGTTCTTACAAAGACTCAGATACCCAGGAATGGTGGATGGAAGGAGAGAGAAGCTTCAGAAGCAGCAGTTTTGGCAGGTAAGGGGCAATAAATCATTAGGTTGCATGAGACTACAGCGGTACCTCAGTCTACGAACTGAATTCATCCCAGAAGTCCGTTCTTAAACCAAAGCGTTCTTAAACTGAGGCGCGCTGTCCCTACTGAGGCCTCCCGCCACTGGTGCCCTTCCACCATTCAGCTTCCGTTTGTCTTCTGAGGCAAAGTTTGCTTGCCGGAATTCCCACTTCCGGTTTTGCGGAGTTCATTGCCAAAATAGTTTGTGAACAGGACTGTTTGTAGAGCGAGGTATCACTGTATATAGTGAGTGTTCAAGTTCCCTAAGAAATATTTCCCCCTCCCTGCTTTCCGTGGTGATCTGTGTATCATCCCTGCCCGCATTCTTTGCAGGATGAATCTTCCTTCAATCTGTTACTTCAAATCTGTTCAGGTATGCAGATGATCCAGCAGACTCTCATCCTTTTATTCCACATACATACACTCTCCATGCACAAAAGCACAGAAAGACATTTATTTACTCCTAGATTATTAACCTATTCACACATACACCCATTCATTTCCTTTCTCACTATCACCCCAATTCACAGTTATTACGGTATATCATTCTTTGGCTGCAATATGAGGCTCTTTTCAAGAACTAATGGGGCATGCAGAACTTTTGATGGCTTGGGGGGGAGTTTAGAAGCATTAGCACTTCCCTCTCTACCTAAAACCTATCTAAAACATCCCCCATATTAATACCAATAGGATTCCAAAATACACACATCTAGGCCTTCATGCAGTGCTAATAGGGAGTGGAGAAAAGGGGAAATTGCAAGCCATCCATGAACCCCAAATAGGCTACATGCATGTTGCGGGCAGTGGGACTCCCCTCTCTGCTCTAGATCTCTTTTTGAAACATTCAGATCCACCCTTTTCTAAATGCTTGCTTTCTCTTTTTTTCTATCTAGCTCCATCATTTTCTGAGAGCTGTCTCATTCAACAACAGTGCTGGAGACATGGTGTCCTTCAATCAGAATGGGGAAGTAATATCTAGTCTGGACATTATCAACTGGGTTATTTCCTCCAACCAGTCCTTTCATAGGGTAAAAGTTGGGAGAATGGATCCTGAGGCTCCTCCAGACCAAGCCTTCACCCTTTATGGAGATACCATAATATGGCACAAATGGTTTAATCAGGTAGAGTCACATTGTTAGCTAATTCAAAAGAAATTCATTCTAAAACGAGCAATGATTATTTGCCTTGATGTCTAAGATAAAGTACACTTGAGGATCAGGGGAAAAAACCTTATGAAAAAATCTCAATTATTTGCTTGATGTAAATTGATGTATTTGTCCAGGATGTGTGTGTTTATCGCTCTCTTCCCAAATGCAATGTAATGTTGTGTGACCCCTAAAACTATCTATGATATCTGCTATGTATTCTTTGTCTTAACACAGACAAGAATGCACTCAATGCAGAGCTGAACCTGACTGATTCCAAACTCATCATTCTCATGAATATCATGCTTCTGCTTCATTTACGGATTAGGCTCAGCCCCTTTCTGTCTGTACTGAGAATTGTCACGCAGGATCAAGGAAGAAAGTGAAGGAAGGAGAACCGTTTTGCTGCTATGATTGCATCCCATGCCCAGAGGGAAAGATTTCAATCCAGGAAGGTAAGAGATATTTACCTTAAGTATAATTTGGATCCAGATGCAGTACTTCTATTGGGTTCCCTTTAACAGGAATGGGACAAATTAAGCCATGACTAACTTCTCCACTTGCTTTCAAAGGGACCAAGTGATACACAGGACATTTCCATACAATCACTTCATTGGAGCCTTCATCCTGATTTGTGTGCACAATGTTTACAAGGAGTTTGTTCAATTAAAAGCTGAATGTGCTAGACAAAAGTAGATGTTTATTGTGTACTCATTCTACTTAGTTTGTGTGAATGTCAGAAAATGTTGCATCAAGAAAATGTAATCTCAAACTTTCCAGTGTACTCCCCAATCACTTTCCTTATTGTAAACAGTCTGTGCTTTTTGAGGTGGGGGCTTCTTGAACAAGAGCTCCAAACCCACTTTAATTGCAGAACTTGAATTTGCACATATGTGATTTAATCCCACACCCAAATACTGGCAGTCTGGATGCACCATATATATTCCGTACATATATGCATATATTCATACATATTCATTCAGTACATCATCCTTTTCCTTGAGATCTCTCCCACTTCACCATCATTCAGTACAGGGTTTATTTTGCCTCACCAGGTATTATTGCTCTTTCACAAATGTGGGGTGTCTTTAGCATGCCTTTCTGTTCATATCTGCAATAGCACCTTAGAGCATGTCATCTTCCGCAATGAAATTTAAATTTTGTGAATTTCTTCAGTAAAAATAAGTTTTTGATGTGAGGAATTCAAATCTGCTCTTATCTTTGTGATGTAGCTTGTAAGTCTACATTTGATTGAATAGTACATAAATGGCTTTGGTAAGCCAAAGAAGTTTAATTTTACCTTCGCAAAATGTCAGGTAATGCTAAATAATAATAATAAATATATTATTAATATATAATATATAATATAACTGGAAGTAATTGTCAGTCACTTTTAATGACTTCATGCATCTTTACACTTATTTTACTTACCATGCAAAACTGTACAGTGGTACCTCTGGTTATGTACTTAATTCATTCCAGAGGTCCGTTCTTAACCTGAAGCTGTTCTTAACCTGAAGCACCACTTTAGCTAATGGGGCCTCCCACTGCTGCTGCTGCGCCGCCACGTGATTTCTGTTCTCATCCTGAAGCAAAGTTCTTAACCCAAGGTACTATTTCTGGGTTAGCGGTGTCTGTAAGCTGAAGCGTATGTAACCCAAGGTACCACTGTATCTTAAACAAAACAATTTTTAACTTCCGAATTCATACTCCAAATTTTGAGCACCACTCATATTTGGAATTCAGCACACCATATAATACAACATGGATGCTCTTAGAGCACAAGATGTGGTACCATTTAGCTCTCTACCAATTAGGCCACCAACTACCACAATTACATAGGATCACAAAGCGCAGAATGTATGTTCCGACTTGAAGAGCTCCTTATATTCTGAGTGAACAAAAAAAAATGAAGCATGTTGATGTGATTGATGGATTATGTATGAGCTGGGGACTATACTGTTCTTTCTTTTTCCCCAGATATGAATGACTGTGATAAATGCTCAGACAAAGACTATCCAAGCAAGAACCAAGATGCATGTATTCCCAAGGATATAAGCTTCTTGTTTTACGAAGAACCTTTGGGTATCAGTTTAGTCTGCTTTTCGCTTTCATTTTCTCTGATCACAACTCTGGTGCTGGGTACATTTGTGAAGCACCATGACACTCCCATAGTCATTGCAAACAACAGGAACCTCACCTACACTCTCCTCATTTCTCTCCTCCTCTGCTTCCTTTGTGCACTGCTCTTCATGGGCCAACCAGAGAAGCTGACATGTCTCCTCCAACAAACCACTTTTGGCATCATCTTCTCAGTGGCTGTTTCTTGTGTATTGGCAAAAACCATCACTGTGGTACTGGCTTTCATGGCCACCAAACCTGGATCCAGCATGAGGAGATGGGTGGGGAAAGGATTGGCCAACACCATTGTCCTTTGCTGCTCCTTTGTCCAAGCAGGGATCTGTATTGTGTGGCTAGCAACCTTTCCCCCATTTCCAGATGTAGACAGTTACTCAGTGGCTAAAGAAATTATACTAGAATGCAATGAGGGGTCTGTGGTGATGTTTTACATTGTTCTGAGCTATATGGGCTTCCTGGCAATTATTAGTTTCATTGTCGCTTTCCTTGCCAGGAAATTACCTGACAGTTTCAATGAAGCCAAGTTCATCAGTTTCAGCATGTTGGTCTTTTGCAGTGTTTGGCTATCCTTTATTCCATCCTACCTGAGCACCAAGGGAAAATACATGGTTGCTGTGGAGATCTTCTCTATCCTAGCCTCTGGTGCTGGACTGCTGGGTTGCATCTTTTCCCCCAAATGTTATATTATTGTGTTCAGGCCTCAGCTGAACAAGAGGGAGCAGCTAATAAGAAAGAAGAGTTAAAAAATGAAAGAATGAAAGAAAAACTGTCCTTTGCTCATCAAAAGGGACTGCGTGTATGTTTCTTTGTGTATATACAGTAGAACAGTTCACTGGTGTCCAATTCTCCTTGGCTGGAAAAAAATCAGTTGGAAACTACAAAAGCACAGAAAAGCTCCTTCCTTAAAAACTACAGTTGCAACTTTCAAATCTAGATGAAAGCTACTAATTCCTACCTAGTCCACACTTTCTTCTTTTATCTACAAAAGTTAAATCAGTTTGGAATAATGAATTCAGTCTACAAAATCACAAAGAAAAGTCTTTCTTAAAAACTACCTTTGGATTTTTCAATTTTAGATGGAAGCAACTAATCTTTGCGGGGGTGGGGTGAGGAACGGAAATGCCGTTTACCTTCCTGCCGGAGCAGTACCTATTTATCTACTTGCACTTTGACATGCTTTTGAACTGCTAGGTTGGCAGGAGCAGGGACCGAGCAACGGGAGCTCACCCCATCGCGGGGATTCGAACCGCCAACCTTCTGATCGGCAAGTCCTAGGCTCTGTGGTTTAACCCACAGTGCCACCCGCGTCCCAATGATACCTACAAAGTGGCAAAAGAATAAGGCATGAACAGCTAGGAAGAAAAAGAACAAACATCAGAAAAACAAGCTTTGAGCTTTTTGTAGAAATAAGGGAGGACGACATGGGAGTTGAATGCATGTGAGCTGCACAAGAGCACGCAAGCTGCCGGCTAGCTTTTCAGAAGCTCTTTTTATTAGCAGAAATCAACAGTTTAGAAATAGTAGTGAAACCACCCTGAACTTAACATATTTCCAGCAAGGCACATTTCCAGGGTTAGCGATACAAGTGTCAAACCAGGTGTTTCCCCCAAATGTTCCCCTGATACTTGAAAGTCTGCTTCACTTGTCACGCTCCAGCCAAGTGGAACATTAAGCAAAGCTTTCTGCAAGGGAGACACAGGTCAGAGAGTGGGCATGGTGGCTAGACACGCTGTGGAGTGTCTTATGCTGAAGTGGAGGTGTGCCCCCATGCTGCATCTGCCATCCCCACACTTTTTTACTACACAGTTAGGTGGGGGGGGCAGGTCCAGACTTGTGTTCTGCACATTTAGTATGAAAAGTCACAGAAATGAAGCGCAAAGCTGATTTGACAGGAGTGTGTTATAGGCCTGTGGCACAGAGGCAAAAGAAAACCCATCAATTTGATTTGATGCCGAAGTTATTGTGGTCACTGCCACCGCAGCATAAATCTCAAACTATCATCTGCTTATCTTCTTGATTCTTCCCTTTGGTTGCACTTCATACAGTTTACAAAGGATGTTCTCTTTTACTTACTGATTTCTTTGTGCTTTGTATATATTAAACATATTATACAACAATGTTTTTGTTATTTGAATTTTTATTCCCCATTTTTCTCTCCCAAATGCCCAATAATTTGGCTTCTGTTAATTAGGATTAGTTTTAACCAGTTATTCTTCAGTCAGCCTGTATATATCCAAATTGAATTAAGATAAACCTGAACTAGAAAGGTTTTTCTGAAAAAGAAAATGCCCTCAAGTGCTTCAGAGGTCCCTGTGTCAGTTTGAGATGTTTGGCAAGAACCCACTTCTGCTCAGCTGCCTCATTCCATTTCTTAATTCAGGATCTGTAGGGTGGGGGGGGCGGGGTTGCACACAAACTCCTAATTTCCCATGGGACAGCCACTCCCTTATTTTAACACCTTGCAGGCTTTCATTCATGATCTGTGGGCTGCATTTGGAGCATAAACAGCTGCCTTGTTGGTTCATTAACTCAGGATTGTCTAATGGAGCAGGTGCATAATTTGGCAATACACTTGGATATGTGTTAATCATGAGAGGGCCAAATGACCTCAGTGGCTAGGAATGGCTTGTACCAGCTTCACTTTATACACCATCTATGGTTGTATATGGATTGGAATCGCTTAGCTACAATACACGATGCATCATAGCACCATCTCACAAGTTCTTAGAAATTGCCTAATGTAAATATCTGTTTTCCATTTATGTACAAAATATCAATTTAATTAACAATCTTAGTGAATAGCTAATTTTGCATCCAGCTGATTTAAAGTAAGTTGTGGAAATTCCTTCCCATGGGGGTGTTTCTATCATTGCAAAGGGATGGGTGACAGCACAAAGGGGTCACATTAAGAAACTTTGAGTTATTGTGGCATGAAAAAATTATATGTTTAAAAAACTGGGGCAATGCTTACAAAAAGATACTGAATCAACTTTTCTTTCTATAAATTATGTTGGCAATAACATTTTTTCAGGAAGATCAACCCTTTCAAGAAAAAAAGTTGCTTTTTGCTCTAATGGTGGTACACAATTATCTCCAGTGTCGGTCACTCAATCTTCTTATTACAGTCAATGATAAGTATTCAGTATTTCCTTCACAGCCTTTTGGCTAAGATCATGGAAAACATCCAATTTGATTCATGCTGTGGGTCATTCCAATCACAATAGTCTCTTTCCATCTAACTGTTCAGAAAAGAAATATTTCCATTCCGATGTGAAAAACATGTTTTCTTCAGCAATTCCCAGAGGAAATCCCCACATCTGAACAGGCAATTTCCTGATTCATTAATTCTGAAAAGCACTAATTTTAGTGCTCATCCAGCCCACTGTGGAATTTCAGTTGCCATGAACAAAACAAATAGCAAAGACATTGAAGAATATTACAAATATGTCTGCCACCATTTAGAGACAGAGGGGCTGGGGACCAAGAACAACCATCTGTTGTGATCTCTGATTCTTTGCACAATTGACCCTGAACCTCAGGGCTGTGAACAGAGTGAACTGTCATTAAGGCAAGAAGTTCTCATCACAGAGACTCTCATGATTGTACTACAGCAAACAACGGAGGAATCTGTGTTTAGATTGAAGATTTACCATTCCATTGAGGATGGTAGTTTTAGTGGTCTTGCTGCTGGCTCTGTTTCCTCACATGGCACAGGAGGCCCACACCGTTAAATGCAGGGTTCAGTATCTACACCACCCACTTCACAAGTATCATCAGCCAGGAGATTTCATCATTGGTGGCATAGCTTCTCACGGTACCTTTATTTTCAGTTCAGCAAGTTTCTCTGAAGAACCCCCACCTGCATTATCAGAAGAGCTTGCGTAAGAACTTGTATTGTGTCTGTTTTTATTTCCATTTTGTAGTTCCATTGAGTTAAAAGGGATATCTCTGAGTAGACATGAGCAAGGATTGTGTTAATCTTCACGCAGGCTGCAGTAGCAGTTAAAGTAACCAAGGGAATCTCCACAGGAAATGCAAGATGGGTTGTTGTTTTTAAAATGCATTTGTTTATTTAACTACACCATCTTTGTCCTATTCCTTTTGATTCTTTCTCTCACTTTTTGCTCTCTTATCCCAAGTTCCTCTTTGTTTTTTACTCATCTTGTGTCCCCCTTTCTCTTTCCATTATGACAACTTTCATTTTGTGTTTCAGCAGTTTTCATAGACACTCCTGAGAGCAGTTTCCCTAACAGCTACAATTTTCAGAGTTCTTTGAAAAGAGGGATTGACTATGAAATTTCTCTCGCTACCCTTAACAAACAGCAGCTTCCAGGATTCTTTGTGGAAGCCATGACTCTTTAAAGTGCTACCATAACACTATAAATGTATGGTTTTAATAGGGCCTATGAAAGACGGGTCATCACATGGTTTGAAGACTGAGCGAGGGTTTGAATCTGGTTCTTACCCTAGTTCTAGTCCAATGCCCTAACCACTGTACCATATTGAATTCTGTTCCTTGCGAATGAGGCTTCCAAGCAAAAATATGTAGCTCCCTTACTTATATCAAGTCATGGAGTTTGCTCTTGTAACCCAGTAATAATCTACTACTGTGGACCCAGCAGAAGGTTGTGCTGCCTGATATTTTTGTTGCTTAAGCTATGAAGTACAACTCTTGTGACTTATGATTGGTACCATCCTACTTTCACACAGCTATCCTGCTTCTTTTATACTCCTTCTACATCTCTGTTTCAGTTAAAGGTCATTTCAACATGCCTGGTGCTAAATGGTGTAGTGCAATAAGTGTACTAAGAATGTACTGGATTAAATGTATAGTCGAAATAGTATGACTAGATTAAAGGTGTGAAATAGCTCCTTTAGTCTGTTCATTTTGACAAACATTCTTTAAAAGGAATCTCATTGAGAAAGTACAGCATATGGTGTGTTCTCAAGTTGGCGTTGTGTACTATTTTTTTCTTGAAGTCACCTTAAGCTAAAGACTCCCTCAGAAGACATAGTATCTAAATGAGATAACTGTAATAAAATTCAAAGCATCATGGCCATTAAGCAAAAAGCAGAAGGGAATGAAAATGTAGTAAAGTGGGTTTTTTGGAGACAGGCATCTTATTCCCTTGGAACAGTCTGTGGGATTGTAGTCTTACAGTTTTATATCCACATACAAGGGAGAAAACCTCAATAAACTCTTCCTTCTACATCTCTCAATTAAAGGTATTTTCAAGATGATTGTTGGTAAGCGCTGTACTGTAGTAAAAGAATGTACTGAATTTAATGTCTCACTGTTTGAATGAAATAGCTCTTTTATTCTGTTCATTTTAACAAAGTTTATTTAAAAGGGAATCTCACTCAGAAAGTATAGCATATAGTGTGCTCTGAAGTTGGTGTAGTTTAGTAATATCATTATTTATTTTTCTTTCTCATGCAAAAAGTCCATGACGAGTTTCCAATCTTTAACAAATATTAACAATGACTTCTCTCTGATTAAACATTTTAGTTTTACCAGGCATTCTTCCATTGTTGGTAATGATGGGTCCTTCAGTCTTTCTACATATAAAAGTCTTGCAGCAATAATCATTTATTGTAATAAAGTTCAATAGTCCTTTTCTAACTATGTATCCATAAGTTCCAGCAGCAAAAGTTCTAGTTTCAATTGAAAATCAATCTTCAAAATTCTCTGTATCAAAGTATATATTTGAGTCCAATATGTTTTGGCTTTTCTACATTTCTACCAAGCATGATAAAATGTCTCTTCCCTTGGCTCATTTGGAAGGAACAGCAAGATATGAATTTCATTAGGGAAGTTTTTAATGAATAACACCAGTACAGATAGCAAAAATGTACAAAACTGGGTCGAACACATGTTGGAAATGTAAAGAAAAGGAAGGGACCTTTTATCATATGTGGTGGGAATGTAGAGAAATTTTAAAAATTGGGAAATGATATATAATGAATTGAAGAAAATGTTTTAAATGACATTTGTAAAAAAAACAGAAGCATTTTTGTTAGGGATTGTAGGACAAGACCTGCTAAGAAAAACAAAGAACTTATTCATGTATGCTACAACAGTGGCAAGAGTCTTGATAGCACAAGAATGGAATAATGAGGAAACCCCGACAAAGGAACAGTGTGAAAAGAAATTGATGAACTATGCAGAATTGGCTAAACTGACATACAAACTGCGACATAAGGACAACTGTGACTTCAAAGAAGAATGGGAACTTTTTACAAAGTACTTAAAAAGACAACAAAATGAATTGGACTGCTTGGCAGGTTTTGAATAAACATACACAAATTTAGTGATTGATAACATGGTAGACAGATAAAATAAGGATTGAAATAATTTTATAATATGAAGAGAATAACATGCTGAGAAATCAGAGAGAGGAGATGAGGGAAGTCTCGGTGGGGAGGGTTTGATGGGGAATGGAGGAAAAGGAGGGAAATAATGAATAGGATATGTTTTGATATATTGTTATGTTGAAATTGTTAATAATTTTTTTTAAAAAAAAGGGAAGTTTTTAATGTTTGATGTTTTATTGAGTTTTTAATATCCTGTTGGAAGCTACCCAGAGTGGCAGGGGAGGCCCAGCCAGATGGGCGGGGTATAAGAATTATATTATTGTGGTGGTGGTGGTTGTTATTATTATTATTATTATTATTCAATGAAATTGTGGAATTGTGATCAATAATGCAATTGTTGTTCCAGCGTGGTGCCAAAGGGTTACCAGCACATCCTGGCCTTGGCATTTGCTGTCAAGGAGATCAATGAAAACCCTCACATCTTACCAAATCTCACCTTGGGCTTCCACATCTATGACAGCTATATCATTGCAATTAAGACATATCATGCCACAATGCTACTTTTATCTACACTGGAGAAATTTCTCCCCAACTATATATGTGATACACAGAATAATCTGACAGCTGTCATTGGTAGTCTCGACTCCCAGGTCTCTCTTCATGTCGCAACTATCTTGGATATTTATAAGATTCCACAGGTAGGACACTTATGCCTGTTTCTGAGTGAAATATGAAAATTCAGCAAGGCAGTTATACTTTTTCTTTATTTCTTCCAGCTTGTATTATGCTGTTTAGAAACAGAAATGGGAACATTGGGAATAATCAGATCAATTATTCTTTTTCTTTCTTTCCTTTGCATGTTTTATGCAGACTGAAAGCAGTTCATTAACAAATAAAAAAGTAAATGAACCTATAACTGGAACATGGTTTTCATAGAACTAAGACTGAGCAATATATTTTTTCACATGGAAATTCCATTTACTGTTTCTAATGCTCCTAGTTGTTGATTCTTTTTACTTTCTATATTGTTCATGGAAAGCATTCTTCAATAATTATTAGGGCACCATTTAAAACTTCTTGGGGCCCATTCATACCAACCGTGAACTGCCAATCTATATACATAGGCTGGGGACCCGCTTTATAAAGCAGAGCCTGGCTTTCATTGAAGCAACACCATAAAGTTCAAAAGCTAATTAAGTTGGATTTATCAGAGGAGGAATTGGACGCACTGCCCATCAGGCAATTGAAAATACCGTGATAGTTTTAAACAAAAACTGGGTGGTGGCTGATGCAGATTGAGATCCTTGTGTGAATGGAGATAGTGTCTTTATCCCGCTTCAGTATTGATCAGAATAGACTCCCCTGGATCTGCAATTTCAGCATTAGTCATTCAGGTAGTACAGTTGAGAAATAAAATGTTTGCTGCTGTAAAGGAGGCACTATTTATATGGATGCCCGAATGCAAATGCCAAGTGCATTTGACCATGCATAAACCTGCTATATTAATGGAGGGTGTTGTTGTTTTTCTCTCTCTCTATTTTCCCAACAAATATCTCTTTAGCTCATATATGGCCCCACTCCAGTGATGAATACTAAAATCCCAGGACAACCTTTCTACCAGATGGCCCCCCCAGAAAGCCACCAGTTTGCAGGGATTCTTTCTTTGCTTCTGCATTTCAGGTGGACGTGGATTGGGGTCACTGTGGTTGACAATGACAATGGAGAAAGATTTATACAAAAGGTGCTCCCACTCTTTTCAAACAGAGGTATTTGTTTTGCCTTTGTAGAAACAATCCCCAAGTTTAGTTTTCTCGCTGAAGGGTACACCCTGATGCAACAGGGGGCTAAAATACATGATATAGTGATGGGTAGTAAAGCCAATGTTGTGGTGGCCTATGGAGAAGCTTCGACCACTATATTTTTGAGATGGCTTCCATATCTATCAATGCTTGGGAGAACGAAAACAAATACAAAAGGTAAAGTATGGATATCAACAGCCCAAGTGGAGTTTATTTCCGTGGCCTTTCAGCGGGATTGGGATGCAACTATATTCAATGGTGCCATAACCTTCAGAATTCACTCCAATGATCTACCAGGATTTCATAAATACGTTGAGGGCAGAAACCCCTTCAATGCAGAAGGTGATGATTTCATCTGGGATTTCTGGCAAAATGCATTTGGCTGTGTATTTCCCCATCGCGTTCTGGACGAAGTGGTGGGGGATATCTGCACAGGAATGGAGAATTTAGAGAACCTTCCTGCATCTCTCTTTGAAATGACGGTGCAAGGTCAAAGCTACAGTATCTACAATGCTGTCTTTGCCATGGCCCATGCTTTACATACCATGTCCTTAGCAATACACAAACACTCACAAATGGTGAGCAGAGGGAGACAGAAGCTTCAGAAGCAGCAGTTTTGGCAGGTAAGGGGCCAGAAATCCATACGTTGGAGGAATATATACTAGGTGTTCAATTTCTCTAACTACTAACCATTTTGTCCCCCTCTCCACCTGAAACCTGTCAAACAAAAACATACACACACACACACCCCTTAGACCACATCTTAACAGTGCTAATGAGGAATGGAGTATAGAGAAAACTGCAGACCATGTGTGAGCCTAAAATGGGCTACATGACGCAGGTGGCACTGTGGGTTAAACCACAGAGCCTAGGACTTGCCAATCAGAAGGTTGGGGGTTCGAATCCCCGTGACGGGGTGAGCTTCCATTGCTCAGTCCCTGCTCCTGCCAACCTAGCAGTTCGAAATCATGTCAAAGTGCAAGTAGATAAATAGATACCACTCTGGCGGGAAGGTAAACGGCGTTTCCGTGCACTGCTCTGGTTCTCCAGAAGCGGCTTTGTCATGCTGGCCACATGACCCAGAAGCTGTATGCCAGCTCCGTCGGCCAATAAAGCGAGATGAGCGCCACAATTCCAGAGTCATCCACGACTGGACCTAATGGTCAGGGGTCCCTTTACCTTTAATTTATGTTGCAGGCAGCGGAGCTACACTCTTTGCACTAGATCTCTCTTTGAAACATTCAGATCCACCCTCTTCTAAATGCTTGCCTTCTCTCTTTTCATTCTAGCTTCATCATTTTCTGAGAGGTGTCTCATTTAACAACAGTGCTGGAGACACAGTGTCCTTCAATCAGAACGGGGAGGTAATATCTACCTTGGATGTTATCAACTGGGTTATTTCCTCCAACCAGTCCTTTCATAGGGTAGAAATTGGGAGGATGGATCCTGAAGCTCCTCCAGACCAAGCCTTCACCCTTCATGAAGATGCCATAACATGGCATGGATGGTTTAATCAGGTGGAGTCACATTCTTAGCTAATTCAAAAGAGATTAATTTTTCAATGAGCAATAGTTCTGTGCTTTGATGTCTAAGATAAATGTTCACTGGAGAATCAGAAAACTTACAAAATACTCTTTTTTTTTTTAGTGGATGTAAATTCATGTATATTTGTCCAGGATAAAATTGTGCAAACTTTCCATCCCAAAGGGATGTAATATCGTGCAATCTAGTAAAATATGTATAATATCTCCTTTGTATTTATTGTTTTAATACAGACAATGATGAATTACACTCTGCAGAGCTGATCTACAGTTTACTGAAATGCTGTGACAATTTAGCAACATAGGGAAGGTCTCCAGAACCTCTCTGATTCCAAATGCATTATTCTCATGAAGATCATTTTTCTCCTTCATTCGCTGATTAGGTTCAGCCTCTTTCTGTCTGTACTGAGAATTGTCACGCAGGATCAAGGAAGAAAGTGAAGGAAGGAGAACCATTTTGCTGCTATGATTGCATCCCATGCCCAGAGGGAAAGATTTCAAACCAGGAAGGTAAGAGAAATACACAGAAATTTGGATCCAGATGTAGTACTTTCATTGAGTTTCCCTTAAAAGGAATGGGACAAATTAAGTTATGACTAACTGGTCCACTTGCTTTCAAGGGGACCAAGTGTTCCCACTGAGGTTACTTCCAAGCAATCTCTTTGTTGTTTAGTTGTTTAGTTGTGTCCGACTCTTCATGACCCCATGGACCAGAGCACGCCAGGCACTTCTGTCTTCCACTGCCTCTCGCAGTTTAGTCAAACTCCTGCTGGTAGCTTCGAGAACACTATCCAACCATCTCGTCCTCTGACGTCCCCTTCCCCTTGTGCCCTCCATCTTTCCCAACATCAGGGTCTTTCCCAGGGAGTCTTCTCTTCTCATGAGGTGGCCAAAGTTTTGGAGCCTCAGCTTCAGGATCTGTCCTTCCAGTGAGCACTCAGGGCTGATTTCCTTAAGAATGGATGCGTTTGATCTTCTTGCAGTCCATGGGACTCTCAAGAGTCTCCTCCAGCACCATAATTCAAAAGCATCAATTCTTCGGCGATCAGCCTTCTTTATGTTCCAGCTCTCACTTCCATACATCACTACTGGGAAAACCATAGCTTTAACTATACGTACCTTTGTTGGCAAGGTGATGTCTCTACTTTTTAAGATGCTGTCTAGGTTAGTCGTTGCTTTTCTCCCAAGAAGCAGGCGTCTCTTAATTTCGTGGCTGCTGTCACCATCTGCAGTGATCATGGAGCCCAAGAAAGTAAAATCTCTCACTACCTCCATTTCTTCTGCTTCTATTTGCCAGGAGGTGATGGGACCAGTGGCCATGATCTTCGTTTTTTTGATGTTGAGCTTCAGACCATATTTTGCGCTCTCGTCTTTCACCCTCATTAAAAGGTTCTTTAATTCCTCCTCACTTTCTGCCATCAGGGTTGTGTCATCTGCATATCTGAGGTTGTTGATATTTCTTCTGGCAATCTTAATTCCGGCTAGGGATTCATCCAGCCCAGCCTTTCGCATGATGAATTCTGCATATAAGTTAAATAAGCAGGGAGACAATATACAGCCTTGTCGTACTCCTTTCCCAATTTTGAACCAAACAGTTGTTCCATATCCAGTTCTAACTGTAGCTTCTTGTCCCACATAGATATTTCTCAGGAGACAGATGAGGTGATCAGGCACTCCCATTTCTTTAAGAACTTGCCATAGTTTGCTGTGGTCGACACAGTCAATGAAGCAGAAGTAGATATCTTTCTGGAACTCTCTAGCTTTCTCCATAATCCAGCACATGTTTGCAATTTGGTCTCTGGTTCCTCTGCCTCTTCTAAATCCAGCTTGCACTTCTGGGAGTTCTCGGTCCACATACTGCTTGAGCCTACCTTGTAGAATTTTAAGCATAACCTTGCTAGCGTGTGAAATGAGTGCAATTTTGCGGTAGTTGGAGCATTCTTTGGCACTGCCCTTCTTTGGGATTGGGATGTAGACTGATCTTCTCCAATCCTCTGGCCACTTCTGAGTTTTCCAAACTTGCTGGCATATTGAGTGTAGCACCTTAACAGCATCATCTTTTAAAATTTTAAATAGTTCAGCTGGAATACCATCACTTCCACTGGCCTTGTTATTTGCAGTGCTTTCTAAGGCCCATTTGACTTCACTCTCCAGGATGTCTGGCTCAAGGTCAGCAACCACACTACCTGGGGTGTACGAGCCATCCATATCTTTCTGGTATAATTCCTCTGTGTATTCTTGCCACCTCTTCTTGATGTCTTCTGCTTCTGTTAGGTCCTTTCCACTTTTGTCTTTTATTATGGTAATCTTTGTACGAAATGTTCCTTTCATATCTCCAATTTTCATGAACAGATTTCTGGTTTTTCCCATTCTATTGTTTTCCTCTATTTCTTTGCATTGCTCGTTTAAGAAGGCCTTCTTGTCTCTCCTTGCTATTTTTTGGAAATCTGCATTCAATTTCCTGTATCTTTCACTATCTCCCTTGCATTTTGCTTGCCTTCTCTCCCCCACTATTTGTAAGGCCTCGTTGGACAGCCACTTTGCTTTCTTGCATTTCCTTTTCATTGGGATGGTTTTAGTTGCTGCCTCCTGTATAATGTTATGAGCCTCCATCCATAGTTCTTCAGGCACTCTGTCCACCAAATCTAAATCCTTAAACCTGTTCCTCACTTCCACTGTGTATTCATAAGGGATTTGACTTAGATTGTATCTTACCGGCCCAGTGGTTTTTCCTACTTTCTTCAGTTTAAGCTTGAATTTTGCTCTAAGAAGCTGATGATCTGAGCCACAGTCAGCTCCAGGTCTTGTTTTTGCTGACTGTATAGAGCTTCTCCATCTTTGGCTGCAGAGAATATAATCAATCTGATTGTGATGCTGCCCATCTGGCGATGTCCATGTGTAGAGTCGTCTCTTGTATTGTTGGAAAAGAGTGTTTGTGATGACCAGCTTGTTCTCTTGACAGAACTCTATTAGCCTTTGCCCTGCTTTGTTTTGATCTCCAAGGCCAAACTTGCCAGTTGTTCCTTTTATCTCTTGATTCCCTACTTTAGCATTTCAATCCCCTATAATGAGAAGAACATCCTTCTTTGGTGTCACTTCTATAAGGTGTTATAAGTCTTCATAGAATTGCTCAATTTCAGTTTCTTCAGCACCAGTAGTTGGTGTTAAGCCTTAATCCTGGTTTGTGTGCTCAATGTTTACATGCCACTTGTTAGAGAAAAGACAGAAGCAGCTATTTATTGTGTACTCATTCTGCTTAGTTTGTGGCAATATTAGAAAAGGTTGCATCAAGCCAATGTAATTTCAAACTTTGCAGTGTACTTCCCAATCACTTTCCATATTTTAAAAAGTCTGTGCTTTTTGAGGTGGGGGCTTCTTGTGCGAGAGCTCCAAATCCACTTCAATGGCAGAACGTGAATTTGCACATACAGTGGTACCTCGGGTTACATATGCTTCAGGTTACATACGCTTCAGGTTACAGACTCCACTAATCCAGAAATATTACCTCAGGTTAAGAACTTTGAACTTTGCTTCAGGATGAGAACAGAAATCATGCAGCTGCGGCACAGCAGCAGCAGGAGGCCCCATTAACTAAAGTGGTGCTTCGGGTTAAGAACAGTTTCAGGTGAAGAACAGATCTCCAGAAAGAATTAAGTTCTTAACCCAAGGTACCACTGTTTGTGATTTAATCCCACACCCAAATAATGGCAGTCTTCATGCACCCTAAATATTCAGGTACCATGCATATTTAGTCAGTGCCTCATCTTTTCCTTTGAGATCTCTCCGACTTAATTATCTAAGTAGTTACCATTGCTCTTTCACAAACATGCAATAAATTTAGCATGCCTTTCTGATCATACCTAGCTTAGCACATGATGGCATGTCATTTTAGGGAATGAAACTTAATTTTAGCAAATTTCTTCAGTAAAAATAAGTTTTTGGGTGTCAGGAATTCAAATCTGTTATTATCTTTGTGACTGGACAACAATTAGCTTTTCGAATGTTTCGGAAGTCAAACAGTCTTCTGGAGCAGTAAAGGTAAAGGGACCCCGACCATTAGGTCCAGTCGTGGCCGACTCTGGGGTTGTGGCGCTCATCTTGCTTTATTGGCCGAGGGAGCCGACGTACAGCTTCCGGGTCAGGCGGCCAGCATAACTAAGATACTTCTGGTAAACCAAAGCAGCACACGTAAATGCCGTTTACCTTCCCGCCGGAGCGGTACCTATTTATCTACGTGCACTTTTGACGTGCTTTCGAACTGCTAATTTGGCAGGAGCAGGGACCAAGCAATGGGAACTCACCCCGTCACAGGGATTAGAACTGCCGACCTTCTGATCGGCAATTCCTAGGCTCTGTGGTTTAACCCACAGTGCCACCCGCGTCCCCTTCTGTAGCGGATTACATCCAAAACCAAGGTTCCACAATATTATCTTGGTGACTGAACAATAATAAGGTTCATAACTCTACGTTTGATTAAAAAGCATATAAACTGCTTTCAGAAAATAAAAATAAAAAATCTTACCTTCTGTATATGTCAGGTAATGCTCAATAGCAATAAAATTAAATATGTTTTGTATATAATATTAATATATAATATAACTGCAAGTACTTGAAAGCCATTTTTATTGAATTTATGTATTTCTACAATCATTTTACTTGGGGAATTTTAACTTAACCAAAATATCTTTTGAATTTCCAAATCATGTTATAGCTTTTGAGCATCCTTCAATGTTGATGTGATTGATGGAACGTCTAAGAGCTGGGGACTGTAATTTTCTTTTCCCCCAGATATGAGTGACTGTGATAAATGCTCAGACAAAGACTATCCAAGCAAGAACCAAGATGCATGTATTCCCAAGGATATAAGCTTCTTATCTTATGAAGAACCTTTGGGCATCAGTTTAGTCTGCTTTTCGCTTTCATTTTCTCTGATCACAGCTGTGGTGCTGGGTACATTTGTGAAGCACCATGACACTCCCATAGTCATTGCAAACAACAGGAACCTCACCTACACTCTCCTCATTTCTCTCCTGCTCTGCTTCCTTTGTGCACTGCTCTTCCTGGGCCAACCAAAGAAGCTGACATGTCTCCTCCGACAAACCGCTTTTGGCATCATCTTCTCAGTGGCTGTTTCTTGTGTATTGGCAAAAACCATCACTGTGGTTCTGGCTTTCATGGCCACCAAACCTGGATCCAGGATGAGGAGATGGGTGGGGAAGGAACTGGCCAATACCATTGTCCTTTGCTGCTCCTTTGTCCAGGCAGGGATCTGTATTGTGTGGCTAGCAACCTTTCCCCCATTTCCAGATGTTGACAGCTACTCAGTGGCTAAAGAAATTATACTAGAATGCAATGAGGGGTCTGTGGTGATGTTTTACATTGTTCTGAGCTATATGGGCTTCCTGGCAATTATTAGTTTCATTGTCGCTTTCCTGGCCAGGAAATTACCTGACAGCTTCAATGAAGCCAAGTTCATCAGTTTCAGCATGTTGGTCTTTTGCAGTGTTTGGCTATCCTTTATTCCATCCTACCTGAGCACCAAGGGGAAATACATGGTTGCTGTGGAGATCTTCTCTATCTTAGCCTCTGGTGCTGGACTGCTGGGTTGCATCTTTTCCCCTAAATGTTATATTATTGTGTTCAGGCCTCAGCTGAACAACAGGGAGCAGCTTATGAGGAAGAAAAACTAAAGAAAGAAGGAAAGAAAGAAAGAAAGAAAGAAAGAAAGAAAGAAAGAAAGAAAGAAAGAAAATATGTCCTTTGCTCATCAAAATGGAGTATGTGCATGTTTCTTTCTGTATATACAGTAGAATATTTGTACATACCTATTAAGCCTTATAGGCATTTGACTCTTGTGCAATTCTCCTTGGCTGGAAAAAAATCACTTGGAATCTACAACAGCACAGAAAAGCTCCTTCCTTAAAAACTACAATTGCAACTTTCAAATCTAGATGAAAGCTACTAATTCCTACCCAATCCACACTTTCTTCTTTTATCTACAAAAGTTAAATCACTTGGGATAATGAATTCAGTCTACAAAATCACAAAGAAAAGTCTTTCTTAAAACTACCTTTGCATTTTTCAATTCTAGATGGAAGCAACTAATCTTTCCGGGGGTAGGGTGAGGAAAGGAATGGCAAGCTGCAGAGCTTTGCGCCATAGGGATTTCAAAGAGCCTCATGTTCCACTTGGGTAGTACATGCCTTTTTCCGTTGGGGAACATGTTAATATCATATGGCCAAAATAAGCGGGACTGGAGCTGGTGAAGGATGAGGATAATCATGCTGGTTGCAAGGTTATAGAAACCATAGTTATGAATTAGTATTAAGTGTGATCTCTGCCCGGTGGTTTAACTCTTGATTTTTACTATCAATAATAATAATAATAATAATAATAATAATAATAATTTATTTATTTTCATTATTTATATTGTTTATACTCTGGGGAACAAAGCATAATCTGAAGCCAAGGCTTGCTATTGCTCATGTGGTTTGATTTTGCCTGTGAACTCAGCACAGTCTCCTAATCATTGATGGTCACTTCCTAGCCTAATGATACCTACAAAGTGGCAAAAGAATACGGCATGAACAGCTAAGGGAGGGGGAACAATGTCAGGAAAAACAAGCTTTGAGCTTTTTTACTGCACAAGTAAGTGGGGGGTAGGTCCAGACTTGTGTTCTGCACATTTAGTATGAAAAGTCACAGAAATGAAGCACAAAGCTGATTTGACAGGAGTGTGTTGTGGGCCTGTGGCACAGAGGCAAAAGAAAAGCCATCAATTTGACCTCATGCTGAAATCATTTTTCATGCCATCATGCCACCTCAGCATAAATCTTCAGCTGTTATCTGCTTGTTTCTTCCCTTTAATTGCACTTCATACAGTTTGAAAAGGATGTTTTCTTTTACTTACTGAATTCTTTATTCTTTCAGTATGTTAAACATATGATACAATAATAGCATGTTTGTTATTTGAATTTTTATTCCCCATTTTTCTCTCCCCTACCCCCAATAATTTGGCTTCTCTTAATTAGGTTACGTTTTCACCAGTGATTCTTCAGTCAGCCTGTATACATCCGAATTGAATTAAGATAAACCTGAACTAGAAAGGTTTTCCTTAAAAAAAAAGAAAATGCCCCCAAGTGCTTCAGAGGTCCCTGTGTCAGTTTGAGATGTTTGGCAAGAACCCACTTCTGCTCAGCTGCCTCATTCCATTTCTTAATTCAGGATCTGTAAGGTGGGGGGCGGGGTTGCACACAAATTCCTAATGTCCCATGGGACTTTGATACAGCCACTCCCTTATTTTAACACCTTGCAGGCTTTCATTCATGATCTGTGGGCTGCATTTGGAGCATAAACACCTGCCTTGTTGGCTCATTAACTCAGGATTGTCTGGGCCAGTGTCCCAAGCCTGTTGAGAACTCGATAAGGGGCAATAAACTGAATCTTGGGAAGATAGGTGTTCTATGTATAGCTGGTTACTCTATCCAGAAGACAGGCCCACTGCTTGTCCTGGATTAATTTGGACTCCATCTAAAGGAGCAGGTTCATATCTTGGGAATACTCTTCGATATGTCTTAATCATGAGAGGGCCAAATGACCTCAGTGGCTAGGAATGGCTTGTACCAACTTCACTTGATACACTATCTATGGCTGTATATGGATTGGAATCACTTAGCTACAATACACAATGCATCATAGCAGCATCTCCCGAGTTCTTAGAAATTGCCTAATGAAAAAATCAGTTTTCCATTGATGTATAAAATATCAATTTAATTAACAATCTTAGTGAATAGTTCATCTTGTATCCAGTTGATTTCAAGTAAGTTGTGGAAATTCCTTCCCACAGGGGTGTTTCTATCATCGCAAAGGGATGGGTGACAGCACAAAAGGGTCACGTTGAAAACTTTGAGTTATTGTGGCATGAAAAGTAGCAAAAATATCTCAGTTTGTATGTTTAAAAAACTGGGGCAGAGCTTACAAAAAGATACAGAAGCAACTTTTCTTTCTATACATTATGTTGGCAATAACATTTTTTCTTTAAAAAAAATTATTAATTTTAACGTATAAATTATAATACATACCACAAAACTTCACCACTTATACAATCTTTTTTGGACTTCCATCAGCACCTCTGATGATCCACCGTTTTTATCACTTCTTATGCATTTCTTAAATTCATATTGCCTTCAATTATCTTAACTAACCATCCTCCCCTTTATTCGTTTTTGCAATAGTTCCAATCATTCACCTCACAAAACTTCTTGCAAACCTACAAACGTAATTTGATCATCACAATTACTTTTCAAATAGTCTATAAATTTAGACCAGTCTTCTGTGAATCTCTGGTCCCGCAGATTTCGAATCCTTCATGTTAGTTTGTCTAGTTCTGCATAATCCATTAATTTCATCCTCCATTCTTCTTTCGTCAGTAATTCTTCTTGCTTCCATTTTTGTGCCAATAATATTCTTGCTGCCGTCGTTGCATATAAAAACAGCTTACACTCTTTTCTATTTATGTTGCTTCCTACAATGCCCAGTAAAAATGCTTCTGGTTTCTTTATAAATATATATTTCAACATTTTTTTCATCTCATTATATATCATTTCCCAGAAGCTTTTCACCTTCTTACATTCCCACCACATGTGATAAAATGTTCCTTCTTTTTCTTTACATTTCCAACATTTATTACTACCTTTATACATTTTAGCTAATTTAACGGTGTAATATACCATCTATACATCATTTTCATCACATTTTCTTTTAAGGCATTGCATGCAGTAAACTTTAAACCTTCTTTCCATAGTTTTCCCCAATCACTCAGCTGTATATTATACCCAAAATCTTTAGCCCAATGAATCATAACTAACTTTACCTCCTCATCCTTCAAATGCCATACAAGCAGCAATTTATACATTTTAGACAAAATTTTACAATTATTACTTAGTATCTCTACTTTAAACTTTGATTTATTTTCATCAAATCCTTTTTCTTTAAAATCCTGTTTAAACATTTCATTGACCTGACGGTAATGCAGCAAATCATTCACATATTCTTTAATTTACTCATATGGTTTCATCTTCCATTTACTTCCTTCTTTTTGTATTAATTTCCCATAATTTATCCATTTCCCACACATATTGATCTTTTTAACACTCATTGCTTCTAATGGAGATAACCAATGCGGTGTTTTACATTCCAATAGGTTTTTATACCTATCCCATATTTCTATTAAAGATCTTCGAAATATGTGGCTTCCAAATCCTTTATGGACTTTTGTTTTATTATACCATAAATATGCATGCCAACCAAATCTATTGTCATAACCTTCCAAATCTAACAGATCTGTATTTTCTAATAACATCCATTCCTTTAACCAACAGAGGCAAGATGCTTCATAATACAATTTCAGATCTGGCAGAGCGAAGCCTCCTCTTTCTTTAACATCTGTTAACAACTTATACTGTATTCTTGGCTTCTTTCCCTGCCAGATATATCTTGAAATTGTTTTTTGCCATTCTTTAAAAATTGTTGCTCCTTTAATTATTGGAATTGTCTGAAACAAAAACCACATCTTTGGTAGCACATTCATTTTAATAGCTGAAATACTTCCCCAAAATGTCAATTTCATCCTTCCCCATATTTCTAAGTCTCTTTTAATACCACTCCACACCGGTGTATAATTATTTTGGAATAGATCAATCGTTTTTGAAGTTAACCAAATTCCCAAATATTTAACACTTTTAACTACTTCTATACCAGTTTGTTGCTGCAACATTTCCACCAGGTCCTGTTTCATATTTTTAAATATCATTTTAGTTTTCTTTTTATTCAATTTAAAACCTGCCACTTGCCCAAACTGTTCTATCTCCTCTAATACTTCTTTCACACTTGCAGTTGGCTCTTCTATTGTTAGTACCACGTTATCGGCAGGCAATAAGATTTTTTCAGGAAGATCAATCCTTTCAAGAAAAAAGTTGCTTTTTGCTCTACTTGTGGTACACAATTCTCTCCAGTGTCAGTCACTCAATCTTCTTATTACAGTCAATTATAACTATTCAGTATTTCCTTCACAGCCTTTTGGCTAAGATCATGGAAAACATCCAATTTGATTCATGTTGTAGGTCATTCCAATCACAATAGTCTCTTGCCATCTAACTGTGCAAAACAGATATATTTCCATTCCAATGTGACAAACATGTTTTCTTCAGCAATTCCCAGAGGAAATCCCCACATCTGAACAGGTGATTTCCCGATTTATTAATTCTGAAAAGCATTAATTTTAGTGCTCATTCAGCCCACTGTGGAATTTCAGTTGCCATGAACAAAACAAATAGCAAAGACATTGAAGAATATTACAAATATGTCTGCCACCATTTAGAGACAGAGGGGCTGGGGACCAAGAACAACCATCTGTTGTGATCTCTGATTCTTTGCGCGATTGACCCTGAAGCTCAGGGCTGTGAACAGAGTGAACTGTCATTAAGGCAAGAAGTTCTCATCACAGAGACTCTCATGATTGTACTACAGCAAACAACGGAGGAATCTGTGTTTAGATTGAAGATTTACCATTCCATAGAGGATGGTAGTTTCAGTGCTCTTGCTGCTGGCTCTGTTTCCTCACATGGCACAGGAGGCCCACACCGTTAAATGCAGGGTTCAGTATCTACACCACCCACTTCACAAGTATCATCAGCCGGGAGATTTCATCATTGGTGGCATTTCTTCTCTCGGAGCCTTTATTTTCAGTTCAGCAAGTTTCACTGAAGAACCCCCACCTGCATTGTCAGAAGAGTTTGCGTAAGAACTTGTATTATGTCTGTTTTTATTTCCATTTTGTAGTTCCATTGAGTTGAAAGGGATATCTCTCAGTAGACATGAGCAAGGATTGTGTTAATCTTCACGCAGGCTGCAGTAGCAGTTAAAATAATCAAGGGAATCTCCACAGGAAATGCAAGATGCGTTGTTGTTTTTAAAATGCATTTGTTTATTTAACTACACCATCTTTGTCCTCTTCCTTTTGATTCTTTCTCTCATTTTTTCCTCTGTTATCCCAAGTTCCTCTTTGTTTTTTACTCATCTTGTGTCCCCCTTTCTATTTCCATTCTGACAACTCTCATTTTTTGTTTCAGCAGTTTTCATAGACACTCCTGAGAGCAGTTTCCCTAACAGCTACAATTTTCAGAGTTCTTTGAAAAGAGGAATTGACTATGAAATTTCTCTCACTGCCCTTAACAAACAGCAGCTTCCAGGATTCTTTGTGGAAGCCATGACTCTTTAAAGTGCTACCATAACACTATAAATGTATGGTTTTAATAGGGCCTATGAAAGACGGGTCATCACATGGTTTGAAGACTGAGCGAGGGTTTGAATCTGGTTCTTACCCTAGTTCTAGTCCAATGCCCTAACCACTGTACCATATTGAATTCTGTTCCTTGCGAATGAGGCTTCCAAGCAAAAATATGTAGCTCCCTTACTTAAATCAAGTCATGGAATTTGCTCTCGTAACCCAGGAATAATCTTCTTCTGTTGACCCAGCAGAAGATTGTGCTGCCTGATATTTATATTGCTTAAGCTGTGTGGTAGAATTCTTGTGACTTATGACTGGTACCATCATCATTTTCACACAGCTATCCTGCTTCTTTTATCTTCCTTCTACATCTCTGTTTCAGTTAAAGGTCATTTCAACATGCCTGGTGACAAATGATGTAGTGCAGTAAATGTAGTAGGAATGTACTGCATTAAATGTATAGTTTAAATATTATGACTAGATTAAAGGTATGAAATAGCTCCTTTATTCTGTCCATTTTGACAAACATTCTTTAAAAGGAATCTCACCGAGAAAGTACAGCATATGGTGTGTGTTTTCTTGAAGCCAACTTAAGCTAAAGACTGCCTCAGAAGACATAATGTCTAAATGAGATAACTGTAATAAAATTAAAAGCATCATGGCCATTAAGCAAAAAGCAGAAGGGAAAGAAAATGCAGTAAAGTGGGTTTTTTGGAGACAGGTAGCTTATTCCCTTGGAACAGTCTGTGGGATTGTAGTCTCAAAGTTTTATATCTACATACAAGGGAGAAAACCTCAAGGAACTCTTCCTTCTACATCTCTCAATTAAAGGTTTCTTTCAAGATGATTGGTGGTAAGCGCTGTACTGTAGTAAAAGAATGTACAGTGGATGCTCAGGTTGCAAACGTGATCCGTGCGGGATGCACGTTCGCAACTGGCAGCGTTCGTGACCCGCAGCAGCACGTCTGTGCACTCATGGGTTGCGATTCGGTGCTTCTGTGCATACGCAAAGCGCGATTTAGCACTTCTGCACATGCGCGACCCCGAAAGCCAAAAGTAACCCATTCTGGTACTTCCAGGTTTCAGCGGGTGTGTAACCCAAAAAAATACAACCTGAAGTGGCTGTCACCCGAGGTATGACTGTATTGAATTTAATGTCTGCACTGTTTGAATGGAATAGCTCATTTTTTCTGTTCATATTGACAATGTTTCTTTAAAAAGGAATCTCACTGGGAAAGTATAGCATATGGTGTGTTCTGAAGTTGGTGTAGTTTAGTAATATCATTATTTCTTTTTCTTTCTCATGCAAAAAGTCCATGACAAGTTTCCAATCTTTAACAAATATTAACAATGACTTTTCTCTGATGAAACATGTTAGCTTTACCAGGCATTCTTCCATTGTTGGTAATGGTGGGTCCTTCATCTTTCTACATATAAAAGTCTTGCAATGTAAAGACTTACTTGAAAACAAAACCCCAAGGTGGTTGTCACCGATGGAAGCAAAGGCTCAGAAAAAGCTCAATATGGAGGCCAAATGGCCGAAATATTGGGAGATTTTGGAACAAGAAGGAGACAAATTGAAATTGCAGAGTTTTGAGAAACTAAAAGATAAAGTGCGAGACTGGCTTCATTAGTATCAAATAAGGGAGGCTTACAATCTGGACAAAAAAATTGGCTTCCAGGTGGAAAAATCAAAATTGGAAACAGAACTGTTAGACCCCCAAAACTAAGATACTATCAAGAATGTATAACTTGCTGTTGAAATGGAATACTCAGGATGAAACAGTTAAATCTGCTATGATTAAATGGGCACAAGATGTTGGACATAACATTATGTTTGCTGACTGGGAACAGTTGTGGACCACAGGTATGAAATTTACGGCATGTAATGCCTTAAGAGAGAATATTATGAAAATGATATACAGGTGGTACATGACACCAGGCAAGCTTGCAAAAATCTACCATTTGCCCGATAATAAATGTTGGAAATGTAAAGATAATGAAGGCACATTCTTTCACCTTTGGTGGACGTGCCCAAGGATTAAGGCTTTCTGGGAGATGATATATAATGAAATGAAAAAGGTATTTAAATATACCTTTTTAAAGAAACCAGAGGCCTTTCTTCTGGGCATGGTCGGCCAATTGGTGTTAAAGAAGGATAGAACTTTTTTTTATGTACGCTACAACAGCAGCAAGAATACTCATAGCAAAGTACTGGAAGACACAAGATCTACCCACCTTGGAAGAATGGCAGATGAAAGTGATAGACTATATGGAATTGGCGGAAATGACTGGCAGAATCCAAGACCAGGGAGAAGAGTCGGTGGAAGAAGATTGGAAGAAATTTAAAGATTATCTACAGAAACATTGTAAAATTAAGGAATGCTAAAATGATGTCGGAATGAAATGAAGCGGTTTTAGCAATAATGTTAAAAAGGAGTATGTAAAAATGGATTGTTAATAGATGAAAATATAAAGTTATAATATGTTAAGATAAAGAATTAAGATAAAAAACAAAGAGGGAAAGGATTTGCTGAATTAACCATTCGAACTGGAATACAAAAAAGGGAGGTGTGAGGAGGTCAGGGAAACAAGTAAATGAAAGGCAAGGCATGGAAAGATGGATTTATTTTTAACTGTTTTTATTTTTTCTGTATTTTGTATCTTTTGTTTTCTTTTTTCTATTTCTTTATTACTTTTGTAATTTCTTTTGAAATTTTAATAAATATCATTTAAAAAAATAAATAAATAAAAGTCTTGCAACGATAATCATATATTTTAATAGAAGTCCTTTTCTAACTATGTATTGATAAGTTCCAACAGCAAACGTTCTCATTTCAATTCAAAATCAATCTTCAAAATTCTCTATATCAAAGTATATATTTGGGTCCAATATCTTTTGGCTTTTCTACATTTCTACCAAACATGCTAAAATGTCTCTCCCCTCAGCTCATTTGGAAGGAATAGCGAGATATGAATTTCATTAGGTAATTTTTTAATGTTTGATGTTTTATTGTGTTTTGAATATACTGTTGGAAGCTACCTAGAGTGGCTGGGGAGGCCCAGCCATATGGGCGGGGTATAAGAAATTTATTAATATTGTTATTATTAATCATTGAAATTGTGGAATTGCGATCAATAATGCAATTGTTGTTCCAGCGTGGTGCCAAAGGGTTACCAGCATATCCTGGCCTTGGCATTTGCAGTCAAAGAGATCAATGAAAACCCTCACATCTTACCAAATCTCACCTTGGGCTTCCATATCTATGACAGCTATGTCAATGCAATTAAGACATATTATGCCACAATGCTACTTTTATCTACACTGGAGAAATTTCTCCCCAACTATATATGTGATACACAGAATAATCTGACAGCTGTCATTGGTAGTCTCGACTCCCAGATCTCCCTTCATGTCGCAACTATCTTGGATATTTATAAGATTCCACAGGTAGGACACCTATGCCTGCTTCTGAGAGGAGTATGAAAATTTAATAGTGCTTTCATATTTTTTGTTTTTTTCTAGCTTGTATTACGCTGTTTGGAAACAGGAATGGGTGCATTGGAAAGAATCACATGGACACCCCACTTACTGTTTCTAATTCACCTAGTTGTTGATTCTTTTTACTTTCTATATTGTTCATGGAAAGCATTCTTAATTAATAAGGCACCATTTAAAACTTTTTGGGGCGCATTCATGCCAACTATGAACTGACAATCTGTATGCATAGGCTGGGGACCCACTTTATAAAGCAGAGCCTGGCTTCCATTGAAGCAACACCATAAAGTTCAAAAGCTAATTAAGATGGTTTTATCAGAGAGGAATTGGAAGCACTGCCCATCAGGCAATTAACAATGCTGTGATAAGCTTTAAAGAAAATTTGGGTGGTGGCTGATGCAGATTGAGATCCTTGTGTGAATGGAGATAGTGCCTTTATCCCTTAGCTCTCCACTTCAGTATTGACCAGAATAAACTCCCCTGGATCTGCAATTTCATCATTAGTCACTCAGGTAGTACAGTTGAGAAATAAAATGTTTGCTGCTTTGAAGAGTGCATTATTTATATGGATGCCCAAATGCAAATACCAAGTGCATTTGACTTTGCATAAAACTGCTATATTAATGGAGGGTGTTTCTATCTCTCTCTGTCTGTCTGTCTGTCTGTCTGTCTGTCTCTCTCTCTCTCCAAACAACTATCTCTTTAGCTCATATATGGCCCCACTCCGGTGATGAATGCTAAAATCCCAGGACTAACTTTCTACCAGATGGCCCCCCCAGAAACCCACCAGTTTTCAGGGATGCTTTCTTTGCTTCTGCATTTCAGGTGGACGTGGATAGGGGTAGCTGTGGTTGACAATGACAATGGAGAAAGATTTATACAAAAGGTGCTCCCACTTTTTTCAAACAGAGGTATTTGTTTTGCCTTTCTGGAAAGAATCCCCAAGTTTTCTCACTGCAGGATACACCCTGATGCAACAGGGGGCTAAAATATATGATATAGTGATGGGTAGCAAAGCCAATGTTGTGGTGGCCTATGGAGAAGCTTCGACCACTATATTTTTGAGATGGCTTCCATATCTATCAATTCTTGGGAGCACAAAAACAAACATAAAAGGTAAAGTATGGATATCAACAGCCCAAGTGGAGTTTATTTCCGTGGCCTTTCAGCGGAATTGGGATGCAACAATATTCAATGGTGCCATAACCTTCAGAATTCACTCCAATGATCTACCAGGATTTCATCAATACGTTGAGGGCAGAAACCCCTTCAATGCAGATGGTGATGATTTCATCTGGGATTTCTGGCAAAATGTGTTTGTCTGTGTATTTCCCCATCGCATTCTGGATGAAGTGGTGGGGGATATCTGCACAGGAATGGAGAATTTAGAGAACCTTCCTGCATCTCTCTTTGAAATGACAGTGCAAGGTCTAAGATACAGTATCTACAATGCTGTCTTTGCCATGGCCCATGCTTTACATACCATGTCCTTAGCAATACACAAACACTCACAAATGGTGAGCAGAGGGAGACAGAAGCTTCAGAAGCAGCCGTTTTGGCAGGTAAGGGGCAAGAAATCCATATGTTGCATGGAATATATACTAGGTGTTCAATTTGTCTAACTACTAACCATTTTGTCCTCCTCCCTGTTCTTCCTGGCAGCTAGAAAGGATGGATTTGTTGGGATACTGCCAGGGAGATAGAGTCCATCTGAGCCCCCAAGCTCGGTGCCGGACGATCCATCGACCTCCCGTAGTCACGCAGTATCAGCAATTTAGCGACACTAAGCCTCTGGCTTAGAGCACACTCTAACAGCAGAATTCACACAGCAAAAGTTGCACAAGCATGAGAGCATATTTACAGTTTATTTCAGCGTTGGTCAGAACAAAGAAAACATGACCGTCTGCTCCGACTGCTCAGGCAAAACAGCAGAAAACGAAAGCAACAGACAAACATAAACATCCTGTGAACAGGAAATACGCAGGCTGTGACACAAACATCCTGCTCCCTTTTAAGGTGGAACGGAAATATCCTAACAGGATTACCCGTCATGCAAGCTACCATCCTGCTTTCTTCACTGTCTGAAAACTAAATTTTAATAATACTTTCCAGATATATACTTACATAATTCTGTTACAGTATGGAAAACACAGAAACTTGATCTGGGGGTCTTTCAAATTTAGCACACTACTCCTTGTTGTTTATTAACAGTGTATATGCCAGCAATTCAGCTGATTTTTGTAGCAACCATGTTTGCAAAATCTGGATCGTAAAGGGTGATTGCATCTTCCTTCAGTCTTGTACTTCATAACTGTCCAAGTTTGCTTGATGGGACAGTACACATTTCACATTGTACTCTACATACATACATTGACCAAGCACAGACGCACAGAAAGACGTTTATTTTCTACTTTATGTACCTATTCACACACCCATCCATTTCTTTTCTCACTCTCACTATTACCCTCAATTCTCAATTATGATCTCTTTCACTAAAATATGATGCTGGGAGGAATTAACACTTCCCTCTCCACCTGAAGCTTGTCAAACAAATAGGATTCCCTCCCCGACCCCATACATACATACACCAAACACACACACACACCCCTTAGCCTACACCTTAGCAGGGCTAATGGGGAGTGTAGTATAGGAAACACTGCAGGCCATATGTGAAATGGGATCCTCCTTAATGAGGGTCCTGATTGCATACCGGCCCCTAAGGCACCCCCACTGGGAGAGTTGTTGCCAGGCGTGGCCCAAGCCTTAACCATTGGGCCCCAGGGTCGTGCCAGGCTGTTTGGGCCAATCGTGGTGGTTGGCATGATTCCTGGGTACTATAAAAGTGGCAGCGCAGTGTAACTGGGGGAACTTGCATCGCGCTGCCGAACACGTGCCCTCCCTAATTTTAGGTGCTGCTGCTTTGGCCTTGCTTTGGATTGGGTCGCCTGCTTTGAAGCAGTGGCTGGGTAGGAATTCTTTTCCATTTGGCAGATTGGATGTAGCCACTTCGTTTTCGCCTACCCCCATGCAATCCTCACAACTTTGTAAGGTTGGTGGTTAGGCATTGGTTATTGAAGCAGCCATCACCTGCCCCTCCATGAATAAGGGTATTCTGGTAAAGGAATCTGCGGGTCCTAGATCTCATCCGCTTGAGGGGCTAGGGCCATGCCAGGACCACAGGAACCCCGGGGTGAACTTTGGTTGGTCTTCATCGATGTTGCTCCCTCGTTTGGTGTTTACCCTTTCAGACTTCCAGACAGAGAGGCAGGAGTCAGTGATACTCTGTTGCCAATGCCTAAGCCAACACCGCTCACTTTACTGTAATCAATAAAGTTGTGGCCTAAATTTTGCCCAATAACTTAAACTAAAATTACGAGTCAGTGTGAAGTTATTTTCAGGGGGAGGGCTTGGGGATCTCAAAGCGCAACCGCAAATAGGCTACATGTATGTTGCAGGCAGCGGGGCTACACTCTTTGCACTAGAGCTCTCTTTGAAATATTCAGATCCACCATCTTCTAAATGCTTGCCTTCTCTCTTTTCAATCTAGCTCCATCATTTTCTGAGAGGTGTCTCATTTAACAACAGTGCTGGAGACACAGTGTCCTTCAATCAGAACGGGGAGGTAATATCTACCTTGGATGTGATCAACTGGGTTATTTCCTCCAACCAGTCCTTTCATAGGGTAAAAATTGGGAGGATGGATCCTGAGGCTCCTCCAGACCAAGCCTTCACCCTTCATGAAGATGCCATAACATGGCATGGATGGTTTAATCAGGTGGAGTCTCATTGTTAGCTAATTCAAAAGAGATTCATTTTTCAATGAGCAATTGTTCTATGCTTTGATGTCTAAGATAATGTTCACTGGAGAATCAGGAAACTTACAAAATAATTCATGTATTTGTCCAGGATAAAATTGTGCACAATTTTCATCCCAAAGGGATATAATATCGTGCAATCTGGTAAAATATGTATAATACCTCCTTTGTATTCATTGTTTTAATACAGACGATG